>NC_059105.1:17740000-18365000 GCF_020740685.1 Jaculus jaculus
CCTTTCAGAAGTGCTTACTAAAACACAGAAATAAGCATAAAGAGAGCATTATGGGTTTTTTGTTTTGAGGGTAGGGTCTTTCTCTAGCCCAGGCTGACCTGGAATTCATATATTCTCAGGCAGCCTCAAACTCACAGTGATCCTATCTCTGTCCCGTTCCCCCCCCCCCCCCCGTTAGATTGAAGGCATGCCCCACCACGCCTGTCTGCATTATGATTTTATTTTACTCTCTGAGAGGTTGAATGTCTAAGCTGATTTTTTTTTCCTAAAGAATGTGTCAGAGTTGGAACTGTTAATAGACTGAAACTGAAAGATTTTCAAAAATAACACTTCTGACTTTGCAGACCTTATAACCAATTTCAGTCTTTTGTAAGCAACTAGGTAGAGCTCTACCACAGGTTTCCAATATTAATGTTCCCAGGCCAATTTTTTTTCTAAATCTCATGAAATTGTTAGTGCCATTTGAGTAACAGAATTTAAGTCCAAGATGTATATTCCTAGAGGAAAATTTCTACTAATGAAAAGACATTAAGGGGCTGATAAGATGGCTCAGCTGTTAAAGGTGTTGACTCAAAGTCTGTTGGCCCAGGTTCAGTTCCCTAGTACCCACATAAAGCCAGATGCACAAAGTGGCACATGTTTTTGGAGTTCATTTGCAGTGTTGCAGTGGTTGAAGGCCCTGGTGTGCCCCTCCCCTACACACACACACACACACACACACACACACACACACGGTCGGTCCGTCTCTTTCTCTCTGCCTCTTTTTGTCTCAACTAAATAACTTTTTTTTTTTTTTTGGTTTTTCATGGTAGGGGCTCACTCTAGCCCAAGCTGACCTGGAATTCACTATGTAATTTCAGGGTGGTCTTGAACTCACAGCATTCCTCCTACCTCTGCCTCCCGAGTCTGGGATTAAAAGTGTGTGCCAGCACGCCCAGCTTAAAAAAGTTTTTTCTTTTATTATTGACAACTCCCATAATTATAGACAATAAGCCATGATAATTACCTCCCCCCACTTTCTCCTTCTCAACTCTGCAAAGCCAAAGGACCCAGGTTCAATTCCCCAGGACCCACATTAGCCAGACAAGGGGTCACACACCTCTGGAGTTCATTTGCAGTGGCTGGAGGGCCTGGCACACCCATTCATTCTCTCTCTCTCTCCCTCTTTGTTTGTCAAATAAATAAATAACGTAATGATTTTACTCCTATGACATTTTTATCAAATGTGTGAATAAAAATATAAAGATTGGATGGTGATGGAAAAAAATGACCTCAGTGCTCACTGTTGGAGTATGTCTATCACACCTTCTAAGGCTCAGCATCTAATGCGGAAGAGGTGGCAGAAAGAATGTAAGAGCCAAAGGAAGGGTAGGACTCCTTACAACATGCTCCCTCCAGACACAAAATGGCCTGGATATCCATGGCCTCACAGTGCCTGACACTACCTGCATAAGACCATCATAATAGGAGGAAAAGTTCATGACATCAAAAGTAAAAGAGAGACTGATTGAGATGGGGAGAGAGGGTATGGTAGAGAGTGGAGTTTCAAAGGGGAAAGTGGGGGGAGAGAGGTTATTACCATGGGGTATTTTTTATAATCATGGAAGTTGTTAATAAAAAAATTAAATAAAAAAAGAATTATTGTATAAGAAAAAAATAAAGATTGGTACAAAAAATAAAATAAAAATAAAGCCAGGCGTGGTGGCGCATGCCTTTAATCCCAGCACTTGGGAGGCAGAGGTAGGAGGATTGCCATGAGTTCAAGGCCACCCTGAGATGACAGAGTTAATTCCAGGTCAGCCTGGACCAGAGTGAGACCCTACCTCGAAAAACCAAAAATAAAAAATAAAAATAAAAAAATAACTAGACCTAATCATGAAATCTTAAAGGTAGGATGGAGCTATTAAAATAGTGTTTGTCTCGAGTATACAGTTTTTAAACTGTTTCATACCCATTATCTCCTTTGGTCTTCAGAAAAACCAGCTTACTAGGTAAAATAGACTCATAAAGCATATCTGTGCTTTATTGGAGCCAAACTCTTGAATGGACAGGACTTTAGTAGTCCAGAGTTAGGAGGAAAACTACACCCACACAAATAAGCATGCACACACTCACAACACACATACACACACAAAGGAATAATATCTTGGGGGGTTGTGGGTTTTCTTATTTTTAGGAATTATATTCCTACCAATACAAAAGTAATTTCTAAGTATAAAGAGCATCAGAATTTCCTCATTGTCCATGCTTATTTGCCAGCTTGATGTGTGACTAAACACTAGAGCATTCACATCTTCCGTGCTACTCTTGAAACATCTCAGGGTCTCTGTAAGTGACTTGTCTTCTGAAACCAAATGCTTAATGACCAGGAAACAGAAAAGTTGGTGCAGAGTAGTGTGCTGTCTCTGTCTGTCCCCACTTTAGATTACACAAGGGAGTGACTGGAATGCAGAACTTGATTGAAAAGTCCCTGATAAGGCCCTCCTTCTCTGCATATAGATACATTATAGATAATATATATGATAGATTTCTACTACAAACAAAGTCCAGGGCTGGAGAAATAGCTGAGTGGTTAAAGGTGCTTGCTTGCAAAGCCTGATAGCATGGGTTTGACTCCCCAGTACCCATGTAAAACCAGGTACACAAAGTGGTACGTGATTCTGGAGTTCGAAGTAATTTGTTTTGTTTGTTTTTGTTTTTGTTTTTTGAGGTATGGTCTCGCTTTAGCTAAGGCTGACCTGGAATTCTCTATGTAGTCTCAGGGTGGCCTTGAACTCGTGGTGATCCTCCTGCCTCTGCCTCCCAAGTGCTGGGATTAAAGGCATGCGCCACCATGTCCGGCAAGAAGTAATTTTTTTTAAACACCATAGAATTCCTTGGGAAGTTTTCATTTACTTAGTTTTAGTAATTTTTTAAAATGTTTTTTATTTGTAAGAAAGAGGATGGGCACACCAGGGCCTCTTGCTGCTGCAAATGAACTACAGACACATGTGCCAGTTTGTGCATCTGGCTTTATGTGGGGCTGGGGAATTGAACCTGGACTGACAGGCTTTGCAAGTAAGTGCCTTTTTTATCCACTGGACCATCCATCTTCCCAGCCTCTACTTTTGAGACAGGGTCTTGCCATGTATTCCTGACTGTCTTTGAAGTCTACATATCCCATGCTGGCCTCAACTTTTTAAAAAAATTATATATTTATTTTATGTCATTTTATTTGAGTGAGAGACAGAGAAAGAACAAGGCAAATAGAGAGAATGGTGATGCCAAGGCCTCCAGCCACTGCAGACAAACTCCAGATGCCTCACCTTGTGTATCTGGCTGAAGAGAGTACTGGGGAATTGAACCTGGGTCTGTAGGCTTCACAGACAACCGCTTTAGCCACTAAACTATCTCTCCAGCCCTGGCCTCAACTTGTGATCCTCCTCGCTTTGCCTCCCTAGTACTAGGATTACAGTGCTGCACCACAGCACCTAGCTGTACAAGAGATTTTTTTTGTTTTTTGTTTTGTTTTGTTTTTTTCGAGGTAGGGTGTCACTCTAGCCTAGGCTGACCTGGAATTCACTGTGGAGTCTCAGGGTGGCCTCAAACTCAAGGCAATCCTCCTACCTCTGCCTCCCAAGTGCTGGGATTAAAGGCGTGCACCACCACGCCCAGCTAGCTTTTTGTTTTTGTTGTTGTTATGCAGGAGATTGTTATAAGTATGCTATTGTTTCCTGTAATTTAAATGATAGTTAATTTTTTTTTCCATTTTAATTTAAAATGATAACTCTCTTCATTTCTGTTTATCAGGACGCCTGAACAGTGCCCAAGTGTTGTTTCTTTGTTGTCCGAGAGCTACAACCCTCATGTTCGCTATGGAGCTGCCCTGGCCCTGGGGATCTGTTGTGCTGGCACAGGAAACAAGGTAAAGCCCAAAGCTAGTGGAATCATTTCTTTCCTGGCACCAGACAGTCTTCCCTCACAGGAAAGTTTATGTAACCGCTGTACAAATATGAGAGTAGTGAACTCTCTAAGACTCAGTGTGGCTCACAAAGCTTCACAGCACACCCTCTCTTCCCTTTGCTGAGTACCTAAAGCCACTGAAGAACACACTGGTATTATATGGATAGCTGTTACAGAAATAGTGCTGAATTTCCATGGGAAATAATTGATTTCTTTAAAGAAAGAAAGGAAAGGGGGGGCTAGAGAAATGGCTTAGTGGTTTAGGTGCTTGCCTGCAAAGCCTAAGGACCTGGGTTCGACTCCCCAGTATCCACATAAGCCACATGCATAAGGGGGTGCATGCATCTGGAGTTCATTTGCAGTGGCTAGAGGCCCTGGTGCTCCCATTCTCTCTCCCCTTTCAAATAAATAAATTAATTAAATTAAATTCTTTTTAAAGCAAGAACAAGGAAAGAAAACATTTTCTTTAAAGAACTGCACTGTCATTTTGCATGGTTATTTTTCACTGTTTAATATTTGTACTTCATATTGTGTAAATCAATATTTTTAAAAATTATTTATTTATTTATTTGAGAGCGACAGACACAGAGAGAAAGACAGATAGAGGGAGAGAGAGAGAATGGGCGCGCCAGGGCTTCCAGCCTCTGCAAACGAACTCCAGACACGTGCGTCCCCTTGTGCATCTGGCTAATGTGGGACCTGGGGAACCGAGCCTCGAACCGGGGTCCTTAGGCTTCACAGGCAAGCGCTTAACCGCTAAACCATCTCTCCAGCCCTAAATCAATATTTTTATCTAAAGCCATTAGAGATAGTTTAGTGGCTAAAGCAGTTGTCTGTGAAGCCTACAGACCCAAGTTCAATTCCCCAGTACTCTCTTCAGACAGATACACAAGGTGAGGCATCTTTTGAGAATGTTTCTGTTAGACACGAATTATTTTGTACTATTTGCATGTGCTATCTTCTAACTTTCATAGGTAACGTATATTTGCTAAGGACTCAAACATTACAAAGTAAAGATGTGGGATAGGCAAGATGACAGGTCATGAGGTTCGTAAACAAGTACACAGCATGTTTGAGGTTTTGTTTTCCTTATATCTTGAATTATTTATAACGGATTGCTAGAAGTCAGATTCTTGTTTGATGCTATCAAATTTATTCCTAGAACATTTTAGTGAGCAGGAATGTTTTGGGATTTTTTGTTTGTTTGTTTTTGTTTTTCAAGGTAGGGTCTTAATCTAGCCCCGGCTGACCTGGAATTCACTATGCAGTTTCAGGGTAACCTTGAACTCCCAACGATCCTCCTATGGGATTAAACACTTGTGCCACCACGCCATGCTTTTGTTTGTTCATTTGTTTTGTTTTGTTTTTTCAAAGCAGTATCTCACTATAACCCAAACAGACCTAGAACTCAACCTGTGGCTCCGGCTGGACTTGAGCTCACAGCAATCTTCCTTCATAAGCCTCCTGAATGCTGGGACTAAAGGTGTGCACCACCATGCCCAGCCATTTTTGGTCTTTTAACTGATAAGAAATATTTAACAGTTGGGAGGCTGGAGAGATGGCTTAGTGGTTAAGGTGTTTGCCTGCAAAGCCAAAGGATCCCAGTTCAATTCTCTAGGACCCACATAAGTCAAATGCACAAGGGGGCTCACACGTCTGGAGTTCCTATGCAGTGGCTGGAGACCCTGGCACACCCATTCTCTTCCTCTTTCTCTCTCTGCCTCTTTCTCTCTCAAATAAGTAAATAAATGAAATATATTTTTAAAAGATATTTTAAAATTGTACATATTGTCAGGTGTGGGGGTGAATTCCTTAATCTTAGCACTTGGGAAGTGGAGGAAGGAGGATCAGGAGTTCAAGTCTACCTAGCAACTTATAGGCCAGACTAGGATTCATGAAACCCTGTCTCAAAAAAAAAAAATGTACATGTAATGTTTATCACATATGTATGTATATATGTGTAGATACATATACATATGTATACATATATTTATTATGGTTCGTAGATATTTTCCTGGAAAGTATTAACAGGACTGTATGGGTTATTGCTGTAAACAAATAACTGACCAGGAGCACCTTCAGGAAGGAAAAGATTTCATTCAGCCCACAGTTCCAAGGGATACATTCCATTATGACAGGGAAAATGTGGTCAGCACATCAAGAGACAGGAAGTGGGGCTAGGCTATAAAACCTAAAAACCCATCCCCAGTTCAAACACATGTGCCTATGAACAACATTTTACATTCAGATCACATAAAGAGTGCCAATTTGAGTCGGCCATGGTGTACACACCTTTAATCCCAGCACTCGGGAGGCAGAGGTAGGAGGATCGCCGTGTGAGTTCAAGGCTACCCTGAGAATACATAGTGAATTCCAGGTCAGCCTGGACCAGAGACCATTCCTCAAAAAAAAAAAAAAAAAAAGTACTAATTTGTGCATCTAGCTTTATGTGAATACTGGGGAATTGAGCCCAGGGGGAAAAAGGCTTTGCCCTGTGCCTTTAACTCCTGAGCCATCTCCCCAACTCCATCTTCAGTTTTACTAGAGTTCATTGGGTGTGTAAGATGCAGTTTGTTGCCGGGCGTGGTGGTGCATGCCTTTCATCCCAGCACTTGGGAGGCAGAGGTAGGATCACTGAGTTCAAGGCTACCCTGAGACTCCATAGTGAATTCCAGGTCAGCCAGGGCTAGAGTGAGACCCTACCTCAAAAAACCAAAAAAAAAAAAGATGCAGTTTATAGAAATTGGCCTTTTTCTTTATATTACATATTTATTCTATAAACAAAGGAAGAAAATAATTTAGATATTCTACTAAGAATTTTCTGTCAGGTCATTAGTTGACATTTATGTCAGGCCTCATAAGTTAAATATAAATTAGATTTATTTCTTTCCAGATTATCCTAAACATAATATGATATAGAGGAGTAAATGTACTTTGAAATGTATCATTTGACAAGTTAATACAATGAATAATTTTTGTTACTCATGCTAAACAAGTCTGCTTTATTTCTATATAATTTGTCTGACTATGTATCATTGCGTAGTTGAATAAGATTTGGCATTTGATTATTTAGGGGCCCGGAACATCCTAATCTAAAACATACCTTTGAGGTTTTATTGCATACCTCAGAGGCCAATTTACTGTCTTTTAGCTAATGTTAGAAATTTCATTATTTTTAAAAAGTATTTATTTATTTGAGAGAGTGAACTAGAGCGAAACCCTACCTCAAAAAACCAAATATAGATAGATAGATAGGGAGGGAGGGAGGGAGGGAGGGAGAGAGGGGCTGGAGAAGTGGTTTAGCAGTTAAAATTCTTCCCTACAAAGCCAAAGAACCCAGGTTTGATTTCCCCAGGACCCATGTAAGTCACATGCACAATAAATAAATAATAATATTGAAAAATGAGCCATGCATGGTGGTACATGCCTTTAATCCCAGCATAAGGGGGAGGCAAAGGTAGGATTGCCATGAGTTCAAGGCCACCCTGAGACTGCATAGTGGATTTCGGGTCAGTCTGGGGTAGGACAAGACCCTACCTCTAAATATATAGAGAGAAATATTAGAAAATATATTTTAAAGGAAAAGTGAGTAAGTCTGGGGCTGGAGAGATGGCTCAGAGGTTAAGGTGCTTGCCCAGGTTCAGTTCCCCAGGACCCATGTAAGCCAGATACACAAGGTGGCTCATATGTCTGGTGGAGCTAGGAGGATCACTGTCAGTCTGAACTAGTGTGAGACCCTACCTTGAAAAAACAGAAACAAAAAAAAAAAAAGGTCATGGGCTGGAGAGTTGGCTTAGCAGTTTAGGCATTTGCCTGTGAAGCCTAAGGACCCAAGTTTGATTCTTCAGGTCCCACGTAAGGCAGATGCACAAGGTGGTGCTTGCATCTAGAGTGTGTTTTCGGTGACTAGAGGTCCTGGTGCACCCTTCCTTATCCTCCCTCTCTGTCTCAAGTTTAAAAAAAATTTTTTTTTAATTTATTTGAGAGAGAGATGCAGAAATAGGCAGGTAGAGAGAGAGAGAAAATGGGTACACCAGGGCCTCGAGCCAGTGCAAATGAACTCCTGGTGTGTGCACCCCCTTGTGCATGTGGCTTACATGGGTCCTGGGGAGTTGAAACTGGGTCCTTTGACTTTGTAGGCAAGCACCTTAACAGCTAAGCCATCTCTCGAGCCCCTTATACTAATATTTTAAGGGGGTCAAATAATAGTAATTTGAATCAGACTGGCCTGGATTTTCTATCTATGAAACTCAGGGTGCTTGCTTAGCATAAGCCTTTTGGCTCAGTTTGATTTGCCTAGCACCTAAATAAAATTAGACACAAAAAGTGACTCATACTCCTGATGTTGATTTGCAGTGACAAGAGATCCTAGAGCAACCATACACATAGATTCACATACACATAAATTACTGAAAAATTTTTGAAGAATTAATATGATTATATAGGGCAACATATATAATATACTTAGTATTATGCTTGAAAAAACTGTGGTACTTAACAAAAATTAAATTCCATTTTCTCTAAATAATTTTTCTCATAATTTCTTTATGAACTCTTTCTGAAGACAGTAACACTCACATTGTAAAGCTTTCTTTTCATTTACTATAAATTCCATTGAAAAATACACTCTCTGGGCATGGTGGCACATGCCTTTAATCCCAGTATTTGGAAGACAGAGGCAGGAGGATCTCTGAGTTTGAGGCCACGCTGAGACTACATAGTGAATTCAGGTCAGCCTGAGCTAGAATGAGACCCTACCTTGAAAAACCAAAAAGAAAAAATATACACTCGGGTCTGCACCATTGTGTTTAAGTAGTCTTAAATTCTTATTATGTTGTTAGATGAAAATACTTAGAGAAGCCAGACATAGTGGTAGACACCTTTAGTTCCAACACACAAGAGGTAGAGGAAGGAGAATTGCTGTGAGTTTGAGGCCATCATGAGACTATGTAGTGAATTCTAGGCCAGCCTGGGCTACAGTGAGACCCTACCTTGAAAATTAAAAAGAATTAAAAAAAAATACAGAAAAAAAAATTTAAAAAAAATATATATACAGTAACTAGTTTGAAAATGCAGCCATCCATCTCAGCTCATTTAAAATTTTTATTTATTATGTTTTCAGGAAGCAATTAATTTGCTGGAACCAATGACAAATGACCCTGTGAACTATGTGAGGCAAGGGGCTCTCATAGCTTCAGCTCTCATTATGATCCAGCAGACGGAAGTCACGTGTCCAAAGGTGAGTAGGGATTCTCTGGGCTTTTGCTAACTTACCTTCTTTTAAGGACACTTTTAATTCTAATATGGTGAACCCTATAGTAATAGGAAATGAAGAGATCACTTTTAAGGACAAGAAAATAGGAAAACTGTAATTTAATTCTATAATATTCTTTAAATGTTTGTTTTAGAAACTTAAGGACACTTGTTTCCTATGACTATGGGGAGCAACACTGGCCCTCTCTCAAATAAATAAACTTAAAAAAGAAAAGAATTCATAATTTGGGGGGAAATACAGAAAAGAGTGAAACATACAGAAGTTACTGGTAATCTTTCCCTAAGTGGGCCAGTACATTTTTTAAAATATTTATTTATTTATGAGAGAGAAGGAGACAGAGAGAATGAACATGCCAGGGCCTCCAGCCACTGCAAACAAACTCCAGACACATCTGCTACCTTGTGCATCTGGCTTTATATGGTTACTGGGGAATCAAACCTGGGTCCTTAGGCTTTGCAGGCAAGCGCCTTAACCCACTAAGCCATCTTTCTGGCCCACATTTTCTATTTTGACATGCTCTTTTTAACAAAAACAATGATTCTTGCTAGGCATGGTGGTACACACCTTTAATCCCAGCATGTGGGAAGTTAAGGTAGGAGGGTCACAGTGATTCAAGGCTACCCTGAAACTATGTAGTGAATTCCAGATCAGCCTGGGCTAGAGGAAGACCCTATCTTAAAATAATGATGATGATGATGATGATTCTAGGGGCCTGGAGAGGTAGCTCAGGAGTTAGACACTTGCATACACAGCTGACAACTTTACTCCAATTCCTCAGGACCCAAGTAAAGCCGGACACACAAAGTGGTGCATGTGTCTGGAGTTCCTTTGCAGATGCCCTAGGCCATGGTGTTCTTATTCACTTTCTTTCTCTTCTTGCATATAAATTTTTTAAATTACGATTCTAAGCCGTGCATGGAGGCACACACCTTTAATCACAACACTCAGGAGACAGAGGTGGGAGGATCGTTGTGAGTTTGAGGCCACCCTGAGAGTAACTACATAGTGAATTACAGATCAGTCTGAGCTATAGTGAAACCTTACCTTGAAAAAAAAATTATGATTCTGACAAGTCTTCAGAAAATTGATGTGTGTGCATAATGAAAATCTTTACAGTATATGTGAATATTCTTACCTGACACAGTCTGAGCCAAGTGTAGGTTAAGGTAGAACTGAAGGGATATGCCTATTAGGAAATCATCAGGGTTGACAGAAAGCAGCATAGCTGTAATTCAAAGTGCAATGAAAGCCTTAGTGTTTGCTTGGACTATCTGGGTCTGCTGACTGACACTGGTACAGAATAAAATCGTATTCAGCATTCCCTTGAGTCTGAATCATTCACTGCAGAATGAGGACTGAAAACAGAGCTAGTTCTCCCACACTAGAAAATTAGTAACACTATGATCTCAAGCACAGAACTGTTCTGCCTTCACTTCTGGTCCATCTCCCTCTCTCTGAATGTTGTGAAATTCAGAACCAAGCCTCATTACCATTAGAGCAGTACACTGGTGCTGCAAAATGGCCCAACAAATAAACAGAGTTCAACCACGCTTCTCTGTCTTGCTCCTTCAGGTGAATCAGTTCAGACAGCTGTATTCCAAAGTCATCAATGATAAGCATGATGATGTCATGGCCAAGTTTGGTGCTATTCTGGCCCAAGGCATACTGGATGCAGGTAAATGTCTTTAAGTCTTCTAGATGTGTTTATTTAAAACAATTATAAGGAAATGGTTAATCTAATGTTCTGTGTGACATAATGGAGTCGAAAGCAAATTATTGTGAGAAAAAATTTGTGAAATGTGTGGTTCAAAGAGATAATTTTCAGTAGAATCCCACAAGTACAGACTGTTAAGTGCTTTTTTTTTTTTTTTTTAATGCTTTAAAAAAAGATAATCAGGGGCTGGAGAGATGGCTTAGTGGTTAAGCGCTTGCCTGTGAAGCCTAAGGACCCCGGTTCGAGGCTCGGTTCCCCAGGTCCCACGTTAGCCAGATGCACAAGGGGGCGCATGCATCTGGAGTTTGTTTGCAGAGGCTGGAAGCCCTGGCGCGCCCATTCTCTCTCTCCCTCTATCTGTCTTTCTCTCTGTGTCTGTTGCTCTCAAATAAATAAATAAAAAATATTAAAAAATTAAAAAAATTAAAAAAATAAAAAGATAATCAGGCTGGAGAGATGGCTTAGTGGTTAAGGCACTTAGGTGCCCAGCCAAAGGACCCAGGCTTGATTCCCCAGGTCCCACGTAAGCCAGGCGTACAAGATGGCACATGCATCTGGAGTTCGTTTACAGCAGCTGGAGGCCCTGATGAGCCTATATTCTCCCTTCCTCCTTCCCTTCCCCCCTCAAATAAAAATACTTAAAAAAAAATAAAATGAAATAAATAAGAAAAAATAATCTAGGGCTAGAGAGATGGCTTATTGGTTAAGGCACTTGCCTGCAAAGCCAAAGGACCCAGGTTCAGTTCCCAGAACCCATGTAAGCCAGATGCACAAGGTGGTACATGCATCTTGAGTTTGTTCGCAGCTGCTGGAGGCCTTGGCGCACACATTGCGGCCCCCCTCCCAATGTGTCTCTCTCTCTGCCTTTCTCTCAAATAAATAAAAATATTTTTTAAATTATAATCAATATCTATTTATTTATTTACAAGCAGAGAGAAATGAAAGAGAGACAGAGGTGGGTGTGCCCGGGCCTCCAGCCACTGCTAACAAACTCCAGAAGCATGTACCATTATGTGCTTCTGGCTTTACGTGGGTCCTGGGAAATCAAACCTACATCATTCAGCTTTGCAGGCGAGCACCTTAACTACTAAGCCCATCTCTCCAGCCCTGTTAAGTGTTTTGCTAGTTCTCCCACCCAGTATTGAAGCTTGAACCCAGGGCATCACATAAGCTATTTACTTAAGAGTTGAAGACTAGAGAAATTGTTTAGCTATTAAGGCTCTTGCCTGCAGAGCCCAAAGACCCAGGTTTGATTCCCCAGTAGCAACATAAAGCCAGATGCACAAGGTAATGCATGCACCTGGAGTTTATTTGCAGTGGCTATAGGCCCTGATGCTCCCATTCTCTCTCTCCCAAATAAATAAATGAGTTGAACCACTAAGCTGGCACTCACCATCTTTCTTTTAGGGTCATTCTTGAGTTGCCCAGGCTGTCCATTAACTTGATACCTTCTGGGCTCAGCCTCCCACAGGTAGCTGAACTGTAATTGCAACATCATGCCCAGCAAACCATAGTTCATTTACATAGCGAAATTTAAGTTATTTTTTCCTCTTTCTTATCTTGTAATGTCTACCTCATAGTGTTGGCAGAATTAAAAATATCAACCAGGGTTGGGTGTGGTTGCGCATACCTTTAATCCCAGCACTCAGGAGGCAGAGACAGGAGGATTGCTGTGAGTTCAAGGCCACCCTGAGACTACATTGTGAATTCCAGGTCAGCCTGGGCTAGAGTGAACTCTACCTCAAGAAAAATAAAAACTTAAAAAAAAAATCAAGCAGGGTGCTGGGGAGATAACTCAGCAGTTAAAAGTGCTTGCTTGTAAAGCCTGTGGACTGACTCAGTTCCCCAGTCACCCATGTGAAGCCAGTCCCAAAATATGGCACAACTGGCATTCCATTCGCAGGAGCAAGAGACCCTGGCATGCCCGTACACATGTGCAAATAAGTAAATAAATAATGCAGCCCAGCGTGGTGGTACACGCCTTTAATCCCAGCACTTGGGATTCAGAGTTAGGAGGATCGCTGTGAGTTCAAGGCCAGCCTGAAGTTAAGCACTTAGAACAGTTCTTGTCAGTATAGTACCAAGTAGCCATTGCTACCTTTGAGTTTGTGGGATTGGTTCCCTCCCACTTGAAGTTTTCTTCTTTCTTTCTTTCATTTGTTTGTTCTTTTGTTTTTGTTTTTCTCTTAACAGGGTCTTACAGTGTACCTTAGGCTGGCCTTGAACTCAAGCCAGGCCTTGCCCCCCCTCCCCAAGCACTGAAATTATAGGCACAAGCCACCACATACAGCCAAGATCCAGCTCGCTAACTTTTATGTTTCTAATTGACTGGCTTTCAAAGCTCTGTGTGTGTGTGTGTGTGTGTGTGTGTGTGTGTGTGTGTGTGTGTGTGTGTGCGCGCGCGCGCATGCGCCCATTCCCTAAGAGGATAACGTAGAGGACATGGTAGGAGTCAGAGCAGGACTCCCTCCACAGTCCAGACTTGTGACGAGAATCTGCTGATTTCATTGTTGGACATATTCCTTTGGAAACTTTCTGTTGAATCAAGGATTGGAGGTTAAAATTTTCCTTTTATGCTGGTAGTTCTCTAGTTTTGGTTCTCAAAGTCAACCCTTTATTTTGCTAATGAGAAAAAAAGCTCCTGAGAAATTAATCATTTTTCAGTTGTCAAAAAGCTAGTTAATGTCAAAGAAGCCTCCTACCAATTTAAGTCTTCAGTAAGTACATAGATTTAATTGTGGGTATGACATTTCTGCATTGAGATATGATAAAAGCTGAAAGAACCAAGTATGCAAATGATATGTCCTTTGCCTCTTTGCTGTTATTTATCACCATGCTAAAAGCCAGTATAGGTAATCCTTAATTTAGCATCACATTATTGATACTCATCAGTTTTAATTCTTAAAAGTTCCTGTCTATAGAGAAAGAAGTTCTAGATCTGCCCTGATGGTTCCCTGATGAATTCTAAGGACTCCGGATTAGATTTATGAGCTCTGCATTGAAATAATCAGCAGATTCTGCCTTGGTGGTGTACACAGAAACATTCACTATGGCCTGACTGGTTTATTCTGTTCATGGTATCTCTTTTTTTCTGCAGGTGGTCATAATGTCACAATCTCCTTACAGTCCAGGACTGGTCATACGCATATGCCTTCCGTGGTTGGCGTCCTTGTCTTTACCCAGTTCTGGTTCTGGTTTCCCCTTTCACATTTCCTGTCACTGGCTTATACCCCAACCTGTGTCATTGGCCTTAACAAAGACCTAAAGGTACGTTTGTGAGAACAGGCTTTGTAGTGTGTCCTATTTATATTGACCACCCACTCATGAAGATTCCTGTGAAATTTTAAAGGTGTCTTTCTCTGAGGGCATGTTCTCCTTTCAAGTTGAGACTTTTCCTTGTAGAGTATATCAGTAGAAGTTTTGAAAGTCAAGTTTTCTTGCTAGCTGTATAACATTGGACAAATCTTTTGAGAGGGAATGGTAAGAGAAGGCTTAACACAGACATAAAGAGGCTTCATAGACCGTGCTGGGAATTTTTGAGACGGGGTCTTGCTATACCACACAGGTGGTCCTTAAACTCATGATCCTCCTAGTGTTTCCTGAGTACTGAGATAACAGGCCTGCACTACCACACCCCGCCTACTCTTCATCAGAAAGACTCTTAAAAGATTTCAAGAAGGTTGAGCCTCTCAGGAGGCAGAGGTAGGAGGATCGCCGTAAGTTCAAGGCCACCCTGAGACTGCAGAGTTAATTCCAGGTCAGCCTGGACCAGAGTGAGACCCTACCTTGAAAAACAAAAAAAAAAAAAAAACAAAACAAAAAAAATTTCAAGAAGGTAATGATTTGAGGTTTGCATTTTAGAAAAGTCATTCTGATGTCAGTAGACAACCTGTTATAGTATTTATGCAATGACCTAGACAAGGAAGAATGAGGACTAAACTGCCATTTTCATTAATAAGGAATGTCAGTTTGAGACAAATGCACAATTCAGAGTTATGTGCTATTAGAGGAACTGACTGGAAAGGAATTATCAGTATAGGGAGCAGTAACATAGGATAACCTTTTAGTGTGGTAGAAAACAGATGAGGAATTTGGGAATTTGAGAAAACACGGCTGGTAATGTGGGTTAAAGACTTCAGGTGCTGCATGTTCTGCCATCACTTTTCGTCTGTCACATCTTTTAATGGCGTTTGTGGCTAGGTTTTCAGTCCTGTGACCTGATGATTCATCTTCTTCTTCCTTAAAGGTCACCAACTTCTTGAACCTTAAAATAACTATTATCTGCTCATCCTTGTTCAACTGTTTTAGTAAATTTTCATAGTGGAAAAATTATAAGCTAAAAATTGACTGTTTTGCCAGGCGTGGTGGCGCACGCCTTTCATCCCAGCACTCGGGAGGCAGAGGGAGGAGGATCACTGTGAATTTGAAGCCACCCTGAAACTACATAGTAAATTCCAGGTCAGCCTGGGCTAGAATGAAACTCTACCTCAAAAAAAACAGTGTGTGTGTGTATATATATATATGTGTATGCTGTATATATATGTAGTCTTGGGCTAGCCTCAAACTCACAGTGATCCTCCTACTTCTGTCTCCCGAGTGCTGGGATGAAAGGCATGTGCCACCACTCCCGTCTTTATAACCATTTTTCTTCAATGCAAGAGAAAAATATAAGTTAGCAGAATTTCTCAGTAAGTTATGTGAAGCTGACTTTCAGTTTGGCCCAGGTTAGAAAATATGGTTATATGGCATGGAAACTATAAGATGTCAGTGTGGTACAAGCAGTGGTCATGGGAGCTTGGTAAGCAGAATTGTCAGAGTACAATTTATAAAAGCTATGTCAGTTTATTCTGAGGCTCACAGGATGACTAGGACTTAACCCACTGAAGTAGAATGGGTTGTCAGAAAACATTAGGTAAAAGATGCTTGTTCAAAGCCAGGCGTGGTGGCTCATACCTTTAATCCCAGCACTCAGGAGGCAGAGGTAGGAGGATCACTGTGAGTTAGTTCAAGGCCACCCTGAGATGACAGTAAATTCCAGGTCAGCCTGAGCTAGAGTGAGACCCTACCTCACAAAAAAAAAAAAAAAAGATGCTTGTTCGAAAACAGAACTTTGGGAACTATAGGAAATAGCAAATAATTCTGTAAAGCACTGAAAATTAATTCAATAAAAGGAAACATGTTTTTCAAAGAGTGATAGCACGAAATAGCTCTATAATTGAACCTGTGATTTGCATGGAAACTTCCCATCGCCCTTTGCATCTGTATGCTTGTTAGAAACATAGATTACATAAATCTTGATAATGATTATTTTCATGGAGGAGCAAAAAGCTGTTTTATTTCTTTAGATGCCGAAAGTTCAGTATAAATCAAATTGTAAACCATCCACATTTGCATATCCTGCCCCTCTGGAAGTACCAAAAGAAAAAGAAAAGGAAAAGGTATGTTCTCTGAGCAACATTTCTTATTGTTTATTGCTGTTTTGGATGGCATTGCTTTAAAATTACTTGTGTATTTGTGGTGCCATGTGTATGTGCAGTGTGTGTGTAGATGCACATGCACTGTGCACACACACGTGGAAGCCTGAAGAGAACATTAGGTGTCCCACATTGCTCACCCTGTGTTTCTTTTCTTGCCTTGGTGCTCCAGTCCTGTCACAGGAGTCACAACTTGGGAATCTCCCTGAAAGTCTTTTCTGCTCCTATCAGTATTTTATTTTTGAGATTAAAGGTGTGTGCCATCACACCCGGTTCAATTGTTTTATCATTAGTTTGACTTTAAAAATATGGTGTTACCTTTTTTTTTGTTTCCTTGTTTTTCAAGGTAGAGTTTCACTCTAGACCAGGCTGACCTGGAATTCACTATGTACTGTCAGAGTGGCTTCAAACTCGCGGGGATTAAAGGCATGTTGCCATCATGCCCAGCTGTCATTACTTTCTATGTATAATTTTTCCCTAAAACTGCAGAGCAATACCCTATGTACATATCATTATTCGTTTCATCTGTTCTTTTATCTGATATGCATTTAAGGATATTTTTTCTCCTCCCCCCTTTTTCAGAGCATTTTTGACATGACACTACTATAGATAGACTAGAGTGGAAGTCTTTATACCTATACTTTTACTCTTGTATAAGTTTATCCATTGGTAAAAATTTAGGTATGAGATTGTTCATAAGTATTAACTAATTTGCCTTTCACAATTAACCAGGTTTTGTTTGTTTGTTTGGGGGGGGTTGGGTTTTTTGTTTGTTTGTTTGTTTGTTTGTTTTTTCGATGTAGGGTCTCACTCTAGCCCAGGCTGACCTGGAATTCACTATGGAGTCTCAGGGTGGCCTTGAACTCACGGCGATCCTCCTACCTCTACCTCCCAAGTGCTAGGATTAAAGGTGTGCGCCACCATGCCGGCTCACAATTGACTAGTTTTTATGAGTACATTCTCTCTAATCTATAATAAAGATGAGTGCTTGTAGAGCTGCACTTACCTATGATTATGCTCAGTGAAATTATTCTTTCACAGCACTTTTGTCTGGGAAAGTAATTCTTTATTGGAGAGCAGACAGTTGTTGGTTGGTTGTTTGAAATTTTGTGTGATAAGTATATAATTGACCAGTTTCAAGGCTATCAGGTAATGAATATCCTTCAACAACATCTTGTTTCATCAGCTACATTTCAGACCTCCCCCCTCCCCCTGGAGTCTGAAACACTGTTGCCTTTTACAGCTGTATTACCAAGTTTCACCTTAGACTTCAGTGAAACCCCCATGAAGGAAGATAGGTTCTGGCTAACTACTCACCCGTTGTACAAATCCATTACAAGGTCTATAGTCATGAGAACATCTATGTCCAGGACTGGGAACAATTTTATTTTTGCGCTGCTTTCCCTATAAAACAAGCGTGTAGGCCATCAAATCTGTGTCTCAGAAGTATATAATAACAAATTCATATTCAGGATAGGTTACCAAGCAGAAGACTAGTTATATTGGACATAGCCTGCAGGAGCTATGACAGTAGTAGCAAAATATGTAAATAGATGTCTTGCTTGCTTTCTCATTCTCCTGTTACATTGTTGTTTATAATATTTGCTGACAGGAAATGGGGAATTGTTATAGTGCTATGTTCTCTTTGGGCTTGTATCTTAGTGTATAAATAAGAAATTATAACAGCTTACTCTTTTGACTGTTCCCTAGGTTTCTACTGCTGTATTATCTATTACTGCCAAAGCTAAAAAAAAGGAAAAAGAAAAAGAAAAAAAGGAGGAGGAGAAAATGGAAGTGGTAGGTATAACTTAGTGTTTAATTTACCTCTGTCATGATCCTGATTCTTCATTAATTCAACACTAATTATTTACTTTGCTCTTATCTTTTTAAAATAATTTTCTTTCTCCAGCAACAGAATCGTATAATCATATAATTTTATCTGAAAAGGACTCTAGACAATTTTATCTGTGTTATCCTTTCTTGTTGCTGTGACAGAATACCTGACAGAAGCAACTTAAGAGTTTATTTTGGCTCATGGTTTAAAGGGATCCAGTCCCGTCATGGCAGGGAAGGCGTGGTGGCAGGGGCTCTGTCTGTGGCAGTGAAAGCTTACTGAGTGGCTTGCTCACAGCTTGGCAGGTAAAGAAGCAGAGAGCTCAGTCTGGGAGCTGATGGGCCTAAAACCCTCAAGCCTTGTCCTTTCAGCCCTACATTTGCCTGCTAGGCCCCAGGTCCAAAATGTTCTACAACCTTCCCAAACTGCCACTTGCTGGACACCAGCTACTCATTTACATTCAAACCATAACAATAGCCCTTTGTGGGATGATAGAGGGGTCCAAATCAAGAATGAGTTCCTAGAGAAAATTATAACTAAAATAGGTTTTGAAGTGTTGAATAGAGCTTTAAGCAGTGTCTTGATAAAAAGAGGCTGTTTCAGGCAACTAGATTATCATTTGTTTAAATAGACCCTCTTTTTCTGATCTCTGCCACTAGAAAAAACTTCTCATCCTTTAAAGCCAAGTCAGACACTGCCCTCACCCTAACTGGGCTGAGTTGCTTTCTCTCCTCTGTCTGTGGAACCATTCCGGTTGTCTACCACTACCTTTTATGCCTAATAAATGATCAGTCCTGTGGGACAAAGTAAACCTTGATTGAATTGCCTTTTCCCCTCCTAGGATGAAGCAGAGAAAAAAGAAGAGAAAGAAAAGAAAAAAGAACCTGAGCCAAACTTCCAGTTACTGGACAATCCAGCCAGAGCTATGCCTGCCCAGCTTAAGGTCCTAACCATGCCAGAAACCTGTAGATACCAGCCTTTCAAACCAGTAAGTTACTGATGGCTCTTGTCTATATTTGTAATTGGTTAGTAATCTGTAGGGATAATTCCCCTCAGTTACGTACAGATTATTAGGGATATAACTATAGAGCCAGGCATACTGGGTTTGAATCTTTACTCTACCCTTCATCGGCTGTGTAGCCTTGGCCCAGGTACTAAATCTCTCGGCCTTAGTTTTCCCTTCTGTATACCAGAAACTATCCTCTATAAACTTTTTTTTTCCCCAAGGTAGGGTCTCACTCTAACTCAGACTGACCTGGAATTCACCATGTAGTCTCAGGGTGGCCTTGAACTCATGGCGATCCTCCAACCTCTGCCTCCCGAGTGCTGGGATTAAAGGCATACACCACTGTACCCAGCTTTCCTCTCTAACTTTCTACCACAGATCAAATGAGTTAATACACAAGCAATGAGAACAAGTGATCATCATCATCATAATTATTCTGCTGTCGTGGACATAATATATTTTAGTTATGAAAGGATCTTTATGACATTCAACTCCAAGGCAGAATATTTCATGTTCAGAATATGTACATACATATAAGGTACTTGTCTCATTACTGTGACAGAACTCAAAGGGAGAATTTATTTTGGCTCACAGTTTGAAAGTCCATCATGATGGGACAGGCATGATATGGAGTTGAAATGGTGTGGGAACATGTGGTTGGGGCTTCACATCTCAACCAACCAGAAATCAGAAAAAAAAAAAAAAAGGCTCTGGAAGCAGAGCTGGGCTAGAACACTTAAGGCCCATCCTATGTCTTCTAACTAGCTAGGCCCTACATCACAAAGGTTCCACAACTTCCACAGCAGTGCTGTCAGCTGAGGACCACTTGAGTGTCCAAATGCCATGAGCATTTGGGGGACATTTCACATTCAAACAATATGAAGAAATTTTAACATGATACTGTGCTTATTGTCTAAGCCATAATCTATCACGTGAGGTCAGGTGTGGAATTTTCCAATTGTGGTGTCAAATTGTTAGCTCAGATGTTTAGAGAGACTATTAGATTAAGAGAAGGAGAAGGAAAGAAGAGAACATCAGAGAGCTCCTGCCTTGTGGAAGGCAGGAACAGGTAGGGAGCCCACGTGAGAATAAGAGTCCCTCCATCTCAGCCCAGTGAGGCTGAGGCAAGGGTAGTTACCAGAGCAGGGATCTGGAAGTTCAGAAGTAAACAGCCAAAAAACCAAAAGCAAACTTTTTAAGGGAGAGAGTTAAAGATTGTTTGGTGTCTGTAGAAATTCTTAAAGGCATGCCAGCTTTACCAGCATGGCGGGGCAGGGTCCTGGTGACCACAATCACATTCGGTTCAGCGGCAGAGATGTTTGCACACATGTGAACCATCACGCTCTTGCCTCTTTGCCTTCCCAGTAATGTGCTTTGTCCAGATGTGCCTGCCTCTGTTGACTGATGTAATTACAGAGAGCAGCTTTCCATTTCCTTCGTCAGAGGCAAGCAAATAGAATAAGATTAGCATGCCAGAGATGGGTGAATAGTTAGGGATTTGTATTTACCTTCTGCTAATATGTTGAGGCAGGCTAATAGAATTGCTACTACAGTCTTCTTTCCCATCTGTTTTTTCCTGGGCTTGCAGCACAATGACTTGTAAAGTGAAATACTCACATGTCTGTTACTTATATTTCTCCATGGTTCTGCAATTGCTGGTGAAAATTTGGCGTTTTATTTGTAGATTCTCTTGAATCCAAAATGATGGCCATCTAACAAATATAGTATATATTAGACCAAGGTGCTTCTAAAACTATACTGCATCTACATGTCAACTGGAGAGCTTACTAAAATGCATATCAAGGGTAGGGCCAGCTTTCCCCATTTTTAACAAGCTCTGGAATGATAACGATGCTACTGTTCCAAGACCGTTATCTTGAATAGCAAGGCATTCAGAACCCCTGTTGGGACAATGAACATTATGCTTACAATCAATCTAGGCTCATATTCAATTCTCTGGCTGGAAAATACTACTAAATTGGAATGCAGCATCCAGTAGAGCAGCATCACAATGTTACACCAGGCACAGCCACAGGACTAAGATTGTAATAAGTAGAGAGTTTTGTTTTGTTTTGTTCTAAGGTAGGGTCTCACTGTAGCCCAGGATGGCCTGGAACGCACTCTGTAGTCCCAGGCTGGCTTTGAACTCATAGTGATCCTCCTACCTGTCTCCTAAGTACTGGGATTAAAGGTGTTCTGCTCCCTTCCTCTTGTGTGTTTACAGCTCTCCATCGGAGGCATCATAATTCTCAAAGACACCAGTGAAGACATCGAAGAACTGGTGGAACCTGTGGCAGCACATGGCCCAAAAATCGAGGAGGAGGAACAAGAGCCAGAACCTCCAGAGCCGTTCGAGTATATTGATGATTAAGAACCAGAGGTGAGTGTTCAACAGAATTAACTTACAAACAGCCTCTTTGTAGAGACTTTTCAATTTTTTGTGTGCTGGGATTGAAAATGTGTGCCATCATACCATGCCTGGCTGTGAGAAGACTTTCTTGAGGACCGAAGCATGAGACTTGCATTCTAGAGCAAGCTCCCTTTCTCCTGATGGAACTGTGAAAAGTTTGCTAACCAATCACTTTGGCAGAATCCTAAGCCTAAAAAATAGAGTCAAAGAAGAAAGAAAACCCCAAGACCATTGTGCACCTTTAAATCCCAGCACAGCACTCGGGAGGCAGAGGTAGGAGGATCACTGTGAGTTGGAGGCCAGCCTGAGACAACATAGTGAATTCCAGGTCAGTCTGGGCTAGAGTTGAGACCCTGCCTCAAAAAAAAAAAGGCCTGTAACCAAACTAAGCATGGTGGCACAGGCTTACAATTACAGCACTGGGGAAGTGGAGGCAGAGAATCTGGAGTTGAAAGCAGTTTCAGCTCCATAGCAAATTCGATGCCATTCTGGGCAACATATTTCCCAACTGACATAGCTTAAGTCTAATTTGTTTAGTGATCAAGGTGATAGAGTTGATACGCTCCTTGTATGAATCAGTTAGTTTGTGGGTCAGCATTGGTACATGAGTAACACTGTTAATAGCAGGTATAGGCCTCCCAATCACTTTTCCTGTCTGTTACATTCAGCATTAAAAGTTTTAACATTCATTGATTCAATTAATTTAACATCTTGTGTACTTAAGACATACTAGTTAGAGGGACTTTGGGATCAGTTAAATATACCAAAATGTTTTTCCAGTTGGAAAAAACATGATTATTATGTAATTTGTTCAGACAATATTGATTCAAAAAGTTGAGAAAAAAGAGGTGTGGTGGCACATGTCTTTAATCCCAGCATTTGGGAGGCAGAGGTAGGAGGATCACTGTGAGTTCAAGGCCACCCTGAGACTACATAGGGAATTCTAGGTCAGCCTGGGCTAGAGTGAGACCCTACCTCGAAAAACCAAACAACAAAAGTTATTTAAAAGTATGTTTTGGGCTGGAGAGATGGCTCTGCAGTTAAGGTGCTTGCTTGCAAAGCCTAAGGACCCATGTTCAATCTCTCTTCAGATCCCATGCAAGCCAGACATACAAAGGTAAGGCAAGTGCAAGGTCACACATGCCCACTAGGTGGCACAAGCATCTGGAATTCCAGTACAGTGGCTGAGGACCTGGCGCACCAATTCTCTCTCACTGTCTCTAAAAAGAAAAAAGAAGGCGGGCATGCTGGTGTACGCCTTTAATCCTAGCTCTCAGGAGGCAGAGGTAGAAGGATTGCTGTGAGTTCAAGGCCACCCTGAGACTACATAGTGAATTCCAGGTCACCCTGAGCCAGTGAAACCCTACCAAAAAAAAGTTTACATATGTTTATTTTTTATTTCTTTTCTCATTTTTTAAAATTTTTGAGAGAAAGAGACAGAGAATGGGTGTGCCAGAGCCTCCAGCCATGGTAAACTCTGGACACATCTGCCATCATGTGCCTTCAGCTTATGTGGGTACTAGGGGATTGAACCTGGGCCCTTAGGTTTCACAGGCAAGTGCCTTAACCACTAAGCCATCTCTCTAGCCCATTTCTTTCTTTTTCTTTCTCTTTTTTTTTTTTTTTTTTGAGAGAGAGAGAGAGAAAGAGAGAGATTGGGCATGCCAGAGCCTTCTGCCCTTGCAAATGAACTCCATATGCATGTACCACTTTGTGTGTATGGCTTTACATGGTACTGGGGAATTAAACCCTGCCTCAAAAAGCCAAAAAAAAAAAGAAAGAAAAGAAAAAAAAATGAAATAAAGAATGGCGCCAGCTTCTGCCTCTTACCGCGTTTTCTTTCCTTTCCCAGGATCTCATTTCCTCACCTGAAGATTATCCTGGCTCACACTGAAATGCCTCTGAGGAAACTCAAGCTGAGCCCTACTCACTGCATGTACCATTGCCTCTGAGCTGATCGTAAGCAGCTTGTGTCCCAGTCTTTGGATGAAGAGAAGATATATGACTAGTGTGCTCTTTCACAGAACTTGGTTTTCAAATAAATATATTAAAATCTCCAGATAAGTCTTACTGGTTTGTTTTTCATCCTGAGTTTTTGGTTTGTCGAGATAAGGTCTCACCCTAGCTCAGGCTGACCTGGAATTCTCTATATAGTCTCAGGGTGGCCTCGAACTCATGGCAATCCTCCTACCTCTGCCTTTTGAGTGCTGGGATTAAAGGTGTGTGCAACCATACCCAGCTTTGGTTTTTTTGTTTGTTTGTTTTGGTTTTTCAAGGTAGGGTCTCACTATAGTCCAGCCTAACCTGGAACTCACTATGTAGACTCAGGGTGGCCTTGAACTCACAGTGATCCTTCTACCTCTGCCTCCCAAGTACTGGGATGAAAGGCATGCGCCACCACGCCTAGCTGCTTTGTTTTTTCTTGTTGTTGGTTTTTGTTTGAGAGAGAATTGGCATGCCAGGGCCTCAGCCCCTTATGCCACCTACTGGGCATGTGTGACCTTGCACTTGCCTCACCTTTGTGCATCTGGCTTACATGGGATCTGAAGAGTAAGAGGAAAGAGAGAAAAATGAGCATGCCAGGACCTCCAGCCACTGTACATGATCTCCAAATGCCTGTGCCACCTTGTGCATCTGGGCTTATATGAGTACTAAAGAATCAAACCGAACCTAGGTCCTTTGGCTTTGCATGCAAGCACCTTAACTGGTAAGCCATCTCTTCTCCAGCCTTTTTTTTTTTTGTCTAAGACTTTTTGTTGTAATGAGAGGGAGAAGGGCAGAGACAGGAAGGGAGGGGGTGCATACACCAGAGAGAGAGAGAGCAAAAAAGGAGGATAGAAAAGGGTGGGAGGGGGAGATGCCTGCACCTGGGTGACTTTTTTTCTGAAGCAGGGTTTTTTACTGCAGCCCAGGTTAACCTGGAACTCACTCTGTAGCCCAGGGTGGCCTAGATCTCACGGTGATTCCCCTACATTAGCCTACTGAGTGCTGGGATTAAAGGTTTGAGCCACCATGCCCAGCTGATTTTTTGACTTCTTAAGAGATAGTTACTGAAGCACTCTTACCCCTGACACTCCCCTGCAGTGGTGGGGATTGAGCCTAGGGTTTTGTGCATGCCAGAAAAGTGCTCTACCACTGAGTTATGCCTCAGAAGATAGGCTCTTTACCTCAAAATTCTCCTAAAGAGCTCTAATGTAGTCATCTGCCCAGTCTCGTTAGGTCCAGGTCTAAAGGTTACTACCCTCAAAAGTGGCTCTATATAATTAATTTCATTGCATTCCCTCCTTTGTAAGTTCCTTGTTTCTTCAATATCAAATGATTCTATAAAAGACATTATTTCATTTCCTGGCCTCTCATTAGCTATGCCCTTCCTGTTCAAACTCTTAATGTTGCTTGCATTTCAGACAGTTATCTCTCTAACATTTCCCTAATACGTGGAATGTTCAAAAAAACAGAAGTCTCAATGATGTCACTGTCCAAAACGGAGTAGCTTGGGAAGGGTGGTATATCCCCTAGCTTGCCAACACTCCTGGCTTCCTTCCAGACACCAGAGCGGAGTGAGCATGAGGAGAGAGCTACAGCTCGGAGCCAGTGCAGGTGTCGCGGTTGGTGCTTCAGAGCACAGACTGCAAAGTCATACGGTCACTTGAATCTGGTTATGAGGAGACTGTCTGCTTTCCTTAGTTTTTTTAAACTAGATTCCCTAGGGAATGTAGAATAAAGTCTTCTCTGGACAGGACAGGAGCAAAAATGACATGTTCAATAGGAGAAACAAGGGGGACTGGCAATGGTTACCCCTGAGATGGCATCGGTGGCACACCTCTCCAGAAAGAAGGGTTCATACAGTGAAACCAGTGGAAGTAAATGGTTTGGTTTCTGAATTCAGACCTGATCTAGAATCCAGTCCTTGCCATATAGCTCTGTACCTACTAGAGCCCCTACCTCCCAGTTCCTGCCCTTGAGGCTGGAGAGATGGGTCAGCAGTTCTGAGTACCCAAGTTCCATTCCCTAGTACCCATGTAAAGCCAGATGCACACGGTGGAGCATGCGTCTGGAGTTTGCAGTGGCTAGAGGCCCTGGTGTACCCATTCTCACTTGCTCTCACTTGTTCTCTCTCTCTCTCTCCTCCAATAAATAAAATATTTTAAAAATAAAAAATTCTTGCCGGGCATGGTGGTGCACACCTTTCATCCCAGCACTCGGGAAGCAGAGGTAGGAGGATCGCTGTGAGTTTGAGGCCACCCTAAGACTACATAGTGAATTCCAGGTCAGCCTGGGCTAGAGTGAGACCCTACCTCAAAAAAAAAAAAAATTCTCTTCATGGCTATGACATGCTATTATGTTCCTCCTGTCTTAGACTTCCCCTGCATTTTACAGATTGGACAAGTGTTTGTCTTTACATAGGCATCAGTTATGCAGGGATTCTTTGATCCTTGGGCAGATGAATATGATCTGTTGCTCTGCTAGCCTTCCAAAATTGGTCTTCCTTTCGATCTGCCCTCTAAACAGCCACATCTATTCCACCTTCATACACCATGCTTTTGCTGATGACAATGGCTTTCATAACCCATCTCATAAAGCCAGGTGTGGTGGCTCACATCTATAGTTCTAGCACTCGGGAGACTGAGGTAGGAAGATCAATGTAAGCTTAAGGCCAGCCTGGCCTTCATAATGAGTTCCAGGCCAGTTTGTACTAGAGTGAGATCTTGTCTTAAGAAAAAAGTTAATAAATAAATAAATAGCTGGGCATGTTGGCTCATGCCTTTAATCCCGGCACTCAGGAGGCAGAGGTAGGAGGATCACCGTGAGTTCGAGGCCACCCTGAGACTACATAGTGAATTCCAGATCAGCCTGGACTGCGGTGAAACCCTACATTGAAAATAATAATAATAAATAAACGGGGGCTGGAGAGATGGCTTAGCAGTTAAGGCATTTGCTTGTGAAACCTAAGGACCCAGGTTCAGTTCCCCAGTACCCATGTAAGTCAGATGCACAAGGGTGGCACATGCATCTGGAGTTCCTTTGCAGTGGCTAGAGGACCTGGTTCACCCATTCACGCCCCCCCCCCCCTTGATGTATGTATGTATTTTATACCCTTCTTTGAGATTTATATATATTTTTTAACAACTTCCATAATTGAAAACAATATCTCACGGTAATTCCCTCCCCACCCCCACTCTCCCCTTTGAAGCCCCATTCTCCATCATATCCCCTCCCCCCCATCAGTCTCTTTTATTTTGATGTCATCTTCTTTTCCTCCTATTATGATGATCTTGTGTAGGTAGTGTCAGACAATGTGAAGTCATGAATATCCAAGGCCATTTTGTATCTGGAGAAGCACGTTGTAAGGAGTCCTACCCTCCCTTTGGCTCTTACATTCTTTCCACCACCTCTTCGGCAATGGACCCTGAGCTTTGGGAAATGTGATAAGAGATGTTTCAGTGCTGAGAACTCCTCTGTCACTTCTCAGCACCATGGTGCCTTCTGAGTCCTCCCAAGGTCACTGTCATCTGAAAAGAGAAGATTCTCTAACCAAAAGTGAGAGTAGCGTTAATATATGGAAATGAACATTAAAAGAAGTGCTGAGATTAAAGGTGTGCACCATCATGCCCAGCTTATTTTTAACTTTTGGAGAACCCTTCATACTGATTCCATAGTTCCAGCCTCCCTCCCATCTTGTCTCTCTTCCCCCAACTTCACCCTCAGACCTGATTGCACAACCTCTAAAAAACGTAGGCTCTGGGCTGGAGATATGGCTTGGCGGTTAAGCGCTTGCCTGTGAAGACTAAGGACCCCGGTTCGAGGCTCGGTTCCCCAGGTCCCACGTTAGCCAGATGCACAAGGGGACGCATGCGTCTGGAGTTCGTTTGCAGAGGCTGGAAGCCCTGGCGCGCCCATTCTCTCTCTCCCTCTATCTCTTTCTCTCTGTGTCTGTCGCTCTCAAATAAATGAATAAATAAATAAAATTTAAAAAAAAAAAAACCTAAGCTCTGTTTCTTAATTTTTTTTTCTTTTCTTTTTCCCAAGGTAGGGTTTCACACTAGCCCAAGCTGACCTGGAACTCACTCTAGGGTCTCAGGGTGGCCTCGCGCTCACAGCGAGCCCCCACCTCTGCCTCCTAAATGCTGGGATTAAAGGCGTGTGCCACCGTGCCTGGCTTTAAAATCTTTCCCCTTTGACTCCCAACATTTTATATCTATCTGGTAAATCTACAGCTAGTCCATGATTGACGATGGGGTTTGTATCCTATTGCAGTCAGGTTCCCGTTGCTGGTAGAAATCATCTGACCAAGAGCAGCTTGTGGGCAAAAAATGGTTTATTTTGGCTCACAGATTTGAGGGGGAAGCTCCATCATGGCAGAGGAAAATGATGGCATGAGCAGAGGGTGGACATCTCCCCCTGGCCAACATAAGGTGGACCATGACAATAGAAGAGTGTGCTAAACACTGGCAAGGGGACACTTGCTATGATACCTATAAACCTGTCCCCAACAATTCAATTCACTGCCTCCAGGAGGTGTTAATTCGCAAATCTCCATCAGCTGGGAACCTAGCATTCAGAGCACCTAAGTTTATAGGGGACACCTGAATCAAACAACCACATTCTTCCCCTGGCCGCCATAAGCTGATAACCATATGATAGAAAATACAATGCATTCAGTCCAATTCTAATAGTCCCTATATTTTTTATCAATCCTAATGATATTACCCCATATGGGCTAGAGAGATGGCTTAGCGGTTAAAGCATTTGCCTACAAAGCCAATGGATCCCAGTTCAATTCTCCAGGACCCATGTAAGCCAGATGTATAAGTGGACAAGGGGGTGCATGCGTCTGGAGTTCGTTTGTCCTGGCTGGAGGCCCTGACACACCCATTCTCATTCTGTCTCTCGCTAATAAATAAATAATACTATTTTTAAAGAATCCCCATAATCCAAGGTCTTTTAACTGAGCCATAATACCAAAAAGTCCCCAAAAAACCCATAATGGCACAAAATAAACACACTGCAAAAGATGGCATTGGGCATAGCAAAAGAATACTCAACCAATACAAGATTTAAACAGGGCAAACATCAAACTCTGTAGTTCCAAGTCCAACAACTCTAGCCAGTGGAAAGTCTCCAAGTCCAATAATTCTAACCAGCAACAAGTCTCTGGAGTTCCAATTTTGCCCCTCCAGCTAGGCTACTCACAGTCCTGGAAAACTTCATCAGAGGCAGCAGCTCTCCTTAGCAGCCATCTCGTGGTCCCAGCATCTCCACTGCAACCCACAGTTCATCTTCACCACTCTATTGGGTCTCCATGCAGTTATCCAGCAAACCTGCTTCACACTACCCATGGCCATTTCCGAAACACAATACCACGTTGCAAACTCAATGACCCTCTCTTTCCTGCATTTCTTATACTCCATAATATCAGGTAGGGTGCAAATTTGTTAATGGGGGGCCGGGAAATAAAAGCAGACTTTGAAGAACAGGACACTCCTTGAGCACTCAGGCCCTGCAGAAGAGTCTACATTCTTCCTCCCAATGCAGGTCAGCTGGCCCAATCTCAATGGTTGCAATCTCTCATGCACTTGCAGCTGAATAGGCAGAAGTTTCAGCCAAAAGATTTCATTTCTGTGCCATATCCCTCCTACTCACACTAGTCCATTTCTCTGCAAAGCAACCCTGCACAAATTCTCAGGACACGGGCATAACAGCTTCTTACACAAACTTGCCTCTAATCCAATCCAAGCAAAGCTCTTTCTCACCCTCATTAACCAATCCTCACAGTCCATAGTTGTTACTGCATTCAGGTCTTTCAGCTCTGACCAGAATAGTCCATCAAGCTGTACTTACAGCACTGCAAGGCATCTCTTGGCCCAAGGTTTCAAATCCTTCCACATTCCTCTTGAAACTCAGCTCCAAAAGGACAAAGCCACATAGTCAGGTGTCTGGCAGCAGCGCCACTCTTGGTACCAACATTGCTGTTGCAGTCAGAATTGCATTGCTGGCAGAGATCACCCGACCAAGAGCAACTTGTGGAGGAGAAAAGGTTTATTTTGGCTTACAGACTCAAGGGGAAACTCCATGATGGCAGAGGAAAACAATGGCATGAGCAGAGGGTGGACATCACCCCCTGGCCAACATCAGGTGGACAACAGGAAGAGGAGAGTGTGCCAAACAGTGGCAAGGGGACAGTGGCTATAATACCCACAAGCCTGCCCCCAACAACACACTCCCTCCAGGTGGTGGTAATTCCCATATCTCCATCTGCTGGGGACCTAGCATTCAAACCACCAAAGTTTATGGGGGACACCTGAATCAAACCACCACATATCCTGATAAGCCTTTTGTAAACCGAAAATACTTTTATACCTACCAGATATAGCTTAGTAGTGCGATGCCACTGAGGAGTAGCAGTTGTCTCCCCTTGTGATCACACAGCTAACCGGGAGCTGTGGTTCACTGCCACTGGCCAGCATTGCCAGAGGATTGGACCACGTATCTCTAGCTCAGAATCTAGATCCTCATCAAAACTTAAAGTACAGTTTCACTGAACATCACACTTTCATGCCAGCACAAAGTGACTATGTCATAAACCAAGCCGTAAGTCAAAGACCATCTTTAGGCTGTATGTGGTAGGGCACACCTTTAATCCCAGCACTCAGGAGGCAAAGGTAAGAGAATAGCTGTGAGTTCAAGGCCATGAGACTACATAGTAAATTCCAGGTCAGCCTGGGCTGGAGCAAGACCCTACCTCGAAAAACCAAAAAAAAAAAAAAAAAAAAAAAAATCTTCAGTGATTTAGAGCTCAGTTTTTGGAGATTTACTCCAAGAAACTCTCCTTCACTCCTGCCACCAAGGCTGACCAAGTTCTTCTACTCATCTAGGACCCAATATTGTCTCTGCTCTCCTTGCACGTTATTGTCGATGGCCTAGTTTCCCTACCTAACCTCTTCCACATTTGTCTTGCTAACTGATTTGTTAAGCTTCCCTCACATTTGTCTTAGAGACATTGGGACATTGGTGAGTTAAGAATCTCTCCATGTAGGGCTGGAGAGATGGCTTAGCTGTTAAGCACTTGCCTTTGAAGCCTAAGGACCACTGTGCGAGGCTCCATTCCTCAGGACCCCCATAAACAAGATCCACAAGGTGGCGCACGCGTCTGGAGTTTGTTTGCAGCGGCTAGAGGCCCTGGTGTGCCCATTCTCTCCCTCCCTCCCTCCCTCCCTCTCTCTCTCTCTCTCTCTCTCTCTCTCTCTCTCTCTCTCTCAAATAAATAAATGAAATTTTAAAAAAATAGAATCTCTCCATGTAGCCCAGGCTGGCCTCCCTCACTAACCTCCCTCAGCCTCCCAAATTCTATAGTGGGATTACAAGCATGCACCACTGTGGCCTGGCAGCCCAGCACTAACCGTATTATGAATGGCTTCTTGAGAGCCACAACAGAGTGATTTGGCCAGAGTCCCATGAGTACCCGTGATTAATTCATCTGTCTGGGAGCTGCCTTCCCCAGGGACCCAAATGTCTCTCTGTACTCCCTTTCTGACTGATTGCTCCTGCTGAGGACTGATTTTTTTCACTTGACTCTGCCTTGAAGAACCCTGATGCACAGATGGTGTCTGGAATCTTTGCTGGCATGTGATGACAGGAAGAATTGAGCTTGAACAGAAACACTTTCCATGGCCTTGTCCCAGATACCTCCCTAACCTTACAGCCATCATCAGGGAGATGGTGTTCTTTTCCCTTAGCAAGTGCTTTGTGCTGTTTGGAGGGTTCATGTTTATAGCTAAAGCCCTTGCAAGCCAAAGCATGAAATGGGAACCGTATAGACTTTGGCCTCAGGCTTAGAGTCAGACTGTGGTCCTGTCCCTTAGTGGCTTTGTCTTTTGTGGAATTAAATAATGGCTAGTTATCACTGACTGACTGTGTGCTAGACACCTCCATGAGCCACGTTTATCTCTACTTCTGCCTGTGATGGTTAATGTTGATTGTCAACAGGATCTCGAATCTCCTAGGAGACAAACCTCTGGGCATGGCTGTGGAGGAGTTTTGAGTTCATTGAGGTGGAAAGACCCATCCTAAATGTCAGAGGCACCATTCAATGGACCAGACTCCTGGATTGAATAAAAAGGAGAAAGCAGAGCCGGGCGTGGTGGTGCACACCTTTAATACCAGCACTTGAGAGGCAGAGGTAGGAGGATCACTGTGAGTTCGAGACTACTCCGAGACTACATAGTGAATTCCACATCAGCCTGAGCTAGAGTGAAACCCTACCTCGAAAAAAAAAAAAAAAAGGGAGAAAGCAGGGCTGGAGAGGTGGCTTAGCAGTTAAGGCACTTACCTGCAAATCCAAAGGATGCCAGTTCAATTCTCCAGGATCCACATAAGCCAGATGCACAAGGGGACACATGCATCTGGAGTTGGTTTGCAGTGGCTGGAGGCCCTGGCACGCCCATTCTCTCTCTCTCTCTCACTCTCAACCTCTTTCTCTCTCAAATAAATAAATAAAATATATTTTTTTTTTGAAAAGGAGAAAGCAAACTGGGCACGAGCATGTCTCACTCCTCGCTTCCTGACAGCAGACACAATGCGATGAGCTGTCTCACGCTCCTGTTTCCGTGCACGCCTGCCATGAAGAACTGGGCCCTCAAACTATGAGCCAAAGTAAACCTCCTTGAGGTGCCTTTGTTGAGTGTTTTGACACGGCAACAAGCAAAGTTGCTAATACACACAGCCCAAGAGGTAGATGCTGCTGCCTAGAGATGGGTCCTGTCAGAGAGCCCGGCACTCAAGTGACACCACTGCCTTTTAGATGAGTCAGAACGGTGTGACCTAGCCTCTCATTTCACACACACACACACACACACAGGATACTCGCACTAAAATGAGTTGTTTCGACATCAAAACTCATTTTGGGCCAGGTGTGGTAGCACACGCCTTTAATCCCAGCACTCGGGAGGCAGAGGTAGGGGGATTGCCCTGAGTTCGAGGCCACCCTGAGACTCCATAGTGAATCCCAGATCAGCCTGGGCTAGAGTGAGACCCTACCTTAGAAAACCAAAAAAAAAAAAAAAAAAATCATTTTGGGGGTTTGGGGTTGGGGAAATGGCTCATTAGTTTAAGAAAGGTGCTTGCTTATAAAGCCTGATGGCTTGGGTTTGATTCCCCAATGCCTACATAAAGCCAGGTACACAAAATGGTGCATGTGTCTGGAGTTCGTTTGTAGTGGCAAGAGACCCTGGTGTGCCCATGCTCTCTCTCTCTCTCTCTCTCTCTCTCTCTTTTACTGTCTGCCTATTTCACTCTGTCTCTCTCAAATAATTGTTTTGTTTTGGTTTGGTTTTCTGAGGTAGGGTCTCACTCTGGCCCAGGCCGACCTGGAATTCACTATGTAGTCTCAGGGTAGCCTCAAACTCACAGTAATCCTCCTACCTCTGCCTCCTGAGTGCTGGGATTAAAGGTGTATGCCGCCACACCCAACTTCAAATAAATAAATTTTTTTTAATGCTGAAAGGTGGGGCTGGAGAGATGGCTTAGTGGTTAAGGCACTTGCCTGAGAAGCCTAAGGACCCAAGTGTGAGTCCTCAGAACCCACGTAAGCCAGAATCACATGGTAGCACATGCATCTGGAGTTTGTAGTGGCTAGAGGCCCTGGTATGCCCATTCTCTCTCTCCCTTCCTCTCTCTCCCTCTCTCTCAGATAAATTTAAAAAAATACTTTTTTAAAAAAAGTTGAAAAAGTGGTTCTTTTTAATATATATATTTTTTATTTTTTTGAGAGAGGGAAGGAGGGAGAAAGAGAGAATAGGCGTGCCAGGGCTTCCAACCACTGCAAATGAACTCCAGATGCATGCTCCACATTGTGCATCTGGCTTACATGGGTCCTGGGGAATCAAACCAAAGTTCTTTGTCTTCATAGGCAAGTGCTTTAACTGCTAAGCCATCTCTCCAGCCCAAAGAAGTGGTTCTTGTGTCTGGCATTCATTTGCAATTGCAAGAGACCATGGTACATGGCACATACACACACACACTCACGCATGCCATTAAGCTGGTTTCTGGCCTCTGACTTTTCTAGAACTGTTGGATTCAGCAAGTCAACACACCTAGCAACAGCCATTTCTCTTCCCTTCCTGTCTCTCACAATTTATGTCTTCCTCCACAATCTTCAACAATAACCCTTTTCAGAAAAGCAGTACTTCCAAGTACCCTAACCCTTTCCATGTAGCTGGTTGGTTCTGGGCACCCCCATCTGTTGTCTGGCTCTGGACAATTCCATTGGAGAATTAAAACAGTGTTTTCCAAGTAAATGAATTAGTGATTTATAATAACCTTGCATCCGGGAGATAATTATCTTTAAAGACCTCAGGGCAGGGGCTTGTCAAAAAGCTGGACATGGGGTTTCCCAGCAAGTCTCATTCCCATGACCTGGTGTGGACAGCCTGATTCTTGTGCCATCATCTCTTGGAAGACTTGATCGTGTCCCAAAAATTTACCATGTTCATAAGTGTTCAAGGATCTTTTTTTTTTTTTTTTCCCCAAGATCTCACTCTAGCCCAGGCTCACCTGGAACTCACTCTGTATTTCCAGGCTGGCCTCAGTCTCACAGTGATCCTCCTCCTACCTCTGCTGGGATTAAAGGCGTTCACCACACCCAGTTTGTCCAAGGCTCCTTATGGGTGTGAGCTACAGCCCCCAAATAAACGTGGTGATGGTATAGACAAATGCTGTCCTCAGTTCTGAATTAGAAGCCTTGTGGGGAGGGGACTTGCTGTACCTCACTTTTACTCCCATAATCTCTCCTTGGATCAGCTCTCCGGGGTGTGTGTGTGTGTGTGTGTGTGTGTGTGTGTGTGTGTATCACATCATTTGCAAAGTGGCTAGTCTTCTCCAGTGCTTTCCCATGTACTCTGATTTTTATTTCCCAGGTGATCCATAAATCAATTTCCTAAAAGCACTAAAGTCCTCATCCTGTTAATGACTGCTAGTCTCAAGAAATCACTGCTTTATCTTTCATGAGTTGGTGATGCCTTTAACCCTGGCTGGTTTTTCTCAATAGCGCTCACTACCACCTGGCTTATTACATTTGTTTACTGTCTGTTTCCCCTGATTAGCATATAAACTTAATGAGGACAAGGACTTTGTTTTTAATGGTTGCTCTGTTACTGGGTGGAGGCTTTTCCTTGGCTCTTTTTAAAAAAAAAAAATTTTTTAATTTTTTTTGTTTTTATTTATTTATTTGAGAGGGACAGAGAGAGAAAGAGGCAAATAGAGAGAAATAGAGAGAATGGGCGCGCCAGGGCTTCCAGCCTCTACAAACAAACTCCAGACGCGTGCGCCCCCTTGTGCATCTGGCTAACGTGGGACCTGGGGAATCGAGCCTCAAACCAGGGTCCTTAGGCTTCACAGGCAAGCGCTTAACCGCTAAGCCATCTCTCCAGCCCTAAAAAAACATTTTATTTATTTGCAAGCAAAGAGAAAGACAGACAGAATGGGTAAACCAGGGCCTACAGCCACTACAAACAAACTCCGGATGCATGGGCCACTTGTGCAGCTGGCTTACATGAGTTCTGGGGAATCAAACCCAGGTCATTAGGCTTTGCAGCCAGGCACCTTATCTGCTGAGTCATCTCTCCAGCCCCTCTCCTTGGTTCTTATGAGAGGTAGCGTAAGCAGAAGTTTACTTGGTGAAACAAAGCATGCGTTCTCTTTAAAGAGGGATCAGGGCTGGAGAGATGGCTTAGCAGTTAAATGTTTGCCTGTGAAGCCTAAGGACCCCAGTTTGAGGCTCCATTCCCCAGGACCCACGTTAGCCAGATGCACAAGGGGGCGCACGCATCTGGAGTTCCTTTGCAGAGGCTGGAAGCCCTGGCACGCCCATTCTCTCTCCCTCTCTCTCTCTCTCTCTGTCTGTCGCTTTCAAATAAATAAATAAAAATAAACAAAAAAAATTTAAGGAGGGACCAGAGTGGGCTGTCCTGACTAAGGACAGCAGCACATTGGGTTGGGTGTTGTAGGTTTTGAGGTGTCCATGAATATATATGAGGTGGGTGGCATGTTCATTAAAGGAAGGTAACCCTTTTTCTCTCCCAACTTATGATGGAAGGATCTCCCTCTCAGGGTATTTTTCATGATCATCTTGAAAAATCCCATCTCTCCAGCCATTAAAATAGTTTGATTAGCAATACGTGCCATTAAAATAATCTTTAGGGAGAAAATGAACAAGTTCTTAGACATATTTGTTTCGTGAAAGATTTTTTTTTTTTCAAGGCAAGGTCTTACTCTGGCTCAGGCTGACCTGGAATCCACTATGTAGTCTCAGGGTGGCCTTGAACTCTCAGCGATCCTCCTACCTCTGCCTCCTGAGTGCTGGGATTAAAGGCTTGAGCCACCACGCCCAGCTATTTTTTTTTATTTTATTTTTTAAAATTTATTTGAGAGCGACAGACACAGAGAGAAAGACAGATAGAGGGAGAGAGAGAGAGAATGGGCGCGCCAGGGCTTCCAGCCTCTGCAAACGAACTCCAGACACGTGCGCCCCCTTGTGCATCTGGCTAACGTGGGACCTGGGGAACCGAGCCTCGAACCAGGGTCCTTAGGCTTCACAGGCAAGCGCTTAACCGCTAAGCCATCTCTCCAGCCCTTTTTAAATTTTTAATAGGAACAAGAAAGGTGGTGGGTATAAGTAAAGTATTTTTAGAGTTTAGCCTTTGTTTTTCCGTGACTTGAACTCTCAGTCCTCCTCCTTCAGCCTCCCAAGTAGCTGGGATTATAGGCATGCACCAGTGCAGTATTACAGACGATCTATGTCCTCCCCAAATTCATCAATGGAAGCCTTAGCCCTAGTACCCTCAGAACATAAAAACTACATTTGGGGCTACAGAGTTGGCTTAGCAGGTATGGTGGTTTGATTCAGGTGTTCCTTGTAAACTTAGGTGTTTTGAATGCTAGGTTCCCAGCTGATGGGGATTTGGCAATTAATGCCTCCTGTATTGTTGAAATTGAAATGAATTGAATATTGAAATGTATTGTTCAGGGTGGGCTTATGGGTGTTATAGCCAATTTCCCCTTGTCAGTGTTTGACACACTCTCCTCTTGCTATTGTCCACCTGATGTTGGCCAGGGGGTGATGTCCACCCTCTGCTCATGCCGTCATTTTCCCTGCCATCATGGAGCTTCCCCCTCAAGCCTGTAATTCAAAATAAACCTCTTTTTTTCCCACAAGCTGTTCTTGGTTGGGCGATTTCTATCAGCAATGTAAACCTAACTGCAACAGCAGTTAAGGCACTTGCCTGTGAAGCCCAAGGACTCATGTTTGACTTTCCAAGTCCCATGTAAGCCAGACTCACAGGTGATGCAAGCACACAAGGTCACACATGCGCACAAGATGGCACACACATCTGGAGTTCAATTTCGGTGGCTGGAGGCCCTGGCATGCCAATTCTCTGTCTCGGACAAAGAAAAATAATAAAAGGTAAAAGGATTTTTAAAAAACCCTACATTTGGCCTTGGGTCTCAACTAATATAAAATAAGACTATTGACATGGGTTCTAATCCAGTCTGATTAGTGTCCTTATAAAAAGATTAGGAGGGCTGGAGAGATGGCTTAGCAGTTAAGTGCTTGCCTATGAAGCCTAAGGACCCCGGTTCAAGGCTCAATTCCCCAGGACCCACGTTAGCCAGATGCATAAGGGGGCGCACGCATCTGGAGTTCGTTTGCAGTGGCTAGAGGCCCTGGTGTGACCATTCTCTCTCTCTCTCTATCTGCCTCTCTCTCTCTGTGTGTGTGTCACTCTTAAGCAAATAAATAAAAATGAACAAAAAATTATTAAAAAAAAAAAAAAAAAAGATTAGGAACCAGGCATGGTGGCACATACCTTCAATCCCAACACTTGGGAGGCAGAGGTAGGAGGATTGCCGTGAGTTCCAGGCCACCCTGAGACTACATAGTGAATTCCAGGTCAACCAGGCATGGTGGCACACACCTTTAATCCCAGCACTAGGTAGGTGGAGGTAGGAGGAGATCACTGTGAGTTTGAGACCTGCTTGAGACTACATATTGAATTCCAGGACTCTACCTCAAAAAAACAAAAAACAAAACAGAGAAAGAGAGAGATTGGGGCTGGGGAGATGGCTCAGCAGTTAAAGATATATGCTAACAAAGCTTGTTGGATTCCTCAGCACCCATGCAAAGCCAGATGCACATGCACCTGCAGTTTGTTTGTAGTGGCAAGGGGCCCTGGCATGCCCATGGGCTCTCTCTCTAATAAATTAAAAACAAAGGCTGGAGAGATTGCTTAGTGGTTTAAGGTGCTTGTCTGCAATTCGAAAGGACCCAGGTTTGATTTCCCAGGACCTATGTAAGGCAAATGCACAAGGGGGCACACACATCTGGAGTTCATTTTCAGTGGCTGAGGCCCTAGCACGCCCATTCTGTCTCTCTCTCTCCCTGTCTATTTCTGTATCTCTCTCTCAAATAAATAAATAACAATTAAATATTTTTAATTAATTAGTTAAAAACAAAACACAACCTATAGACCAGGAGACAATCATTTAGCAAGAAGGAAGTCACCTGTAAGCCAAAGCTTGGCTAGGCCAATGACTTGTGGGTAGAGAGATCAGGCTTCTTGCTGCCTGGCAGTGCCTCCTTCACGGGGGAAATGGTGACTCAACCCATCCTTATCCTTTCCAGTCTGCATGTCTCTTCCTACACCGGGCCATTAACTCACGGGGCTGGACGTAGATCAGTTTCACATCCCCTCCACTCTCATGGCCTAGCTCACTGCTTCACAAGATGTGGGTGTTGCTGCCTCCAGAGACAATCACACATTGATGGGGCATTTATGGCTATTGGAGGGAGGCTGCCATGCCAGGTGTCCTAAGTATGGGGGTGAGGGAAGCCTGGTTTGGGTTTTTAAAAATATTTTTATTTATTTATTTGGAGCGAGTGAGAGAGAGAGAGAGAGAGAATGGTGCACCAGGGCCTCTAACCGCTGCAAACGAACTCCAGACCCAGGGGCCACTTTGTGTGTATCTGGCTATACTTAGGTAGTTGGGTATCGAACCCAGGCAAGTGCCTCAGCCATTGAGCCATCTCTCCAGCCCTTGGACGGGTGTTGAACCTTACCACGGGCTGTTTATCATTTGGGATGCTCCTATCAAAGATGGTCACACCACTCATGCTGAGTATCTACCATCCCCATCTGTAGGAACGACTGCTACACGCGGCCACGTGCATCACACTTCCTTTTTTATTTTTTTATTTTATTTTATTTTATTTTATTTTATTTTATTTTATTTTATTTTATTTTATTTTATTTTATTTTATTTTTTTGGTTTTTTGAGGTAGGGTCTCACTCTGGTCCAGGCTGACCTGGAAATTAACTCTGTCATCTCAGGGTGGCCTTGAACTCATGGCAATCCTCCTACCTCTGCCTCCCGAGTGCTGGGATTCACACTTCCTTTTTTAAAAATCTCACTCTGGCTAGGCGTGGTGGCGCACGCCTTTAATCCCAGCACTCAGGAGGCAGAGGTAGGAGGATTACCATGAGTTCAAGGCCACACTGAGACTATATAGTGAATTCCAGGTCAGCCTGAGCTAGAGCAAAACCCTGCCTTGAAAAACAAAAACAAAAAAACTCACACTGTAGTCCCAGGCTGGCCTTGAACTTGCCTCCCGAGTGCTGGGATTAAAGGTGTGTGCTACCATGCCAGGCAATTTTTTTTTCTTCGAGGTAGGGTCTCACTCTAGCTCAGGCTGACCTTAAATTCAGTCTCAGGGTGACCTCGAACTCATGACGGTCCTCCTACCTCTCCCTCCCGAGTGCTGGGATTAAAGGTGTGCATCACTACGCCATGCTAACTTTTTTTCTAGATGAGGTTTTGTCATGTTACCCAGGCTGCCCTGGAATTCCTGGGCTTGTGATCGTCTCACCTCAGCCTTTCAAGTGCTGAAACGACAGCACAGGCCACTATGCCCGTACTCACTCTGAAAACATGGGCCAGTAGGTTATATGATCTGTGAATTTCATTTTAGGGTAGAAAAGAGAATGTTACCAAATACATTACTAAAGGAAGACCCTGGGAGCATGGAGACAGGCCACACCAGCATACTCAAGGAGCCGCTCTAGCCAAAGACCCTCACAGCTTCTTGGAGTGGAGTGGATGGAGGGTTCTGGAAGGCTGGGAGTTGAACGACCTTCTGCCAGAGCGGAGAGTCCACTTCCTGAGCCCTGGGAAACCCCCAGTTGGGATGAGGCTCTAGGTCTGACTCTGGGCAAGGCAGACTTATAAATAAATGCATGTTAGGAAAACTGTCCACAATGATGCCCTGTTACTTCCCTCCAGAGCATATACATTCCTGTGGGACAGATGGTTCTAGAACATATGAGTCAGGATAGAGCTTTGGAGCTCTTGGGACCAGGCTGGGGGGTAAGGAAGGGTTCCTATGTTGCCTCCTCCCCCAGACCTGAATTCTAGGTTTTGTGGGGCTGGTGGAGATGGTGAAAAGTCCTGCCTAAAAGGCTGTGAAGTCACAGTGGGCCTGGCCTCAGACTCAATCATTTCAAGTCCTGGGCAGCTTAGATAGGAGTGGTTTGGGGGCCTAGAAAAAGATCTTAATGATAACAGAAGCTAGGTCACCATAATGAACCACTTTCCTTGGGATCCTCCTTAATGAAACTGTGGGCTCACCAGTGACCCAGAGAGCCTGGATCCCTCCATGTCCGTGCTCTGCTTCTGCATTTACAAGTTGGCTCCAGAGAGAAGGGGAGGTGGGGGAGAAACTGGCCTCCCACCCTTCCACAGTTGTTCTTGGAGCTCAAAGTGTTTACTTCCTAGTCTTTTGGTAGTTCACCCGAGGAGGGACTGTCATGATCAGGCCAAAGGGAAATAGAGGCACGGGACAGAGTCGTGACTCACGGAGGTCATCCTGTACCTCACTGCCCAGCCGTGCTGTGTGTGGAAGCCCAGGGCAGACCATGTCAAGATGAGCCTGGGCCCCAGCAAGTCAGCTGAGCCACCCACTTTCTGTCTGCTGGTGGCCCCTGCACCACCACCTGAGGATGCTGTCCTGTGGCCACCAGAAAAACAAGCCCAGGATCTGTGGGTCTTTGCTGGACTGCCTCTGGGATGTCCTGCCTTGACCTGAGGTCTGAGGCATAGCCTTCAGCCCATAGGATGGGTAGAGTCAGGCTGCCAATTCTGGAACAAGGCCAAATAAGTGGTATTTATCTGGCATTCAGTGACATCTGTTTAGCTGGTGTCCAGTATGACCAACTATGGAGTGCAGTAAGTCCCAGCTCCAAGAAGGCACTTCTACTAGCAGAGTCCCACTGGGGAGCCTCAAGTCTCTAAGATTGCTTTAACTGCCTTTAAATCCCAGCACTTGGGAGGCAGAGGTAGGAGGATGGCCCTGAGTTTGAGGCCACCCTGAGACTACATAGTGAATTCCAGGTTAGCCTGGGCTAGAGCAAGACCCTTCCCCAAAAACAACAACAACAAATTAAAAAAAAATATTCACAACCAACTTTTTTTATTTTTCAAAGTAGAGTTTCACTCTATCTCAGGCTGACCTGGAATTCACTATGTAGTCTCAGGGTGGCCTCAAATTCACAGAAGTCCTCCTACCTCTGCCTCCCAAGTGCTGGGATTAAAGGCGCCCGGCTTTTTTTTTAATTTTTCTAGGTAAGGTCTCGCTCTATCCAGGCTGACCTGGAATTCACTATACAGTCTCAGGGTGGCCTTGAACTCGCGGCGATCCTCCTACCTCTGCCTCCACAGGGCTGGGATTAAAGGCGTGCGCCACCGCGCCCAGCAGCATTCTTCTTTTAGCCCTGTCAATAGCTGCAATGTGGACGTACACTTTGATGCAAAGGTGACAGTAAGGCCCACCAGATGACCTTGGGAAAAGGCACTTGGCATGATAGCTGTATTAGTGTGCTGGCACTGAGAACAATCTAGAGGCGAAAACAACAGGAATGTATGTGCTCTCTCTGGACAGAACCTGTCCCAAGTCTCTCCTGACATCTGATGTCTGCTGCTATCTCTTGGTGTCCTTTGACTTGTGGCTGAATATTGCCAATCATGACCCTCCCCAGTAAATAAGTCTCTGTGTGTCCTCTCCTCGTCACACAAGGACACTATTGAATTTAAGATCTACCCTATGAACCCATCCCAACTAAGTGCATTCTTTTTTTAAAAAAAGAAATATTTTATTTATTTACTTTTTTTTGAGAGAGAGAGGCAGACAGAGAGACAAAGAGAAAGAGAGAGAGGGTGAGAATGGTGCATCAGGACCTCTAGCCACTGCAAATGAACTCCAGATGCATGCACCACCTTGTGCATCTGGTCGGGTACATCAGGGTCCCTGGCAAACGCTTTAACTGCTAAGCCATCTTTCCAGCCCAACTAAGTGCATTCTTGAGTATCCTGTGCTCCCCTCCAGCCCAAGGATCTTATTTCTAGATGAGGTTGCATTCTGAGGCCCCATCTTGATGAGTTCGTTTCAAAGGCTAAGACCCAAGGAGCCAGACAGCAGCTGTCTCTCTGCTAGTAGCTGGTAGTATTTGATGGTGCTGCCTCTTCCAGTCACACTGTTATAGATTCAGCCTGCTGGATGTGCCCTAACCCTTGCAGGCTGACCTCTGTCAGGCCTGTCCCAAGCTCCCTGACAGTGGGTGGACAAGGCTCATGTCATTTTTTTTTCTTGCTTGTTAGCTTGTTAGCCCCTGCTCAAAATAGAGGCTACAGGCCCCCTAGGAAAGGGGGTGATGGCCAGTATCTCTACCTGTCCCCACTACTGCCCTGGCAGCCTAGCCCCTCCCCCAGATGGCTGAAGTCCATGTAGGCGCTCAAAGGACAATGCTGCTCCCCTTACCACAGTGGGGAGAGGAAGGATGGCAGGGTGAGAGAGTCGGGCCCTTGCAATCTTTCCTTGGATACTTTTAAATATATATATATTATTGCTTCCCCCCCCCAACTTTGGCCTGGCAGAATGGCTCCCACAAAAAAAGGTGGTGAGGAAAAGAAGGGCCGTTCTGCCATCCATGATGTGGTGACCGGATAATACACCATCAACATTCACGAATGCGTCTATGGAGTGGGCTTCAAGAAAGGGGGGGGGCTCCTCAGACCCTCAAAGAGATCCAGAAGTTTGCCATGAAGATGGGGACTCCAGATGTGCACATTAACACCGGGCTCAACAAAGCTGCCTGGGCCCAGGGAATAAGGAATGTCCCTATTGTATCCGTGGAGGGTACATCTGATGAGGATGAAGTTTCACCAAACAAGCTTTATACTTTGGTGACCTATGTCCCTGTCACACATTCAAAAATCTACCTGTCAACCTGGATGAGAATTAACTTCTTGAGTGTCAATAAGGTTATAAATAAAGTTAAAATAAATTATTTATTTGAGAGAGAGAGTCAAGAAAGTGAGGCACATAGAGGGAATGGGCACGCCAGGGCCTGTAGCCACTGCAAACTCTAGACTCATCCGGCACCTTGTACATCCGGTCCTGGGGAATCGAACCTGGGTCCTTTGGCTTCGCAGGCAAGCGCCTTAACGGCTAGCTAAGCCACCTCTCCAGTCTTTTCCTTTCAGGGACAGGTAGAGGCCCAAGAAGAGCTCCTCCACCCCCAGCCTGTGGGGGTCCAAGCTCTCCTGTGCAGTAAAATAATCAACGCGAACCTCTCAAGCAAAACAGGGGCCTTATTTAACGCAAGGGGATTTCAGGAAGTCAGGGGCAGGAGCAGCATGAACCAGTTCCTCTGGACCCTCCGCCTCCAGGGAGGTCCTGGTGGACCTTCTGGTTCTCTATGCGCTGACGAGGGACACAAAGGGGACTGACTTTCCCCATGGGTGGGGGAGGCTACGCCATCCCCTCCGGGCCTCACACTAGCTCAGGCTGACCTGGAATTCACTATGGAGTCTCAGGGTGGCCTCGAACTCACGACGATCCTCCTACTTCTGCCTCCCCAGTACTGGGATTAAAGGCATGCGCCACCATGCCTGGCTTTATTTTTTTTAATATTTAGTTAAAAAAAATCTTTAAAATATTTAAAAATACTTGGCTCCAGACGCATGCGCCCCCTTATGCATCTAGTCCTGGAGAATCGAACCTAGGTCCTTTGTCTTCGCAGGCAAGCGCCTTAACCACTCATCCATCTCTCCAGCCTCGGTGATGACGTTTTGAGTCGTGTCTAAGCCGCCCTGGACCGCTCAGGTCGGTCCTCTGGGGCCGAGGCGAGGAGGAGGGTTAGGGGACCGAGGACGCGGGTCGCGCGCAGGAGGCTGCTCCCGGGTCGGGGTCGAGGCGGCGGATGAACCGGGGAGGGAGGGAGGGCGGCTGGGGTCGCGGCCGCGAGGACACGGCGTGTTGTTTCTGGGATCGGGCCCGGGTTCCTGGAAGTGAGCTCCCGCGGAAGGGAAGGTGGGTTGGGCAGGCGCCGTCCTGCGGGCCGAGGTCCCGCCCGTGACCCCTGGGCTGTCGGCACGGCTCGGGCCGCTGAGCTCGCCAGCGCCGCCTGCCGGTGGCCTGGACGCCCGCCCGGGCTCGCGGCCCAGGACCCGGGTCCCTGGACTTGGAGTGGGGCCCCGGGCTTGCTTTCCACTAGCACCCAGTTCCCGCCAGGGCTAGCTGCACTTGAGAGCCGACCCAGGGTCAGGAATGGAATCGTCCAGGGGACAGAGAGGAATTCTACATCCTTCCCTTGACCTCAGGTCAGGTCACAGGATGGACATTAGAGATAGGGAAAGAGTGACTTCATGTCACTTAGGCACACCTTCCACTGTCCTGTTTTTTGGTTTTTTATTGTAATCTCACTGTGTAGTCTCAGGGTGGCCTCGAACTCACGGCGATCCTCGTACCTCTGCCTCCCGAGTGCTGGGACTAAAGGCGTGCGCCACCACTCGGGGCTCGCTGTCCTGTTTATTATTCATAGGCCATTCTGCCTCTTTCTCTCTCTGTCTGTTCCTTTCAAATAAATAAATAAATAAAAATAAAAAGAAGAAATCACTATGGGAGGTAGGTTTGGGGCAAGTAGGATGATTGAGTGTTTAGGCTAAGACTACAAAGAAATGTTTCGTGGCTCTCAGAAATCTCTCTGTGGTGTCCATTCTGAAAGGAGGCGCTATCTATAACCAAAGTCCGTGTGTGTGCCACATCCTGCTGGTTCTCAGTGTTTTTGTCTGTAGGAAGTCACTCACAGATGATTCCTTTAGCATCCATTCTTCCAATGCACCTCACAACACATGCCCTGAAATGACCTGTCCTCCACCCTCACCACCAATTTTTAGAGGTACGGTCTTACTCTATCTCAGGTGAATTCATTATGTAGTCTCAGGGCGGCCTCGAACTCACAGTGATCCTCCTACCTCTGCCTCCTGAGTGCTGGGATTACAGATGTGTGCCACCGTGCCCAGCTACCATCACTTTTTAAACCCCGGTATAACTCAATGACAGTCTTCACTAAAATTTTTTTATCCTATTTTATTTTTTATTTATTTGACAGAGAGAAAGAGAAAGAGAGAAAGAGAGAGAGAGAGAGAATGGGCATGTAAGGGCCTCCAGTCACTGCAAACAAACTCCAGACACATGCACCACTTTGTGCACCTAGCTAACGTGGGTCCTGAGGAATTGAACCTGGATCCTATGGCTTTGCAGGCAAATGCCTTAACCAGTAAGCCATCCCTCCAGCTCTTCCCTAAAATTTTAAACTCACAGTGATCCTCCTACCTCTGCCTCCCAAGTGCTGGGATTAAAAGGTGTGCGCCACCACACCAGGCTATTTTTCTTTCTTTTTTTAAATATTTAGTTATTTTTAAATTTTATTTATTTGCAAGTAGGAATAGAGAGAGAGAGAAGACAAACAGACAGAGATAGAATGGGCACACCAGGGCCTCCAGCCACTGCAAACGAACTCCAGATGCATGTGCTCCTTGTGCATCTGGCTTACGTGGGTCCTGGGGAATCAAACCTGGGTCCTTTGGCTTTGCAGGCAGACACCTTAACCACTAAGCAATTTCTCCAGCCCCTGTTTTTCTTTTTTACACAGTGTCTGTGTAGGCCAGGCTGGCCTCAAACTTGGGATCCTCCTGCTTCGGCCTCTGGTGTTCTGGGATTCTAGGCAGCTCTCCATCATCATGCCCAAAGACATCACTAAACAGTGATCCTGGTCCAACTTTCCTGGAAGAAAGTATTTTTAGCCTAAGCAGATCTTACTGTAATTTGTCTCTAGATTTATGCCTGGGATTTCAGTGGGTTCTTCCTCCATCCACTAACTGGATCCAGGTCCCAAGCTTTCCCAGAAACATGCTGTCTGTCTGGACTTCCTCCCCTTCCGGAGCTCACAAACAACCTCAAACCACTGCTTGGTTTGTCTAGACCAGTCAGGCATATTGGGCTTAATTTAGGTGCCTTCAACCTTTCATCTAAGTCTAGGGAAAGATAATTACCCATTCTCTTTTTTTGCTTATGGTCTCAGCTCTCTGCCCTCCAGCAAAGACAGCAGCCTGCCACAGCTGCAAAGATAGTTCCATCTATGAGCTGTGTGAGGTCTGTGGCCTCCCACTGGGACAGTGCTCAGGGCTGGAGTCCACAGTGGACTATTGACTCAGACATGCGCCCCCACTGGGCAAATGGAGAGCTCAGTCAACCCTTTTGAAGTCCACCGCGTGGCTGAAGATGTTGGCTCAAGTGTTCTACATATTCCAGGGATTTCATCTGAGGGTGAGACTTTTTCCAGCAGCAGCAGTATTTTTATTTTATTTTATTTTATTTTATTTTATTTTATTTTATTTTATTTTATTTTATTTTATTTTATTTTATTTTATTTTATTTTATTTTATTTTATTTTATTTTATTTTATTTTATTTTATTTTTTCCTGAGGTAGGGTCTCCATCCAGCCCAGGCTGACCTGGAATTCCTTATGTAGTCTCAGGGTAATCTTGAGCTCACCGGGATCCGATCCTCCTACTTCTGTCTCCGAGTGCTGGGATTAAAGGCGTGTGTTTGATGTAAAGAATTTAAAAGGGGGGGGGGGTGCTGGAGAGATGGTTTAGTGGTTAAGGCACTTGCTTGCAAAGCCTGAAGACCCAGGTTCAATTCCCCAGTACCCACATGAGCCAGATGCACAAGGAGGCACATGCATCTGGAATTTATCTGCAGTGGCTCGAGGTCCTGGTGTGTCCATTCTCTCTATCTGCCTCTCCCCTCCCATCTGCCAATCTCTGTTTCCCTTCTCTCAAATAAATAATAAATAAAATACCTTAAAGAATTTTTAAAAATGGAGGTTTGGAGAGATGGTTCAGTGGTTAAGATGGGTCTATGACCCAGGCTTAATTTCCCAGTACCCATGTAAGCCAGATGCACTAGGCGGCTCATGCATCTGGAGTTTCTTTGCTAGAGGCCCTGGTGCATCCATACTCTTTCTGCTTGCAAATAAATAAAATATTTTTGGGCTGGAGAGATGGTTTAGTGACTAAAGCACTTGCCTGTAAACCCTAAGGACTCAAGGTCAGTTCCCCAGTACCCACATAAAGACAGATACATAAGGTGGCACATGTGTCTGGAGTCCATTTGCATTGGGCTAGAGGTCCTGGAATTCCCATTCTCTTTCTATATCTGCCTCTTTCTCTAAAATAAATAAAATATTTTTATTTTCAAGGAGAGAGAGCTCCAGGGCCTCTTGCCACGGCAAACAAATTACAGATGCCTGTGCCATTTTGTGCATCTGGCTTTACATGGGTTCTGGGGAATCAAATGCAGGCCATTTGGCTTTGCAAGTAAGTGCCTTTAACCACTGAACCATATCTCCAGTCCCTGATTTAATTTTGTTTTTCAATTTAAATCTTTGTTTATTAGAGAGAGAGGCAGAATGGGAGAGAGAGGACGAGAGAGCACGTGTGTATGCACTAGGGCCTCTAGACTAGAACTCCAGACACATGTCACCCTGCACTTCTGGCGTTTCATGGGTACTGGGGGAACCGCACTTCAGGCCAGCAGTCTTTGCCAACAAGAGCCTTTAACTGCTGTGCCATCTCCCCCAGCCACCTGTTTTAATTATTTGCTCTTGTTTTGTTTCGAGGTATGGTCTCACTCTAACTCAGACTGGTCTTGAACTCACAGCAATCCTACCTTTGACTCCTGGATGCTGGGATTAAAGGCGTGCACCACCACGCCTGGCCCAGATGAAGGAGATTGCTTTGGAGCCCTCCTCTTAGGAAGTCTGCTGCATTCATCTAGATAAGTCCTTCAGGGTGAAGGTGGGAAGAGCAAAGTGAGACTTCAACATTTCAGAACTCTGCCTGTGCCAGCAAGCTTGGCCCATTTAAATTCTTTTATTAAACATCACTGAAGTGTTCTAAGATTCAAAGGAAGGCCTAAAAGAAAATATAAGTAAGTATGATAGTTTAAATATTAACTGCTCCAAGCTATATCTGTTTGTTCTAATTTCACCATGGTTTTGTTTTGTTTTGTTTTCCGAGGTAGGATCTCACTCTAGCTCAGGCTGACCTGGAATTCACTATGAGGTCTTAGGGTAGCCTCGAACTCACAGCAATCCTCCTACCTCTACCTCCCGAGTGCTGGGATTAAAGGTGTGCGCCACCATGCCCGGCCATGTTATTTATTTATTTATTTTGTTTATTTTTATTTATTTATTTGAGAGTGACAGAGAGAGAGAGAAAAAGTGGCAGAGAGAAAGAGAGAGAGAATGGGCACACCAGGGCCTCCAGCCACTGCAAACGAACTCCAGATGCATGCGCCCCCTTGTGCATCTCGGCCATGTTATTTACTTAATTATTTCATTTAGATTAAAAAAAACCATTTATTTATTTTATTTTTTATTAGTCGGGTTCATTATTTTTATATCACTGTGACAAAATACCTGACAGACTTCTGTCAGGTGCAAGGGAGAAAAAACTTATTTGGCTTATAGTTCAGGCAAGTGTCTTAAGCACTAAGCCATTTCTCCAGGCCTGGCTTGTAGCTTCGGAGACCCTCAGTCCACCACGGCGGAGAAGGCATGGAGGTGGCCGTGGTGGCAGAAGTGTGTGGAGAAGAACGCTCACGTCCCATCAGGCGAAGCACAGAGCACAGGACTGGAACCAGAGTCACAGTGCTCAGGGCTGGTTCCAGGCAGTTGTAACCCCCAAAGACCTACCTGTAAGTGACCTGCTTCTGTCACAAAGACACAAAGAAACTGAGCCTGGGTCCTTTGGCTTTGCAGACAAGCCCCTTAACTGTTAAGCCATCCCTTCAGCTCTCATTTCTAATTTTAATCAAAGAATTGACTAAAAACAAAAAGAATGAGAAGGATAATTATTAAATTATTATATTTATTGAGGGAAGTAAGAGCCAAGGAAAGGCACCCACATGGAGGGCCTGGAAAAAAAAAAAAACTGCAGAAAGATAAGAGAAAAGAAAGCTCAAGGAGCTCCTGCCATGTGGGGAGCTATAAGGGGTAAAGGACCCATATGGAGAGTAAGGCATAGGGAGTCCTCTTGGCTGGAAGTTCCCAAGTGGTCAGAGAGCCTGCCCTCCCATTGTAAAGGTATTTATAGCCTTATGGTGGTGGGCTGTCTTCCAGCTCAGGTGAACCAGAGAGACAGCTGGTTGGTTAGGGCCGGGCTGTCTCGGGAAGAAGTTAGCCCTGACTCCAAGTTCTGGGGGCTGAACTTGACCAAGCACAATGTTCACATCCTATGAAAGACCTCCCTCTCAGGAGAGGCCCTGGTTGTTGGAAAAACAGGCCTAGGGAACTAGGTATGAGATAAGAAGTCAGATCATCTTGATTTCTTTCTTTCTTTCTTTTTTCGAAGTAGGGTCTCCCTCAAGCTCAGGCTGACCTGGAATTCATTATGTAGTCTCAGGGTGGCCTCGAACTCATGGCAATCCTCCTACCTCTGCCTCCCAAGTGCTGGGATTAAAAGCGTGCACCACCACGCTCAGCCAGATCATCTTGATTTCTACCAAGTGCAAACTTTCCTGCCTTTTTTATCTTCAGGGGTCCAGTCACCCTAACTATACCCACCTCTCAATTTGAACTGGGGTAGGGGCACTCTTGGATTGAATTTTTCCCCTCTGCAATCAACTCTTCACTCCAGGTCGCTAGTATCAAAACTGGAATGAATGAATCAATGCATACCAATTTGGTGTGTGCTGCAGAGCTGCTTGGAGTGTGGAGGAAATACAAATCTAGTGTCAGAAGTGAAAGTATTGGGGACTGGAGAGATGGCTTAGTGGTTAAGGCACTTGCCTGCAAAGCCAAAGGACCCAGGTTCAATTCCCCAGGACCCACATAAGCCAGGTGTACATGGTGGCACAAGCGTCTGGAGTTCTTTTGCAGTGACTGTATGCCTTGGCATGCCCACTCTCTCTCTCCCTCTCTCTGCTTCTCTCTCTCTCTCTCTCTGTCAAATAAATAATTTTTAAAAGGAAGTGAAAGTATTGGTTTGAGTATGTGAGAATAGCAGAACAGTGTTTTTGCCATCTCTAACAAACATACAGAAAGCGTTTCTGTGTTAGACCTGTTTGGTTTCAAATGACAGAAACCCAACTTGAACCAGTTCAGGTAGAAAACAATGGTCAATCTCAGGTTTTCTGTGTGGTGAAGGACATGGCTGTAGTCTGCCATGAGGTGCTGTGGTGCTTTGGATATGAAATGCTTCCCCATAGTCTCATGTGTTTGTGATTAACCCTCATACTTAATTCCCAACTAGAAGTGGCACCTAAGCCGGGCATGGTGGTGCACGTCTTTAATCCCAGCACTTGGGAGGTAGAGGTAGGAGGATTTCCGTGAGTTCAAGGCCATCCTGAGACTCCATAGTGAATTCCAGGTCAGCCTGGGCTAGAGTGAGACCCTACCTAGAAAAAAAAAAAAGATAGAAATGGCACCTCCATCTAGGGTCACCTCCTCTGCCTCCAGCCCCAAGGTGGGCTGCTTAGCAAGAGCTCACTGAGTGCTTCACTGGGGCTTTGGAAAGTGTCACTGGGGGTCTTGAGGCTTATTACACCTGCCTTCCTGGAGTTGAGAGCTCCCTCACTGGGGGTCTTGAGGCTTATTACACCTGCCTTCCTGGAGTTGAGAGCTCCCTCACTGGGGGTCTTGAGGCTTGTTACACCTGCCTTACTGGAATTGAGAGCTCCCTCACTGGGGATCTTGAGGTTTATTACACCTGCCTTACTGGAGTTGAGGGCTCCCTCACTCAGAGTGCTGCTTTCCTGCTGCGGTGATGTGGCGCCCCAGCTGTCTGCTCTGCCACGCTTTCTCCACTGTGATGAAGCTTCCGCTTGGAACCGTAAGCCAAAATAAAACCTTTCCTTCCACCAGCTATTTGTCCCAGCAACGAGATGGCAAGTCAACAACAGGTGATTCTTTTTTTTTTTGGCTGGAGAGATGACTTAGCGGTTAAGGCGCTTACCTGCAAAGCCAGATGACCCAGGTTTGATTCCCCAGGACCCAGGTAAGCCAGGTACACAAGGTAGTCATGCACTTGGAGCTCATTTGCAGCAGCTGGAGGCTCTGGTGCTCCCATTCTATCTTCCTTTCTCTCTCTCGAATAAATAAATAAATATTTATTTATAAGCAAAGAAAGAGAGGAGAGAGAGAGGGAAAAAAAATGGGCGCACTAGGGCCTCCAGCTGCAGCAGACAAACTTCAAATGCATGTACCACCTTGTGCATCTGGCTTTACCTGGGTCCTGGGGGACACTGGGGAATCAAGCCCTAGTTGTTGGGCTTTGCAGATAAACGCCTTAACTGCTGAGCCATCACTCTAGTCTTTTTTTTTGGGGGGGGGTGTTAGGGTCTCACTGTAGCCCAGGCTGACTTGGAATTCAGTATATATTCTCAGGTTAGCCTTGAACTCACAGCAATCCTCCACCTCAGCCTCTCGGGTGCTGGGACTAAAGGTGTGTGCCACCATGCCTGGTCCATAGCAGGTGTCTTTTAGAGTGACATGACCACACTTCAATAGAAAACTCCCAGGGAAGGATTGGCACTTTCAATTTGGATTTGCTGGAACAGGTCCATGCTCGCCCTGAACCATCACTCACTGGGGCTACAGGAGTTGGGTAAAATTGGTCCAATCTGGACTATCTGCTCACATCTGTGGTCAGAAAGGGAGTGAGTGGGTATGTTACTAAAACAACCTGGTACCAGGGTATGGGAGTGGATCCAAGGTGCCATGCAGTTGAAGAATGAGGCAGATTGATCCAGAACTGTAGGAAGAAAATTATTAGACTTACTACTGACAAAAGTATGGTCCCTTGAGGCACAAGACCAAGTGGAACCCTGCAATTTGGGTCAGAAAATGGGGCCTTATAAAGCAATCCAGACAAAAAAGACTTTATCCAATCTGGAATGTACCTGGTTTATCTCAGACTGATGTGTGAATCAGGCATATTCCTGGCACCAGGGTCTAGCCTTAGAGTTCGTTTCCACACCACTCTAATAGTTTTGTCTGTTTATAGTGTGCCGGGAAACCGCACGAACGATCCGCCAGGGCTGTTGAAGGGCAAGCACGGCAGCTACTCAAGATGACTGTCACCAGACAGCCGAGTCCATAAAGTTACCAAAATAGGAGAGAGAGAGAGAGAGATGCTGGCCACACAAAGACCATAGGCAGCAGTGGCCATAATTCTTGTAATCAGGCAAATGCATTTAGAATGGGAAGCATAGCAGGAGGATTTTTTTAAAAAGTACTTTGTTATTTATTTGCAAGCAGAGAGATTGAGATAGGGAGAAAATGGGCATATTAAGGCCTATAGCTGCTGAAAATGAACTCCAGATGCATGTGCCTTTGTAAAAAAATTTTTTTTTTATTTTTTGGTTTTTTGAGGTAAGGTTTCACTCTAGCTCAGACTGACCTGGAATTCACTATGTAGTCTCAGGGTGGCCTCAAACTCACCACAATCCTCCTACCTCTGCCTCCCAAGTGCTGGGATTAAAGGTGTACGCCACCACACCCAGCTGCATGTGTCACTTTGTGCATCTGGCTTTATGTGGGCACTGAGGAATTGAACCCCAGTTGTTTACAGGCAAGCAGTTTAACTGCTGAGCCAGCTCTCCAGCCCAAGGATTTTTTTTTTTTTTTTTTGAGGCAAGCCCAACAAACTGGCCTTTTTTCTTTAGAGAGAGAAAGAGAGAGAGAGAGAAAGAAAGAAAGGAAGAAAGAAAGAAAGGAAAAAAAGAAACACAGAATTGGCTCACCAGGGCTTCTAGCCACCTTGTGCACTTGTGTGAGTTTGCACTTGTGTCACCATGTCTGTCTGCTTTACATGGAATCTGGGGAGTTGAACATGGGTCCTTAGACTTTGCAGGCAAGCGCCTTAACTGCTAAGCCATATATCTCCAGCCCCCAAGCATTTTTTAAAAATTATTATTGGCTGGTCATGGTGGTGCACACCTTTAATCCCAGCACTTTGGAGGCAGAGGTAGGTGGATCACCGTGAATTCAAGGCCACTCTGAGACTACATAATGAATTCCAGGTCAGCCTGGGCTAGAGTGAGACCCTACCTCGAAAAACCAAAATAAATAAATGAATGAAATTATTATTGGTCAGAGGTCAGGGCTCAGACCAGCTCTGTGACCCTAGGGGAAATTTCTTTTTTTTTTTTTCTTTTTGGTTTTCCAAAGGTAGGGTCTCACTGTAGCTTAGGCTGACCTGGAATTCACTATGTCATCTCAGGCTGGCCTCAAACTCACAGCGATCCTCCTACTTCTGCCTCCCAAGTGCTGGGATTAAAGGCGTGCACCATCACGCCCGGCTCTGGGAGGAATTTCTTAATCTCTCTGTGCCTCATGTTGTTTGTCTTTGCCGAAGACAAAAGCCTGGACAATTAAGATTGATTTTGTTCAGGCTATTGTAAGGAGGAGTGCATCAGTATCTCCATCTTAGACTTGAATGGAGAGGGATGAACAGGTCGCTGGTGGAATAATTGATGGTTGGGATGGTTTAACCAACAGTGCAAAGACTCAGGCAATTGGTTGAACTAGAAATGTTTATTTCTACTTTTTTTTTGGGGGGGGGGGAGTGAGTAAGTATGAACAGTTTTAAACTCAGGTAATCAACCATGAGACAAAGAGTGGGAAATTGGGCTGGAGAGGTGGCTCAGTGGCTAAAGGCACTTGCTCACAAAGTCTGATGGCCCCAGTACCAACGTAAAGCCAGATGCACAAAGTGGTGCATGTATTTGAGTTTGTTTTCAGTGGCAGAAGGCCCTGGTGTACCTATCCATACCTCTCTCTCTCTCTGCTTCTTCTCTTGGCCTGACTCTCTCTCTCAGATAAATAAAAAATATTTTAAAAAAAAAATTAAAAAGGGGCTGGAGAGATGGCTTAGCAGTTAAGGTGCTTGCCAGCAAAGCCAAAGGACCCAAGTTCTATTCCCTAGGACCCATGTAAGCCAGATGCACAAGGGGGCACATGTGTCTGGAGTTCATTTGCAGTGGCTAGAGGCCCTGGCGTGCCCATTCTCTCTCTGTCTCTCCTTGCAATTAAATAAATAAATAATATTTTTTAAAAAAAATTAAAAAAGAAGCCGGGCATGGTAGCACACACCTTTAATCCCAACACTTGGAGGCAGAGGTAGGAGGATTGCTGTGAGTTCAAGGCCACCCTGAAAGTACAAGTAAATTCCAGGTCAGCCTGAGCTGCAGTGAGACCCTACCTCGAAAAACAACAAGGGGGGGGGGAGGGAGGGAGCTGGGTGTCGTGGCACATGCCTTTAATCCTGGCACTCTACCCAGGGTGCACAGGTAGGAGGATCACCATGAGTTCCAGGCCACCCTGAGACTATGTGATGAATTCCATCACAGCCTGGGCTAGAGAACCAACCTTGAGAAACAAAAACAAAACAAATTCAAAACAATGTAATGTTAAAAAGTCAATGCCTGGCTTTGTCACAGGCAAACACAGGGATAAATCACATGGAGGTTACATGGGATTTATAAGGAAGAGTGGACAGCTCCTTCCCAGAACACAAAGGATAGGAAATTTCGGAAAACCAGAGGGTAGTAGATGTGCTGTGTGGCTGTTCTGCAGGAGCAAAAGGTTCAGGCACAGCACTACGCTACAGATCTGTAAACTGCATAAGCGATTGTTCATCCCACAGATGTGCGGTGGGATTAACTGAAAGAACCTGTGGGGTTTGCTTAGTACTATGGGTACACATATAGTTGCATATTTAGCAAGTGAAAATACAAGGCAATATAATAACACCCTTATGCATGTTGTGCAGCAAATTCTTTGAACTGAAACATTCTCTCCTGATAGGAGGGAGTTGAGGTCAACAAGTCTGGGGAAAAGATTGCAAGACTCTTCCTGCCCTAAGGTTATATAAAGGGTCAGAAAGTTCTCCGGAGGAGCGGGTTCCAGCAGCCCAGCCTAGGTGTCTGCCAGTCCAGCAGTGCACTCCAGAGACGCCGCTTCCGTGGGCACCCAGCTTCCCCTTGATGTAGCTGCCTTTGAGTCACTCATGTTCCTGTAAACAGCCCCTCACCCTGCCCTGTAAGTGACCCCAATAAACTCATTGGTTCACCAAAACTGGTTTTGGTGCAATCTGGCTTTGGTCTGTCCTCTGTGCCTTAGCTGGGGCGTAGACATGTGTTCATGTTTCACACAACAGGTTATCTGAAACTTAAATGTCACAATTGTGCTGAGATGCACTGGTATTAGGCTCAGGGGGAAAAAAAAAATCACTTTCAAGTCATACAATCTGGACAGAACACAGAACTACTTCTGTTATATATGGCCTTGCATTGAAGACTAGAGCATTGACAGGGCAGAGAGCTGAGGTGGTGGTGGCCCCAGCTCATCTTAGGGCTTCCTAAATGACAGGATCCTTGCTCCAAGCTTTCTTTCCTATCTCTAGCCATAGTCATCTCCCACTTCTTGCGGGGGGATGGGGGAAGCTGGATAAAGAGATGCAGAGATTCCCTCCTGAGAGCTCCCCTAGGGCCCTCTCCTTGGCCTCCAGCCCAGTTGGGCGAAGCCGGAGCTCTCACTGAGCGCTTCAGTTCCAAACCACCAGGTGCAGAGTGGGCAGATCTGCAGGCCCGTTTGATTGTTTCTTTTTCTTTTTTTCCAAGGTAGGGTCTCACTCTAGCCCAGGCTGACCTGGGATTCACTATGTTATTTCAGCCTGGCCTCGAACCCACAGCGATCCTCCTACTTCTGCCTCCCTAAAGGTATGTGCCACCACGCCCGGCCCGTATTGTTTAAAAAAAAACCTAAAATTTATAAACAACAAAAAAGTTTATTTGAAGGGGCTGGAGAGATGGCCTAGCGATTAAACGCTTGCCTGTGAAGCCTAAGAACCCAACTGGAGGCTGGATTCACCAGGACCCACATAAGCCAGATGCACATGGTGGCGCATGGGTCTGGAGTTCCTTAGCAGTGGCTGGAGGCCCTGGTGCACCCATTCTCTCTCTCTCTGTCGCTCTCAAATAAACAAACAAAAAAACCCAAGTTTCGTAGGGGTTGGGGAAAAGTAAGTCTAAAACCTCTTTAAAGGGTTGACGTGGCGGTGCCCGGGGCTTCCAGTAAGACCCCAGGCGTCCTTCTTGGTTCTACAGCAGGCCTGGGTCCCTCCCGGAAGCTGGGAATGACCGCGGCCGCCTTGTGTTGGCCAAGTCCACAGCTCCCACCCGGAGCCCCCCTTCCACCACCACCACGGAGGCAGAGCGCACGCGCAACAGCGGCGCTGCGTCAGCCAGGAGGGCGCTGCGTCAGCCAGGAGGGCGCACACGGGGCGCCCCGGCGTGGGACCCCCGCTTCCGCCGCAGGCACCGCCCACTTTCCCCTCCCAGGCTGCTTCGCTCGCGCGCGCCCCGCGCGATTGGCTGCGCCGCGTCACGTGCTGGCGGCGGCGGTTGCCGGGGCGACGGCGGGGAGGCGAGGTGGCAGCGAGCGGATGCAGCGCGGTGCCGCAGCAGGTAAGCGCGTCCCGGGCTGGACGTCCCGGGGACAGGCTCTGAGCGCTGCCGTTTCGCCCTGGTCTTTGTTGTTGTCGCTCGCATTGGGGGGGAGGGGGCCGGGCTCCCGGGTCGTCTACGGTGACTCCTCCTCCTCCTCCTCCTCCTCCTCCATGGTCTTCCTTAGCTGCCACTCTTCCTCGGACTCCCAGGCCCAGCTCAGTTCGCCACGCGATGTCGTCTGCCTATCCGACCAGCTTGCAGGCCCCCAATCTCTCTCTTTCTCCGAAATTCAAACGCTTCCACTGCCCGCTCTCTCCATCTAATAGAGCTTTAGTCCCGGAGGTCAAGTCTGAACTGCAAACTAATGAGCTAGTGACCCCAGGAGGAGAGGGACAGCCCTCAGACAGACAGGGCTCTCAAACATGAGAACCGAGGGCGGCGAAGTCATGCTGGAATTGCGTTTGGAAAACGTTTTTGGTTCCTGCACCCGCTTTGATGTACTGACACCATGCTGGAAGCAGCTTGCATCCTAGCCCATGCCGACTCAGGTGGTCCTCTTTTTTTAAAAAATTATTTATTTATTTATTTGAGAGCGACAGACACAGAGAGAAAGACAGATAGAGGGAGAGAGAGAGAATGGGCGTGCCAGGGCTTCCAGTCTCTGCAAACGAACTCCAGACGCGTGCGCCCCCTTATGCATCTGGCTAACGTTGGACCTGGGGAACCGAGCCTTGAACCGGGGTCCTTAGGCTTCACAGGCAAGCGCTTAACCGCTAAGCCATCTCTCCAGCCCCGCAATAGAATTTTATCCAAGTTGGCTACAAAAGACTTCTTTAAGGAAGTGGCATTTATTAAACCACGTTAGAAGCCAGTCATGTGGGTGGCGGGGGTGGTGGGGGGAAGTTTTGGACAGAGAGAACACTCTGAGAAAAGACCCTGAGTGAGTCTGGAAGGAATTTAGGTACTCAACACTGATAGGGTTGTTATTTGGTTGGCTTTTGTTTTAATCCCAGGGCCTTCAAAAATGCTATTCTCGGGGCTGGAGACATGGTTCAGAGGTTAAAGGCACTAGTATGTAAAGCCTGACAGCTTGGGTTCAATTCCCCAGGACCCACATTAGCCAGATGCTCAAGGGGGCGCATGTGTCTGGAGTTCATTTGCAGTGGCAGGAGTTCCTGGCACATCTGTGCACACACACGTACACATACACTTCTCCCCTCTCTTGTAAATAAATACAATTTTTTAGGGGCTGAAGAGATGGTTTAGCTGTTAAGGTACTTGCCTTAGGAAGCCTAAGGACCCAGTTTCAACCCTCCAGAACCCACAAGGTCACAAATGGCGCACAGGTGGTGCACATGTCTGGAGTTTGTAGTGCCTGGAGGCCCTGGTGTGCAATTCTCTCTGTTCTCTCTCTCTTTTTAAAAATATCTATTTTATTTAACAGAGGAAGAGGGAGAGAAAGAATGGGCGTGCCAGGGCCTCCAACCACTGCAAACGAACTCCAGGCATGTGCGCCCCTTGTGCATCTGGCTAATGTGGGTCCTGGGGAATTGAACCTGGGTCCTTTGGCTTTGCAGGCAAATGCCTTAACTACTGAGCCATCCCTCCAGCCCTGTTTTTCTCTCTCCTCTCTTTCACGCTCATAAATTTTTTTGTTCATTTTTAAAAATTTATTTATTGGAGAGAGAGAGAGAGAGAGAGAGAGAGAGAGAGAGAGAGAGAGAGAGATTGGGCACGCCAGGGCTTCCAGCCACTGCAAACGAACTCCAGATGCGTGCGCCCCCATGTGCATCTGGCTAACATGGGTCCTGGAGAATCGAGCCTTGAACCGGGGTCCTTAGGCTTCACAGGCAAGCGCTTAACCGCTAAGCCATCTCTCCAGCCCTCTCATAAATTTTTTAAAAATATTTTTTATTTGCTTATTTATTTGACAGAAAGAGGCAAAGAGAGAGAGAGAGAGAGAGAGAATGGGCTCGCCAGGGCCTCCAGCCACTGCAAACAAACTCCAGATGCATGCACCCCCTTGTGCATCTGGCTTATGTGGGTCCTGGAGAATCGAATTTGGATCCTTTGGCTTTGCAGGCAAACACCTTAACTGCTAAGTCATCTCTCTAGCCCTCATAAAATATTTTTTAAAAATACCACTGGGGCTGGGCATGATGCCACACACCTTTAATTCCAGCACTTGGGAGGCGAAGGTAGGAGTATCTCTGTGAGTTTGAGGCCACCCTGAGAGTGCATAGTGAATTCCATGTCAGCTTGAGCTAGAGTGAGACCCTACCTCAAAAAACCTACCTCAAAAAACCAAAAAAAAAAAAAACACCTTTTCCCACAAGCTGCTCTTGTTTGAGTGTTTTCTGCCAGCAATGCGAACCTGACTGCAACACCAGGCAACCACTCTCCCTCCTGAGCCATGTCCCCAAGCCAGTTGTTGCCTTTTCTACTGCTGCCATGAGAAGTTCCCTTGCGCTGTTGGCATGAAGCAGTGCAGACTGAGTATCCTGCAGTGCTGGAGGTCAGAGCCTGCGCTGGGCGTTTCAGGTGTGTAGACACACACAGATGAATGACGGGCCTCTACCTAAGGGACTCTGAGGCAGGGGCTCAGATCAGCTGTTGGCAGGGATTATTACTGTCTGGACAAGCTGAGGGTCAGTGTGTGCCTTGCCTAGGGCAGCTCCCAGAGGCTGCTTTCCCTCCTTGGCTCCTGACCCTTCCTTGTCTTCAAAGCCTGCAGATGGCTGCTGGGTCTGTCTCCCATCTTGTCACTCTAACACCTCACCCTCTGTGACTTCCTTGGGCACGCCTGGGTAATTCAGGCTTATCTATCTGATTGGAGGTCAGCTGATTGGCTATCTGCATGCCAACCTTAATTCCTCCTTGTCATGTGACCCCCCCATAGTCAGGTTCTGAGGGTTAGGATGTAGCTATCTTTGGGAGCTGTTACTCTGTACCCCACAGCCACCCACTTGCAATTTTTCAAGGTGGTTGAGATGAACCTTTGTCTTTGTTTTTGTCTTGTAGATTTTTGCTGTGAGACTTATAAATAACTATGGGAGATATTCTGGCCCATGAATCTGAATTACTTGGACTAGTGAAAGAGGTAAGTATGTTACACAAAACACAGATCACAAAAAAACATATTAAAATTTTTTTAAAAAATGTTTCATTTATTTATTTGAGAGAGAGGCAGATATAGAGAGAGAGAGAGGGAATAGGAGGGAGCATCAGGGCCTCCAGCCACTGCAAATGAACTCCAGGTGCATGTGCCACCTTGTACATCTTGTTTTATGTGGGTACTGAGGAATTGAACCTTGGTCCTTAGGCTTTGCAGGCAAACACCTTAACTGCTAGGCTATCTCTTTAGCCCCAATACATGTATTTTAAAATCAACAATCTGAATGTGGTGGCACATGCTTGTAATCCCACCATACAGGAGGCTGAAGCAGTAGGATTCCAAGTTCCAGGCCAGTCTAGACTATATACTAAGACCCTGTCATTAAAAGCAAACAAAATGCAGCTAATTCTTTCTGCTTTGTAATGCTTCTTGTATCATTATATTGAATCTATTTTTCATTGTATGAGTTTCCATGTTTTATATTTTGTTTATAAAACCTGAAATCTATTTTTTCCTTTGGTGACTATGTGGATGTGTGAATGTGGTTAAACAATGTGCCGTGGTGCACAAGTAGTTGTCAGGGGACAACTTCAGCTGTCAGTCTTTGCCTTCCCTCCTCGTTTGAGGCAGGGTCTCTCGTGCGCTGCTAGCTGGCCCATGAACTTCCAGGCCGTTCTCCTCTCTCCACCTCTGTCTGTCATAGACATGCTGGGATGACAGACACTTGTGCTACAGCGTCCAGCCTTACATGGATTCTGGGGATCTAAACTCAGCAATACACTTGTGCGGCAAGTACTTGGTCTGCTGAACTATCTTCTCAGTCTTTAGCCTGAAATATTATTATTAGTAGTATTTTGTTTTTGTTTTTTCGAGGTAGGGTTTTACTCTAGCTTAGTCTGAACTGGAATTCACTATGTAGTCTCAGGGTGGCCTTGAACTCACAGCAGTACTCCTATCTTTGTCTCCCAAGTGCTGGGATTAAAGGTGTGTGCCCTCATGCCTAGCTTAATTTTTTTTTTTAGAACAAGGTCATTCTGTATAGTATAGTCCAGGCTGTCTAGAATTTATGATCCTCCTGCCTAGGTCTCCCCACTGCTCAGATGAGAGCTGTGTACCACCACCTGTGGCCTAGACTGAAATTTTTTTTTGGTTTTCCAAGGTAGGGTCTCACTCTAGCTCAGGCTGACCTGGAATTTGCTATGTAATCTCAGGGTGGCCTCAAACTCATGATAATCCTCCTACCTCTGCCTCCCGAGTGCTGGGATTAAAGGTGTGTGCCACCATGCCTCGCTGAAATCTTTTTAAAAATGTATTTATTTGCAAGCAGAGGGAGAGAAGAGACAGACAGAATAGGCATGCCAGAGCCTTCAACCTCTGCAAACAGACTCCAGATGCACATGCCACCCTGTGCATCTGGTTTAACTGGGTATTGGAGAATTGAACTTGGATCATTAGGCTCTGAAGGCAAGCACCTTAGCTGCTAAGCCATCTCTCCAGCCCTAGACTGAAATCATGAAGCCACTTGTATATTGACTTGCTTTGGGGGCATATGTGTATGTGTTTGTGATGTATGCCCTGTGCTGCACATGTCGGAGGAGAATGTCATGTTCTTCTGTTTTCGCCCGTCTGCTTGTTTCTTTGAGACAGTTTCCCTCAATTCAAAGCTGTTTTCCTGCCCCTCCCGTCAGCAAGCCCTCGTGATTCTCCAGTCTCCTTTCACTCCTTTGTAGGACTGGGCTCACTTGGTATAACTGCACAGCTGTTTATAGGAGTGCTGGGGCATCCGACTGGGGCAGTCTTAGGCTCTGTCGGGCCCATGCTCCCAGTGCTCCTAACCATTGAGCCATCTCCCCAGCGCAAAAAAACACCTTTTTTTTTTTTTTTTTTTGGTTTTTCGAGGTAGGGTCTCACTCTAGTCCAGGCTGACCTGGAATTCACTCTGTATTCTCAGGGTGGCCTTGCACTCACGGCAGCCCTCCTACCTCTGCCTCTCAAATGCTGGGATTAAAGGCATGCGCCACCACATCTGGCCAAAAAACACCAGGGCCTCCAGCCACTGCAAACGAACTCCAGATGCGTGCGTCCCCTTGTGCATCTGGCTAATGTGGGTCCTGGGGAATCAAGCCTTGAACCAGGGTCCTTAGGCTTCACAGGCAAGCGCTTAACTGCTAAGCCATCTTTCTAGCCTTTTGTTTTCTTTTTCAAAAACCACTTTGAAAACTATTATTTTTGGTTCTTTTGAGGCAGGGCCTCATGTTAGTCCAGGCTGATTGGGAACTTACTCTGTAGTCTTAGGCTGACCTCGAACTCATGGTGATCCTCTTACCTCAACCTCCAGAGTGCTGGGATTAAAGGCTTACGCCACCATGCCTGACTGCTAAAAATTTTTTGTTTTTGTTTTTCCAAGGTAGGGTCTCATTGTATGTCAGGCTGACCTGGAATTCACTATGTAGTCTCAGGGTGGCCTTGAACTCATGGTGATCCTCCTACCTCTACCTCCAAAATGCTGGGATTAAAGGCATGTGCCACTATGCCTGGCTGTAAAAAGCTTTTATTTTTTTTATTTTTTTTGTCATGTCTTTACCGTTTTTTAAAAATTTATTTAGTTTTTATTAACAACTTCCATGATTGTAAACAACATCCTGTGGTGATGCCTTCCCTCTCCCCCTTTCCCCTTTGAAATCCATTCTCCATCATATCCCCTCCCCATCTCAATCAGTCTCTCTTTTATTTTGATGTCATGATCTTTTCCTCCTCTTATGATGGTTTTGTGTAGGTAGTGTCAGGCGCTGTGAGGTCACGGTTATCCAGGGCATTTTGTGTCTGGAGGAACACGTGGTAAGGAGTCCTACCCTTCCTTTGGCTCTTACATTTTTTCCTCCACCTCTTCCACAATGGGACCTGAGCTTGGAAGGTGTGATAGAGATATTGCAGTGCTGAGCACTCCTGTGTCACTTCTTCCCAGCACCATGATGTAAAAACGTTTTATTTATTTTTTCTCAATTTTTATTAACATTTTCCATGATTATAAAAAGTATCCCATGGTAATACCTTCCCCCCCCCACCACTTTCCCCTTTGAAATTCCATTCTCCATCATATCCCCTCCCCATCTCAATCAGTCTCTCTTTTATTTTGATGTCATGGTCTTTTCCTCCTCTTATGATCGTCTTTTTTAAAAATTTATTTATTTGCAAGCGGAGAGAGAGCAAGACAGAGAGAGAAGAGAGACAGAGAGAGAATGGGTGCACCAGGGCCTCCAGCCACTGCAAATGAACTCCAGATGCATGCGCCCCCTTGTGCATCTGGCTAATGTGGGTCCTGGGGAGTCGAGCCTTGAACCAGGGTCCTTAGGCTTCACAGGCAAGCGCTTAACCACTAAGCCATCTCTCTAGCCCTTATGGTGGTCTTGAGTAGGTAGTGTCAGGCACTATGAGGTCATGGATATCCAGGCCATTTTATGTCTGGAGGGAGCACGTTGTAAGGAGTCCTACCCTTTCTTTGTCTCTTACATTCTTTCTGTCACCTCTTCTGCATTAGACCCTGAGCCTTGGAAGTTGTGATCGAGATGTTAGTCAGTACTCCAGTCACTTCTTTCCGCACTATGATACCTTCTGAGTCATTCCAAAGTCACTACCATCTGAAAAGAGAAGATTCTCTACCCAAAGTGAGAGTAGCGTTAATATGAGGGTATAAATATTAAAAGAAGTGCTTAACTGGGAATTTTGATAAGCATAGTATATACATTTTTCCAGATATCAGCAGATGTTATACCCCTAGGGCTCATGACTACCCGTTTTAAGTTTTCAGTATCAGGGATATGTTTCCCCCCATGTAGCAGGCCTCCAGTCCAATTGGAGGGCAGGGCAGTTGGTTTCCACCATGACAGACGTGCCACTATTGCACCCATTGGCTCATTTGGGCGGTAAAACGTTTTTAAAGGAAATTATAAAAGTACCACATGCTCATGGTGAGATTCAGACAGTACAGGAGCATGAATAGGAATTTCCCTGCTTCCTTCCTGCAAGGATTGCTTTAGTGGTTTAGTGTTTGTCTTCACAGACCTTCGTACAACTACATAGTCAGGCCTGCAGTCTGCTCAACAAAGCAGGAAGATGCTGTTCACATTGTTCCATCACTTACCTTTTTGTGTCAACAATACAGCATGAACAGATGAACATTTCCCATGGCCGCCTCTTGTTTTGGGATACTGTAGAGTATTGCAATAGAATATTCCATCCCCCTGTCTTCCTTCTCCCTTTTCTCTCTCTCTTGTAGCTCAGGCTAGCCTCAAACTTGATTTTTTGGGGGGGGGGGGTTCGAGGTAAGGTCTTGCTCTAGCCCAGGCTGACTTGGAATGCAGTATGTTTTGGTTGATTCCATGTTTTGACTATTGCGAGTGACCCTGCAGTAAACGCAGGACTGCAGATAGCAGATACCTGAAATAGGGATTTTATTTTCTTACTATATAGGCCCAAAAGTGGGACTACTGGGTCAGATGGTAGTTGCATTTTTAATTCTTTGAGGAATTTCCATACCATTTTCCATGACTGCAGCCGGTTCCCACTAGCAGTGCACAAGTGTTCCCTTAGCTTCACATGTTATCAACAATTGTTAGCCTTTGTCTTTTTTTATTTTAAGAGAGAGAGAGAGAATTGGCATACCAGGGCCTCTAGCCATTACAGTTGAACTCCAGATGCTTGTGCCATCTTCTGCACATGCATCACCTTATGTGTCTTGTGTCACCTTGTGCATCTGGCTTATGTGGGTTCTAGGGAGTCGAACCTGTGTCCTTAGGCATTGCAGGCAAGTGCCTTAACCACTAAGCCATCTCTCTAGTCCTCTTGTCTTTTATTTATTTATTTATTTGACAGAGAAAGAGGGGGAGAGAGAGTGAGAGAATGGCTACACCAGGGCCTCCAGTTACTGCAAATGAACTACAGATGCATGCGTCCCCTGTGCTTCTGGCTTATGTGTGTCCTGGGGAATTGAGCCTGGGTCCTTTGGCTTTGCAGGCAAGCCTCTTAACTGCTAAGCCATCCCTCCAGCCCCCTCTTATCTTTTTGATCATAGACATTCTCACAGGTGGGAGGTGATGCCTGTCTGTGGTTCTGATCTGTATTTCCCTAATGATTAGTTATAATGAGCATATACCTATTGGGTTTTTGTCTTAATCGGAGAAATGCCTTTAGGGTCTTTGACCAATTAAAAAATATTTTTATTGATTTATTTGCAAGCAGGCAGAGAGAGAAAGAGAATGTGCACAGGTGAGCATACTAGAGCCTCTTGCTACTGCAACGAACTCCAGATGCCTGTACTACTTGATGCATCTGGCTTTATGTGGGTACTGACTAGGGAATCAAACCAGTGCCCTTAACCACTGAACCATCTTTTCAGCTCCCATTGACCATTTAAAAAAAAAAAACAAAAACATTTTATGGGACATGGAGAAATGGCTTAGTGGTTAAGCGCTTACCTGTGTAGCCTAAGGGTCCCGGTTCGAGGCTCGATTCCCCAGGACCCACGTTAGCCAGATGCACAAGGGGGCGCACGCGTCTGGAGTTCGTTTGCAGTGGTTGGAGGCCCTGGTGTGCCCATTTTCTCTTTCTCTCTATGTGCCTCTTTCTCTCTCTGTCTCTCAAATAAATAAATAAAAATTAAAAAATTAAAAAAAACCATTTTATTTATTTATTTGAGAAGAGATAAAGAGGCAGATAGAAAGAATGGGCATACTAGGGCCTCCAGCCACTGCAAATGGACTCCAGACACATATGCCCCCTTGTGCATCTGGCTTATGTAGGTCCTGGGGAATTGAACCAGGGTCCTTTGGCTTTATAGGCATGTGCCTTAACCACTAAGCCATTTCCCCAGCCCCCGTTGACCATTTTTTATTGGACTTTTTTGTTGTTTTGCTATTAAGTTATGTTCTTTATTATAGTATTTAGATTTTGCTGAATTTGAAGACACTTTGAAGACATTTTCAAAAGAATGCAAAATAAAAGGAAAACCAGTATGTAAACCAGCAGGTGGATCTTTAAAGAAGGACTGCAAATCATTGATAATTCAGGTAATATCTTGCTTTTTCTTCAGCTGTGTAAATAGGATGCTCCTAATTTGCAGCACATACTGCTTGGGGTAGTGCTGAGATAGCATTGAGTAGTTAGTGTGTAGTTACTTTTGTGTATTTATGGATGGATTAATGTCACCTTTAAGTCTCTGCACCCTGCCTGCTCATGAAATGTATGGCCACATAACAGCTTACACATTTCTGGAAAAGATGACAAAGAGGAAGCCATGCATGTAGTGTTGAGAAGCTGAGATAAATGTCATCCCATTCTCAGTCTTGACACTTGGTGAGTCCATTATAGACACTGGTAGTAGAACAAGGAAATAGTAAAACCAAACAAACTTCTACTTTTTTTTCCCCCAAGGCAGGATTTCACTCTAGCTTGGGCTTATCTGAATTCACTATGTAGTCTCAGGGTGGCCTTGAACTCACAGTGATCCTCCTACCTCTGCCTCCTGAGTGCTAGGATTAAAGGCATGCACCACCATCTGGCTTAACTTCTACCTTTTTATTTTTTTAAGATTCATTTTTATTTATTTATTAGATACACAGAGAGAGGGCTGGGGTAGAGAAAGAGAGAGTGAGAATGGGCATGCCAGGGTCTCTAGCCACTGCGAATGAACTCCAGACATATGTGCCATTGTGTGCATCTGGCTTACGTGGGACCTGGAGGATCAAACTTGGGTCCTTAGGCATCTCAGCCATGTGCCTTAACTGCTAAGCTATCTCTTCAGCTCCTAACTTCTACCTTTTAAAAAAAAATTTTAAATATTTTTTACTTGTAAGCAAGCAAAGATAGAGAGGAGGGACAGAGAGAATGGGTGAATCAGGGCCTCTAGCCACTGCAAATGAAATCCAGATGCATGTGCCACCTTTCTGTGGGTACTGGGGAATCAAACTCTGGTCATTAGGGTTTGCAGGCAAGTGCCTTAACCTCTGAGCCATCTCTCCAGCCCTGAAACTTCTACCTTTATGGTCCTTAAATTCTATTTTGGACAGGTTGGAGGGGGCCAGGAATAAGACTGATACTAGCTAGGCAGCACCCTGTCAGAGGAAAGTGTGAGTAGCTCTGAATACCTGTGGGCTGCAAAAGGCACAGAAATTGTGGAGTTTTCAACACTTGGGCTAGGTGAGAGCTGGAGGAGTAGCTCAGTGGTAGAGCATATGCTTAGCACAAGCTTAAGACCCATGACCAGTCCCCAGCACTACAGGAAAGCTCACAAGCTTAAGAGCAGAGCTAGTGCAGATGGTTCAGTGGTTAAAGCACTTCTGTGCAAGCCTGACCACCTGAGTATGGTTCCTGAGAACCCGTACAGAGCCATGCACACAGTGGTGAGTGTCTATAATCTCAGGTGGAGACAAGAGTTCCTGGAAGCATGTGGGCTAGCTTGCCTGGAGTTTGCAGTGGTGAACAAAAGACCCTGCCTCAAACAAGGTAGAAGGTGAGGACTGACACTTGGGATTGTCCTCTGACCTCCAGATGCACTAAAATTATTGTTCACACACACAAGGATTAAGAAGAAAAAACTTTGTGGTTGTTGATTTTTTAAATAATTTTTTTCTTTTTTTTTTTTAACTTGTTTGAGTTTTAAAAATTTTATTTATTTATTTGCAATCAGTGGAGGGGGGGGGGAAATGGGCACGCCAGGGCCTCCAGCCACTGCAAACAAACTCCAGATGCACCCCCTTGTGCATCTGGCTTACGTGGGTCCTGAGGAGTTGAACCTGGGTCCTTTGGCTTCACAGGCAACTGCCTTAACTGCTAAGCCATTTCTCCATCCCTGTTGTTGATTTTTGAGGTAGGGTCTTTCTCTAGCCCAGGCTGACCTGGAATTCACCATGTAGTCTCAGGGTGGCCTTGAACTCATGGTGATCCTCCTACCTCTATCTCCCAAGTGCTGGGATTAAAGATGGGCGTCACCACACCTAAGAAAAAGACTTTTAAAAGCCATGGCTAGAAAGGATCTTACAATTCCTCTGTCCCAATCATCTTTGACTATTCCAGTTTCATTTGGAACATTGTGGGTTGGTGGTAGGTACACTTTGAATGTTGCTGGTGATAAGAAAATATACCTTTTTCCAAGTCAACATGTTTCACCTTTGGATGATTTTATTATTATTATTTATTTATTTGGTTTTCTGAGGTAGGGTCTTACTGTGGCTCAGGCTGACCTGGAATTCACTATGTGGTCTCAGGGTGGCCTCGAACTCATGGCAATCCTCCATTCTCTGCCTCCCAAGTGCTGGGATTAAAGGCATGTGCCACCACACTGGGCTTGATTTTATTGTTGTTATTATTATTTTTTGGTTTTTCAAGGTGGGGTCTCACTCTAGCCCAGGCTGACCAGGAATTCACTATGGAGTCTCAGGGTGGCTTCGAACTCACAGCAATCCTCCTACTTCTGCCTCCCGAGTGCTGGGATTAAAGGCATGCACCACCTTGCCCAGCTGATTTTATTATTTTAATTTTAAACTTTATTGTAATGCATGCAATTTAATAATAAGGTAAATAAATTCATTTCAGAATACCTATAATTTGAGACTTGGTTTGTGAGCTTCCTAAGGAGTTGTTATACAGGTTGCCTCACTGCCATTCACTGGTAGTCCCTGACTCTTCCCCGAGGATGAGGCAGGAGTGTTACCGAAGTGACCTGTGAAGCTCCATGGGGACTACACCCCTGCCTGGACTCTCCTGGCCTTGGGCAGCTGCGTACTTCGCTGCCACTAACTTACAAATTCCGGAAACTGCAGCCACTAGGCAAGTGGAAGCGGAAAGATCAGGAGTTCAGGGTTGTCCTATACCAGGGTATTCCAGGTACAGATGTGATTACAATGACAGAGCAAAGATTTGTGGTTTCAGGTTTACAGTTTAGAATAAACTGGAGATGGGCCATTTGACTTGTGGGGTCTGCTGAGATATGTGAAAAAAATAATTCCTTAAAATCCCAGGGAAGTCTGCATTTACCTCATCCACACAGAGAACTGCTTTCCCCAGAGAGGTGCCCAGGGCATCGTGGGAGCCCAGCAGGGGGATCTTGAGGGAGCAGGAGCTTAGGCAGCTGACCCCACTGCCTCAGCAGTTAGGAAGCATAGAGATGAAGCTGGTGTCCAGCTAGCTTTCTGCTTGTTATTCAGTGTGAGACCTCAGCACATGGAATGATGCCACCCACAGCTAGGATGAGTCTTCCCATCTCAGTGAACCTAGTCTAGAAACTCCCTCACAGGCATGCCCCGAGATGTGTCTACTAGATGATTCTGCATTCTGTCTGATAACAGAGATTAACTATCACAGCAGCCTAAGGAGCTGAGCCCTCAGGCCTTTCTGAGTGTGTGGTACCCAGATGAGACTTTGAGGTGTTTGAAGAATGACGTGTGTACTATATGACTAGGATTCTGTTTGATGTCTCCTCTACAGAAGGATCTTGTGGCTGCGTTCGACAATGGAGACCAGAAGGCGTTCTTTGATCTGTGGAAGGAGCATGTTCCCAGCTCTATCCGAGACGGCGACTCCCTGGCCCAGAAGCTGGAATTCTATCTTCACATCCACTTTGCTGTCTATCTTCTGAAGTTCTCTGCAGGGAGGCCGGTAGGCTGACTTAGGATCTGGGTTGTCTGGGTGCCATGTTAGCCTTTACATAGTCAAGGAGCATCATTTTAATTCTGTAATCATTTTATTTGCTTATGAGGTGTAGGCATCTGTTGTAGTCAGGTTTGCACTGCTGGCAGAAATCACCCGACCAAGAGAAGCTTTTGGGAAAAAAGGCATTATTTACAGACTCAAGGAGAAGCTCCATGATGGCAGGGGAAAATGATGGCATAAACCGAGGGTGGAATTCACCCCCCAGCCAACATAAGGTGGACACTAGCAACAGAAGAGTGTGCCAAACACTGGCAAGAGGACAGTGGCTCTAACACCCATAAGCCCATCCCCAACAATACACTGCCTCCAGGAGCCATTAATTCCCAAATCTCCATCATCTGGGAACCTAGCATTCAGAACACCTCAGTTTATAGGGAACACCTGAATGAAACCACCACAGCATCTTGTACCCTATAAATGGTTTTCCAGCTCATTCTTTGCAGTTATTTTCTGATTAATATGAAGATTTAATAATTTCTCTAATCAGAGCTATATAGTTTTCCTGAATGCATGAAGTTCTTAAAAGCTCATCAAAGTATTTTTTATTTGGCTACCTATATACACCTCTGTCTAAGAGAGGACATACTTGGGCTGCATAGCAGATCAGTTGTTAGAATTCAAACTTAAAACATGCATTGTGGAGATATGTCTGTCTGTAGAGTCCATGGGTTGAATTCAGCTTTAGCGGCCTTTTCCTAGGGGGGGCTGGAGATGTGGAAGGGGGACGGGCTGGAGTTTGAAGACCCTGTGGTTACATGAGCTTTGAGTACAGGGGAAGCAGCAGTCCATAGACGAGGAGCAGGGCAAGCTAACATGTGGTCACATTAACACTGCCCTGGGGACCTGGGCAAGGTACTGAGGGTGTCCGGAGCTCCAGCGCACAAAGCAGTGGTGAGGAGCAGCTTAATAGCTCTTGCAGGAGCCACTCTTGGAAGGCCATTCCTCAAGGTCTGAGTAATGTGGGAAAGGTCATGGATGGTTTTCTGTTTTTGCTTTGTTCCATTTTATTTCTGTTTAAAATTTTGTTTTTTAATTTTCTTTTCCTTTTTCTTTTTTTTAGATAGGGTCTCACACTAGCTCAGGTTGACCTGGTCTTAACTGTGTAGTCTCAGGGTGGCCTTGACATGGTGATCCTCTTACCTCTGCCTCTTGAGTACTAGGATTAAAGGTGTGTGCCACTACGCCCGGCTAAATTTTTTTTTTTTTTTCAAGGTAGGGTCTTACTCTAGCTCAGGCTGACCTGGAATTAACTCTGTATTCTCAGGGTGGCCTCAAACTCACAGCAGTCCTCCTACCTCTGCCTCCCAAGTGCTGGGATTAAAGCTGTGCGCCACCACGCCTGGCTTTAAGTATTTTATTTATTGTATATTAGAGAGAAAGAAAGGATGGACACACCAGGGCTTCTAGCCACTGCAAACAAAACTCCAGGCACATGTGTCCCTTTGTGCATCTGGCTTACATAGTTACTGGGGAATTGAACCTGAGTCCTCAGGCTTTGAAGGCAAGCACTTTAACCACTAAGCCATCTCTTCAGCCCAGTTTTTCTATTGTGATAAGAGGTCAAATTCAACTTTTTTTTTTTTTTTCGAGGTAGGGTCTCACTTTAGCTCAGGCTGACCTGGAATTCTCTATGTAGTCTCAGGGTGGCCTCAAACTCACAGTGATCCTCCTACTTTTGCCTCCCAAGTGCTAGGATTAAAGGCGTGCGCCACCACGCTCAGCTCAACTTTATTTTTGTGGGGAAGGTGTGTGTGTATGTAGTATGTGTGTTATATGTGTGGTGTGTGTATGTATGGTGTATACATGAGTGTGTATATATGATTGTGTGAGTGTATGTCCTATGTGTACAAATGATAAGGTACAAGGAGAATGTCAGATGTCCTCCTCTATCACTTTTCTGTGCTGTTTCCTTGAGATGGAGTCCCTCACTATACTGGAGCTGCCTTTTTTTCACACTGACTGGTGAGCCCCAGCCATTCTCCTGTCTCTGCCCCCCACAGGACTAGGGTCACAGGAGTGTGTAGCCATGTCTAGCTTTTTACTTTGGTGCTGGGGATTGAACTTGAGCCCTATCAGGCCTTCATCCTTGACCAATAGGCTGTTTTACCTGCTGAGCCATTTCCCTGGCCTTGTTACTTACTTTTTAATTTATTTTTTGTTTATTTATTTTTATTTATTTGGAAATGACAGAGAAAGAGGCAGATAGATAGAGAAAGAGAGAGAGAGAGAATGGGGTGTTCCAGGGCCTCCAGCCACTGCAAAGGAATTCCAGATGTGTGCGCCCCTTTGTGCATCTGACCAACATGGGTGCTGGAGAATCGAGCCTTGAACGAGGGTCCTTAGGCTTCTCAGGCAAGCGCTTAACCACTAAGCCATCTCTCCAGCCCTTGTTACTCATTTTTTAACTCCAGTGCTTGGAGGAAGGCTGCACGGCATAGGTCAAGTAAGGTATGCTCATGGGAAGAGCAGCTTCATCTGTGTTCAGGGTTGCTGGGCACCACCCTGTCATGGCCCGTGTGGTGAGTGAGAAAAGCTCCAAACCCAAGGCCTTGGCGTCGTCATTGAGGCCCAGGAGGAGAGAGGAGCCTTGAGACAGGGACTGCTGAGTTAGGAGTGGAACAGTGAAGTGGGCATGATCAGTCCTTGGCTTTGCAAAGGGAAGGAGAAGGATGAGGGTGCTTCTGCTTGAGGAAATGACCCGTGGAAGAAAAGACCCACCTACTTCCCTTGCCTAAGAGAATCATGGGATTACAGGCAAATGTTGATGTTCATTTGGAAAGCAGAAGCAATGAGCACATTTCATAACGGAGAAACTAGTCAAATTATGATTGACAAGGTGAGACTTGTTCTGTCAGTATAAAAAATGATGTCTGTGAAGAACTTGAGGGCCTGAAAAGCTGGAACTAGTGATGTGGAAGAGAAGCATGTTCAGCTATACATACAGTTCTCAAGTATTCCTAGCAAAGTGCCACTAAGGGCAAGTCTAAGTGCTTCATTAGACTCACTGGAGCCAGTGTGCTTGCCAGACCAGATGAGACATGGCTGGGACTTTGGGGTGCATCGAGTAGCCGGTCTGAGTGTTGAGCTAGAGGCCCCAAGACAAGTCCTCTTCTTTGTCTAGGACAAGCAGGAGCTAGATGAAAGGATTTCCTACTTCAAAACCTACCTGGAGACCAAGGGAGCATCGCTGAGCCAGACCACGGAGTTTCTTCCTTTCTATGCCCTCCCTTTTGTGCCCAACCCCAGGGTACACCCTGCGTTTAAAGAGCTCTTCCAGGTAAGCAGCACAGAGGGATTTGTGTCAGAGCCTGGGCAGTAGTGTTTGTGCTGGTGGTTTTCGAATGCTGTTGTAAAGACCAAATATTCGCTCATGAATTTTTTTGTTGTCATTTTAAGCAGGGTCTCCATAGTCCAGCTAACTAAAACTCACACTGGACCCCAGGCCAGCCTAGAAGTCACAGACAATCTCCTTGATCCTCCTGCCTCAACCTCCCAAGTACTGGGATTAAAGGCATGCCTGACTTATTATTATTATTTTTTTGAGGTAGGGTCTCACTCTAGCCCAGAGAGAGGAGAGAATGGGCATACCAGGGCCTCTAGCCACTGTAAATGAATTTCAGATGCATGTACCGCCTTGTGCATCTGGCTCATGTGGGTATTGGGGAATCGAACCTGGGTCCTTAGGCTTCATAAGCTAGTGCATTAACTGCCAAGCTATCTCTCCAGCCCCACTTTTTTTTTTTTTTTTAAGTTCGGGTCTCATTCTAGCCCTGGCTGACCTGGAACTATCAATCTTCCTCCTTTTTCTTTTTTTTACTTCTTTCTTTTTTCTTTTCTTTTCTTTTTTTTTTGAGGTAGGGTCTCACTTTAGCCCAGGCAGACCTGGAATTCACTATGTAGTCTCAGGGTAGCCTCAAACTCACAGCAATTCTCCTACCTCTACCTCCCATATGCTGGATTAAAGGAGTACGCCTCCATTCCTGGCTTTTCAATCCTCCTACTTCTGCTTCCTGAGTGCTGGGATAAAAGGCATGTGCTACCATGCCTGGCCAGTAACACTAGTAGCAAAACCCAGAAGCAGCCCAGTTATACATCACTTAGGAATATACATAAAAATAGAATTATAGTCACATCATAGAATACTATATGTGTATGAGAATGAACTGAGCTACACACTGACATACTCTTTAGCAAGCCAAGCTGGAGGGCATGTGCTATATGATGACTCCCTTTGCAGATGAATCAAAGTAAACGAAAAGTAGTTTATACAGGGCTGGAGAGTGGCTTGGCGGGTAAGGCGTTTGCCTGCGAAGCCTAAGGACCACAATTTGATTCTCCAGGACCTACGTAAGCCAGATACACAAGGGGGTGCATGCATCTGAAGTTCATTTTCAGTGGCTGGAGGCTCTGATGTGCTCATTCTCTCTTTCTCTCTCTCTACTTCTTTCTCTGTCAAATAAATAAATAACTAAAATATATATTTTTAAAAAGTAGTTTATATATATTTGTGGATATGCAAACATTAAACAGTTTTGTGGAGAGTAAAGATGGTTCTTACCTGCGTGATTTGCAATCTCTTTTTTTTTTTTTTTTCTTTTTTCGAGGTAGGGTCTCACTCTAGTCCAGGCTGACCTGGAAGTCACTATGGAGTCTCAGGGTGGCCTTGAACTCACGGTGATCCTCCTACCTCTGCCTCCCGAGTGCTGGGATTAAAGGTGTGCGCCACCACGCCCGGCGTTTTTTTGAGGTAGGGTCTCATTCTAGCCCAGGCTGACCTGGAATTCACTATGTATTCTCAGGGTGGCCTTGAACTCAGAGTGATCTTCGTACCTCTGCCTCCTGAAAGCTGGTATTAAAGGAGTATACCACCACACCCAACTTTGATCTGCAACTTTTTATTTTTCTTCAAAATATGCAATAAAAATAACTTTTGGGGAAGTACAGTCCTATCTATAAATTGTTTTTATGGTTTTGTTTCTTTTTTTTTTTTTCAAGGTAGGGTCTTACTTTAGTTCTAGCTAACCTGGAATTCATCGTGTTATCTCAGGGTGGCTTTGAACTCACTGTAGTCCTTCTACCTCTGCCTCCCAAGTGCCTGGATTAAAGGCGTGCGCCACCATGCCTGGCCTACAAAATTCTTAAAAACATATTTTCTTTATTTTCTGTGGGGAGAAAGAGAGACACAGAGAGAGAAACATACACCGCGGGCTCACCTGAGCTTCTTGCAGCTGCAGATGAACTCTGGATACATGCACCACTTAGTGCATCTGGATTTACATGGATCCTAGGGAATCAACCCAGACCACCTGGCTTTGCAGGCAGTTGTCTTTGACTGTGGAAGACATCTCTCCAGCCCCCAGTCCTATGAATTTTATTTTATTTTTAATTTTATTTTATTTGAGAGAAAGAGACAGAGAATGGGCATGCCAGGGCCTTCAGCTACTGCAAATGAGCTCCAGATAAATGTGCCACCTTTTGCATCTGGCTTATGTGGGTCCTGGGGAATCGAACTTGGGTCCTAAGGCTTTATAGGCAAGTGCCTTAACCACTAAGCCATCTCTCTAGCCCCAGTCCTATGAATGTTAGTGTATGCATAGATATATCTGCTGTTACCACCTTTAAGATGCAGGATTTTTGTTGTTGTTGTTATTTTTTTGAGGTAGGGTCTCACTCTAGCCCAGGCTGACCTGGAATTCACTATGTAGTCTCAGGGTGGCCTCGAACTGAGGGCAATCCTCCTACCTCTGCCTCCCAAGTGCTGGGATTAAAGGCGTGTGCTACCATGCCCAGCTCTTAACTATTTTTGACATCACTTTTTTCTGTAATGAGTATTCTTTGGGATAAGTAATTTATTTTCAAGGGACAAATCAACTAAGACTATATTCCAGTGCTTACCGTGGCATGAGACATCTGTGGCAGGTAATAATTTGTCCTTTCTTTCTGTCTAGATGTTGTCTATGGAAGTGACTCCCTTTCTTTCAGTCACTTAGTGGTGATAGTTCATGTTATGTCTACCAGTACCACACATACCTAAGCCATACTGATTTATTTTTGGTATTAACCTAATAAGGTTATGCTTGTGTTTAAATTGCATGAGCTACTCAGATCATGTGCAGGTTATTTTAAGGAGCTACTATGGCTCCTTAAATCTTCTATAAATGAATCTGTTTATTTGCTGTCCCCTTCCTGGCAGGATATCTTACCTTGGTTTTCAGTGACTGGCAGGGCTGTTTAACCTAACACAACTTGGTGGTCCCATTGACATTCAGTGAGCTAGTTTTTTATTTTTCTTCAGGATTCCTGGACTCCAGAGTTAAAATCGAAGCTGGAAAGGTTTTTGGCTTTAATTTTTAAAGCCAATAACACGCCAAAGCTTTTAACCATCTATGTATCCTTTTGAAGCAAATGGGGACCTCCTGGATGTTACCATAGAAGACTGGCTTAGGTACCTCATGGACAGTACAAGAGTCGCAAGTATGCTGCTTTCATGTTTACAAGATGAATGTGGCATCTGTGGGAGGCTGTGCCAGGCCCTGGAAAGGGTTGACTTTTGTGACACTGGGTCTTTGAGACTCTTCTGCAGTCTTACTCTGTGTCACCATCCTAGAAGCTGTGGGAATAAGGAAAAAGACCTCCTTGGAAGAATCATCCCAGTTCGTTGATTGATTGATTGATTTTATTTATTGGAGAGAGAAAGAGAGAGAATAGGCACACCAGGACCTTCAGCCGTGCAGATGAACTCCAGACTTATGCACCACCTTGTGCATCTGGCTTACGTAGGTACTGGGGAATTGAACCTGAGTCCTTTGGCTTTGCACCTTAACTGCTAAGCCATCTCTCCAGCCCCTTCATTGACTTTTTTAATACATGAACATATTTGTACAGATATCAGATGATCCAATTCTGGAAGGACCACTTAAGGGGGATTCTAATTGAACAGAGAACCAGGGTCACAACTGTAAGTGGGACCTGCTCCAGGAATAGCAGAATGCTCTTTGGCCCATCCACTGCAGACCAATTTCTCAAGGTCCTAGTCTGCAAGGATATATGTCTCTAGTTGAAACAGGCATACAACATTATTTTATTTCCTTTTTCCTTTTTTTTTTTTTTTTAAGAGAGACATAGAGAGAGGGAGAGAGAGAGAATTGGGGCGCCAGGACCTCAGCCACTGCAGTCGAACACCACATGTTGTGCCACCTAGTGGGCACATGTCACCTTGTGCTTGCCTCACCTTTGTGCATTTGTATACATGGGATCCAGAGAGAGACTGAACATGGGTCCTTAGGCTTTGTAGGCAAGTACCTTAACCACTAAGCCATCTCTCCATCCCCAACATTATTTTACACTAGCTAGGAATGTAGCTCTGTGGCTCAGGGGTAGAATGTTTGTCTGGCCTGCACAAGAGGCCCCGGGTGATGGTTGTACAAGTCTGATTATGATGAAAGCCTTGGCAATGTCTGCTTTTAGTAGGCCAGTTATATGTTATGTGAATAAAGCTGTTAGCAGAAAATAAAGAAAGAAAAACAACTTGATAAAATAAGGAGAAAAAAGATATTTCAAGTAACTTGCCTTCAATCTTATATGCACACATGGGAGCTGAGATTTGACCCTAGGCAGCCCAGTTCCCAATTGCAGTGTTAGCCACTCTCATTTTCCTATGTAGCTTTAGAACTGAAACAAAAGCATTAGGACTGTGGGTTCAGATTGGCATGAAGTTTTGGTACTGTGAGAAGGCCTTGGAAAGGGGCAAGAAGGCCAGCTGGGAGACAGGAAATAGTGCAGGCTTTGTTCCCATGGAAGCCATTGAGCTGGAGAGAGGATGGGAGCTAACCTAAGTACTGAGAAACTGCTGGCTGGGTAGCTATTAACAGTGACTTGGGGTTGGCCTCCACTGTCCTGAGCCATCTCGTTGATCAGCTGAGATTCTCAGATTGGCCACAAATGTCATAATGTCTCTGCATACTGTACCTTGAGGACTTGTTTTCTTGAACTTCTTTCTCATCCCAGAAGGAAAATGGACAAAATAACAAAGGTAAGTCATCTAGATAAGAACTTTCACAAAAATAGCTTTGCCAATTCAGGTTTTAAAGCTATGAGAAGAAACAGAGATGGAGAGAATTTGTGAACTTGGCAAATGAGGGCCCTCCAAGTCCAAATATTTACAAAGTGCTCTGTAATCATACTATCTGCAGTTCCTTGAGGTCCATTTCAGCATAGCTAATGTGTCAGCTTGCCCTCTGTGTGAGCTAACTAAGGAGTAGAGAACCGTGGAGAAACCAGTGTATGGCCCAGAGGGAAGGAACTGCAGGGCTCAACTGGAGTGCACAGGCAGCATGGATGAGAAAGGGACTGTTTTCATACTTCAGTTCTCACCTTGAACCAGTCAATGGAACACCCATTTTTTTAAAACCTTTTAAAAAAGTTACTTATTTGTCTGAGTGACAGACAAATGGGCAGATCTATAAAGACACAGTGGATGCACCAAGGTTTCCAGCAACTGCAAACAAACTCCAGATGCATGCACTACCTTATGTATCTGGGGAATTGAACCTGGGTCCTTAGTCTTTGTAGGCAAGCACCTTAACTACTAAGCCATCTCTCCAGCCTCCAGAATACTTATTTTTATAAAGCATTTCCATTTTATTGCAAAGTACTCTTTTCACATAAAATGATGGTTTTTTTGGCTAGGCATGGTGGTGTATGCCTTTAATCTCAGCACTTCAGATGCGTGTGTCACTTTGTGCATCTGGCTTTATGTGGGTACTGAGGAATTGAACCTGGCTGTCATTGCAAGCAAGTACCTTTAACTTCTAAGCCATTTTTCCAGCCCAGTTTGTAGTTTTAACTTTATTCATTCAGTATTTGTGGGTTAGCTAGATAGCAAGATAGTTTATATCAGAATACAAAGTAGAAGGAGTATGCTATAAAGTCATTAATTTGAAATGTTTATTTTCAGATTAGGGAAACAATTCCACATCTCATTAATTTGGGGGTACTGGGGAAATCAAACCAAGAGCCTTACACATACATGGCAAACACTCCACCACTGAGCTGCATTCTCAGCCTCGTGTTGCTTTTTTTGTTTTTTGTTTTTGGCTTTAAAAATACCTTTACTGTTTATTTGAGAGAGAGAAAGGGGCACATAGAGAAAAAGAGAGAGCATGCCAGGCCTCTAGCCACTATAAATGGACTCTAGATGCATGTGCCACCTTGTGCATCTGGCTTTAAGTGGGTACCTAGGTCATTAGGCTTTATAGGCAAGTGCCTTAACTGCTGAGCCATCTTTCTAGCTCTTTTTTGTCTTTTTGTTTTTGTTTTTCAAGGTAGTGTCTCACTCTAGTCCAGGCTAACCTGGAATTCACTGTATATTCTCAGGGTGGCCTTGAACTCACAACAATCCTCCTATCTCTGACTCCTGAGTGTTGGGATTAAAGGCATGTGCCACCATGCCTGACCTTTTTGGCTTTTTGAGGTAAGGTCTAACTCTAGCCCAGGCTGACTTTCAGTTCACCATGTAGTCTCAGGCTGTCCTTCAACTCACAGCAATCCTCCTAGCTCTGCCTCCCAAGTGCTGAGATTAAATGCATGTGTCATCATGCCCAGCAGCCTCATTCTTCCTCAATTTTGTGTGTGTGTGTGTGTGTGTGTGTGTGTGTGTGTGTGTGTACGGGTGCATACATGGTATGGTTCATGTGTGGAAGTAGAGGACAGCTTGGACCTTTCCTTCCTCCTTATTTGAGACAAGGTCTCTTGTTTGCCATGGGAAAGGCCAGACTAGCTGGCCCATAAACTTCAGGATTTTCCAGACCCTTTCTCAGGTGCATTGAGATTATAGATTCACGGGCCATGTCACGTGCAGCTTTGCATGTTTGCTGGGGATCCAAACCAGTTATCAGTCCTTCAGAGCAAGAACCTTTAACCACTGAGCCATCACCCCAGCTGTCAGTCCCTTATCTTGAAATTGATCATTTTGTCTTGAGTAGCCAGGAGTCTAAAATCTCATTTATTCTCAAGAAAAATAAACAATGCCCCTAAATAAAGTATTCTGTTTAATGTTAAAAGAGAAAGATTGAGTGGCTGTGGGAGAAATTTTCACCATGTTAGTGATTGATTTCTTTCTTTCTTTTTTTTTTAATGGAAGGAAAGAGTTTATTTTGGCTTATAGACTTGAGGGGAAGCTCCATGATGGTAGGGGAGAAAGGATGGCATGAGCTGGCTATAACACCCATAAGCCCATCCCCAATACACTGCCTCCAGGAGGATCCAATTCCCATATTGCCACCAGCTGGGGACCTAGCTTCAGGACACATAAGTTTATGGGGGACACCTGAGTTAAACCACCACAGCTATATCAGATGATTTAGAGTGAAAACCATCTGATGACAGTAACAATCCATGTGACAGGGTCTCATTATCCACATCAATTTCTCTATCCATGAATGATTGATTTCTTATATACTGAGATTTCCAAAAACTTTCTGTGACCTTAAGTGATAGAACATTTGTTTAAAACTTGGGATACAGCTCTGTGGACTTTGTGCACATCATGTCAGTAGTTTTAGAATACAAAGACTCTCAGTGAACTTCACCGGCATGACTATGACAGAGTTCCTAAAAAGACCTCTCCATTAAAAGTTGAGGTTTGGGGATATCTGGGAAAATGGTTCAGCAGTTAAAGGTGCTTGCTTTTTTTTTTTTTTTTAAATATTTATTTGCAAGCAGAGAGAGAAGAGAGACAGAGAGAATGGGCATGCCAGGGCTTCCAGCTGCTGCAAATCAACTCCAGATGCATGTGCCACTTTGTGCATCTGGCTTGACATGGGTCCTGGGGAATCAAACTCTGGTCGCTAGCCTTTGCAGGCAGCACCTTAACAGTTGGGCCATCTGTCCAGCCCAGGGGTATTTGCTTTTAAAGCCTGATGGACAAGTTCAATTCTCCAGTCCTGTTGTGTGGCGAATCTCCACATTGAAAGGTATAAACTACTATTGCCAGCTTTATCAAAAGCAGCTGGGTGAACTCATAAAAGAAAGTGTGGGGAGGGTCATCAGACCCCCACCTGAGATCCAGGCACCTTCTGTGCCAGCTGTATAAAGTAATGCACAAAATCTTGTGACCTTGGAGGAGATAACGTATATAGAGAGGAAAAGATCTAGAACAATGAGCTCCATCTGGGTGGTTTCTTTGGAGTCTCCATGCTCTGTAAATAACCCAAAGACTGAGGGAGGAGCATCCATGGGAGCCCGATACAGGGAGCCCCACTGCAGTGCTGCTCTGGGGTCTCACACACCTGGACAGGGACAAGGAGCGTCTAGAAGTGGCACAGGGCGGTTGTCATTCAGGGTGCAGTGAGACTTCCCTGTGGTGCGGCTGTTCTGGGCTCTGTAAGTAAGCCCTCATCCTGAGCCTGAGGGAGGAGCATCCAAGGAGTAATTTTGATGCAGAAATCTCCATCAAGGGCGTGCTTTGGGGGGCCCGTGTTCCTTTATGCTCTATAAGTGATCTCCCAATAAACTCATTGGTTCACTGGACTGGTACTGGTGTAATCATACTTTGTGCTGCCATCTGCGCCCCACTGGGGTGAAGACATGTGTCCGTGTCTCCCTGAGGGAGAATTTTCCTCAGCAGGTACCCACATAAAGCCAGATGCACACAGTGGCACAAGAATCTGGAATTCATTTGCAGAAGCAGGAGGCCCTAGGGTGCCCATACTTTCCCTCTCTGTCTCTCTGTCTCGCCCAGTTTCAGTTCCCCAGCCATACAATGCCAAACTCTGGAGGGACATTTGTTTGCAGCAGCAGGAGACCTTGGTGCCTCAATACACACACGTGCATGCATGCACAAATAAATGATTTTAAAAGAAAGGAGCCAGGCATGGTGGCATACACCTTTAATCCCAGCACTCGGGAGGTAGGGGTAGGAGGATCACCATGAATTCGAGGCCACCCTGAGACTACATAGTGAATTCCAGGTCAGCCTGGACTAGAGTGAAACCCTACCTCGAAAAACCAGAAAAAAAAAAAAAAAGAGTTGGGGTTGGGGGCTGGTGAGATGGCAGGGGGAAATGATGGCATGGGCAGAGGGTGGACAACAGGAACAGGAGAGTGTGCCAAGCACTGGCAAGGGGAAACTGGCTGTAATACCCATAAGCCCGCCCCCAACAATATACTGCCTCCAGGAGTCGTTAATTCCCAAATCTCCATCATCTGGGAACCTGGCATTCAGAAAACCTAAGTTATGGGGGACACCTGAATCAAACCACCACATTCCACCCTTAGTCCCCATAAACAGATAACTATACATGATGTAAAATGTGATGCATTCATCCAACTTTAAAAGTCCCCATAGTTTTTATCAATTCCAGTGATGTTCATATATCCCCATAGTCCAAGATCTTTTAACTGGGCCATAATACCAAAAAATCTCCCTCAAAACCATAATGGCAAAGAATAAACATTCACACTACAAAAGATGGCTTTGGGCATAGCAAAGAAATATTCAACCTGTACTTTAAAACAACTAGGGCAATCATCAAACATTGTAGCTCCAAGTCCAACAGCTAGTCAGTGACAAATGTCCAAGTCCAATAATTCTAATCAGCAACAAGTCTCTGAAGTTACAATTCCACCCCTCCAGCTAGGCGACTCACAGTCCTGGAAAACTTCATTGGGGCCGGCAGCTTACCTTAGCAGCATCTCCACTGGGTCTCCACTGTAACCCACGGTTCATCCTCATGGCTCCAAGGGGTCTTCATGCAGGTATCCAGCAAACCTGGTTCACACTGCCCATGGCCATTTCCAAAATACAAGACTGTGTTGCACATTCAATGACCCTATCTTTCCTGCATTTCTTATACTCCATAATACCAGGTAGGGTGCCAGTTTGTTAATCCAGGGGGGAATAAAGCAGACTTTAAAGAACAGAACACTCCTTGAGCAGTCAGGCCCCTTCAAAAGAATCTACATTCTTCCTTTTGCCCTAATGCAGTTCAGCTGTCCTAATCTTAAAGGTTGTAATCTCTCAATAGCAGCTGAACCGGCTGAAGTTTCAGCCTAAAGATTTCATTTCTGTGCCATATCCCTCTGCTCACACCAGTCCATTTCTACACATTGCAACACTGCACAATTTTCTCAGGACATAGGCATAATAGAAAGCTTTTCACACAAACTGCTTGTAGCCCAGTCCAAGCAAAGCTCTTTCACCCCCATAAGCCAAACCTCACAGTCCATAGTTCTTACTGCACTAGGTCTTTCAACTCTGACCAGAATAGTCCATCAGACTTGTAGCACTGAAGGTGTCTTTTAGGCTAGTGTTTCAAATCCTTCCACATTCTTCTCAACAGTCAGCTCCAAAAGGTCAAAAGCCACACAGGTGTGTTGCAGTAATGACATTACTCTTCTGGTACCAACTTTACTGTTGAAGTCAGGTGCACATTGCTGGTAGAAATCATCCAACCAAGAGTAGCTTGTGGGGAAAAGAATTTATTTTGGCTTACAGCTTTGAGGGAAAGCTCCAAGATAGCAGGGAGAAACAATGGCATGAGCAGAGGGTGGACATCACCACCTAGCCCACATAAGGTGGACGACAGGAACAGGAGAGTGTGCCAAACACTGGCAAGGGAAAACTGACTGTAATACCCATAAGCCTGCCCCAACAGTATACTGCCTCTAGGTGGCATTAATTCCCAAATCTTCATTAGCTGGGAACCTAGCATTCAGAACACCTAAGTGTATGGGGGACATTTGAATCAAACCACCATACCATGTAAAGCCAGATGCACAATGTGGTGCATACATCTGGAGTTCATTTGCAGTATCTAGAAACCCTGGTGTGCCTTTAAAAAAAAAATCTCCCTCTGTCAAATAGATAAATAATTTAAAAAAAGAAGGGAGGGCTGGAGAGATGGCTTAGTTGTTAAGACTTTGCCTGCAAAGCCAAAGGACACAGGTTTGATTGTCCATAACCCACGTAAGCCAAATGCACAAGGTGGCACATGTGCCTGGAGTTCATTTGCAATGGCTGGAAGCCTTGATGTGCTTATTCATTCTCTCTCTCTCTGTATCTCTCTCAAATAAATAATTTTTAAAAAAAAAAAGAGGGGAACTTTCCACAGGGAAAATAGTCAATGTGAGGCTGGAGAGATGGCTTAGCAGTTAAGGCACTTGCCTGCAAAGCCAAAGGACACAGGTTTGATTCCCCAGAACCCATGTAAACCAGATGCACAAGGTGGTACGTGTGTTGTATTCATTTAGAGTGGCTTCAGGTCCTGGTGTGTCCATTCTCTATCCTTCCTTCTCACTCCTCCTCCTTCCCTCCCTCTTTCTCTCTGTCTCTCAAGTTAAAAAGAATATTTTTTTAAAATTATTTATTTATTTATTTGAGAGCGACAGACACGGAGAGAAAGATAGATAGAGGGAGAGAGAGAGAATGGGCGTGCCAGGGCCTCCAGCCTCTGCAAAGGAACTCCAGACGCGTGCGCCCCCTTGTGCATCTGGCTAACATGGGACCTGGGGAACCGAGCCTTGAACCGGGGTCCTTAGGCTTCACAGGCAAGCACTTAACCACTAAGCCATCTCTCCAGCCCCAAAAGAATATATTTTTAAAAAGAAAATAGTCAAAGTGCTTTAATAAATAACACACATATAAAACATATTAAGAGGTTGAAAGAAGGGAGTGAATCTCTATGTTGAATATTTTAGTTTTTTATTTTTTATTTTTTTTTAATATTTTTTTGTTCATTATTTATTTATTTATTTGAGAGCGACAGACACAGGGAGAAAGACATAGAGGGAGAGAGATAGAATGGGCGCGCCAGGGCTTCCAGCCACTGCAAATGAACTCCAGACGCATGTGCCCCCTTGTGCATCTAGCTAACATGGGACCTGGGGAACCGAGCCTTGAACCGGGGTCCTTAGGCTTCACAGGCAAGCGCTTAACTGCTAAGCCATCTCTCCAGCCCTATGTTGAATATTTTAAAGATTTTTATTTATTTATTTGAGACAGAGGGAGGGAGAGAAAGAGAATAGGCATGCCAGGACCTCCAGCCACTGCAAACAAACTCCAGGTGCGGCATGTGCATCTGGCTTATGTGGGACCTGGAGAATTGAACCTGGGTCCTTAGGCTTCACAGGCATGTGCCTTAACTGCTAAGCCCATCTCTCCAGCCATGTATCTAATATTTTAGAAGAAGCTTGGGGACATTTTCTAGGAGTTCAAGTACTAGAGCCCTTCTGTTTGCTCCAGGTGACTTAAAGTTGCCTTTTAATACCGAGAGTACCTACGGTGAGAAGGGAGGTGGGGACAGGAGAATCACCCAGAAGCTTGGAGACCAGTTAGCCTGGCACAGCGATGCACACAAATTAGAGACTGCCTCAAACAAGGTGGGTGGTGAGAACACACAGATACCCATAGTTGACCTCCAACCTCCGTATGAATGCTGTGGAACACTCGTGTCTGCAGTCACACACACTAACATGTTCACACATCATACACACTTTAAATAGAAGAGGAGTTCATTGCCTGGTAATTCATGAGCTTTTTTCTTCTATTTTTTAAAGGTAGGGTCTCACTCTAGCCCAGGCTGATCTGGAGCTCATTCTCTAGTTCCAGACTGGCCTCGAACTCACAGCAGTCGTCCTACCTCTGTGCCCTGTCACAGCCGGCCTTGCATGAGCTTTGGATAGAACATTTTACCTCTGTACATAAACATTTATAAAAGTTGAAGTTTAAATTTTTTTTGTTTATTTGAGAGCGACAGAGAAAGAGGCAGATAGATAGAGAATGGGCACTCCAGGGCCTCCAACCACTGCAAACAAACTGCAGATAAACATGCCAACTTGTGCATCTGGCTTACGTGGGTTCTGGGGAATTGAGCCTCGGACTGGGGTCCTTAGGTTTCACAGGCAAGTGCTTATCCTCTAAGCAATCTCTCAAGCCCAGATTTGAAGTTTAAAAAAATTTTATTATTCGAAAGAGAGAGAAAGGGCTGGAGAGATGGCTCAGCAGTTAGGGTGCTTGCAACCTGGGTTTGATTTCCCAGTACCCACATAAAGCCGGATGTACAAAGAGGTGAATGTGTCTGTCTGCAGTGGATGGAGGCCCTGGCATGCCTATTCTCTCCATCTCTCCTCTCTTTCTCTGCTGCAAATAAACTTTTTTTTTGTTTGTTTGTTTTTCGAGGTAGGTTCTCACCCTAGCTCAGGCTGACCTGGAATTCACTATGTAGTCTCGGTGTCCTCGAACTCACGGTGATCCTCCTACCTCTGCCTCCTGAGTGCTGGGATTAAAGACATGCACCACCAAGCCCGACAAATAAACAAAAATTTAAAACAAGAGAGAGATGTTTAGTGGTTAAGGTGATTGCCTACAAAGCCAAAGGTTCAATTCCCCAGGACTCATGTAAGCCAGATGCACAAGGTGGTATATGTGCCTGGAATTTGTTTGTGGTGGCTGGAGGACCTGGTATACCCATTCTCTCTCTCTGTCTCTCTCTCTATCTCTCAAATAAGTAAAAATAAAATACAAAAAAAAAATTTTTAAAGAGAAACAGGAAAATTAGTGACTGTAAAGCACTATGTGTGTGTGTGTGTATATATATATATATATATGTATATATATATATATATATATATGTAGCATGAAATAGAAGTGTGAAATATGATAGTGTTGGTCCGTTGCTTTGGCAAAGCCTTCTCACAGTAGGAATGTCGGTCCTCAGAGAAGAATGCAGGTACGTGCCCTTGTGTGCATGAGTCAATCTAAACCGTCTTCCTAGAAATGCTGCAGCAGCTCCACCAGCAGCTGGTAGAGGCTGAGCGTCGGTCCATGACCTACCTGAAGCGGTACAACAAGATTCAGGCAGACTACCACAACCTCATCGGAGTCACAGCCGAGCTGGTGGATTCTCTGGAGGCCACTGTCAGTGGCAAGATGGTAAGCAGCATCCGTGTTGTGTAGATTTCTGTTGGACAGAAAGCCTGGGTTTGTTTTTATGATTTTTTTTCCAAGATAGAGTTTCACTCTAGCTAAGGCTGACCTGGAATTCACTATGTGTCTCAGGATGGCTTCGAACTCATGTCGGTCCTCTTACCTCTGCCTCCTGAGTGCTGGGGTTAAAGGCATGCGCCACCACGCATTCTTGGCCCTCCCCAATGGAGCCTGCCCCTGTGTTTCAAAAAGCAAGTGTGCAGAGACCACAGTGATACTTCACTCAATCTAGCATCCTTTTATCCATGTTTCAAACACATAATCTATGTATTGCTGTCTCCACCTTCCTCTTTAGTGTATATGTTTGTATGTATGTGGGCATATATATGTGTGCATGTGCACATACATTTCTACCTTTTTCTTTTTCTTTCTTTTTTTGGGGTTTTTCAAGGTAGGGCCTCACTGTAGCCCAGGATAACCTGGAACTCACTGCATACTTTCCGGCTGGCCTCTTAAACTCACAGTGATCCTTCTACCTCTGTCTCCTGAGAGCTGGGATTAAAGGTTTGTGCCACTGTTGCAGTCCGGTTCACATTGCTGGTAGAAATCACCCAACCAAGAGCAGCTTCTGGGAAAAAGAGATTTATTTTGGCTTACAGGCTCGAGAGGAAGCTCCAAGATGGCAGGGGAAAACGATGACATGAGCAGAGGGTGGACATCACCCCCTGGCCAACATAAGGTTGACAACAGCAACAGGAGGGTGTGCCCAACACTGGCAAGGGGAAACTGGCTATAATACCCATAAGCCTGCCCCCAACAATACACTCCCTCCAGGAGGCGTTAATTCCCAAATATCCATCAGCTGGGAACCTGGCATTCAGAACACCTAAGTTTATGGGGACACCTGAATCAAACCACCACATTCCGCCCCTGGTCCCCATAAACTGATATCCATACATGATGTAAAATACAATGCATTCAGTCTGACTTTAAAAGTCCCATAGTTTTGAAATACTGACATGTTCCTGTGAAGTGATCTGTACATGGGCGGGAGGGTATAATAAATATTATTTCTAACCAAAAAAAAAAAAAAAAATCCCATAGTTTTTATCAGTCCCAATGATGTTCAAACATCCCCATAGTCCAATATCTTTTAACTGAGCCATAATACCAAAAAATAACCTCAAAAAACCATAATGGCACAAAATAAATATTCACACTGCAAAAGATGGCATTGGGCATAGCAAAGAAACATTCAACCAATACAAGATTTAAAACAACCAGGGCAAACATCAAACTCTGTAGCTTCAAGTCCAGCAACTCTAGCCAGTGACAAATCTTCAAGTCCGATAATTCTAACCAGCAACAAGTCTCTGGCATTCCAATTCCCCCCCTCCAGCTAGGCTACTCACAGTCTTGGGAAACTTCATCGGGGCCGGCAGCTCCTTGGCAGCCATTTCATGGTCCCGGCATCTCCACTGGGTCTCCACTGCACGCCACGGTTCATCCTCATGGCCCCATGGATCTCTATGCAGGCAACCAGCAAACCTGCTTCACACTGCCCATGGCCATTTCCAAAACACAAGACCGTGTTGCAAACTCAATGACCCTTTTTCCAGCATTTCTTATACTCCATGATACCAGGTAGGGTGCCAACTTGTTAATCCAGGGGGGGGGGGGTTAAAACAGGACTCCTTGAGCACTCAGGCCCCTTCAAAAGAGTCTACATTCTTCTTGTTGCCCCAGCGCAGGTCAGCTAGCCCAGTCTCATAGGTTGTAATCTCTCAGTTGCAGCTGAACAGGCAACAGTTCACTCAAAGATTTTTCTTTCTGTGCCATATCCCTCTGCACACACCAGTTCATTTCTATGCAAAGCAACCCTGCACAACTTCTCAGGACATGGGCACAAGAGCAAGCTTCTCACACAAACTGCTAGCCCAGTCCAAGCAAAGCTCTTTCTCACCCTCATAAGCCAAACCTCACAGTCCATAGTTCCTACTGCATTCAGGTCTTGCAGCTCAGACCAGAACAGTCCTTATAGCACTGCAAGGCATCTCTTAGGCCAAGGTTTCAAATCCTCCCACATTCCTCTTGAAAATCAGCTCCAAAAGGCCAAAGCTACACAGTCAGGTGTCTAGCAGCAACCCCACTCCTGGTACCACTTTACTGTTGCAGTCCGGTTCACATTGCTGGTAGAAATCACCCAACCAAGAGCAACTTCTGGGAAAAAGAGATTTATTTTGGCTTACAGGATCGAGGGGAAGCTCCATGATGGCAGGGGGAAACGATGGCATGAGCAGAGGGTGGACATCACCCCCTGGCCAACATAAGGTGGACCATAGCAGCAGGAGGGTGTGCCCAACACTGGCATGGGGAAACTGGCTATAAAGCCCATAAGCCCACCCCCAACAACGCTCCCTCCAGGAGGCATTAATTCCCAAATATCCATCAGCTGGGAACCTGGCATTCAGAACACCTAAGTTTATGGGGGACAAACCTCCACAGCCATCATGCCCAGCTCATCTGTCTCTTTTTTTTTTTTTTTCTTGCGCTAGACCAGGCTGACCTGGAATTCATTATGTAGTCTTCTACCTCTGTCTCCCAAGTGCTAGGATGTCTTATTCTTTTTTTTTTTTTTTTTTTTTTTTTTTTAATATTAATATTATTTATTTTTTGCTTGTTTACTAAGTTAGGCATGATTGATTCTTTCATAGTTATCCTTTGTTAACCTATTTTTTTTTTTTTTTTTTTCTTTATGAATATTTTTTTTTTTTTATTTTATTTTTTTAATTTTTATTAACATTTTCCATGATTATAAAATATATCCCATGGTAATTCCCTCCCTCCCCACCCCCACACTTTCCCGTTTGAAATTCCATTCTCAATCATATTACCTCCCCATTACAATCATTGTAATTACATATATACAGTATCAACCTATTAAGTATCCTCCTCCCTTCCTTTCTCCACCCTTTATGTCTCCTTTTCAACTTACTGGCCTCTGCTACTAAGTATTTTCATTCTCACACAGAAGCCCAGTCATCTGTAGCTAGGATCCCCATATGAGGGAGAACATGTGGCGCTTGGCTTTCTGGGCCTGGGTTACCTGACTTAGTATAATACTTTCCAGGTCCATCCATTTTTCTGCAAATTTCATAACTTCATTTTTCTTTACCGCTGAGTAGAACTCCATTGTATAAATGTACCACATCTTCATTATCCACTCATCTGTTGAGGGACATCTAGGCTGGTTCCATTTCCCAGCTATTATAAATTGAGCAGCAATAAACATGGTTGAGCATGTACTTCTAAGGAAATGAGATGAGTCCTTTGGATATATGCCTAGGAGTGCTATAGCTGGGTCATATGGTAGATCAATCTCTAGCTGCTTTAGGAACCTCCACACTGTTTTCCACAATGGCTGGACCAGATTGCATTCCCACCAGCAGTGCAGAAGGGTTCCTTTTTTTCCACATCCCCGCCAACATTTATGATCATTTGTTTTCATGATGGTGGCCAATCTGACAGGAGTGAGATGGAATCTCAATGTAGTTTTAATCTGCATTTCCCTGATGACTAGTGACGTAGAACATTTTTTTAGGTGCTTATATGCCATTCGTATTTCTTCCTTTGAGAACTCTCTATTTAGCTCCTTAGCCCATTTTTTGATTGGCCTGTTTGATTCCTTATTAGTTAACTTTTTGAGTTCTTTGTATATCCTAGATATTAATCCTTTATCAGATATATAGCTGGCGAAGATTTTTTCCCATTCTGTAGGTTGCCTCTTTGCTTTTTTCACTGTGTCCTTTGCGGTGCAAAATCTTTGTAATTTCATTAGGTCCCAGTGGTTAATCTGTGGTTTTATTGCCTGAGCAATTGGGGTTGTATTTAGAAAGTCTTTGCCAAGACCAATATGTTGGAGGGTTTCCCCTACTTTTTCCTCTAGCAGTTTCAAAGTTTCCGGTCTGATGTTAAGGTCTTTAATCCATTTGGACTTAATTCTTGTGCATGGCGAGAGAGAAGAATCTATTTTCATCCTTCTGCAGATATTTATCCAGTTTTCAAAACACCATTTGTTGAAGAGGCTGTCTCTTCTCCAATGAGTATTTTTGGCATTTTTATCGAATATCAGGTGGCTATAGCTACTTGGGCTTACATCTGGGTCCTCTATTCTGTTCCACTGATCTACATGTCTGTTTTTGTGCCAGTACCATGCTGTTTTTGTTACTATGGCTCTGTAGTATAGGTTAAAATCAGGTATGGTGATACCACCAGCCTCTTTTTTGTTGCTCAGTATTATTTTAGATATTCGAGGTTTTTTATGATTCCAAATGAATTTTTGGATTGTTTTTTCTATTTCCATGAAGAAAGCCTTTGGAATTTTGATAGGGATTGCATTAAATGTGTAGATTGCTTTAGGTAAGATTGCCATTTTCACGATATTGATTCTCCCAAGCCAGGAACAAGGGATGTTTCTCCACTTTCTAGTGTCTTCTGCAATTTCTCGCTTGAGTGTCTTAAAGTTCTCATTGTATAGATTCTTTACTTCCTTAGTTAGGTTTATTCCAAGGTATTTTATTTTTTTTGATGCAATTGTGAATGGGAGTGATTCTCTGATTTCATCCTCTGTGTGTTTGTTGTTAGCATATATGAAGGCTACTGATTTCTGTGTATTTATTTTGTATCCTGCTACATTGCTGTAGGTTTTGATTAGCTCTAACAGCTTGCTAGTAGAGTCTTTAGGGTCCTTTATGTATAGAATCATGTCATCTGCAAATAGTGATAACTTGATTTCTTCCTTTCCAATTTGTATCCCTTTTATGTGTGTCTCTTGCCTTATTGCTATGGCTAGGACTTCCAAAACTATATTAAATAGAAGTGGAGACAGTGGACACCCTTGTCTTGTTCCTGATTTTAGTGGAAAAGCTTCCAGTTTTTCCCCATTTAGTAATATGTTGGCTGTAGGCTTGTCATAAATAGCCTTTATTATATTGAGATATGTTCCTTCTATTCCCAGTCTCTGTAGGACTTTTATCATGAAGGGATGTTGGATTTTGTCAAATGCTTTCTCTGCATCTAATGAGATGATCATGTGATTTTTGTCCTTCAACCCATTTATGTAATGTATTATATTTATAGATTTGCGTATGTTGAACCATCCCTGCATCTCTGGGATAAAGCCTACTTGGTCAGGGTGAATGATCTTTTTGATATACTCTTGTATTCTGTTTGCCAATATTTTGTTGAGAATTTTTGCATCTATGTTCATGAGGGAGATTGGTCTGTAATTTTCTTTTTTTGTTCTATCTTTGCCTGGTTTTGGTATCAGGGTGATGCTGGCCTCATAGAAGGAGTTTGGTAGGATTCCTTCTTTTTCTATTTCCTGGAAAAGCTTAAGAAGCAATGGTGTTAGCTCTTCCTTAAAAGTCTGGTAAAATTCAGCAGTGAATCCATCCGGGCCTGGGCTTTTTTTAGTTGGGAGATTATTGATAACTGCTCGGATCTCCATGTTTGTTATAGGTCTATTTAAGTGATTAATCTCATTTTGATTTAATTTAGGTAGGTCATATAGATCAAGGAAATCATCCATTTCTTTCAGATTTTCATACTTTGTGGAGTATATGCTTTTATAGTATGTCCCTATAATTTTTTGAATTTCTCTGGAATCTGTTGTGATGTTACCTTGTTCATCTCTGATTTTATTAATTTGTGTCTCTTCTCTCTTTCTTTTGGTCAGATTTGCTAAGGGTTTATCAATCTTGTTTATCCTTTCAAAGAACCAACTCTTTGTTTCATTAATTCTTTGGATTGTTCTTTTTGTTTCTATTTCATTAATTTCTGCCCTAATCTTTATTATTTCTTCCCGTCTACTACTTTTTGGTTTGCCTTGTTCTTCTTTTTCCAAGGCTTTAAGGCGAAGCATTAGGTCGTTTACTTGCGACCTTTCTAATTTCTTAATATAGGCACTTAAGGCTATAAATTTACCTCTTAGAACTGCCTTCATTGTGTCCCAGAGATTTTGGTATGTTGTGTTCTCATTATCATTTGACTCTATAAATTTTTTGATTTCCTTTTTGATTTCTTCATTGACCCACTCATCATTTAGTAGTGTATTGTTTAGCTTCCATGATTTTGTGTATGCTCTATAGCCTTTCTTGCTACTGATTTGTAGTTTAATTCCATTGTGGTCAGATAGAATGCAAGGAATTATTTCAATTTTCCTGAATTTGTTAAGATTTGCTTTGTGTCCTAATATGTGGTCTATTTTAGAGAATGTTCCATGTGCTGCTGAAAAGAATGTATATTCTGCAGCCTTTGGATGAAATGTCCTGTATATATCTGTTAGGTCCATATCTTCTATGACCTCATTTAGTCCAGATGCCTCTCTGTTTATTCTTTCCCTGGATGACCTGTCAATTGATGAGAGTGGGGTGTTAAAGTCACCCACCACCACCGTGTTTGGTGTTATCTGTGACCTTAGTTCTAATAGTGTTTGTTTGACGAATTTGGGAGCCCCCATGTTAGGTGCATATATGTTTAGGATTGTAATGTCCTCCTGTTGGAGTGTGCCCTTAATCAATATAAAGTGACCTTCCTTATCTTTTTTGACTAACTTCGGACTAAAGTCCACCCTGTCTGATATTAGGATAGCAACCCCTGCTTGTTTTCTAGGCCCATTTGCTTGAAACACCGTCTTCCAACCTTTCACCCTAAGATAATGTCTATCCTTTGTAGAAAGGTGAGTTTCTTGAAGACAACAAATTGTAGGATCCTGCTTTTTAACCCAGTCTGCAAATCTATGTCTTTTCGTTGGGGCATTGAGACCGTTGATATTAAGAGATATTATTGAAAGGTGTGTATTTATGTTTGCCATTTGTGTGTGTGTGTGTGTGTTACTTGTTCTACCTGTGCTCTCTTCTGTTAACTGGTATTTGAGTATGGCTGGTTTTTTCTAGGTTCCTTATATGTGTGCTTTTCCTTTTGTTCAGCATGAAGGATTCTATCAAGTATTTTCTGTAGAGCTGGTTTTGTCTTCAGATATTCCTTTAACCTGCTTTTGTCATGGAATGTCTTTATTTCTCCATCTATTTGGATGGATAACTTTGCAGGATAAAGTAACCTTGGTTGACAGTTGTTATCTTTCAGAACTTGGAATATATCACTCCAGGCCCTTCTGGCTTTAAAAGTTTGTGTTGAATAATCTGCTGTAATCCTGATGGGCTTGCTTTTGTAGGTAACTTGATTTTTCTCTCTAACTGCTTTCAATATTTTTTCTTTGGTTTGTGTGTTTGGAAGTTTGAGTATAATGTGGCGAGGAGAGTTTCTTTCTGGGTTTTGTCTGGCTGGGGTTCTAAAGGCTTCCTGTATCTGTATTGGCACCTCTTTCCCAATTTGGGGAAAATTTTCCTCTATGATTTTGTTGAAGATGCCTACTATGCCTCTGGAGTGGAATTCTTCTCCTTCTACTATGCCCTGAATTCTTATATTGGATCTTTTCATAGTGTCCCGAATATCTTGAAATTCCCACTCATACTTTTCTATAAGTTTGTCTTTCTCTTTGTTGGACTGCATTAGGTCTGCCACCTGATCTTCTAGCTTAGATATTCTGTCCTCTCCCTCATCCATCCTACTGGTGAGATTTTCTACAGAGTTTTTTATTTCATTAACTGTGTTCTTCATTGCTAATAATTCTGACTGGTTTTTCTTTATTATTTCTATTTCTCTATTTATGTCTTGTATTGCCTTCTTTATTTCATTAAATTGGTGTCCTGCCTCTTCTTTGATTCCTTTGATTTCCTCTTTGATTTCCTCTTTGATTTCTTCTTTGGTTGTATTCATGTGTTCTTTGACCTCTTTGAACATATTTATAATTATTCTTTTGAACTCTTTCTCAGGCATTTCCTCTAACTCTTTCTCACTGGAGGACATTTCTGATGCATTAATACTTTTAGGTGGATTTATATCGTCTTGCTTTTTAGTGTTTCTTGTGTTATAATGTATATATTTTTGCATCTTGGATTAAGTTAATGCTTGGATTTTCTAGCTAGCTGTGTATTCTTAGCTGTATCAATTGATTTGGTGTAAAATATTTTCAGGGTAGGACCTTAAGGTATTAGGTGTGGCTCTTAAGACTCTCAGAGTATCTACAAAGATGTTCTTAGGGGTTGAGTTTCCCTGCTATAGGAGTATTCAAGCAGGCTGAGTGGAATAATATACTGGTAGATTCTAAAATTTAGCTAAACACTGTACCCATTCCATCAACAACAGCCCCGAGTATGTATGCAAGAGTAGTTATTATAATGACCAGATCCTCTATCAACAAAGAGGTTTAGATTTCTGGTCTGTTGAGGTATCCAAGTCAGCTTGTGACCAGGTGAGACCCTTCCCTGGTGCAATCCCAGTTACCTTGGGTGATTGTGGTCTCAGTCAAGTTGCTGCCTGGGTCGTCGGGCTGCTGTTCTGGTTTCTGGAGCTGGGCACTGGCTTTTCCTACGGGGCAAACTGGGCCGCCTCTGCAGCTGTTGTAGGTGCCTCCGCCGGAGCCCCCACCACTGCTGAAGCTGCCGTTGTCGTGTCCACCGCTGCTGCTCACCCCGAAGCCGCTGCTGTCCTGGGTCCGCTGCTGCTGGGGCCACTGGTACCGGTGCTGGAGCCGCTGAAGTTGCTGCCAAATTCTGCTCCTGCTTGGGTCCCGCCGTCAGCCCAAGTTGGCGTGGCCGGGTCCCGGGCCGCTGCTGTGTTCGCTGGAGCTGGGTTCAGGCGGCAGGGGAGGGGAGGGAGCCGCGGCTGTTCTGGTTGTATCGTGTGCTTTTACCTCGCGGTCTGCTCCTCCCTCCGTTGCTCGCTGCCGCTCTCCCCTCACGTTTCCCGAGTTGCGGAGAGCGCGGTGTGAGGGGAAAATCCCACACCTGGCTTGTCCTGCGGCTCGAGTCGAGAGACCGGCGGTTTTCTGCCGCTCCGCGGTTGCGGCGGGTAGCCGAGCGGCCCGGAGCCGCTGTTCCCGGCTGTGCAGGCTCTGGATGCTCTATAACTCTTCCACTTCTCCGCTGCCGCCTCAACTTCCTATACACCTCACTTTTTAGTAAAAGTGTGTATTTTGCTGAGTTTATTTTGGTCTTTCCCCCCCCAGGCTGTTTTGGCGTGGTACCTACGCCGCCATCTTAACCGGAAGTCTCATCGGATGTCTTATTCTTAATGTTCACAAATGATAAGTTGCCTGGCAACAGGAAAACCTGTTAACAATTGAGAGTCAGGCCAGGCAATGCCTTTAATCCCAGCACTTGGGAAGCAGAGGTTGGAGGATCGCAGAGTTCGAGGCCACCCTGGGAGTACATAGTGAATTCCAGGTCAGCCTGGGCTAGAGTGAGACCCTATCTCAGAACCACCACCCCAAAAAAATTGAGAGCGAGTGCTTTTCTTCCAATAGAAAAACTACTGAATTTCACATATTGACTTGATTTCCAGCTACTTTTCTTATGTTTTTAAATTTCTATTTATTTACTTGAGAGAGTGAAAGAGATGGCGAGCATGGGCATGCCAGGGCCTCTTGCCACTGTAAACACGCTCTAGGTGCATGCGCCACTCTGTGTGCCTGGCTTTATGTGGGTCCTGGGGAAGTGAGCCCAGGTAAGCAGGCTTTGCAAACAAGCACGGCGCCATCTCCCCAGTCGTCTCTGCTCTGAGCTTTGCTCATGTCAGTGATTTTTTTTTTTTAAGAACTTAGTCACCCTGAATAGTCCTATTATCTTTTGCTTTTTCTCATTTATTTTAACTTTGTGTTCTTTTCTTCTTTTCCCTTAGTACATTGGCTAAGACTTATGAAACATTGTTGAATGATGTCATCCTGGGCATCTTCATCCTATTCCTGACTATAATGGGAACCAATTTAGTGTTTCACTTAAAAACAAACAAGCAAACAAACAAAAAAAGCCTTTGTTTATTCTGGTATGTATCTGGTACTTGGGATCAAGCCCAAGGTCTTGTGTGTACCAAGTAAGTACTCTTTACTGAGGTACATACTCAACTTACAGTTCACTTTTTTTTCTTTTTTTTTTTTTTTTTTTTTTTTGGTGTTTCAAGGTAGGGTCTCACTGTAGCTCAGGCTGACCTGGAATTCACTATGTAGTCTCAGGGTGGCCTTGAACTCATGGCGATCCTCTTACCTCTGTTTCCAGAGTGCTGGGATTAAAGGCATGCACCACCACGCACGGCTATAGTTCACTTAAAAAAAATATTTTAATTTATTTATTTGAGAGAAAGATGCAAGCAGAGAGAGAGGGAAAGAAAGAGAGAGAGAAAATGAGAATGAGTGCACCAGGGCCTCAAGCCACTGCAAACAGACTCCAGACACATGTGCCACCTTGTACATTTGGCTTTGTGTGGGCACTGGGGAACTGAACCTGGGTCACTTGGTTTTACAGGCGAGCACCTTAACCACTAAGACATATCCCCAGTCCTGCTCTACTTTCTCTAAAACTGAAATGCTGTTTAACTTGCCCTTCTACCATGTCTGCACTCGTCATTGCTTTTTGAGCCACATGACAGTGGACTCCAGAGCCACTGCTTGGGAGTCACAGTGACTGTTGTGGGTCCTCTGCCCTAACCCTAACTAACACCCATCCAGAGCCAAAAGAGCCTCCATCCCTCTCAAAGCCAAAAACTGATTAGTAAATTTTGATGTTTTATCCATCACCAAAAGTCTTTTCTCTTGAGGTGTACATGTTCCACAGCGTGTGGAGTATCAAGGCAACTTTAAGCATCAGTCCTCACCTTCCATCTTGTTTAGTGCTGTGTGTACCAGGCTAGGTGGCCCCTGATCTTACAGAATTCCTGACCTTCAGTAGAAGACCCTTGCATAGATTCTGGGATCCAAATTCCAGGCATCACAGTCCAAGGATTTATTTACTTATTTTTGGTGATAAAAATAGCATCGGGCTGGAGAGATGGGTCAGCAGTTAAGACGCTTGCTTGCAAAGCCTAACTACCTGAGTCTGATTACCCAGTGCCCATATAAAGTCAGATGCACAAAGTGACACATTCATCTGGAGTTTGTTTGCAGTGGCAAGAGGCCCTGATACACCTATTCATTCTCTCTCTCTTGCTATTTTCTCTGCTTTCAAATAAAGTAAGTTTAAAAAAATAGCATAGATGGCTAGGTGGGGTGGCACATGCCTTTAATCCCAGCACTCAGGAGGCAGAGGTAGGAGGATAGCTGTGAGTTCGAGGCCACCCTGAGACTACATAGTAAATTCCAGGTCAGCATGAGCTAGAGTGAGACCCTACCTCAAAAAACAAACCAAAAAAAAAGTCATTTAAGTCATTATATAGTCTCAGGCTGGCCTTGAACTCACAGCTATCCTCCTACCTCTGCCTCCTGAGTGCTGGGATTAAAGGCGTGTGCCACCATGCCCAGCTGAGACTACATAATGAATTCCAGGTCAGCCTGGGCTAGAGCAAGACTCTATCTCCAAAAAAAAAAAAAAAAAAAAAAAAAAACAGCAAAAACAAAAACACCATATATAAGCAGGGCATGATGATGCATACCTTTAATCCCAATACTTGGGAGGCAGAGGTAAGGGTATCACTGTGAGTTTGAGGCCAACCTGGGACTCCAGAGTGGGCTAGAGTGAGACCCTACCTCAAAAAACAAAGAAAAAAAAATGGCTGGAGGGGTGGCTCAGTGGCTAAGGTGTTTGCCTGCAATGCTTAATGACCCAGGTTTGATTCCTCAATACCCACATAAAAGTCAGATGCACAAAGTGGCACATGCATCTGTAGCTCGTTTGCAGTGGCTAGTGGCCCTGGGAAGCCCCTTCATATTCTCTCTCTTCTTGAAAATAAATAAATATTAAAAAACAAAAAAAGGGCTGGAGAGATTGCTTAGTGGTTAAGCACTTGCCTGTGAAGCCTGAGGAACCCGGTTTGAGGCTTGATTCCCCAGGACCCATGTTAGCCAGACGCACAAGGGGGCACATGCGCCTAGAGTCCAATTGCAGTGGCTGGAAGCCCTGGCGCACCCATTCTGTATCTGCCTCTTTCATTGTCTGTCACTCTCAAATAAATAAGTAAAAATAAACAAAAATAATTTAAAAAGAAAAAGAAAAGGAACAGATGTAACAAAAAATTTAAAATATAGGATGAAAAAAGAACGTTTGTGTTTTAATACTATAGGGCTTCTCTGGTAGTGGATGCAGAATAACATAGGTTTAACCCTAGATGGGACCCTCATGTCTCTGAGTGACCTCCCAGAATGGACAGAGCTCTTTTTTTTTTTTAAGATTTATTTTTTTATTTATGAGAGAGAGAGAGAGAATGGGCATGCCAGGTCCTCTAGCTACAGCAAACGAACTCTAGATGCATTGCTGCCATTGTGCATCTGGCTTACGTGGGATCTGGAGAATCAAACCTGGATCCTTAGGCTTCACAGGCATGTGCCTTAGCTGCTAAGCCATCTGTCCAGCCCTGTTTTTGTTTTTGATTTATTAAAACAGTCTTGGGCTGGAGAGATGGCTTAGCGGTTAAGCGCTTGCCTGTGAAGCCTAAGGACCGCGGTTCGAGGCTCGGTTCCCCAGGTCCCATGTTAGCCAGATGCACAAGGGGGCGCACGCATCTGGAGTTCGTTTGCAGTGGCTGGAGGCCCTGGCACGCCCATTCTCTCTCTCTCCCTCTGTCTTTCTATGTCTGTCACTCTCAAATAAATAATGAACAAAAAAAATTTTTAAAAAATATTTAAAAAAAAATAGTCTTGTTATGTATCTTAGACTGGCTCACATCTATGATCCTCCTGCCCCAGCCTCCCACGTATGTGCCACAACACCTGGTTTATGCAGTCCTGGATAGTGAACCCAGTGCTCTGCAAACACTAGGCAAGCACGACACCAGCGAAGCTGCATCCTCACCCCAGAATGCCCCTAGGGACTGGTTTGTTGGGGAAGGGTAGGATTTGGGGGAGAGTATGGTATTTGTACATTTAAAAAAATTTATTTATTAGAGTCAGAGAGAGAGAATGAGAGTGAGAATGTGCGCGCCAGGGCCTCTAGCCACTGGAAATGAACTCTAGATACATGCACCCCTTCGTGCATCTGGTTTATGTGGGTTCTGGGGAATTGAACCTGGGTCCTTTGGCTTTGCAGGCAAGTGCCTTAACCACTAAGCAATCCCTCCAGCCTCTATTTGTACACTTTTTTTTTATTGACAACTTTCATAATTGTAAACAATATCCCATAGTAATTCCCTCCCTCACCTCACTTTCCCCTGTGAAACTCCACTCTCCATCATATCCCCTTCCCTTCTCAATCAGTCTCCCTTTTATTTTGATGTCATGATCTTTTCCTCCTATTACGATGGTCTTGTGTAGGTAGTGTCAGGCACTGTGAGGTCATGGATATCCAGGCCATTTTGTGTCTGGAGGAGCACATTGTAAGGAGTCCTGTCCTTCCTTTGGCTCTTACATTCTTTCCTCCACCTCTTCCACAATGGACCCTGAGCCATGGAAGGTGTGATTGAGATATTTCAGTGCTGAGCACTCCTCTGTCACTTCTTTTTAGCACCATGGTGACTTCTGAGTCATCTCAAGGTCACTGCCATCTGAAGAGAAGGTTCTCTAACCAAAAGGGAGAGTAGCATTAATATATGGGTATGAACATTAAGAGAAGTGTTTACTGGGCAGATTGGTAAGCATAGTATATACTTTTAGCCAGACAGCAGCAGGCATTACACTCCTAGGGCTCATGCCTTCCCCTGTTGTAGGTTTTCAGTATCAGGGATGTATTCCCTCCCATGGAGCAGACCTACAGTCAAATTAGAGGGCGGTTGGTTTTCCCCATAACAGATGTGCCACACAGTATCCACTATTGGGTATCTCCACTGGTGATTTCTCTCTCTCCCATTGAATTGCATGCAGCGTAGCTTTTTCCAGCTTTCTGTCAGCTTGTCTATATGGAGGAGGTTTTCAGTTCAGTTCCAGCAGGATTTCACAGTGACTTTGCAGCCCATGAATGTGGAGTCTTCAGCAATAGGGTCTTACTAACTATTCCTGGTGGGAAACCAAGGGCCTCAACAATGGCCTGTAATATTTTGGGGGCATCAGGGACCTCCCTGGCCAACAACTCACTGGAAGGTATCCCATCCCTGGCACTGAAATTTTTCTAATAACAATCTATGGCTCCTGTGTGTCCCATTGTCCAAAAATATAGATTTCCATATGAATTACTTATATCCTCTTAGATTTTGATTAGCCCTCTCTCTACCTTTCCTTACTCAATCTCTTCCCCTGACTTTACTTAGGCCTATTATTTGTACTTTTTAAAAAAAATTATTTATTTATTTATTTGAGAGCGACAGACACAGAGAGAAAGACAGATAGAGGGAGAGAGAGAGAATGGGTGCGCCAGGGCTTCCAGCCTCTGCAAACGAACTCCAGACGCGTGCGCCCCCTTGTGCATCTGGCTAACGTGGGACCTGGGGAACCGAGCCTCGAACCGGGGTCCTTAGACTTCACAGGCAAGCGCTTAACTGCTAAGCCATCTCTCCAGCCCTATTTGTTCATTTTTAATTAGCACACTTTTTTTTTTTTTTTTTTTTGAGGTAGCGTCTCACTCTAACTCAGGCTGACCTGGAATTCACTATGTAGTCTTAGGGTAGTCTTGAACTCATGGTGATCCTCCTACCTCTGCCTCCCGAGTGCTGGCATTAAAGGCATGCACCACCACGCCTGGCTCTTAGCCACATTTTAATTTAATTTATTTCTTACTTACTTGCAAGCAGGGAGAGGGAGATAATGAGTGCACCAGGGCTTCTACATGCTGCAAACAAACTCCAGATGCATGCTCCACTTTGTGTATCTGTCTTAACGTGGGTACTGGGGAATCAAACTCAGTATGAATGAACCCAGTCATTAGACTTTGTGGGCCTTAATCACTGAGCCATCTCTCCAGCACCAACATATTGTCTTTTCTATGAAAAGAAAATGTTTAAGTTACATGTGGTTGTACATTCCTGTAATCTGTGCACTTAGGAGGTGGAGACAGGAAGGTTAGGAGTTCAAGACCAACCTGGACTACATGAGTCTTTTTTTTAATTTTAATTTTTTTTATTGATAACTTTCATAATTGTAGACAATAAACCATGATAATTCCCTCCCCTTCCCCACTTTCTCCTCACAAATCCACTCTCCATCATATCCCCTCCCCCTCCCTTTTTTTTTTCCTTTCTTTTCTTTTATTTTTGAGGTAGGGTCTCACTCTAGGCGCTGGCTGACCTGGAATTCAGTATGTAGTCTCTGAGTGGCCTTGACCTCATGGGGATCCTCCTACCTCAACCTCCCAAGTGCTAGGCCTGGCTAGGCACTTTGTTTTTTAAAATCACTTAATTTGCATGCATGTACTTGTGTGTTTATGGTGCACCAGGATCTCTTGCCACTGCAAATGGAATGCCAGATGCTTGGACCACTTTTTGCATCTGGCTTTGCCTATGCTCCTGGGGAATTGAATCCAGACCATCAGGCTTTGCAAGCAAGCCTTTATTCACTGGGCATTTTCCCAGTCCCATACATGAGACTTGAAGGGAAAGATAGCGAGAGGGGGGAGGGAAGGAAGAAAAGTGAATGAAAAACAAAGAAAAGCAAAAACAACAACAACAAAAAGCCCACATAGCACAAAGAAAAAGAATGCTGATTACCACCTTAGATGGCACATATCAGTCCTGAAATGGAGTCCCAGGGGAGAGGCATAAAATGCTAAAAGAGTGTAGTGGCCTTGATGGTGGCAGTAAGTCAAGGTCACACCCAGCGGTTTATTAATAATGCTTGTCATTCACTCAGCCCCCACCCCCGGCCACATTCTAGCTGTTCCTGTGGCCTCATTCCCCTCACTGTGGCCCAGGCAGTAGGCATCTTTCATCGCTCTGACAGCTCAGGAATACAAGAGGAGCAGAGCTGCTGGCTTTGTCAAGAGTGCCATCCTTCAGCTTTGAAGCTGGTACTCTTTCATTTTTGAGGTAGGGTCTCACTCTAGCCCAGGCTGACCTGGAATTCACTATATACTTTTCGGGTAGCCTCGAATTTACAGCGATCTTCCTACCTCCCTCTGCCTTCTGAGTGCTGGGATTCAAGGTGTGCACCACTATGCTGGGCTCTGAAGCTGTCATTCTTGCCAGCACATCATGACCACCCAGTTACTTTATGCCTTGAATTTACAAAAAAAGAAAAAGAAAAAAGAAAGGCTTAAAATGCTATTTACCATGGCAGTGAAGTATATCCAGTATACTCAAACCCTTTGAAATTTGTAGTTGGTGAATTTTTTTGTCAGTGTGTTAATTTCTTCCCAGAGCTTGGAGGGTGAAGCCCATGATTCTTTTTCTAGTTTGACGATTTTGTCGTCATACCAACGGGAGATGCGGAGGGCATTGGGCCTCAGGGCTCCCTTGGACAAGTTAGTTGCATGTCTTTCATCTGCTATTCTGTGTCATCTTCACAGATCACCCCTGAGTACCTGCAGAGTGTCTGTGTCCGCCTCTTCAGTAACCAGATGCGGCAGAACCTGGCACACAGCGTGGACTTCACCAGGCCTGGGACGGTGAGGCTCTGCGTGGCCGGGTGTCTTGGGTTTGTCTCTTCAGATTTAAAATGAATGTAATTTAAGAGAATGAGGGCACACGCACACACACACACACAAATTACACTCAAGAGGCTGTTTCGCATCTGACTTTGGAGACGTAGAAGTTCCCAGAAGGAGGAGCCTGCACACTGGGCCAGTGAGGAGAGGGGCTGATGGCCTCTGTCAGGGCAGTGGCTCCGAGACACTGAGGCTTGGAATCATTGGGACAAGTAGAACCTTACTTTGTCTCTCTCTTTTTTTTTTTTTTTTTTTTTCAACTTTTTCAAGGTAGGGTCCTGCTCTGGGATAAAAGGCTACCACACCAGCCTATTTCGTCTTTTTTTCTTTTTTGAGGCAGGGTCTTGCTCTAGCCCAGGTTGACTTGGAATTCACTATGTAGTCTCAGGGTGGCCTGTAGCTCACGGTGATCCTCCTGCCTCTGCCTTCCGAGTGCTGGAATTAAAGGTGTGCGACACCATGCCCGGCTAAATATTTTATTTTATTTTACTTGAGAGAGAGGCAGAGAGAGAGAGAGAATGAGAGAATGGGTGTACTGGGGCCTCTAGCCACTTCAAAGGAACTCCAGATGCATGTGCCACTTTGCGCATCTGGTTTACATGGGTCCTGGGAAACCGGACCTTGGTCCTTTGGCTTTGCAGGCAAGCACCTTAACCACTAAGCCCTCTCTCCAGTCTGAATTATATTCTTATCTAATCTGTTTCCATTTGTCCTTTGAGTCAGTAATGCCCTTTATAGCAGCTTCTTTTCCAGTAGCCTGGGGCCAAGTGCAGCATTGAGATGTCAGAGCTCCATAGTGTCTTTTAAATATTTTTTTTAATTAATTTTATTTGAGAGAGAGAAAAGGACAGAGAGAATGGTTACACAAGAGCCTCTAGCCACTGCATACGAACTCCAGACACATGTGCTACTTTGTGCATCTGGCTTATGTGAGTACTGGGGAATTGAACCTGGGTCCTTAGGTTTCACAGGCAGGCACCTTAACTGCTAAACCATCTCTCCCGCCCCATAGTGTCCTTTAATCTTGAATATTTCCCTGGTCTTGTATTTGACTTTTATGACAATGACATTTTGGGAGAAAATAGTTTATTTTCATAAAAAAAGCAGATCAGCTGGGTGTGGTGGTGCATGTCTTTAATTCCAGCACTTGGGAGGCAGAAGTAGGAGGATTGCTGTGAGTTTGAGGCCACTCTGAGACTACCTAGTGAATTCCAGGACAGCCTGGGCTAGAGTGAAACCCTACCTTGAAAAAAAAATTAGACCATTTCTCCTTTTGAGTTTGGTGTTGCCATGTAAGCTGGGCATGGTGGCACATACCTTTAGTCCCAACACTTGGAAAGCTGAAGTTTAAGGCCAGTCTGTGGCTACAGAGTGAGTTCTATGTTAGCCTGAGCCAGAGTGAGACTCTAACCTTAACAAAAAAACATTACTGATTGCCTTGTATCTCGATGCAGATTTTGCACAGAAGGTTGAATGTTACCAGGTGATGTGCCTTTCCTAGGATGGCGTATCTAGAGGTGCATGGTGTCGAAACAGGGCAAGGAGAATGCTAGGCCATGGAGTGATTTGGCAGAGCAGGTCTGGGCCTAACTCTCACACTGTTCTTCCCTGCTGGTGGCTGCTGATGTCATGCAGCAGGTGAGAAAGTTACTGTGAGGCTAGACTGTACTGCCGTGATCTTGAATAACCTGGGCGTGAGTTCTGCAATGTATCGCTCTTGTTTCTTTTTTTTCTTCCCCCTGAGGTAGGGTCTCACTCTAGCATTCTAGCCCAGACTGACCTGGATTTCACTCTGTAGCTCTTAGCTAGGACAAAGGAGTGTAGCACTACACCTGCCCATACGGCGTATTTCTCCTTGTGCTTTTTCTTTTCTTTTCTGATGCTAGGGATCGCTTCCAAACTTGTAACCTGTAGTACGTAAGGAACCTGTGTGGTTTGAATATATATAAATGACTTCATTATACTTCTGGGCTTTGATTTGGTCCAAAGAAGCACCAGTGACACTCAAGTATTCCCATGTACTTTAGAAGCTTGAAGTCTGAGCTGAAATATAATAACTTGAAAGGACAGAAAGAGAATGATGAGTGGTTTGGTTAGAGTGTAATAAATAGGGTAGATAATTCAGTTTTTTATTCAGAAATTTACAATAAAAGGAAATCTTACTTTTTAAAGTTTTAGTAGTAAATACATATACAGTGGAACCAATTTAAAAAAATTGATTATGCAAGATTAGAGAGATGTCTCATTGGTTAAGGTGCTTGCCTGCAAAACTAACAATCCAGATTCAGTTCCCCAGTGCCCACATGGAGCCAGATGCATGAGGTGGCACATGCATCTGGAGTTTGTAGCAGCTAGAGGCCCTGACATGTCCATTCTACTATCTATCTGCAAGTAAATAAATAAAAATACTTAAACAAAAAAAATTATTATGCAGACTGGGAGATGGCTCAGAGTTTAAGGCACTTGCTTGCAAAGCCTAATGACCTGGGTTCAAATGCACAAAGTGATGGACATGACTTGTTTGTTTGCAGCAGCAAGAGACCATGGCACGTACATATTCTCTCTGTCTGTGTCTCTCTATATCTTTGAAATAAATAAATAGATTATGGGTGAAAGAAAAATCAGGATGACCAAAATAAAAGCCAGGGTGAAGGCTGGTACAAAGTGCAGGCCTTGGTTGCTGAGCCTCTGGAGAAGCTGGCACAGGTTTGCCTCCCAGATTTCTAGCAGCAGTGCCCCAAGGACAGGGGCGTTTGTGTGGTCTGCTGTGTTTCCATGGCAAGGGAGGGCAGTTCTGAAATGTCATCTGGTAACATTCCCATGTCGAAACCAGCATGTGCTCTGCCCAGAAAGTATAGTGAGGAAATGGACTCTCATCAGCCCACGCATCCCCAGTGGACCCTTCAGCGTTCCTCTGGTTCTGTCTGTGCCCTGCAGACTGTTAATTCCAACTCCTCATATTACTGAAACCTAAAAGCAAGTTAAATCCATTTTTCAAAAAGCATGGATGGTCAAACAGCAGCTTTTGACAGCTATCCTGACCCAAGGCGGATCACTCTCGTGGTGTCTGGGAAGGGCATGGTCTCAGGGTGAGGAGCAGTTGTCCTTACGTGTTCACACAAGCACCCCACAGCTGTCTCCTAGAGCTGTTGGCCATGTCCGCCACTGTGTACACGTGGACATATGGGACAGAGGCTGGGCATAGCATGCAGAAGTCTTGAGAGTCAGGTTAGTAAGACAACTTTTGGCGCCCATGTTTACCATATGGTCAGGCCAGGTTAGGTCAGGAACCAGCAGAGTGTGTTGACCCAGGTGCCAACTTCCTGACAGCAACTGGCACAGCAGGGTCTGTGAGTGACAGGACTGGTCATTTCTGTCCTCCTCCTTATATTCACTAATTCTTCCTATACTTAGTGCTTCTCAGGCTCAGGCTATGAAATCTTATCTCTTCTTATGTCCTTACATTTCTATTTTCCCTGTGTATCTGTAGCCACTTACTTAAAACTGAGGTCATATTATTATTATGATTTTTGGCTTTCCAAGGTAGGGTTTCACTCTAGCTCAGGCTGACCTGAAATTCACTATGTAGTCTCAGGGTGGCCTTAAACTCACAGTGATCCTCCTACCTCTGCCTCTTGAGTGCTGGGATTAAAGGCGTGCACCACCACGCCGGCTCATATTATTTTTAATGTTTTATTTATTTATTTGCAAGGAGAGAGAGAGGATATGAATGGCTGTTCCAGGGTCTCTTGCTACTGCAAATCCACTTATCTTTTTTTTTTTTTATTTTGAGAGAGAGAATGGGTGCACCAGGGCCTTCAGCTGCTGCAAATGAACTCCAGATGTGTGCACCCCATTATGGCACATGTGTGACATTGCATACTTGTGTCCCTGTGTGTCTGAACATGAGTTATTAGGCTTTGCAGGCAAGCACTTTAACTCTACGCTATCTCTCCAGCTTCCTTACTTTCTTTTTAAAATTTTATTTATTTATTTATTTAAGAGAGACACAGAGAGGCAGATAGAGAATGGGTATGCCAGGGCCTTCAGTTGCTGCAAATGAACTCCAGACACATTTGCCATCTTGTGCATCCGGCTTACATGGGTTCTGGAGAATCGAGCCTGGGCCCTTTGGCTTTGTAAGCCAGTGTCTTAGCTGCTAAGCCATCTTCCCAGCTCATGCATGAACCACTTTCGGTATCTGAATTTATGTGGGTATTCAGGAATCAAACCTGGGCAGTTAGGCTTTGCAAGCAAGTGCCTTGAACTGCTGAGCCATCTCCCCAGCCTCTGAGGTCATATTATTAAAGGGCAGCTTAAAAGGAGCCACAATTTAACATCAGAACAACAGCATAGCTGATGTCTTGTTCTATGAAATGTTACTGGTATCATCTCTCATGAGACTGGTCCCACCATCCTTAGCTGTTACCATCAAGGTGCACGTTCTGTCCAGGCATTAAGAAAGCAGGGGGAGAACCAGCTTTAGCTTAACTGTAACTTTTCTTTCTGCTGAAGTCACTTAGGAATAGCAGTACAGGCACTTACATTCTTTTATGCTCTCTGCAGATGGCTATATAAGATGAGAAGCTGCCCAAGGGTTATGGTAAGGGCATAATGGAATATTGCTGCTGGCCCAGCATGCCTAAGGTAGATTTGGAATGAGTCCCAGGACTGTCAAATGCCAATGTAAAGAAGGAAGTTAGGGCACAGTTTAGGTGAGACATCTTGTGGCTGAACCCACAGGGTTTAGGGTTTATAAGGAAAAAGCCGTTTGGCAGTTTTAATTACTTACTTATTTATTTATTTTTATTTTTATTTTTTCGAGGTAGGATCTCACTCTAGCTCAGGTTGACCTGGAATTCACTATGTAATCTCAGGCAGACCTCGAACTCACAGTGATCCTCCTACTTCTGCCTCCCAAGTGCTGGGATTAAAGGAGTGCATCACCATGCCTGGCAGTTTTATTTTTCAAGTGAATAAATTCTAATCTGAGGCCACACAGAGGGTCATTGATTCCAGGATGTTAAGTGTACACAGATCATCCTCACTTATAGAATGATCAGCCCTTTTCAGGTACCTTCTCATGCTAATCATATGTACCAGCTAATTATATTCTGTGAGGGCAGTTGGCTGGCCCCATCTGAAACTTGCTGTTGTCTATAAAGTCTACCGCATTGGATATTGGCTCAAGTCTGGCTGTTAACATGAGCCTGGACTTCTATAGCCCCAGTTTTAAACTACTGAAGAGTGGTAAAGACGAGCAAGGCAAAGCTTCTGTTGAAGAATGTGGAATTTATTTGTGGGAAGGTTTGCTTCGTTCTTTGAACTGTGGGGTCATAGATGCAACCCCACTAGTCCTGGACAGCTTCCGCCAAGCCCGGACTGCCACATGGGGGCAGCACAGAGGAGCAGTTGCCCTCACCCTCTGTCTGGCACGTTCTCTGCAGAAGTAAGTCAAGAGTGGATGAGTAGGTAGGTGGTCCACACCTAGGTATGCCCTGCTCCACAACTCCAGTGAGTCTCTCCTCTACCAGAGGAAAGGTCACACTGGAACAGTGCCCTGAGCAGAAACCTCAGGAGAGGAAAGAAGTGTTCTGCCCTTGCCTGGCTCACATCCAGCTACCTGTGTCCAAAGAGCTGTATTATCTGAGTTGATAGGTAGATCTAGCTGCTCACAGGATTAACGATGATGGGATTATGGTTTTTGAGGTGTTTTGTAACAATTTGACCTCACCACATATCACTGTCTAACTCTATGTTTGTCTTACCTCCTTTCACCTACAGGACTCTAAAACTAGAACAGAGAAAAATCACATTATGTTATCAGCCGCTTAGAAGAAATAAAGGCTCCCCTTGGGCACAGGAGAGAGATCAAACAATTTTCTAAGATGAGACAAGCACAGGCATAATACATGATGGCATTTTAGCCAGTAGTACACCCTGAATACCGTTGTAGTCACATAGCATTGTATTGCTTAGTGATGACAGGCTGGCTGTTGAAGCCACCATAGATTGCTAAGGACACTCTACAATGTTTGCATGATGACAAAATCTTTCAGATTCATTTCTTGCAATGTATCCCTATAAGCAGGACATGATTAATCCTCAGTTACATTTGGAGGGAGCCTGTGTGACCTGGTTGTGATCTGTTGAGTTAGCTTGACCCAAGGGGCTTAGGGTAAGGCTGCATAGAAAACAGAAATGTAACGGTAAATGGGGCAAACCTTCCCTTTGTTACATGAAGCATCACTTGTCTGCCTCCTGTAGCAACCCTGCAGAAGTACGCTACCTTTTACGCTTTGGGGAGGGGCATACACGTATGGATATGTGCTTGTTGTGTTTTAAATCATTTACTGGAGGGGGGGGGAGGGAGGAAGGGAGGGGGAGAGAGAGAGAGAGAGAGAGAGAGATTGGGCACACCAGAGCCTCTTGCCACTAAAAACCAACTCCAGATACATGCACCACTTTCTGCATCTTGCTTTCTGTGGGCTCTGGGAATTAAACCCAGACAGGCAGGCTTTGTGAGCAAATGCCTCTGAGTACTGAGCCATCTTCTTAGCCCCTATATACTGTTCTTAAAGTTTTATTTATTTGCACATATGTATGTATGTGTATGGGTATGTCAGGGTCTCTTGTTGCTGCAAGCAAATGTCTACCCATCTTTTACGTGGGTAACTGGTGAATTGAACCTAGTCTACAGGCTTTACAAACATGTGCCTTTACCCTCTGCGACATCTCCCTAGCCCCTCTACAATGATTTTTTTTTTTCCAGGTTAATGATTGTGGTAGTTTGAATAGATGGCCCTCAATATATTCAGTGTTTTATTAGTTTGTAGTTTGGATCTGCAAACTACCTGGCTGGAGGAGGTGTCACTGAATGGATCCTGAAATGTGGTGGTGGGTTTGAAATTCCAGTATAAAGATATGCAAAGTGCCTAGTTCCATCAGAAGTTCCTGAAGTCAGCTGTGTGATTTTTGGCTTGTGGCTTTGCTCTCTGTTTGGACCTATGAAGGCAGGCCAGCTTCTTCTGCCATTATGGAACTTCCTCTGGATGTGTAAGCTTCAGTAAATCCCTTCTGCCATCACTGTGCCTGGTCTGGAAGTTCATCTTGGGACCTGAGGCTGTCTACTACAATGATGCTTTAAAAAACTATTTTATTGGCCAGGTGTGGTGGCACACACCTTTAATCCCAGCACTTGGGGGAAAAAAAGCCAGGTGTGGTAGTTCATACCTTTAATCCCAGCACTTGGGAGGCAGAGGTAGGAGGATCGCCATGAGTTCAAGGCCACCCTGAGACTACATAGTGAGTTCCAGGTCAGCTTGAGCTAGAATGAGACCCTGCCTTGAAAAACATTAGAGAGATAGAGAGCGCACAAGCAAGTGCAAACAAACTCCAGCTGCATGTATCACTTTGCGCATCTGGCTTTATGTAGGGAATTGAACCAGGGTTGTCAGGCTTTGCTGAGCCATCTCAACAGTCCTTTTGTTTGTTGTAGGTTTTTGTGATAGGGTCTTATTCTAGCCCAGGATAACCTGGAACTTACTCTGTAGTTCCAAGCTGCCCTCAAACTCACAGTGATCTTCCTACCTCTGCCTTCTAAATGCTGGGATGTGCCACAACACCTGGCATGAACCACTTTTTGCATCTGGCTGGGGAATTGAACCTTGGCCTGCAAATTTTGTAAGCAAGCACCTTTAACCATTGAGCCATTTTCCCAATGCCTTAAAGTTGTTTTTTTGTTTTTTTTTTTAAACACTTATTTTATTTTATTTATTTGAGAGAGAAAAAGAGGCAGAGGGAGAGAGAGAGAGAATGAATGGGCACGCCAGGGCCTCCAGCCGCTCCAGTGCCTTAAAGTTTTAATTTGAGGACATGGTAGTACATTCAGTTATTCTCTCTGACACTGACACTTGGCCTAGGACCATTTCTATGATGCAGCCATGTCTGCATGCTGCTATGGCTTGAAAGCACCGGGCCTTTCTCACACGTTTGAATGCAGTGTTACTCAAGAACATTGTGCTGTGAATGAGGAACAGTGCTCCACACCCCAGAACAAGGGTCTATCCCAATGAAAGGAATGGACAGGAGGTGACTGACCATGAGACAAAATAGAGCCTAGACCAACTCCCAAAGTGCAGTGCAAGCCACAGACCTTTGAGTGGGTTCCAAGGCCCATTAATCACACCCCTGGGCTTGTGAGTTCATGGGAAGGGGAAATTTCCATTTAAATGCCTCCTTTCTTAGAATCACAGCACCGCTAGGAATTAACCTCCCTTTATTCATAACTTCGCTTCCCTGTTGGAAACAAGTTAAAACATTTCCATGAGATAGCACTGAGTCTGTGAAAAGCCCCAGACCTGTGAACTTTAGAGATCTCTGCATCCATGGCCACCATCCTTGTTACAGTAAAATGCTGCAGAGACTTATTGGGACCGCTGTCCTCATCGCTGCACAGCTGTTCAGGGACACCACCACACATGGCGTCCTTGGCTGTGTGGGCCTTGATCTACCTTGACGTGCTCTGGTAGAGGACCTGCCCACCAGCTCCCCGCCCTGTGCTGCCTCGCACTGGCCCGCTGCTAACCTGCTCACGGGCGTTCGCACCTTTGCACTTCAACTAGTGGGGACAGCGGTGACTGGCCGTTGGCTCAGACCTTTTTCTGAGCTCTGAAAGCAGGCTTCTGGGTCCCTTCCATGAACTCCATACAGCTCACCACACTATCTGTGCCCACACTGAGTTCCTGTGCTTCCTGTTTCAGAGAATGGCACTGTGGGGAACACTTGAGGACTGTTCAGGGCTGGTCCGTCCCCTTTGCCTGTGTGTCAGTCACCAGGATCTGGCCTAGCTTTCCATCCTCCCACATTTGGGGTGCTTTGTACTGGCCAGGTGTCTGACTCTCCTTGCTCGGAGCCATGCTCTTTGGTGCTTTTGGCTTGCTGGTCAGTCACCTTCCAGGTTGTGTTGGTTACATGTGTATAGCCCCTCATGTTCCAGGAAGGATTCTGGTGTCAAGCAGCTGGCAGGTCATGTTACCTGCCTGCTCATTGCTTGTCCTCACTTGAGGGGGAAGCGTGTCTAATGCTGTACATGTCCCTATCCCATTACATGGTCAGCCACAGCAGCTGGCGCTGCTCCTCCAGGTCTCTGACCTTGGTGACCCTGCAGTCGTCCCAGGCTGAGACCCTTGGCCTCACGTGCCCCACTGAGGGCACTGAACCTCTCGGGAAGCCTTGCCAGGGAGTCCTGTTGTCCCTTTGCACTCTGCTGTAGCAGGGAAGATGGGCTCTGACCTTGTAGGGCTGAGCAGCCTCTTCACATCCTCCAAGCATGAGCTGCAGCCCCTCCTCTGCCCTGATGGGCCAAGCATCTCCCCCTTCAAGGCACTCTTGTACTCGAATTTTCCAAGCTTGTGACTGCAAACTGATCTTGATCCTGAACTAAACAGGCTTTGATTTCCAAAGTTTGAGACATACTGTCTGGTGAGAGTCCAGCACACTGCAACATACCAAAGGCCTGGGGACACTAAGTAAAAGGCCACCTGACGAGCAGTTTTCTTCATGTTGCACCTGCAAGTGAGCTTGCTGATGTCATATGTACCTGTCCGGCTGTTACCAACAGCTGTCCTGAGCCTGACGTGGCTCCAGTTCCCACTTCCTCTCCACCCACTTCAGGGGCAGCAGTTTCTGGGAAGGCCAGGCTCCAGAACCTCCCTGTGGCTGAGGATAGAATCCTACGTGCTGCCTTTTCACCTTGGCCTGTGTACGCATTCATGTCTCTCCTGCCCAAGGGTTCCCAGAGCTTGTGCTGACTGGCTCAGTGAAGGTGCCCAGCAAATAGTTGATGTCTTATTACATGAGGTGTTCCAAGTATTGTGAACCTGTGTCCTGAAAAGGTTTGACTGCTGGGCTTCCTCAGATGGGACACCATCTACCATCCACAGTGGTTGGGAGCACTGGCTTCCTTCTGATGCCCCAGTGATGATGGGGCTCTTTCCCTGACTTGGGTATACAATTCCAAAATCACATAGCGACCACCTGGACAAGTGAAGGCCTCCTTATCAAGGGGCATCCTTTCCGAGGCTGTTAGCTCACCGGAGGGCATTGTGGTAGATTATTTGCAGGTTCCCGTCTCTCTCCCACTGGTTGCTACCGGCCAGCTATTGAGCTGTGCTCCGCAGCTGTAGTGGTGACTCCTGAGTGCAGCCAGTAGCAGCTGTGGTTACAGCTGGCTTGAGAACCTACATTGAAGACCATAGTAGAGCCCTAGGCCACTCGAAGGTTGGCCAGCAGAAGCTCAGAGCAGCATATTTGATGTTTATGTGTTCTTATTATTTTAAATCTTTTTAATCAGAGAGAGCGAAAATTGGCACACCAGGGCCTCCAGCCACTGCAGTCGAACTGCAGATGTGTGCACTATCTTGTGCACATGTGCAACCTTGCGTCACCTTGGGCATCTGGCTTATGTGACCTGGAGTGTCAAACATGATTCCTTAGGCTTTTTCAGAGCCTTAACTGCTAAGCCATCACTCTAGTCCTGTTATTATTATCGTTGTTGTTGTTTGTTTGTTTGTTTGAGGTAAGGTCTCACTCTAGCTGAGTCTGACCTGGAATTCACTATGTAGTCTCAGGGTAGCCTTGAATTCACAGCAATCCACCTACCTCTACCTCCCCGAGTGCTGGGATTAAAGGTGTGTGCCCCCACGCCCGCCCAGCTTTTATGTTGTTATTTTTAACGTGTGTATATGTACGAGTGCACATGTGCCACAGAACATGTAGTCAGAGGACCACCTTAGGTTGTCACACCTCTTCTTTAAGCCCTGCTTGGGACTCTCTTGTTTGTACTATTAGAAAGGCCAGATTCATTGCTACAGGCACATTAGGATTACAGATGCATCTGTGCCACTTTGCAGCAGGCTTGACGTGGGTGCTGGGGATCCAGTTTCCTATTGGCAGGCTTATAGAGCAAACACCTTTAACCAGTGAACCATCTCCTTAGCCCCTGTGTCTTAACTGTTAACACTTCTGTGTGAGGGGAGGAAGGGAAGGGGAAGCTGTGACCTGCTGCAAGTTTAAGTATCATTTTTTTTCACATGTTTGTTGGGGGGCATGTGTATATATATATGTTCATGTATGTGTATGGGTTTGCATGCACATGCATGTGGAGGCCAAAGTTTGATATCAGTTTTTTGGTTTTTTTCCTGAGATAGGGTCTCATTTAGCTCAGGCTAACCTGGAATTCACTGTAGTCTCAGGCATGTGCCACCACACCTGGCAGAGAAAGAGAGAGTGAGTGGGCACACCAGGGCCTCTAGCCACTGCAAATGAACTCCAGACGCATGTGCCACTTTGTATATATGACTTTATGTGGATACTGGGGAATGAATTCAAGTTGTTAGACTTCATGGGCAAGCACCTTGCTTGGTGAGCCATCTCTCACTCCAGTCTTTTGTTTTGTTTTGTTTTTCAAGGTAGGGTCTCACTCTAGCCCAGGCTGACCTGGAACTCACTCTGTATTTCCAGGCTAGCCTCAAACTCACATTCATATACCTATTTCTGTCTCCCAAGTGCTCAGAAGCCCTCCACAGCTTCTGGCTGTGGCCTGGGGTCCAAACTCAGGTACTCGGTTGCATAGTAAGCGCTTTACCCACTGAGCCCTGTTTCCAGCCCCCCATGTGGCATTTTTATGTGGGTGCTGGAGATTCAAATTCAGATCTTCCTACCTGCACAACATGCCCTTTAATCATTAAGCCATCTCCCCACCGCTTCGTCCCCTTTCTCTCTCTTGGGAAGGCCAGTCCCATGTGTGGAAGTCAGTCCTCCTCGGCTGGTTCTTGGCGTTTCTCCAGCAGCCCCAGCAGAGTGAGGAGCTTGGTGCTTATCTACACGGTGGGAAAGTAGTGGATATGGGGGAAATTTAGGGGTGAAATCTGAAGGGCCTGACACTTTGTAGAGACTGAGGAGGTCAGTATTAATGAATTTTGGCTGAGGCTATAGCTCAGTGGTAGAGTATTTGTCTAGCATGCACAAAGCCTTGGCTTCCATTCCTAGCCCCCTCCACACACACCCACACATACACACTGGAATTTTCATCGCAGTCCTTTGAGGAGGTGCTCTTACTGGCACCATTTTGCAGATGAGAAAAGAGGTGGTGTGGAAGTCTGCCTTTTCTTGAGTAGATAATGAATCTTCTCGGGTGTGGCTGACATACTGGCTATGCATGAGAGGGTCACTGCTCCTGCTTTTCTACTAGTTTTTTGTTTCTTTGTTTGTTTTTCGAGGCAGGGTATCACTGTAGCTCAGGCTGACCTAGAATTCACTATGTAGTCTCAGGGTGGCCTCAAACTCTCAGCGATCCTCCTATGTCTGCCTCCCAAGTGCTGTGATTAAAGGCGTGCACCACCACACCTGGTTATCTACTAGGTTTTTTTCATAGGGCAGATAGCCTGAAGGAGAGTTTTGCAAAAAAAAAAAAAAAAAAAAAAAAAGGGGGATCAGCATTTTATGTTTGTTTGTTTATGAGCGAGAATAGGTGAACAGGGACCTCTTTCCACTGCAAACAAACTCCAGATGAATTGTGCATTTGGCTTTATGTGCTGTTGCAGTCCGGTTCGCATTGCTGGTAGAAATCACCCAACCAAGAGCAGCTTGTGGGAAAAAGAGGTTTGTTTTGGCTTACAGACTCAAGGGGAAGCTCCAGGATGGCAGGGACAATGATGGCATGAGCAGGGACATCATCCTCCTGGCCAACATAAGATGGACCATAGCAATAGGAGAGTGTGCCAAACACTGCCATGGGGAAACTGGCTATAACACCCACAAGCCCGCCCCCAGCAATACACTGCCTCCAGGAAGCATTAATTTCCACTTGCCATCAGTTAGGGATCCTAGCATCCAGAACACCTAAGTTTATGGGGACACCTGACTCAAACCACCACATTCCGCCCCTGGCCCCCATAAACTGATATCCATACATGATGTAAAATACAATACATCCAGTCCAACTTTAAAAGTCCCCATAGTTTTTATAAATCCCAGTGATGTTCATACATCCCCATAGTCCAAGATCTTTTAACTGAACCATAATACCCCCCCAAAAAAAAATCCATAATGGCACAGAATAAACATTCACATTGCAAAAGATGGCATTGGACATAGCAAAGAAATATTCAGCCAATACAAGATTTAAACAGGGCAAACATCAAACTCTTTAACTCCAAGTCCAACAACTCTAGGTAGTGACAAGTCTCCAAGTCTGATAATTCTAACCAGCAATAAGTCTCTCTGGCAGTCCATTTCCGCCCTTTCAGCTAGGCTACTCACAGTCCTGGAAAACTTCATCAGGGCTGGCAGCTTTCCTTAGCAGCCATCTCGTGGTCTTGGTATCTCCACTGGGTCTCCACTGCAAGCCACGGTTCATCCTCACGCTCCATCGGTTCTCCATGCAGGCATCCAGCAAACCTGCTTCACAGTGCCCATGGCCGTTTACAAAACACAAGACCACATTGCAAACTCAATGAACCTCTCTTTCCTGCATTGCTGTATTCCACAATACCAGGTAGAGTGTCAATTCGTTAATCCAGGGGATGGGTGGAATAAAGCAAACTTTGAAGAACAGGATGCCCCTTGAGCACTCGGCCCCTTCAAAAGAGTCTACATTCTTTCTGTTGACCCAGTGTAGGTCAGCTGGCCCAATCTCAAAGGTTGTAATCTCTCAATTGCAGTTGATGGGCAGCAGTTCACCCCCAAATTTTTTTGTGTGCCATATCCCTCTGCTCACACCAGTTCATTTCAGAGCAACCCTGCACAACTTCTCAGGACACGGGCATAAGAGCAAGATTTTCACACATACTGCTAGCCCGGTCCAAGCAAAGCTTTCTCACCCTCATAAGACAAACCTCACAGTCCATAGTTCTTACTGCATTCAGGTCTTTCAACTTGGACCAGAATAGTCCATCAAGCTATACTTACAGCACTGCAAGGCATCTCTTAGGCCAACGTTTCAAGTCCTTCCACATTCCTCTTGAAAATCAGCTCTAAAAGGCCAAAGCCACATAGTCACGATTCTAGCAGCAATCCCACTCCTCAGTACCACTTTTACTGTTGCAGTCAGGTTCGAATTGCTGGTAGAAATCACCCAACCAAGAGCAGCTTGTGGGAAAAAGAGGTTTATTTTGGCTTAGAGGCTTGAGGGGAAGCTCACTATGGCAGGGGAAAGCAATGGTGGACATCACCCCCTGGCCAACAAAAGGTGGACCATAGCAACAGGAGAGTGTGTCAAACACTGCCATGGGGAAACTGGCTATAACACCCACAAGCCCGCCCCCAGCAATACACTGCCTCCAGGAAGCATTAATTTCCACTTGCCATCAGCTAGGGAACCTAGCATCCAGAACACCTAAGTTTATGAGGACACCTGACTCAAACCACCACATGTGGGTACTAGGAAATCAAACCTGGGCTGTCAGGCTTTGTAAGTAAGTGCTTTTAACTGCTGAGTCATTTCTCCAACCCCAGTATCAGAACTTTTTTTAAAAAAATTATAAAATTTATTTGCAAGGAGGGAGAGAATGGGCATACCAGGTCCTCATTCCACTGCAAACCAACTTCAGATGCATGTACCACTTTGTGCATCAGGCTAAACATGGGTACTGGGAAATTGAACCTGGGCCATCAGACTTTGCAAGCAAGCACCTTTAAACGCAGAGCTGTCCTCCTGCCCATTATTAATTTTTTATTTTTATTTATTTATTTTGAGGTAGGGTCTCCTGCTAGCTCAAGCTGACCTGGAACTCACTCTCTTTTCCCAAGCAGGCCTCATAATCAAAGTGATCCTCTTACCTCTCCACCATCCAAGTGCTGGGATTAAAGGCATGTGCCACCATGCCTAGCATTACTTAATTTATTTATTTTTTGCTTGACTTTTCAAGGTAGGAACTCCCTCTGTAGTCTTAGGCTGGCTCAGACTCATAACGTTTTCAATTTTTTTTGAAGGATCAGTATTTTAAATGAAAGAAAGCTTGTAGCTATGAAAGAAGAGAGTGATGAATATATCTGTAGAAGTAGGAATTAGCCAATATTACTAATCCTTAAAGAATCCTGCTGGACATATGTATTATACTAATACTTTACTATTTTTCATATCCTTATTTGATCTGGATGACTTGCTATCTTGCCATCATGGTATCTTGAACATATTCGATGAGTAATTGTTTAGATTTTAAGCTTAGTTTCTGAATTGTTCACTGTTGGTAACAGGAATAGATAATTTGTTTAATCAAAACAAGGGTTAACAAGCCCAGAAAACCAAGCGCCACATGTTCTCCCTCATACGTGGATCCTAGCTGCAGATGATTGGGCTTCTGTGTGAGAAGGAAAAAACTCAGTAGCAGAGGCCAGTAAGTTAAAAAGGAGATACAAAAGGAAGAGAAAGGAAGGGAGGAGGGTACTTAATAGGTTGGTATTGTATATATGTAAGTAGAATGATTGAGATGGGGAGGGGATATGATGGAGAATGGAATTTCAAAGGGGAAAGTGATGGGGGGAGGGTATTACCATGGGATATTTTTTATAATCTTGGAAAATGTTAATAAAAATTGAGAAAAAAAATAAAAAAGAAAAAAATGTAAAAAAATAAAAAATAAAAATAAATAAAAAAAAGAAGTATTAAACCCAGGACTTAAAAAAAAAAAAAAAACCAACAAGGGTTAAAATATGAAAACCAGGAGCTAGAGACATGGCTTAGCAATTAAGGCACTTACTTGCAAAGTCAGAAGGCCCCAGTTCGATTCTCCAGTACCCACGTAAAGCCAGATGCACAAAGTGGTGCCTGTATCTGGAGTTCGTTTGCAGCAGCAAGAGGCCCTGGTGCGCCCATTCTTGCCCCCACCCACACCATGTGTGTGTCTCCCTTTCTGTCTTTCTCTCTTTGCTTGCAAATAAATAAATATGAAAGTCACTGGTAAGATATAGCTCAGTAGTAGTGCACTTTCCTAGCATGTACAAAGCCCTGGATCCAATCCCTAAACATGAAACTATACATAGCTGTGAGCCATTTGAAAGTGGAGTCTAGGGCTGGAGAGCTGGCTCAGCTGTTAAAAGTACTTAATTGCAAAGCCTAACAGCCCCATTCAGTTTTCCAGTACCCATGTCAAGCCAGATGCAGAGTGATGTATGTGTTTAAAGTTAGTAGAAGCAGGCCTTACTCACTGTATCTGCCTTCTGCTCTCTCTTAAAAATAAAATAGAGGGCTGGAGAGATGGCTTAGCACTTAGCGCGTTTGCCTGCATTGCCAAAGGACCTTGGTTCAATCTCCCAGGACCCACATAAACCAGATGCACACAGTGGTGCATGTGTCTGGAGTTCATTTGCAATGGCTGGAGGCCCTGGCATGCCTATTTTTTTGCTCTGTCTCTGCCTCTTTCTCACTCCCTCAAATAAATATTTATAAATAAATAAATAAATAAATAAATAAATAAAGCTGGAGAAATGGCTTAGTGGTTAAGGCGCTTGCCAGCAAAGCCAAAGGACCCAGATTTGATTCCCCAGTACCCACATAAAGCCAGATTCACAAGGTGACACATGCATCTGGAGTTCGTTTGCAGTGGCAAAAGGCCCTGGTGTGCCCATTCTCTGTATTTGCCTCTCTCTCAGTCTCTCATAAAAACTCATTGTTTAGCCAGGCGTGGTGGCACATGTCTTTTGTCCCAGCACTCGGGAGGCAGAGATAGGAGGATCGCCATGAGTTCAAGGCTACCCTGAGACTACATAGTGAATTCCAGGTCAGCTTGGGCTAGAGTGAGACCCTACCTCCAAAAAACAGCAACAACAACAAAAAACATCATGGTTTAATAAAGAAGTGAATAAAATGTCTTGTTTTTTCTTTTTTCTTTTTGAGGTAAAGTCTCACTCGAGTCCAGGTTGACCTGCAATTTCCTATGTAGACTTAGAGTGGCCTCGAACTCACGGCATTCTTCCTACCTCTGCCTTCCAAGTGCTGGGATTAAAGGAATGCTGGTGCACACCTTTATCTGTGGAAGCTGGAGATCGAACTCGGTGCCTCATGCTTATGCAAGCAAGCACTTTCACCTGCTGAGCCATCTCTCCAGGCCTGTTTTAGTGCACCTGTAATACAGCCTGCCTGTAGTGTGAAAAGTAATGATGTTTTGTATGTAAACACAATGCACATGAGACAGACAGGACAGTGTGAATGTCCATAAAACAGGCCCATGGCCTAGCCTACCAACAGGACTAAAAGAGGTGACGTGGAAGGGGATTGTTGGCGTTTTCTTTTAAAAGTATTTTGCCCAGCACTCGGGAGGCAGAGGTAGGAGGATCGCCGTGAGTTCGAGGCCACCCTGAGACTCCATAGTGAATTCCAGGTCAGCCTGGGCTAGAGTGAGACCTTACCTCGAAAAACCAAAAAAAAAAAAAAAAAAAAAAAAAAAAGTATTTTGATTTTTTTAATTTATTTGCAAGGAGGGAATGAGAAAAAGAATGAGAATGGGCTTGCCAGGGCCTAGTGCCACTGCAAATGAACTCCAGACACATGCCCCACTTTGTGCATCTGCCTCTACATGGCACTGAGGAACTGAACCAGGCCATCAGGCTTTACAAGCAAGTGCTTTGAATCAGTGAGCCATGTTTCCAGCCCCCCCCTTTTTTTTTGAGGTAGGGTCTCACTCTAGCTCAAGCTGACCTGGAATTCACTATGTATTCTTTTTTTTTTTAATTTTTTTAAATTAATTAATTATTTATTTGAGAGCGACAGACACAGAGACAAAGACAGATAGAGGGAGAGAGAGAGAATGGGCGCACCAGGGCTTCCAGCCTCTGCAAACGAACTCCAGACGCGTGCGCCCCCTTGTGCATCTGGGTAACGTGGGACCTGGGGAACCGAGCCTTGAACCGGGGTCCTTAGGCTTCACAGGCAAGCGCTTAACCGCTAAGCCATCTCTCCAGCCCTCACTATGTATTCTTAGGGTGGCTTCAAACTCACAGTGATCCTCCTACTTCTTGCCTCCCAAGTGCTGGAATTAACGGCGTACACCACCATACCCAGCCTAACTTTTTCTTTAAACACCTGCTGGGTGTTTGACTTGGTACAAAGGAATGTATTATTATTATTATTATTAAAATATTTTATGTATTTATTTGAGAGAGAGAGACAGGAAGAGGCAAATAGAGAGAAAGGGAGAATGGGCACGCCAAGGTCTCCAGCCACTGCAATCAGACTCCAGATGCATGCACCCCTTGTGCATCTGGTTTATGTGGGTCCTGGGGAATTGAACCAGGGTCCTCAGGCTTCACAGGCAAATGCCTTAACCACTAAGCCATTTCCCCAGCCCAGGGATATATCTGTTTATACATAAAGAGAAATCTGAAGACAAAGCAGGGCATGTAACAGTTCATAGTGCTTTTGGTCTTCGTGGTGTCTATTATTAGGCAGCCTTAAGTGCTCCTGCAAGTCTGGGCAGAGAGACCCACTCCTTTTTATAGAGTTTGGCTTAGAGTAGACTCTCCAAGGGTGGGTGGCTTACGATGGGCATAGTGGTGCATTACTTAGCCATGGTTTCTTTCATCCAGCCCTGGTGGACTACACAATTTACAGATGCTGGTTAAGTACTGTTTGAATGAGGTAGGGTGGAAGCCTTGCTATCCGGGTTTAACATGTTTGCTTCTGTCTCTTTCCCTCAGGCTTCAACCATGTTACGAGCCTCCTTGGTACCAGAGTAAGTAATCGCTTTTAGGAATTAAGTTTTTTTTACTTTATTTATTTGAGAGAGACTAGGCACACCAGGGCTTGTAGCTGCATATGAACTCCAAATGCATAGGGCACTTTGTGCATGTGGCTTACTTGGGTCCTGGGAATTGAACCTGGGTCCTTTGGTTTTGCAGGCAAACGCCTTAACCCTAAGCCATCTCTTCAGCCTACTTTTAGGAATTTTTATTAACATTTCCATATAAAACTAGAATTCAAACTAGAAACCCAGGACCCACATAAACCAGATGGGTGTGGTGACAAAGGCCTTTAATCCCAGCACTCAGGAGGTGGAGATAGCATTGCTGTGAGTTCGAGGCCAGCCTGGAAGTACAGAGTGAGTTACAGGTCAGCCTGGGCTAAAGTAAGACCTTACCTCAAAGAAAGAAAGAAAAAAACAGAGTGGAGGGATGGCTTAGTGGTTAAGGCATGTGCTTGCAAAGCCAAAGGATCCATGTTTGATTCCCCAGGACCCACGTTAGCCAGATGCACAAGGGGGCACATGCATCTGGAGTTTGTTTCCAGTGGCTGGAGAACCTGACTCACCCATTCTCTTTCTCTCTCTCTCTTTGTCAAATAAATAAAAATAAAACATTAAGAAAATTTAAGGGTTGGAGGTATGGCTTAGCAGTTAAGGTGCTTGCCTGCTAAACCAAAGGACCTTGGTTCAATTCCCCAGAACTCATGTAAGCCAGATGCACAAGGTGGCGCATGCATCTGGAGTTCGTTTGCAGTGGCTGGAAGCCCTGGCATGCCCATTCTCTCTCCCTCTCTCTCTCTCTCTCCTGCCTCTTTCCCTCTCTCAAATAAATAAATAAAATAAAAAATTTAAAAAATCTTTTAAAAAATTTTAAAAAAGAAAGAAAAAACTAGGTTTATTAAATGTTCAAGTACATGTGAATAAAAAGGAAATACCAGTAATTATTAATTATGCTATTAAACTCTAGGAACTGTCTTATTTATTTGTTTGAGAGAGTGAGAGAGAAAGAGGCAGAGAGAGAGAGAGAGAGGAGAGAAAGAATGGGCATGCCAGGGCCTCGGCTGTAGACCAACTCAAGATGCATGTGCCGGGTACATCTGGCTTATGTGGATCCTGAGGAATCGAACCAAGGTCCTTTGGCTTTGCAGGCAGGCGACTTAACTGCTAAGCCATCTCTCCAGCCCTGTCTTTTTTATTTCAGTTTTTTAAAGATGATTTTATTTATTAGAGACAGGGCGGGGGGGAGAGTGTGAGAATGGGTGCACCAGGGCCCCTAGCCACTGCAGATGAACTCCAGATGACAACATGTATCACCATGTGCATCTGGCTTACATGGAACCTGGAGAATTGAACCTGGGTCCCTGGGCTTCACAGGCATGAGCCTTAACTGCTAAGCCATCTCTCCAGCCTTTTTTTTTTTTTTTTTTTTGAGGCAAGCCCAACAGACCGTGTGTGTGTGTGTGTGTGTGTGTGTGTGTGTGTGTGTGTGCACAATATTGTGTGCTTGTGTCATATGGCTTATGTGGGACCTGGAGAATTGAACATGAGTTCTTAGGCTTTGCAGGCAAGCTCCTTAACTGCTAAGCCATCTCTCTAGCCCTAGAACTGTCTGTTAACATTAATTCTATTTTTTCTGGTAAGGTAGAATCAAATGGAAACAAACTATTGACTTGCTCCTATGGTGTTCTATAGAAACAAATTCAGTCTCCCCTCACTGAGCAGTCAGCAGAATGTTGAAATGTCTTCAGTGTTTTTCTTTTTTCTTTTGGTTTGTCAAGGTAGGGTCTTACTCTAGCCCATGCTGACCTGGAATTCATTCTGTATTCTCAGGGTGGCCTCAAAACTCACGGCGATCCTCCTACTTCTGCCTCTCGAATGCTGGGATTAAAGGTGTGAGCCACCACACCCAGCTATATTTTTATTTTCTTATTTTATTTTTTTTCAGTTATATGTTCTCAATGCTGAGGTGGCTCCCACTATGACCAGGGCCTCAGACTAGTCTTGCCTTTGCCCAAGCACACCTGTCCAGATCAGCTAGGCTGTCACCTGGGGATGTGAATCTCATCCGCTGTGTGCTGCAAAAGCAAGGAAGGAGAAACCTTGAGTTTGGACATGACGCCTAGGAGGGGTTCTGCTAAGCCTCCGAGCCAGCTGTGTGGCATGGGCCTGTGAGAGGCTTCAGCCCAGGAGGGCCACAGCCTTCCTCCCTCTTCCTGCCTGAGCTTGGTACTGACGTGGCACAATGCTCTCTCCTGCCACTTGGTGGCAGGAGAGCATGATGCTTATGGGTGCGGATTGCCCTATTTAAGTCCCACCTCTGCTACCACTTCTGTGATCTTGGGCTACTTATGATTTCTTGGTTCCTGAGCTTCCTTACCTATAAGATGAGAAGAGAGCGGTGGTTCTGCTCTGGGATTGTTACAAGGATAAAGATAAGTTGACGTGTAGTGTGCACCTCTTGCGGTGTGGAGACACTATTCAGAAACACTTGATTTTGCTAACATTAGTGATGTAGGGGCAGGGTTACTTCCAGAGCGTAAAAAGGACGAGCTTGTGGCAGATGGTAGAGGACATAGAGGAAGGTCAGACCCAGTCTTCTCAGTTAGTGGGAGAGTATCCAGGCCTCTTGGTAATGAGCTGAGTGTGCAGTCCTTCCTCCACTGACAGCCATGTATAGTCACTCAGGGCTGTTCTCCTTCCCTCCAGAGAAAGTACCCAGTTCTAGGGCATGACCAAATTTGGCTTTGCAATTACAAATTTTTGTCTAGAACAAGAGCATGTTTGAATTTTAAATTAAATTTTTCCAAAAATTACAAAGGAAAAAAATGTTGGGCCAGAGGGATAGCTTAGCGGTTAAGGTGTTTGCCTATAAAGCCAAAGGACCCAGGTTTGATTCCCCAGGATTCATGTTAGCCAGATGCACAAGGTAGTGCATGGGTCTGGAGCTGTTTGCAGTGGCTGGAGACCCTGACGTGCCCATTCTTTCTCTCTCTCTCTCTCCCTCTTTCTCTCTGTCAAATAAATAAATAAATAAATAACAATTTAAAAAAAGAAAATGTTGAAAAAAATGTTCACATTAAAATAATTTTGTTTGTTTAATTTTTGGACAGAGGCTTACTCTTAGTGTGGTCTGGCCTGGAAGTCATTATGTAGCCCAGGTTGGCTTTGAACTTACGGCAATCCTCATGCCTCAGCCTTAAGATGCTGAGATGACAAGCATGAGTCACCACACCTGGCTTGTTGAAATAGTTTTTTTTTTTTTTTTAAAGTACTTGAATTTGTGTCTTTATTCTTCATTCTACACTTATTTCTACATAAGATAATACTTATAAAGAAAACACAGCAATTGTTTTTCTGTTCTTGAATAAGACAAGGACTACCTTTTGAATATGTGTATGTATGCATGTGTGTTTATGTGCACATGTGTGCATGTGTATGTGAAGGCCAGAGGCCACATTCCCCTTCATTTTTTTTTTATTAACATTTTCCATGATTATAAAAACATATCCCATGGTAATTCCCTCCCTCCCCACCCCCACACTTCCCCATTTGAAATTCCATTCTCCATCATATTACCTCCCCATTACAATCACTGTAATTACATATGTACAATATCAACCTATTAAGTATCCTCCTCCCTTCCTTTCTCTTCCCTTTATGTCTCCTTTTTAACTTACTGGCCTCTGCTACCAAGTATTTTCCTTCTCACGCAGAAGCCCAATCATCTGTAGCTAGGATCCCCATATGAGAGAGAACATGTGGTGCTTGGCTTTCTGGGCCTGGGTTACCTCACTTAGTATAATCCTTTCCAGGTCCATCCATTTTTCTGCAAATTTCATAACTTCATTTTTCTTTACCGCTGAGTAGAACTCCATTGTATAAATGTGCCACATTTTCATTATCCACTCATCTGTTGAGGGACATCTAGGCTGGTTCCACTTCCCAGCTATTATAAATTGAGCAGCAATAAACATGGTTGAGCACGTACTTCTAAGGAAATGAGATGAGTCCTTTGGATATATGCCTAGGAGTGCTATAGCTGGGTCATATGGTAGATCAATCTTTAGCTGTTTTAGGAACCTCCACACTGATTTCCACAATGGCTGGACCAGATTGCATTCCCACCAGCAGTGCAGAAGGGTTCCTTTTTTTCCACATCCCCGCCAACATTTATGATCATTTGTTTTCATGATGGGAGCCAATCTGACAGGAGTGAGATGGAATCTCAATGTAGTTTTATTCTGCATTTCCCTGATGACTAGTGACGTAGAACATTTTTTTAGATGCTTATATGCCATTCGTATTTCTTGCTTTGAGAATGCTCTATTTAGCTCCATAGCCCATTTTTTGATTGGCTTGTTTGATTCCTTATTATTTAACTTTTTGAGTTCTTTGTATATCCCAGATATTAATCCTCTATCAGATATATAGCTGGCGAAGATTTTTTCCCATTCTGTAGGTTGCCTCTTTGCTTTTTTCACTGTGTCCTTTGCAGTGCAAAATCTTTGTAATTTCATGAGGTCCCAGTGATTAATCTGTGGCTTTATTGCCTGAGCAATTGGGGTTGTATTCAGAAAGTCTTTGCCAAGACCAATATGTTGAAGGGTTTCCCCTACTTTTTCCTCTAGCAGTTTCAGAGTTTTTTAAGATAGCATTTTAAAAGTGATAACACAGTTCTGGAAGGAGTATGCTAGTCCAGGATGGTCAATTTCAAAGCCACCCTGGGCAAGGAGGAATTACCCAAGTTCTATCACTTCTGCCCAAATGTCAGGAGAACTGGTTTTTCAAGGTAGGGTCTCACTCTAGCCCAGGCTGACCTGGAATTCACTCTGTACTCTCAAGGTGGCCTTGAACTCACGGTAATCCTCCTACCTCTGCCTCCCGAGTTCTGGGATTAAAGGTGTGTGCCACCACGCCCGGCTGAAATAGTTTTTTAAAAGATTTATTTTTACTTATTTGTTTATTAGAGACAGAGAGGGAAAGAGAGTGAGGATGTGTGCATCAGGACCTCTAGCCATCGCAAACAAACTCCAGATGTCTGTGCTACCAATGTGCATCTGGCTTACATGGGACCTGGAGAATCAAACCTGGGTCCTTAGGCTTTGCAGACATGTGCCTTAACCACTAAGCCATCTCTCCAGCCCTGAAATACTTTTGAGTTCCAAAAATAGAATAAAAAATACTCAGGGCTGGGGAGATGGTTTAGTGGTAAAGACATTTGTTTACAAAGCTTGAATTCCCTAGCATCCTTGTAAAGTCAATGCAAAGTGCTGCATGCACAAATAAACAAAATAAAAGAATTCATACATAACCGTCACCCATACTCCCCACCGTTAGTATTTCCACAAGCCTAGTACACTTAGCAAAATCAGGTCAGAATGGGGAGCGGGTTGTGCAGGGGTGAGACCTGTATTCCTAGCACTTGTGAGGCAGTTGCGGGAGGATCACGAGTTTGAGGCCAGCCTGGCCTGCACAGTGCGAGCCTGTATCAAAAGCTAAAACAAACCAAAACTAGCTTGTAATTTTTCATTATGTAAGTAATGCATGCCTGTTACAGAAAATTTGTATGTCATAACTTAATAGCAGAGCTGATCCGGGTGCCGGGCTTCTCTGTGGAGGTGTTGGGAGTCCATGCAGGGGGCAGTTGGGCCACTGCTGGTCTCATCCCTGGCCGCCTCTGGAGCCATGCGCTGGTGCACAGGTGTAAAGAATGTGCCCCTTTGCCCTTTTCTTTCTCTTTGAACCTGCGATGCCGAGTAGGAAACTGAAGGATGTGCCATTACTGCCCTCCCTGGATTATGAGAAACTGAAGAAGGATTTGATTTGGGGGAGTGACCGCTTGAAAGCCTTCTTGTTGCAGGCTCTGCGCTGGGTAGGTAACCTGTTCCTTGGAGCTAATCAACAACACACAAAAGAGAAGCCAGTGCTGCTGTTCTTGGCTCGCTGCTTGCTTGTATCTCAGAAACCTCCACTAAAGATCTTTCTTCCTGCTGCCTGCTGCCACCAGGATGTGAAGAAAAAAGCAGCTCCTGAATAGCTCTGGGCACATTCTTAAAAGTTCTGTATTAGTGTCAGTTACCATAGGACAGGGAGCTGCTGCCCCTACCATCCAGCATGTCCTAGTCCAAAGCTACGCCCAGCTTGAAGTCTGCACGTGAGAGCACGCGGGCAGGCCCATCACAGCTACACTGTGAGGTGGCCACACTGGGCGGTCCTCAGGACAAACTCTCTCAGGTCACAGGAGAAATCAGGCTTCATCTGAATTCTCACTTTCCTCTTCAGCATTTAGGTTGGTTGATGTCAGCCAGCAAGGGGTTTTCCACCTTCCCACTTGCAGACCCCTCTCTACACAATGGAAAACTATGGAGGATGCCAAACAGCTTTAATTTATGAGAATTTTACCTCACAATAGTTACAGTTTTAGGAAATAAAAGCTGGGAAAACTTAAAATATATGCATTTATTAATCCATGTAAATAATAAATGACATGTTAACATAATTGACATATTTTATGAATTGTCACTGTTTTCTAACAATGTAGGTAGCAAGAAGGGTAGTGTTGCTTGCTTGCTTTCTTTTTTTTTTTTTTTTTTTGGTTTTTCAAGGTAGGGTGTCACTCTAGCTCGGGCTGACCTAGAATTCACTATGTAGTCTCAGGATGGTCTTGAACTCAACAGTGATCCTTCTACCTCTGCCTCCCGAGTGCTGGGATTAAAGGCATGTGCCACCACACCTGGCTTTTTTTTTTTTTTTTTTTTTCTTTTTGAGGTAGGATCTCGCTGTAGCCCAGGCTGACCTGGAATTCACTATGAATTCTCAGCATAGCCTCCAACTCAGACAATCTTCCTACCTCTGCCACCCAAGTGCTGGTGTTAAAGGCATGTGCCACCACACCCTGCACTTTCTGTATAAGTACATATATATACATATATATATATAATTTTTAAAAAATATATATTGTTTTTTTCTTTTTAAATATTTTTTTAATGACAACTTCCAAAATTATAAACAATATCCCATGGGAATTCCCTCCCTCCCCCCACTTTCCCCTTTGAAACTTTTTTGGTTTTTTTGAGGTAGGGTCTCTCTCTAGCACAGGCTGACCTGGAATTTACTCTGTATTCTCAGGTTGGCCTTGAACTCATGGTGATCCTCCTACCTCTGCCTCCCAAGTGCTGAGATTAAAGGTGTGCACCACCACACCTGGCTTAAAAAAATGTATTTGGTTTTTATTTGTTAGAAAGAAAGAGAGAGAATGGTGTGCCAAGGCCTCTAATCACTGCAAACAAACTCCAGATGTATGCGCCACCATGTGCATCTGGCTTACATGGGTTCTGGGGAATGGAACCTGGGTCCTTATGAGGCAAGTGCTTTACTGCTAAGCCATCTCTCCAGGTTTGCTTTCCACTTTTGTACGTTTCTGTTACTGTATTCATACTTCATATCCTCTGAGAGATTGACTTGGAAAGGACAAGACACATTTTAGTATTACTGAGAAAATAATCATGTTCTGGAAGACCCTTGTAGGGATTGGGGTACCCAGAGTTCCCGGGTCACACTTGGGAGAACCACTGGCTAAGGCCAGTGCTGGTTGGCCCTTTTGCCAAATGACCCATTCTGGCTGTTCCTGCATTCGTGCCAAGTCTCTTCATGGATCCCCAAGTTTCAGAGTGTCTCAGTCAGAATCCTTGGAGCAATTTTACTATCTGTGGGTGAATCAGCCCTCCCTGGCCCTTGGCCTCTGGTAGTGCATCCTGGACCATGCCGAGGGAGGAATCTGATTGCTGTAGTGCCTGCCCTCGTTTTCAGGAGCCTGCTGACCAGGTTGGATGGGCAGCATGAGTGATTGCCAGAAGCTGCCCCTGACTACACCCCGCTGCTCACGTTAGCCACGCTGTCTGTCTGCGTTTGCTCTCAGTCCATACCACTCCCGAGCCTCTTGCTGAGACAGCAACCCTTTGCTGAGAGGGACATCTTCACAGGACAACCAGGAAAAGTATGCAGGTGTCTTAGGACTTTGTGTCTGCCTCCAGTGTTCTACCCTTTGCCTTGCTGCAACAGAAGGCGAGTAGCATCCTCCCCCCATGTCACATTTTGGGCACACTCCTTCAGCAGAGGCCCTTAGAGACCTTAGAGCCTGCCCCACCATGATGGTCAAGTCTGCTAGCAACATCTCCCTCCCTCTGGAAGCCTCTCCCATCCTCCTGTGTTTGGTCACATTGGGCTCTTGCCTGGCCTTCACCTATGCGGAGAACAGGGATCATCTCCATAGCCAGCTTCTCTTCTTCACACACAGATGTAGAGTCTGCAGCCTTGGGTGTTTAACTAGGAAGGGCTTCCAGGAAAAGCACATACATTTGCTTGTGTCAGGAATACAGCTTTCTCCTATCCTAACACAGACCTGTCTCACCCATGCACACACACACTTCTCATCACTCCCACACAGGTGGTTCTTCTCCTCTGGGTGCTATGTACATTCTTTTTTTTTAAAAAAAAAAAACAAAAACTGTTTATTTTTATTTATTTGAGAGCGACAGACAGAGAGAGAAAGAGGCAGACAGAATGGACGCACCAGGGCCTCCAGCCACTGCAAACAAACTCTAGATGTATGCACCACCTTGTGCATCTGGCTTACACAGGTACTGGGGAGTCGAGCCTTGGACCAGGGCCCTTAGGCTTCGCAAGCAAGCACTTAACCGCTAAGCCATCTCTCTATACAGCCTTAGTGGCTTCTCAATGTCTGCAGAATTCTGGCTGATTACCTCTGTCTGTTTCCTCCTCTTCTTCCTCTCCTCTTTTCTTTCCTGTCTTCCTTCTGTTTCTCTCACTCTCACTCTCTATAGGATAGTGTTTATAGGATAGGATCAAGTGAATTCACTAGTGTGACAAGCATCCACATCCTCCACAGCTAGTACTGAGCCCCACTCTCTGAGCTGAACTATTCTGCTCCCCTCCCCCATGGTCGCGTCCCCTTTGCTGGCTTACAGTCTGTTCCTCCTTTGGGGTCCCGCTCTTACCTCTCTACTGTTGAGAGCTCTCTTAACTGTCACTAATAAACAAGCATTATGCCTCTTTGTCCTCCCAGAGACATCACACGTGTAAGCAGCCACCTTCTAGTCACCCGTTGGAAGCATATCATTGGAAGTTTCTGACTGGCTGCTCAGCAGGGTGGCCGACCCTGGCAACTGGATATTGTTTATATTGCAGTCAAATGCTGTGTCACTGAGCTATGTCTCTGGGTATTATGATACTATTTACTTTGTTTGATTCAGTGTGTAGTTACTGGTATTGCTCTAACAGCTAAGCCATATCTGCTATTTGGAAATGTCTTGCCCTTTAAAACTTAGATCCTATTACTTTTTGTTTTTCTTCCCTCCAGCGCCTGACCACATCCCATCCCGGGGAGCAGAGGGAGACAGTTCTGCAGGCCTACATCAGCAACGACCTCTTGGACTGTCACAGCCACAACCAGGTTGGTAAGAGATGGCAGGGCCTTCCATGGGAAGGCTGGGACCTTGCATCAGCCAGGCATGGTGACGCACAACTTTAATCCCAGCACTTGGGAGGCTGAGGTAGGAGGATCACTGTGAGTTTGAGGCCAGCCTGAGACTACAGACTGAATTGTCAATCTGGCCTAAAGTGAAACCCTGCTTTGAAAAAAAAAAAAAGAAGATTCTGGCTTCATCTCTCCAGGCATTTTGCACTCTGTTTAATATAAGTATGGTCCTTGGGGTACTATTTTAGACTAGTGAGGTCTAATCAGCAAAATTAAAGCAATCTGGAAGCTCTTAAATACAAACATCTTCTTTTGAGAACTTCAGTTCACAGGATACTACATTTGATTGAAATAGCATAACTATTCTCTTCGTGCTGAAAACATTGAATAATTAAATGTTTGTTGAAAAGTAAGAGTGATGTTCTGGCAGTTTTAGGAATATAACTTGCCCAGATTTGCACCCAGCAAGTGTACAAAGGGAAGGAATGTGACATCTAGCAAGCACCGGCTACATGCAGAACATGATGCTGTGTACTTTCCCACATGACATCTTGGTCCTTAAACAACCATGAAGCATGGGTATCATAATCCCCCTTAGCGAATGAGAAAACAGAGATTCTGAGTTGAAATATAACACCTCAAAGCACACCACATATGAGATGCAGAATACACTCTTCAACCAGAAATCAGTGTTTTTTTATAGTGCCAACTTTATTTTTTTTGTTGATGGATTTTTTTTTTAATTTTTATTTATTTATTTGAGAGCGACAAACACAGAGAGAAAGACAGGTAGACAGAGAGAGAGAGAATGGGCGTGCCAGGGCTTCCAGCCTCTGCAAACGAACTCCAGATGTGTGCACCCCCTTGTGCATCTGGCTAACGTGGGACCTGGGGAACTGAGCCTCGAACTAGGGTCCTTAGGCTTCACAGAGCAAGCGCTTAACCGCTAAGCCATCTCTCCAGCCCTGTTGATGGATTTTTATTTGCTGTTGTTGTTTTCAAGGTAGGGTCTCACTATAGCTCAGGCTGACCTGGAACTCACTCTGAAATTCCAGGCTGTCCTTGAACTAACAGCAACCCTCCTGCCTCTGTCTTTCAACTGCTGGGATTAAAACCACCACACCTGGGCTGGAGAGATGGCTTAGCAGTTAAGCATTTGCCTGCCATGCCATAGGACCCAAGTTTGATTCCCCAGGACCCACCTAAGCCAGCTGCACAAAGGGCCCATGTGTCTGGAGTTTTTTTGCAGTGGCTAGTGGCCCTGGTGTGCCCATTCTCTCTGTTTGTCTCTCTTTTCTCTCTCTCTCTCTTTCTGCATGAAAAAAAAAACGCACTACACCTGGCCCTCAACTTTTTTTGTTATTCAAAACCAGGCAGGGGCTGAAGAGATAATTCAGCCATTAAAGGTGCTTGCTTGCAAAGCCTGCCAACCCTTGTTCAATTCTCCAGAACCCACATAAAGCTAGATGCACAAAGTGGAACCTGTTCAGGAGTTCGCTTTTGTGGCAAGAGGCCCTGGTGCACTTTTTCTCTCTTTCCTCACAATAAATAAAAATAATAGATTTTTTTAAAAGGGGGAGGTAGCAGGGTGTGGTGGCACACACCTTTAATCCTAGCACTCAGGAGGCAGAGGTAGGAGGATAGCTGAGACTTCAAGGTCAACTTGAGACTCCATAGTGAATTCCAGGTCAGCCTGGGCTAGAGTGAGACCCTACCTCAAAAAAAAAAAAAAAAAAAAAAAGAGTAAAGTTTATTTATGTTGGAAGCCAATGGAGAATTGGAAAATTGTTACCCTTAGTTGGAAGGGGCTTCATCCTGAAGGTTCCTAGGCTCTGGAAATGTTTCTTGGCTTGGTTTACCCATATCACATCATCATTTTATGGAAACTCATCAAGCTACACACTTATGACCTGTGAGACTTTATGTAGAGTTGTTATAAAAATCTCTGTTGGGCATGGTGGTGCACACCTTTAATCCCAGCACTCAGGAGTCAGAAGTAAGAGGATCACCATGAGTTCAAGGCCACCCTGAGACTACATAATGAATTCCAGGTCAGCCTGGGCTAGAGTGAGACCCTACCTTGAAAAACTGAAAAGAAAAAAAAAAATCTCACCTAAGGGCTGGAGATATGGTTCAGTGGTTAAGGTGCTTGCCTGCAAAGCCTAATGACTTGGGTTTGTTTCCCCAGTAGCAATGTAAAGCCAGATGCAGAAGGTGTCACATGCATCTAGAGTTCATTTACAGTGGCTGAAGATCCTGGCATGCCCATTCCTTTTTTTTTTTTTTTTTAACATAATACAGATTTCTTTGTTTTAATTTCTTTTTTTAAATAAATAAAAGAAATAAACTTTATTGAGACAGATCACACTTCACCTACGTAAAAGGTACATATAATTCGATAGTTGTTAGTATAGAGTTTTGCAATATGACCACAATCAACATTACAACATCCCAAAGAAAATCCTGCGCCCTTTATCGGTCACTACTAATCCTCCTCCCTCCAGCCCATGGCAACTGTGAATCTGCCTGCCGTCTCTGGCCTATCGATTCTGGACATTTGATGTAAATGAAATGCAGTATGTGGTCCTGGGGACTGGCTCCTTCTGCTCAGCATCATGTTTTCAAGGCTTGCCCATGTGGCAGTGCAAGTCAGCTCTCCATCCAGTGTGTAGCTGACTCGCATTAAACATCTGGTTGTAACATGTTACATCTCTCCACCCACCAGCGGACGGACATTTGGGCTGCTTCCACTTTGTGGGCATGCCCATTTTTTCTGCCTATCTTCTCTCTTTCTTTCTGTGCTTGAAAATAAATAAATGAATTTTGTTTTAAACTCACCTAAGGCTTGATGTGGTGGCGCATGCCTTTAATCCTAGCACTCAGGTGGCAGAGGTAGGAGGATCACTGTGAGTTTGAGGCTAGCCTGAGACTACGTAGTGCATTCCAGGTCAGCTTGGGCTAGAGTGAGACCCTACCTTGAAGAAACTAAATTACAACAACCACAACAACATCTTGCCTAAATAAAGTAAGGGCCATTGGTGTCTTGAGGATGACAGTCTTCAACATGTGGCCCTCTTAGGATGGCTTGGTTCAGTCCTGGCCCTCAGAATCTGGTGAGCTGCCATAAGGCCGTGTCTTCACCAGACTTCTGTGGATTCCTTTCCCATCTCCCTTAGTTATTGCCTCCTCCACTTCATCCTCTAGTCTTTCTTTCTGGGCTAGCGATAGTGAGCACAGGGTCTTGTGGGTACTTGACCACTCACTGAGTCACCCCCAGCCCTTGTTGTATGTAGCACTGTTTTTATCTTTGTGTCTATGTGCATGGTGTGGACATGCATGTGTGAGCGTGGACAAGTGCATGCCACAGCACACCTGTAGAGGTCAGAGGACAACCCTAGGTGTTAGTCCTCACCTTCTGCCTTGTTTGAGGCAGGGCCATTTTGTGGCTTATCAGTGTACACCAGGCTAGCAGCCTGAGCTTCTAGGAACTCGAGCACTGGTATTCTGGATGCTCACCACTGTCTGGCTTTACTGGAGTTAGATCCATGGGTCATTGTGCTTATGTGGCAAACAGTTTTACCCACTGAACTACTTCCTGAACCCCAGCCCTTGTTTTGTTGAGAAGGTTTTGCTATGTAGCCCAAGCTGTCCTTAAATTGGCAATCCCCCTGCCTCCTGAATGCTGGAATTATAGGTCTGCACCATTTCTGTCTTCCTTCATTTTGACTGATACTGGCCCCTACGAGCCTGTGTCCCCAGTGCATAGAACTCCTCTGTATTACCCGCTCATGAGAATATCCCCTCCCCGGCCCTATGCTTAGGAGGTCACAGGAGCTGCACAGTGTAATCCAGTCACTTTGTTCCTGTCTTCCTATATCTGTCTGTGTTGTCCCCAGTTCTCCTGACATTTGAGCAGAAGTGATAGAACTTGGGTAATTCCTCCTTGCCCAGGGTGGCTTTGAAATTGACCATCCTGGACTAGCATACTCCTTCCAGAACTGTGTTATCACTTTTAAAATGCTATCTTAAAAAACTCTGGAGCTGCTAGAGGAAAAAGTAGGGGAAACCCTTCAACATATTGGTCTTGGCAAAGACTTTCTGAATACAACCCCAATTGCTCAGGCAGTAAAGCCACAGATTAATCACTGGGACCTCATGAAATTACAAAGATTTTGCACTGCAAAGGACACAGTGAAAAAAGCAAAGAGGCAACCTACAGAATGGGAAAAAATCTTCGCCAGCTATATATCTGATAGAGGATTAATATCTGGGATATACAAAGAACTCAAAAAGTTAAATAATAAGGAATCAAACAAGCCAATCAAAAAATGGGCTATGGAGCTAAATAGAGCATTCTCAAAGGAAGAAATACGAATGGCATATAAGCATCTAAAAAAATGTTCTACATCACTAGTCATCAGGGAAATGCAAATTAAAACTACATTGAGATTCCATCTCACTCCTGTCAGATTGGCCACCATCATAAAAACAAGTGATCATAAATGCTGGCGGGGATATGGAAAAAGAGGAACCCTTTTACACTGCTGGTAGGAATGCAATCTGGTCCAGCCATTGTGGAAATCAGTGTGGAGGTTCCTAAAACAGCTAAAGATTGATCTATCATGTGACCCAGCTATAGCACTCCTAGGCATATATCCAAAGGACTCATCTCATTTCCTTAGAAGTACGTGCTCAACCATGTTTATTGCTGCTCAATTTATAATAGCTGGGAAATGGAACCAGCCTAGATGTCCCTCAACTGATGAGTGAATAATGAAGATGTGGCACATTTATACAATGGAGTTCTACTCAGCGGTAAAGAAAAATGAAGTTATGAAATTTGCAGAAAAATGGATGAATCTGGAAAGGATTATACTAAGTGAGGTAACCCAGGCCCAGAAAGCCAAGCACCACATGTTCTCTCTCATATGGGGATCCTAGCTACAGATGATTGGGCTTTTGCGTGAGAATGAAAATACTTAGTAGCAGAGGCCAGTAAGTAAAAAAGGAGACATAAAGGGAAGATAAAGGAAGGGAGGAGGATACTTAATAGGTTGATATTGTATATATGTAAGTACAATGATTGTAATGGGGAGGTTATATGATGGAGAATGGAATTTCAAAGGGGAAAGTGTGGGGGTGGGGAGGGAGGGAATTACCATGGAATATGTTTTTATAATCATGGAAAATGTTAATAAAAATTTAAAAATTAAAAAAAAAAAAACAAAAAAAAACCTCCAGGGCTGTGGAGATGGCTCAGCAGTGAAAATGCTTGCTTACAAAGCCTGCTGGTCCTGGTTTGATTGCCCAGTACCTGCATAAAGCTTGATGTACAAAGTAGCATATACATCAGGTGTTCATTTGCAGTGGCAAGAGGCTCTAGAATGCTCTCACACACACGTGTATACACACACACTGCTTACAAATAAACAATCAAATATAAAACTCCATCACAGTAGTTCTGTCAACTTAGACGTGAGTTTGGCTCCACCTGGAAAGCCCAGTGGTGGCAGCAGCCGGCAGGCAGCATCCCTGCCTCGGTTCCCTTCAGTGCTAAGTGCTCTGCCTACTTAATCTGCCTAACTCAGATGTCTGTGGACTTGCAGACAAAATACTTGGCTTTAACTTGATTGTTTCCTCTAGTAAGTCCAGACAGAGGAGGTGTCTGTCTGTCTCCCTCTTCCTAACTTTCCCTCCTGACACTTGTCCCTGCAGAGGAGTGTGCTGCAGCTGTTGCACTCCAAGAGCGAGGCGGTGAGGCAGTACATGGCCAGGCTCGTCAACGCGCTGGCGTCCCTTGCGGAAGGTGAGATGGCGGCCCGTCCTCAGAGCACAGTGTGCCTTAGGAAAGAGGCCTGGCTTCCCGTGAAATCGAACTGTTTTCCTACGTTGTTTAAAGTGATCTATGTTGTAGCCAGGCGTGGTGGTGCACACCTTTAGTCCCAGCACTTGGGAGGCAGAGGTAGGAGGATCACCATGCAAGGCCACCCCGAGGCTCCATAGTGAATTCCAGGTCAGCCTGGGCTAGAGTGAGATCCTACCTTGAAAAAAAAAAAAAAGTGATCTATGTCTCCTCATTTTGTTAGTTCTTCTAATAGGTGCCTTGGTTTTTGTCAGAACAAATTGTGTCGCTTTTGGAGTTTACTTTCTAAGCCTTAAGGTTTTCTTTTTTTTTTTTATTATTTCTACTTAGATTGCTTTCCCCCATATAATAGAAAATACTTTTTATGTAATTTTCTAAGTAAGCCAAAATAAAGTTAGTGAAACAATTCAAACTCATTACAAGGGTGGAGATATGGCTCAAGTTAAAGGTACTTGCTTACAAAGCCTGATGGCCTGTGTTTGATTCCCCAGTACCCATGTAAAGCCACATTCTCTCTCTCTCCATTTGCAAATAAATAAATCAAAAATAAATAAATAAAACTTATTCCAGTAATCATCTATTTTGATCTTTAAAAGATTTGGAAATTCTAAAAGTAACATGCCATCTTAACTGAATTCAAAATTATTTTTAAAATATATTTTTTTTATTTACAAGGAGAGTGAGCTAGTGAGAGAGAGAGAATGAGTGCACTAGGGCCTCTAGCCACTGCAAACGAGCTCCAGATGCATGTACCACTTTGTACATCTGGCTTTACATGGGCACTGGGGAATTGAACCCAGTTATTTGGCATTGCAGGCAAGCACCTTACCTGCTAAGCCACTGTTCCAGCCCCCAAAATGGTTTTTTGTTATTTTTTTCAAGGCAAGGTCTCACTGTAGCCCAGACTGACCTGGAACTCACTGTCATCCCAAGGCTGGCCTGAAACTTACAGCAATCCTCCTACCTTTGCCTCCTAAGTGGTGTGATTAAAGGTGTGTGCCACCATGGCAGGATTTCAAAGTGATTTTGTAAATAAAAATATTTATGTTAAAAAAGGAAGAAGCAGGCTGGAGAGATGGCTTAGTGGTTTAAATACTTGCCTGCAAAGCCAAAGGACCTGGGTTCAATTCCCAAGAACCTATATAAGCCAGGTGCACAAGGTGACACTTGTGTCTGTAGTTTGTTTGCAGTGGCTGGAGCCCCTGGCATGCCCATTTTCATTCTCTCTTTCTTGCTCCCTCTCTCCCTCTCTGTCTCTCTCAAATAAATAAATAAAAAACAAATTAAGCCGGGCGTGGTGGCACACTCCTTTAATCCCAGCACTCGGGAGGCAGAGGTAGGAGGATCGCCGAGAGTTCGAGGCCACCCTGAGACTACATAGTGAATTCCAGGTCAGCCTGAGCCAGAGTGAGACCCTACCTCGAAAAACCAAAAAAAAAAAAAAAAAAATTAAAAAAAGTAAGGGGGCTGGAGAGATGGCTCAGTGGTTAAGCACTTGCCTATGGGGCCTAAGGACCTCGGTTCAAGGCTTGATTCCCCAGGACCCACGTAAGCCAGATGCACAAGGTGGTGCATGCATCTGGAGTTTGTTTACAGTGGCTGGACTACCTGGTGTGCCCATTCTCTTTCTCTTTCTGCCTCTCTCTCTGTCACTCTCAAATAAATAAATAAAAATAAACAAAAATTTAAAATAGCTTAAAAGAAAAAAGCAGCAGCAGCTAGGGCTGGAGAGAGAGGCTTTGTGGTTAAAGGCACTGCTTAAAAAGCCTGACTGCCCAGGTTTGATCCCCCAGTACTGACATAAAGCCATGCTTGGCACATGTATCTGGAGTTTGTTTACAGCAGCAAGAGGCTCTGGCCTGTCCATTTTCTTTTCTTTTTTGGGGGGGATAGGGTCTCACTCTAGCCCAGGCTGAATTGGAAATCTCTATGTAGTTCTAGGCTGGCTTCAAACTCACAGCAATATTCCTGCCTCTGTCTTCCAAGTGCTGGGCTTAAAGGAGTGTGCATCACCAATCTGACTAAATAAAAATATTGATTTTGGGGGTTTTTTTGTTTTTTTTTTTTGAGGTAGGGGTTTCACTCTAGCCCAGGCTGACCTGGAATTCACTATGTAATCTTAGGGTAGCCTCGAACTCATGGTGATCCTCTTACCTCTGCTTCTTGAGTGCTGGGATTAAAGGCGTGCACCACCATGCCCGGTGATTGTTTCATTCTTTTGAGGTAGGATTTCCCTCTAACTCAGGCTGGCCTAGAATTTACTAATACTAATTACTATGTAGTCTGAGTGTGGCCTCAAACTGATGGCGATTCCCATACTTCTGCCTCCGAAGTGCTGGGATTAAAGGTATGTGCCACCACATCCAGCAGTCATTTATTTTAGAACATAATTACTTCAGATTCTACTATATCATGTGCAAGGTTTTCCTAGTAGTGGTTTGGAGCACACCAGATTAATTCTCTCCATCTGTCCCCTGTTCCATCTCTGGTACTTCATTAGGTCGCCTCTATCTTGCCCAGAACACAAAGGTGTTAAGGATGCTGGAGGGAAGGCTGAAGGAGGAGGACAAGGATGTCATCACCCGGGAGAATGTCCTTGGGGCCTTGCAGAAGTTCAGCCTCAGGTGATGACCAATGGCATCAATGAAATCAGAGTGGGGTTTTGAGCCCTTGTTTAGTGCATATCTAACTCCCATGACAATTCTGGAGGCGGTGGTGTTTTTCTGCTAACACTTAGGAGAAGGTGGGCAGCTTTTTAGCTAGAGCTAGAAATTTCTGTCCAAGCTAAGCTCTCTTGTTCAGGGCTGCATGGGATAGAGTAAGACATTATAGAAAATGCACCATTGCCTTCTAGTGTATATTAGGTCATTAGTGCCTGCAGACACTGCACTGCATCTCAGGCCTTATGCGAGGTCTAGAGATAAAGTTGCTCCTGGCTCTACATATAAGTAAGACCTGTGGTCCTGTGGGAGCCTGGCTTCTTGTGCACATCGTAGCAGCCTACCCAGAGCCTGAGCCTAGAGTTGCCATGACTTGGAAGTGCTACATCAGAAACTCAAAAACTGGGTACGTTCTGAACTAGATGTAGTGTTCTTTTTGAGATTGTTATAAATCAGCATTTGGTGGATGTACATGTTACATACATAAAAGTCACCATCTGGGGCTGGAGAGATGGCTTAGTGGGTAAGACACTTGTCTGCAAAGCCAAAGGACTCAGGTTCTATACCCCAGGACCCACATAAAGCCAGATGCACAAGGTGGCACATGCATTTGGAGTTTGTTTTCAGTGGCTAGAGGTCCTGGCATGCCCATTCTCTCTATCTGCCTCTCCCCCAATAAAAAAATAAAAATATTTTTTTAAAGAAAGAAAATTGCCATCATAAATATATAGAGCCAGTGGCTTTTATCAGAGTGAGAGTGTCAACACAACGTAACTTTAGAACATTTTCAGCACCCTGCAAAGAGGTTTTGTGCTGCATGCAGTCACTCTTCTTGTGACCCAAGTCCCAGGTAACAGCCACCATTCTTTTAGTAGATTTTCCTGTTCTATGTATGCCCAGTGCATGGAATTGTGACCGATTTCCTTTACTTAGTATAGTGTTTTCAAGTTTCTCTCTGCCAAAGTACAGGCTTGTTCTCTTTTTTCTTGCCAAGGAGTATCATATTATATTGGGTCTGTCATGTTTGGTTGGCCCATCAGCTGATGGGCATGGGGATTTCATCATTCATCTACTACACATAATGTTGATGTGCACTTTGGCTCCCTAGTCTCTGTGGACATGTGTTCTCCTTTCCTTTCTCCTGGAGAGGAATTGAGGAGGGGTCCCATGGGGCACATGGTAGCTCTTCCAGAATCCAGATTCCCTCATCACCACCTCACTTTCCTTGCAGCTGAGTGTTTTCTGGCACATGCTCACCCTCTTTCATGGAAATCCCTTATCAGTTAATTCACCTTGGGTTGTTGCCTCCTAGGCGCCCGCTGCAGACTGCGATGATTAGAGATGGCCTCATCTTCTGGCTGATCGACATTTTGAAGGACCCTGACTGCCTGTCTGACTACACACTGGAGTACTCTGTGGCTTTGCTCATGAACCTCTGCCTCCGCAGTGCAGGTGACAGGCCCCTCCCGTCAGTGCTCACGTACACACGTTCTGTATGGCAGGTGGACGGGCAGAGGTCCTGCCCACAAATCTGGATTCCCAGTGAACCGGTAGGGCTCGTCTCCTCCACAGAGACAGAGAAGGTGTAAGACATTCCCAGCTAGGTAAGAAGCTAATGAACCCTTGTTGCAGTCAGGTTTGCAGTGCTGGCAGAAATCACCCTACCAAGAGCAGTTTTTGGGGAAAAAATGTTTATTTTGGCTTACAGACACGAGGGAAAGCTCAATGATGGCAGGGAAAAACAATGGCATGATCAGAGGGTGGACATCACTCCCTGGCTAACATAAGGTGGACAATAGCAACAGGAAAGTGTGGCAAACACTGGCAAAGGGAAACTGGCTATAACACCCATAAGCCCACCCCCAACAATACACTGCCTCCAGGAGGTGTTAATTCCCAAATCTCTATCAGCTGGGAATCTAGTATCCAGAACACCTAAGTTTATGAGGGACACCTAAATCAAACCACCACAACTGGAGAGATGGCTTAGTGGTTAAAGCACTTGCCTGCAGAGCCAAAGGACCCAGGTTTGATTGCACAGGACCCACATAAACCAGATGTACAAGGTGGCACATTGTCTCTAGAGTTCATTTGCAGTATGCCCATTTCCTCACTTTCTCTCTCTCCCTCTTTCAAATAAATAAATAAAAATAAAGAAAAGCCGGGGCTGGAGGCATTGCTTAGTGGTTAAGGTGTTTGCCTGCAAAGCCAAAGGACCCAGGTTCAATTCAATTCTCCAAAACTCACATTAGCCAGATGCACAAGGGGGCACATACATCTGGAGTTTGTTTGCAGTGGCTGGAGGCCCTGGCGTGCCCATTCTCTCTCTCTCTTCCCACTCCTTTCTCTGTCAAATAAATAAAAATAAAATATGTAAAAAAAAAAACAACAAAAAAACCCAGAAAAGTCAGGTATGGTGGCATATGCCTTTAATCTAGCACTCAGGAGGCAGAGCTAGGAGGAGCGCCGTGAGTTTGAGGCCAGCCTGAGACTACATAGTGAATTCCAGGTCAGCCTGGGCCAGAGTAAGACCCTACCTCAAAAAAAAAGACAGAAAAAAAAATTAGGATCCCTGCTGCTAAAGACAGAGAAGCATGTCCCTAATATTCTCAGAGATTAAGTTAGGGCAAGAACAGTGACATTCAGTCACACTGCCTACTCATAATGGTTTTCCCTACCCTGGAGACAGAGGTTCGCGAGGGCCATTTCCCTACCTGCTTGGTAGAAGTGGTTAATATTCTGTGCTCACAACAACCCTTTCAGATACTCTGTCACCTGGGGTATGAGAAGTTCATAGAAGAGGCACTGGCTCCAGGCTGGGCTGCCTCTGTCTCACAGGCTCTGGAGAGAAAGCTGGCCTAGGTGACGGCTGCCTCAGGGCTACTTGCTAGAAGCTCTTAAGCTGTAGTGCTTTGTGCTGGGTGCCACCTGTGTGCTGTTGACTGAGTAAAAGACTGCCATTGCAGTCTTCACTAAAAATAGCTTGTGCAGAAGCTTATCAGATCAAGTCACCTTTTCTTTGCCATCATCGACTTCCTCACAGTATGATGGTGGTGTTTGGTGACAGGCCCACACAGTGTACCGTGCTCTGACTGCAGTCACGACCAGCACAGTCACTGAGCACTTGAGGTTCTGCAGTCTGGGCCTCCTACGCGTGCTGGATTAAGTCTCCATCACCCTTTGGACGTGCTAATCATGCTAAAGAGGAGAAAATTGAGTTCCAGTCATTAAAAGACTGTCCTGAGGTCACACAGCTCATAACAAGGTTTGTACTCAGATCTTCTTGACATGAATGGCTTCAGAGCTTAAACCTATGCTTTGTTTTGGCTCGTTTCTCACAGGAAAGAACATGTGTGCCAAGGTGGCGGGCCTCGTGCTGAAAGTTCTGTCTGATCTCCTCGGTCATGAGAATCACGAGGTACTGTCACTGCCCTGCGCGGGGCCGGCCTGTGCCGGAGACCCGGGCTTGAGACCTCACAGGGAGGGCTTGGCCCAAAACATTGGCCACATTTAATAAGCATACATGTATTTTCTCCCCTGGGTAGTGTGTGTGTGAGTGCAGGTGCACACACGCCACAACACACAGGTGGAGGTCAGAGGACAACTTGGGGTGTTGGTCCTCACCTTCCATTTTCTTTTCTTTTTAATTTTTTATTTATTTATTTGAGAGTGACAGACACAGAGAGAGAAGGACAGACAGAGGGAGAGAGAGAGAATGGGTCCAAGGGAGAGAGAGAGAATGGGCGCGCCAGGGCTTCCAGCCTCTGCTAACGAACTCCAGATGCGTGCGCCCCCTTGTGCATCTGGCTAACGTGGGACCTGGGGAACCGAGCCTCGAACCAGGGTCCTTAGGCTTCACAGGCAAGCGCTTAACCGCTAAGCCATCTCTCCAGCCCCACCTTCCATTTTCTTTGTGGCAAGCGCTCTTGTCCACCGTTGTGTTTGCCAGGCTAGCTGACCCACTAACTTTCAAGTGTTTTCCAGTTTCCCCTCCCATCTCTCACCCTAGGCATGCTGGGATTATAGATGTGCGCTGCTACATCTGGCTTTATGAGGATGGTGGGATCCAAACTCAGTTCCTCATGCTTGCATGGCATGCATTTTACCCACTGTTCCATCTCTCCAGAACTTCCGCTGGATATTTTTATTAAAATCTTCAAATCTTGTGTAATTGCTAACATTTTGGAGCCCAGAAGCATCACACCCTCTCTTCTTATTCTCTGGTGCCTTTCTCTGTCTTAGCTGGCTAGGTCCCTAATGTGCCACTGATGCTGTCTGTGTGTGCTTAATTTGCATAAGTGGTTTTGCAGTCTAGAGCTTGCCAATTTATGACCTTTCCCTGACATTTTGAGACATTTCTCTGTTGCTTTCCATGCACCTGGTTCACTGTGTCTCACTAATGCAAAGTATTCTCTGGCTTTGTTGCAGTCACTTGCTCTTTGCTGGGACAAAGCAACTGTTAAAGCAGCTGATGGGAGGGAAAGATTTATTGCGGGCTTACAGTTTCTAGGGAGGTGTCATTAGGCAGGGAAAGCATGGAAAGCAGAGGCTGGGCATCATGGCATCTGGAGGGAAGTTGTCTACAGACTGAGCCTGGAGCTGGGCCAGTAAACGCCAAGGTCAGCCCCTAGTGACACACCTTCTCCAGCAAGTCCCCAACTACCAAACTGCCACCAGCTGGGGTTCCAGTATTTAAAACACATGAGGCTATGGGGGACAATTATTCAAACCATCACTGACTTCACCCTTGCCACGTTACTTATCTTGTCTCTCCAGAGTGGACACTGATGGCTTCCAACTCTGCCACCACAGCTGTCCTTAATGGACAGTGCCACACTTGCCTCATAGAAGCCTGCTCAGAGCTTCCCTGGGGTGTGTGGACCCTATCACAGCTGGCTTTCAGAACATACACGGCTAGCGTTGCTGACCCCATCATTCCCAGCTGGAGTTATTTTCTAAATTTTCTAATTTAGGGGCCACAGCCCTTTTTAAATGTGGTAGAGGTATGGATGAGCAAAACTAATGGACAAAAATGACTTTTCTCTCACCTGCTTTTTATAAATGCCTTTTCTTTCATTCCCCCTCTTTCTCTATTTGTTTTGTTTTTTTCTAAGTAAGCTCTTGCTGTAGCCCAGGCCGACCTAAAACTCGCTATGTACTGTCAGGGTGGCCTCGAACTCAAGGCGATCCTTCTACCTCTCTGCCTCTCAAGTGTTGGGATTAAAGCGTGCACCACCACACCCAGCTTGTTTATATGGTGTTTTTTTTTTATTTGTTTGTTTGCTTGTTTTATGCAAGAGAGTGAGAGAGAGGATTGGCACACCAGGGCCTCTAGCCACTGCAGTTGAACTCCAGACATGAGTACCTGCTTGTGAGCATGTACAACTTCGTGCATTTTTGCCACTGTGTGTCTGGCTTATGTGGGACCTGGAGAGTGGAACATGAGTCCTTAGGCTTGCGGGCAAGCACCTTAACTGCTAAGCCATTTCTCCAGCCCTGTTAGTATGTTTTTTTGAAGCAGGGTCTCACTTTAGCCCAGACTGACCTGGAACACACTCTGTAACCAAGACTGGCCTTGAACTCATGGCAATCATCCTACCTCAGCCTCCTGAGTGCTGAGATTCAATGACTCTGCGGTGACATGTCCCTCTTTTAAATAGGAATTTTGGGCTGGAGAAGTGGCTTAGCAGTTAAGGTACTTGCCTGTGAAGCCTAAGGACCCATGTTTGACTCCAGATCTCATGTAAGCCAGACACACAAGGTGACACAAGTGTGCAAGTTCACACATGCTCACAAAATGGTGCATATGGCTGGAGGCCCTGGCACACCATTTCTTTCTTGCCCTCTTGAATTAAAAAACAACAAAAAAAAAAACAAAAAAAAAAAAACGGCCAGTCTGTGAAGCCACATTTAAAAAATTCTTATGCATGGGCAGAGAGTGAGCGTAAGGACACATCAGAGCCTCTTGCCACTGCAAATTCCAGACATCTGTACTACTCTGCATCTGGCTTTATGGGGGTGCTGAGAATTGAACCCAGGCTGCAGGCTTTAACCAATGAACCATCTTCTCAATCTTTGATACATATGTTATTTTATTTGTTTTTCTGAGATAGGGTCTCACTGTAGCCCAGGGTGACCTAGATCTTACTCTGTATTCTCAGAGTAACTGTGAACTCTCAGTGATCTCCTGCCTCCTGAGTGCTGGGAATAAGGGCATATGTCCATCATACCCAACTATGTCTTTTTTTGGGGGGGGTGGCATTCTTTTTTTGTTTGTTTCTCAAGGTAGGGTCTTGCTCTAGCCCAGGCTGACCTGGAATTCACTATGTAGTCTCAGGGTGGTCTCAAACACATGTGATCCTCCTACCTCTGCCTCCTGAGTGCTGGGATTAAAGGCGTGCGCCACCATGCCTGGCTGAGGGTGGCAGTCTTGAAGGAGCCTGTGCTAGACCAGGTGAAGAGCTAGGGTTTTCTAGATAGGCTCTGCTGATGGTTCCCAAGGTGGAAAGAGATGATTGTTTAGCAGTTTCATCAGTGATGTGATACTTGGAACAAAGGGCCAGATTCAGAGGAAGAGACCAATTTAGAGATGTCTGTCATGGACAGTGACATGTAGCAAGGACAACAGAGTTAGTGTGGAAAAGAAGGGCTCTTGAACTGAAGAGATAGCTCAGTGGTTAAGTGTGCTTCCTGTGCAAGTATGAAGGCCTGAGACTGCCCAAGTTCAAATCTCCAGAACCCATATTAAACAGCTGGGCATGTCAAAACACTCCTGTAACCCCAGTCCCTTAGGGGAGGAGAGACCAGCGAATTCTTGGAGCACAAGGAAAAAAAACAGCAAGTGACTCTGGCTCAAACAAGAATGGGGCAGAAAAGTGATGGAGCAGGACACTGACCTGCTCTGGCCAGCACAGGCAAGTATATTGGGCATTGCTAGCTCACATACACATTCATGTATCATACACAGACACCACATTACATACACACAGGCAAACAAAAAAAAAGGGAAAAAGGGCTCTTATCAATGGTGGCTGAAAGAGCAAACAGGGCCAGGCGTGGTGGCGCACGCCTTTAATCCCAGCACTCGGGAGGCAGAGGTAGGAGGATCACTGTGAATTCAAGGCCACCCTGAGAATACATAGTGAATTCGAGTCAGCCTGGACTAGAGTGAGACCCTACCTTGAACAAACAAACAAACAAACATAGGGAATAAACCGATCAATCAATGATGACCCCAATGTTTGTGTTCTGAGCAACCAGGAGGCTAGAAATGACCCTGCTTCAGCAGTGAAATGCAGCAGGAGAAAAATTGGCTTTGGACTCTGTGCCTGTGTAGGTGTCTGTCATTTGAAATGTACCACCTGAGTTCTGGAGAGCTAGGACATCCATTTTCTCCATTCTCCAGATTGTTCTCAAGTCTGGTGTCTGATAATTGAGTTGTGTGGGATCTGAAATCTTGCATTTGGCCTGTGGCCATACCACCCTGACTGCACCAGATCTCATCTGAAGCTTACAAATGTTTTTTTTCTCTCCTTAAAGATACAGCCGTATGTGAATGGAGCCCTGTACAGCATCCTTTCCATCCCATCCATTCGTGAGGAGGCCAGAGCCATGGTAAGAACACGTGCTAAGCTGAGAAGTGGGAGGGCACCTTCAGCACCACAGAGCAGAGCTGAGAGAGGACTGCCTCAGCTGGGCTCAGGGTGGGCCTTCACAGAGCTCACAAATTCCTCAAAATTGCATGCCTAATATATAGGCACAATTTCATAGAGAATCTATGGCTTTTATCAGAATCTAAAGTAACTGATTAGGGAAATTTCTAGCAGGTTTTTGTAAAGTTTTTTGTTTTTGTTTTTGTTTTGTTGCTCTGTTTGTTAGGGTCTCACTGTAGCCCAGACTGACCTGGAATTCACTGTGTAGTCTGAGGGTTGCCTGGAACTCACAGTGATGCTCCTACCTCTGCCTCCTGCGTGCTGTGATTAAAGGCATGTGCCACCACACCCAGCAGTTGTAGACATTTCTGATAGCAACCAAAATGGATCAGAAAAGCAGGACGAGCTTAAAGCTACCCGGTACTAGGACCACCTATAAACAGTGAGTTCACTATTATGTTTACATTTGTGCTTATATTTCAAGAAAAGAACAAAAGTTGAGTAATGGGTTTTTATTATGAGAGGAACAGTTGCTTCTGGATCTATTCAACAAAGCTACAGAGCTTAGTCCTTTCTCCTCACGCTGTGTGAAACCAGGGTGACCGTGTACATAATAAATGCTGTGGGCAAGGAAATAACTCAAAACCAACAGAGCACTCTTTCTTTTTTACAAGCTACTTTCATTTATGTATTTGCAGATGGAGGGAAATAGAGAGAAGCTAGAAAGACAGAATATGTGCATCCGGGCCTCCAGCCACTGCAAATGACACGTGCTACCATGTGCGTCTGACTTTACGTGGGTATTGGGGAATCAAACCTGGGTCCTTAGGTTTCACAAACAAGTGCCTTAGCCACTGAACCATCTCTCCAGCCCAGAGAACTCTTTTTTTTTTTTTAAATTTAATTTTTTGGTTTTTTGAGGTAGGATCTCACTGTAGCTCAGGCTGACTGGAATTCACTATGTAGTCTCAGGGTGGCTCGAGCTCATGGCGATCCTCCTACCTCCACCTCCCGAGTGCTGGGATTAAAAGCATGTGCCACCACACCTGACCTTGGAATTTGATTTCTTAAGGGAAATGTTGAATCTTCTTGTTGGTCATCTAAAGTTGTGTCAGTTATATTTAAGAGCCATTCTGTGTGACCACACCAAACAATGGAGCTTAATTGCCTTCTGCTTTAAAACTAGTATTCAAAATAAAATATACTTTTTTTGTTGTTTTTTGAGGTAGGGTCTTACTCTGGCCCAGGCTAACCTGGAATTAACTAAGTAGTCTCAGGGTGGCCTCGAACTCATAGCACTCCTCCTACCTCTGCCTCCCAAGTGCTAGGATTAAAGGCATGCGCCACCATGTCTGGCTGCTATTTACATTTTTAATATGAATCAAGGAAAATGCGCTTATTTAAATTCTGCATTAGAGGACTGGAGAGATGGCTCAGTGGTCAAGACATTTGCTTGCAAAACCCAACAGCCAGGGTTCATTTCCCCAGTACCTACATAAAGCCAAATGCACAAAGTGGCATATGCATCCGGAATTCATTTGAAGCAGCAAGAGGCCCTGGTGTGCCCATTTTATCTGTCTCTTTCTCTGCTTGCAAATAAATAAATAAAAATATACAAAAAAAAAATAACTCTGCATTATGGTCACTTAGGTGAGAGAGATTATCAATCAACCAACATGGGAGAACAGGAAAAAAACATGTTGGCTGAAAAGGAAGAAAAAATAGAGGTGACATGGCTTCGAAATGGAGGGCTAGGGGTGCAGCTCAGTGGCAGAGCACTTGCTAGGGTGTGACCCTACCTCAAAAAAAACAAAACAAAACCTCAGTATTTGGGCTGGAGAGATTGCTCAGTGGTTAAGGTGCTTGCCTGTAAAGCCTAACACCCAAGTTTAATTGTGAACTATATAAAAGGATAAAAGTTATCCTTGGAGCTGGGGAGATGGCTCAGTGGATAAAGGCACTGCTGCACAAAAAAAAGACCTGAATTTGATCCCTAGAGCCCAAGTAAAAGGCTGGGTATAGCCACACAATACCTATAAACCCCAAGGCAGAGGGAGCTGGAGGCTGCCGGGTCTCCCTAGTCAACCAGTCTAGCTGAAAAATGGGATGCCCAGGTTCCAGGAGACACTGTCTCAGGGGATAGGACAGCACAGTGACAGAGGAGGACACGTGCACAGCACAGCTGCTCATGTACACGGACGCACACTACACAGACACACATGAAAGTAAAATAACTAGAACATTCTGCATTATTTTCTTCTCTTTATGGATGCTATTATACATAACCAAAGTCATAATACTGTTTTATGATTATTTTGTATTATTTTATTATTTCAGGCTGACCTGGAATGCACTCTAGCACCAGGGTGGCCTTGAACTCATGGCAGTCCTCCTAACTCAGCTTCCCATGTGCTGGGACTAAAGACATGTGCCACATGCCTGGCCTTGTTTATTATTGTGAATATAACTTCATGACTTTCGTGTCAATAAAAATCTTACAAAATTGACACTCTGGCTTGTCGCTTGGCCGCAGTGTTTGCTCTTTCTTGCTATTCCCCACCGCGTCGTCATCTCTTGCCTTTTTTCTCGTGTTTTTTGTTTTCCTTCTCATCCCTTCTCGCTCTGCTGCCCAGCGGTGTGACGAGGCTGACTCCTCTCCTCCACAGCCCGCGCCTTCCTCCTTTATTCCCCCCACCCACCCACCCACCCTCGCGCCGCTCCGTTTCTCTCGGTTGGCCGCCGCCGCCAGTGCCACTCAGCTGGTGTGGTCCCGCAGCCTATGGCCCAGGCCGCCTTGGGTATTTCTGCTCAAGGTGACCACATCCCTCTTTAACAATTCCGCCGAAAAAGAGAAGACACTTTACTCAACTCTTTGGGCCATTATCTCATGGCGAGCTTTCTGACCAGGTACACAGCTACCCAGAAGGCCTAGGAGAAGTGCTACATAGAGAGTAGTTCGACTTCAATGCTGAGCCACCTAGGGAACCTAGCTGCTGATAGGGGGATTCCTGTCCATTTTGTTGCATATTCTAAGGACCCAGACATAGGCTTGGTGGCCCATCTCTTGTTTTTCCTGGTTTATGACTTTTGGCTTTGTGGAATACAGCTGACATGAAAGGATTTATTGACGATGCAAACTACTCCATTGGCCTGTTGGTTGAAGGAACAAACCTTGGAAATGTTATTGATAACTATGTATATGAACATACCCTGACAAAGAAGAATGCATTTTTGGTGGGAGATCTTGGGAAGATTGTGAAGAAACACAGTCGGTGGCAGAATGTGGTGGCCCAGATAAAGCCATTTTACACAGTGAAGTGCAGCCCTCCTCCAGCTGTACTTGAGATTTTGGCAGCTCTTGGAACTGGATTTGCTTGCTCCAGCAAAAATGAAATGGTTTTAGTTCAAGAATTGGGTGTTTCTCCAGAAAACATTATTTACATAAGTCCCTGCAAGCAAGTTTCTCAGAGAAAGTATGAAGCAAGAGTTGGAGTAAATATTATGACATGTGACAGTGAAATTGAATTGAAGAAAATTGCACAAAATCACCCAAATGCCAAAGTCTCATTCCATATTGCAACAGAAGATAATATTGAAGGTGAAGATGGTAACATGAAATTCGGCACTACACTGAAGAACTGTAGGCATCTTTTGGAGTGTGCTAAGGAACTTGATGTCCAAATAATTGGGGTTAAATTTCATGTTTCATGCTTGCAAAGACTCTCAAGTATACATACATGCTCCGTCTGATGCTCGTGTGTTTGACATGGCTGGAGAATTTGGCTTTACAATGAACATGTTAGACATTGGTGGAGGCTTCACAGGAATTGAATTTCAATTGGAAGAGGCTAATCACATTATCAGCCCACTGTTGGATATCTACTTTCCTGAGTTTTGGTATTAAGATAATTTCAGAACCTGGAAGCTATTTTGTGTCTCCTGCATTTACACTTGCAGTTAATATTATTGCTAAGAAAGTTGTTGAAAACGATAAATTTTCCTCTGGAGAAAACCAGGAGTGATGAACCAGCCTTCGTGTATTACATGAATGATGGTGTTTATGGTTCTTTTACAAGTAAACTTTCTGAGGACTTAAATAGCATTCCAGAGGTTCACAAGAAATACAAGGAAGATGAGCTTTTGTTTACAAGCAGCCTTTGGGGTCCAACCTGTGATGAGCTTGATCAAGTTGTGGAAAGTTGTCTTCTTCCTGAGCTGGGTGTGGGAGACTGGCTTATCTTTGATAACATGGGAGCAGATTCTTTCCATGAACCATCTGCTTTTAATGATGTCCAGAGGCCAGCTATTTATTACATGATGTCATTCAGTGATTGGTGTGAGATGCAAGATGCTGGAATTATTTCAGACACAATGATGAAAAACTTCTTCTTTGCACCTTCTTGCATTCAGCTGAGCCAGGAAGACAGCTTTTCCACGGAAGCTTAAGCAGGCATTAACGCTTCTTTAGATCTGAAGTCCCAGGTTAAGCTTGTCTGGTCTACATTCCAGTTTGGGGGGAAAAAAATCAATCTTATTATCTTAATTCTCTTGAAACAAATTCATAGTAATAGCTATTTGGGACCAGACAAAAATCAGCTGTCATCTATAATTCACTGGGGGTAATGGGAGATTTAGATAATGTATCCAGATTTAACTTATCAGTTTGTCCTACCCGTTAAGCATTTAAAATAAAATATGCAACAAAATGGATGACTTAGTGGAGATGGAAACCCATTATTTGGGTTCCCCATTAAATCATTTACATAAAGCACACAGCTTTTATACTAAGGATTTGTGTTAAACAGTCTTGTGAAGTTAATGTCTTTCACCCAGATATATCAGATGTCAGTGGAAGACCAGTGTGACTTCAATTAGATACGTTTAGTGTATTTAGAATATGTAAATTTGTTCTTTGAACTGTAGTTTAATAAATGTAAAGTTGCATCATAGTATTTGTTGTATTTGACCTAATCTAACCCTTGAATGATTTCAATAAAATTTTGTGTAGATTTTACTGTTTTTTCAGGCTAAAACTTTGGGAAAGGGGCTAGCTAGCAAAAGTAGTTTTGAAATAGATGTGTATATGGTCTGTTCTGAGGGCTAGTTTTCTTTATAGCCCATTTAAAGTTTGGTTTGACTCAGTACATTTTTCAGTTATTAATAATTTAAGCAAAGTGGTAAATCATTGTGTGAAGTTCAGATTCAGTTTGGAGAGTTGATGTGCAGTAAGCATGATGTTAACAATTTAACACCAAAAATGTTCACTTTGCATAAGCCAATTGTAATAATAGGTTTTTCTGTATAGACAGGATGCATAGAGTACATTAGTAAATCTTTGAATCACAGATCTTCCTGCTAATATGAAAGATTGAATACTTTGAATAAACTTAGTGTGGGATAGGACGTGAAAAATGCAGAGAGCTGCAGAGAGAAGGGCTTACATCTGTATCTAGAAATCCGATGCCCCTTTGCATAGAATATTTAAGGGGGTTTGGGAGTGAAGCACACTTTCTTCAATTACTCAACTACAGTAATATCAAGTGAGGGTTTTTGTTGTTGGTTTAAACTATTTCTTTAGTTTCTTATTTCCCATTTGTTCAGCCTAGTAATTACTCTTCTTTTTGTACTAAAACTTTATGGTGGTTGGGGGAGGGAGTTAGCATCACTAACCTGACAGTTTTGCCAGGAATTTGCTTTGTTCATTGCTAGTATATTAGTAATCATAGATCTCAGAATCACAATAGTAATAAACAATCTCTACAGGGGTCATTTTTCCCTAACTTATTCTATGTTCAAATGTGGAATTTCTGTCTCCCAAGAGGAAATGTGACTTCACTTTGGTGCCAATGGACAAAAAACTCTACCTGGAGAAGTTTGGAATGCACTTTAATAACTGGTTTTTACACCTTGATTTTAAGGTGGAGAGAAATTGATCATGAATCTCTTAATTTCAATCTCAAACCAGTAGGTGCTTAATATTTTTTATTTAATTAATACCCATTTGAATATCATGGGTTCTATTAATTACAGAATGAACTTAGGATCCCAGTCCATTGTCATCTTACTGCCCTTGGACTTTTCCAAGGTATAATATGGGGTTTTATGCAAAATTCCAAGCTACCACATAACTTTTTTTAAACTGTAACTAGGAGGGGAGATAGTTCCGTACCTTTTTAGTGTTGTCCATTGTGGTCCAGAAATGGCCAAACCTTTTTAACAGTGGTATAACTTTGAGTCCTAAGCTTGGTGACTATGCAGGCTTGAGTTTCATGGCATTTCCATTTTGCCATTTATATAGGAGAGCTATTGTATGTGAAACAGCCCAGAATCGCAAATGTCACATGTGGATGATATGGTAACTTTTAAAAAATATCTGTATTGTATTTGAAGACTGTTTGCCATAAATTTAAAATTTAAACCTATGTATTTCAACTTGGTATGTTCAACAATAATTAATGTAAAATCTTTTTTATATAATAGTGTAATCTCAGTTCAAAATTTAAGTGAAAATATAAAACCCAAATGATTTCTATATATAGTAAATTGAACTGTAAAGGTAACTTGTGTATGATTCTGAATACACAGATAAAATGTTTTTATTCCTCACATTTTACTCTGATGCTTCTGTCATGAAAATAGACAAGAGATTTTATGAATAAAAAAAATCATAAAATTGTAGCAGCTATTCCACTACTAACGGCAAGATCACCTCTCAAGGCTTACTATGCGCCAGGCACATACTGCATGAGTAGCAGCTCCTCAAATTCCCACAGCCCCGTGCATCTGTGCTCGATGATCCCACTGTGCACATGGAAAGTGGCCACACTGAGAGCGTTAGTCAGTTGCCCTAAGACACACAAGCAGGAAGTAGCTGAGTAAAATTCGAAACAGTCTCAGATTCCAATGCTCCCAATGGACAATTTTACCTTGCCTCTTTCTGACTTAATCATACCCCTAGCACTGGGCACACAGGCTGTTTCCTGCCTTCCACTCGGATTAATGATGCTATAATAAGCACTTTGATACATAACCCTTTGACCATGTCACATATGGAGCTCCACAAACAGAGTTACCCAGCAAAGAATATCAGTGTCTTAGGAGTATTATACACATGGCCATATTATTTTCCAAAACTGATGATACCAGTTAACAGTTCAGGTAAATCATGCTCACTTTGAAAGGCCCATTCCTAATGGTGCCACAGAATTAAGAAGGTGGCTGGTCCCTGTAAAGAACTGCTCCACCTGTGGCTCACAACCAATTTTTTTTTTTTTTGTGGTTTACAGTTTTTTTGAGGTAGGGTCTCACTCTAGCCCAGGCTGGAATTCTGGAACTCACCATGTAGTCTCAGGGTGACCTTGAACTCATGGTGATCCTCCTACCTCTGCCTCCCGAGTGCTGGGATTACAGGTGTGTGCCGCCATGCCTGGCTCACGACCAGTTTTTAAGCAGCTTCTATGCACTGCATTCGTTTCCCGAGGCAGCAGCCACGATACTAGCACCTACCCTCCTCACCGTGAAGGTGCAGGTAGCGACCTGGAACACAGAGTTGTTGTTTGTTTGTTTGTTTGAAGTAGGGTCTCACTATAGCTTGAGCTGACCTGGAATTCACTGTGTAGTCTCAGGGTGGCCTCGAACTCACAGTAATCCAACTGCCTCTGCCTCCTGAGTGCTGGGATTAAAGGCATGTGCCACCACACCTGACTTTGTTTATTGAGGCAGGGTCTCATTGTGTAAGGAAGAATGGCCTGGAACTCTTGGTCTGCCTGCCTCAGTCTCTTAGAGTATTGGGATTACAGGCACGTGCTACCACATCTGCCAAGATACTATTACCTTTTTATGACTTCTCATTTCTGTACTTTTAGATTAAACATTACCTATACTACATACGGCTTAAAACAATAAGAGAAATTTCTCACCGGAGTATGTACTGTGAAGAATATCTCCAAACAACGCTCCTGACTGCAGGTGGCTGGGTGTTTGTTCTCCACATAGGTGCTCAGTAGCAGCTGAGCCGGAGGTGCCTCAGAGAAAGTCAGTAACATTAATAGATCTATAAAGATAGGAGCAGATGATCACTTGCAGAAGCCACACCAGGGAGGAAAGAGAAGAGAGTTTAAATGGATTCTTTGTCTCTCATGCCTAAGCTACCCAGTGGCAATTCTGATTATTGGCACTTGGAATCAATAATGTGGTTTATTCCTAGCCAGGTGTGGTAGCCCATGCCTGTAGTCCCAATGCTGAGGTAGGAGGCTCACTGTGAGTTTGAGGCCATCCTGGGCTACAAAAGCTCTGCATTGAAAACAACAGCAGAAGCATGGTTTACCCCAAGAATGCCCTCCCCTAACCCTTATGGCAGGGTGGAGAGTGGAAAGAGATCACTCAGTGAGACAGAGAGCAAGTTTTTAGCAATCTTGGCAGCCAATTGCCAAGGCAGATGTTGGTTAGTGACTGTAAGACAAGCCCAGGCATCTTATGAGCCGCACAGGAGCTGGGTCCCATGACCTACTCCTCTTTCTTTTATTTTATTTTGTTACTTGAGAGAGAGAATGGGTGCACCAGGACCTTCAGCCTGCTGTGAACGAACTCCAGACGCATGCACCCCTTTATGTGAGCGTGTGATATTGCACGCTTGCATCACTGTGCATCTGGCTACATGGGGCCTAGATATTATTTGAACATGAGTTCTTAGGCCTCACAGGCAAGCAGCTTTGCCACTAAACATCTCTCCAGCCCCCTACTCCTCTTTCAAATGTTCCTCAAGTCTGTCCTCCCAGACCATTCCTTCACTGTCTCTGAGGACTTCTATCTCTGCCGCTCAAAGCAGTGTCTGTTCCTGAGGTTCTGGCCAGTGCTCTGCTCTTCTCACTGGGCCAGCCCAGGGAACTGCGCTTATACCCTTGGCTTCAGCTACAGGGCTCGTGCCTGAGACACCAGCCCCACCCAGTCCCAGCAGGGTGAGCTCAACTAAGCAGCAGCCAGTGGAGTCAATGGCTTTTTTTTTTTTTTTTTTTTTGAGGAAAACCCAACAGAATGGCCTTTTTTAAAATGTGAGAATGAATTGGTGCACGAGGGCCTTCAGCCACTGCAGTCAAACTCTGGACGCATGCACCACCATGTACACATGTGTAGCATTGTGTGCTTGTGTCATTTTCTGTGACTGGCTTACATAGGACCTGGAGAGTTGAACATGGGTCCTTAGGCTTCGCAGGCAAGCACCTTAGCTGCTAAGCCATCTCTCCAGCCCTCAATGGCAATTTTTAGGTATAATTTGCATAGTGAGATGCACAGAATTCAGCCTCTTGATACATCTAGTTATCTACATAGCCAGTGCCACTGATATACTTGGTACTTTAAAAGTGTCATGCCAGCCGGGCATGGTGGCACACGCCTTTAATCCCAGCACTTGGGAGGTAGAGGTAGGTGGATCACCGTGAGTTTGAGGCCGCCCTGAGACTACATGGTGAGTTCCAGGTCAGCCTGGACTAGAGTGAGACCCTACCTCAAAAAACCAAAAAATAAAAATAAAAGTCTCATGCCAACTCAGATGTCATCTTCCTCACTTTAAAAATATTTTACTTAGCTGGGCGTGTTTTTTTTTGTACTTATTTATTTATTTTTTGTTTGTTTTTCAAGGTAGGGTTTCAGTCTAGCTCAGGCTGACTTGGAATTTACTATTTAATCTCAGGGTGGCCTCAAATTCATGGCTCTCCTCTTACCTTTGCCTCCAGAGTGCTGGGATTAAAGGCGTGTGCCACCACGCCTAGCTTGGGCGTGGTTTTAATACATGCCTTTAATCCTAGCACTCAGGAGACAGAGGTAGGAGGATCGCTCTGAGTTCAAGGCAAATTTGAGACTACATAGTGAATTCCAGATAAACCTGGGCTACATTGAGACCCTACTCAAAACATAAAAAAAAAATATTTATCTATTTATTTGCAAGGAGAAAGAAAGAGGAGAAAGAATGGGCACACGAAGGCCTCCAGCTGCAAATGAGCTCCATATGCATGTACCACTTTGTATATCTGGCTTTACATGGGTACTGGGGAATCAAACCTGGGTTGTTAGGCTATTGCAGGCAAGTGCCTTAACCGCTGAACCATCTCTAGCTCTTCTCACTTTATAGTTGAGGAAACAACTGGGAGAAGTTGAGTGATTTGGGGAAGATGGCTCAGGATCTTACTGGGGAAGTTAGGATCACAATCCAAATTACAATCCTGGTTTCACCTTTCTGAAGAGTCTTGCTCTGTGGGAAGATCAGGACTCCATGTGTTCAAAGCTACAGTAGAACATCTCTGATGCAGTCACAACTCTTGCTTCCAAAGTTGCCTATGTAAAAAGGAAACATTGGCCTGTGTCACTGAGAGGGCAAGGATAAGTGTCAGGCAAAGTTTGATGAGGATTTGCGTGTCAGTGGGTCAGTTCCTCTGGTCTCTGCTTCCCTCTGCTTTGAGTTTATTATGAGACATGTTTCCCTCTTGGTGTTGAAGAAATGGCATCAAGTCCATCTCATACATGAATTCCACATTTCAGGGAAAGAGGAGGAATTATGTGCCTATTAGTATTTTACCCTTACATTCTTTTAATTCTATTAGGCAGTATTAAAAAATTCTGCTTTAGTTTTGTTACAGTGGCATAGTGTGGGGACTCTGTAAGTCTTCTAATAGGAAAGGAGTGATGGCTGCTGAAAAAGGGCTTCCATTTGTTCATCTCCTTCACTAAACATGTGGCTGCACTTGACAAAGACCATAACTGGCCACAAAATTCAGAAAGCAGAAGGTATAGACCTGGGGAAAACGATGGAAAGAATGACCTCCCAAACACCATTTTGCCCAAGCACAAGGCAGTAGTGTGCACACAAGTTCATAACCTTTTATTTTCCTCAGTGTGTTACAATGTTATAATTAAATCAGGTAGTCAACTAGAAGAAAACAACTTCACTGTCAGTTATAGAAAAACAAAATGTTTAAGCAGAGAATTTGTTATTGTATGTCCTTCCCCCCCCCCCCCCCGCGCCAAAAAAAAAACCTACCTTTTGAATCAGGTGACACTATCTCCCTGAGAAATAGTTACCCCCCCCCAGCACTAGAATGTTAACTGTCCCTCTTTGTTCCTAGGGAATGGAGGATGTCCTACGCTGTTTCATCAAAGAAGGCAACGCTGAAATGACCCGCCAAATAGAGTTTATCATCAAACAGCTAAATTCTGGTCAGTTTCTTGCAAGATTTGGTGATCTGTCTTTTGGATTATTCACACATGGTAGAAAGAATCATGGGCTTCTCATAGATTTGTCATGTGTTAGAAGGAATTCAAGAGACCTTCCTCCCTCTCTTCATTCCCTCCCTCCCTTGTTTTGAAGCAGGGTCTCACTCTGGCCCAGGATGACCTGGAACTCACAGTGGTTCTCCGACCTCAGCTGGTATTAAAGGTGTGCACCACCACGCCTGGCCAATAGACCTTTCTTAAGAGTTAGGTATTTGTAATTTCAGCACTAGAGAGCCTGAGGCTGAAAGAACATTGTGAGTTCTACACCAGCGAGGGCTCTGTAGTGAGTACCAGGTCAGCATGGGTTATGTAACAAGGCCCTTCCTAAACAGGCTTTGAGTGGGAAACCCAAGTGAACTCACAGAAATTCAGCCAGGAACCGAGGATGGAACTTAGCAGTAGTATTTCTGTTTGGATAAATGAGGCCCTCAGTTCTGTACCGGTACTCAAGGCCAAATTGTCCAAGATTAACCTCTCTTATCACACTGGGGATCTTTTGTCACACCTTAGGTGTTAGGTATATAGTCAACAACAAAAAATTCAAAGCAATTACAGAAGCCTTCTTTCTCTACCTCGTAAGATCACTTTATGGGCCTCTCCTTGTTCCCTCCTGAATCCTGCCTCACTGATAAGGGCAATGTCCCCAGGTCCTGAAGGTACTTAATAAAACAGATGCCAGTCTTCTAGCACCATCTCAAATTCATTCACTACAGAAAGATGTGTGGTTGCCAGCTGGCAGCATGCGGGGAGGCTGCATGTTCCCATAAGAGGAGCCGAGGGTCAGGGCAGCCTTGAAAGAACAGGAGTGGAGAAGGCCCGGGCTCTTTCTGTGGACTTAACACAGGTTCCAGTGGTACCAGTTTTTAGGGATCAAGCTTGTCACCTGTTTCTCTCCATGCTCTTCCCTGGCATTTGTACAAGTGTAACAATTCCATTCAATACATGGTGAAAGGTTTAAAAAAAAGTTCTCTGTCCTCACAAAGTCAGCCACTCAGCCAATAACATGTACCAGGAAAATGCCAGAAGCCCACAAGTGGCCCATCTTCTACTGATAATTTCCAATGAGGGATATGCCCACACCAGCCAAATTGGAGGGAGGAGGTATTGGACCCCCAGGTGGCTGCAGCGGGCTGCAGGGCAGAGTGCAGGTGAAGCCTATAGCGTGAGTAACCACAGCAGCAACAGGAGGGTCGGTCCTTGACGCAGACTAGAGCCACAACTCCAGCCCTCAGCAAGGGAACCCGCAGATTTTAGCAACTCATGGAAAAAGGCCAGAGGCTCCAGCCAAGGACACCAGACAGGAGCACCACGGAGTGCATCCCCAGCTGTAGGCCTTACTGGTTCCCTGAGGAGGCTCTGGGGGTACCCTCCACATCAGGGACAGCAGGGAGACAGCTGTCCCAGAAAGGAAGAGCAGAGGCCTATAAAGTGGATGATTCTGGGACTGAGTAGAAGTAACAAGATTGTGGGTTTGGGGATTGGGAGCTGAACTGGGGAACCAGAGAGCAACGAGAGTGCCTGACTGTGGACTTTCATATGTGAACACCAGGGTTTGTAAGTGCTGACTGCCATTTTGAAAGGCACTTCCTGAAGGTGGACTGTTTGTGGGCAGAGATGAGAAGTTAGATAATTAAACCTCAGAGCACATTCAGAATGTCATAACAGCCTTGTGTTTGCAAAGTAGCTGTCTGGATCAACTGACATTCTGTGGTGCTGGTACAGGTCAGAGGGTGGAGCTGGGCAGCCCCTGTAAGGTAGGGACAAACTTCTGTGTCTCAGTGGCCTTAGACCAGGTAAGTCATTAGTAGTAGAATAAGCCTGTCAAGGATGTTGGTGCTTTCCTCCTAGATAGTAGTTCTTTAGAATAAGTTCTTTAGGGGCTGGAGAGATGGCTTAGCAGTTAAGGCACTTGCCTGCGAAGCCTAAGGACTCAGGTTCAATTCCCCAGATCCCACGTAAGCCAGATGCACAAGGTGATGCATGTGTAAGGTCATGCACGCACACAAGGTGGCACATACATCTGGAGTGGCTGGAGGTCCTGGCATGCCAAGTCTCTGTCATAAATGAATAATAATAAGTTCTTTAGAAAAAGGCTATGGAGGATGTGGGGTGCTTCCCTCCTAGGCAGTAGTTCCATGTGATTAGCAGATACACTTGCCTGGAGCAAGTCTCTTCAAGTGTGGCCTTTGATTCCTTCTTTTCTCCTGCTTCCTGTCATCTCTCAGGCTTTTTCACCTTATTTTCAAGAGTAGTGCTAATAGAGAAGACACATAGAGATGGAGAGAGGTTAGTCGTATGCTGTACACCCAGGGACTCATGACTCATATTGGGTAGGTGGTGTATTAGGGTTTTCCAGAGAAAAAGAACTGTGTGTGTTTGTGTGTGAGAGAGAGAGAAAGAGAGAGATTACAAAAAGGGATTTAGTCGAAGGTCTAGAAGCTCCCAGATAGTCACTAGTGTGCGTCTGTTGAAAGATCAAGGAAGCTGGAGCAACAATAGACACACAGGGAAAATGATGTTTGTACAGGTGGTTGGCTTTCTCCCAGTTTCATTCCACCCTATTAGATGGTGCCACCTATGTGGAGGGCAGATCTTTCATACTTATTTGCTGTCCCACATGCCAATCATTTCCAAAAATACCCTCAAAGACATACCTAGAAGTGTGTTATCACTAGTCTAGGCATCTCTCAATCCAGTCAAGATGACAACCAAGATTAGCTTTCACAGAAGGCTTCCTAGCAAGTCAGTGGCCATATATCCTCTGGGAAGTAGAGATGGGACTGATTTGGGGGATTCAAATGCAAACTCCAAACCCAAGCTTATGTCTGCTTTACTTAAATAATTAAAATAAAACAACATGGAGAAGGACTACTTTTGTGAATTATTAGTATTGATTGCATAAGGTTTAGGAAGGGTGAAGGGGAGTCCAGGTACCAAAGAAAGGGGAATAGCAGGGGAGGTTAGTCTGAGAACCAGAGGGTGAGGAGTGGAACGTCCACATGGTCTAAGGACCCATGTGTACCCATTGTTGCCAGGGAGGGAAGGCCACAACCTTACCATTGGCGGAAACCTCAGCTGCTGGGGGATGGAAAGGAGCCGGAAAAGAGGAAAAAGCCTCGTGAGCAGCCAGGCTTTTTATTTTGGGTCTGGGCTGAATCTGGAAGAAATCAGCACACCTGGGTGCAGCATCTGGAAGGGGCTGGCCTTGAACGCATTCACCTGAGCAATTACAGCTCTGCAGGAGCCGCTGCAGGAACAGGGTGATTATGTGGGGTAATTTCCCCCTCAGAAAGGAGAGGTTGTCATCACTAAGCACTTATTTACTTTCCTCCCCTGAAGCTTTCCCTGGTTGTATGTTGGCTCCTGTGAATGTGTTCTGTGATAAAAAGGGTGATCAAACTGTAGCCAAAGTATGCACCGTCTAGGAATGGCTAAGAGTGAAGTAGTTGTAAACACGAGTGGTGAGGACTGAGGAAGGCTCACTCACATCATGGTCAGGAGTGGGAGAAATCTGACATGCCCTCACCCTGTGGTACTCTTACGGTTTGGTGGCAGAAGGAGTTCCTTAGCCAGTCGTCCCACTTTGATCATGGTCATTTGTTGATTTATTTTTTTCTTTATAGAAGAGGTACTGGATGGTGTTCTTGAATCAGATGATGATGAAGATGAAGATGACGAAGTAAGTTGAAGGCTCATCACCACACACAAAGCTATACCAACTCTAGCCAAAAATGAGGTCCTCACTCCTCAGTGCCATTGCTTGGAGCTGCCAGTTTAGTGGAGGCTTAGTGGGTAGTGGTGGTTCTTTGACTCTCACATGGGCTCTTATGTGGCTGCCTCAGTGTCCAGGCTGTCCTCACTGTCCACAGCCTCTCCAGGTGCCTGGCTTCTTTCAGTGGCCCAGCCTGGATTTTTGGGTCTGCAACTGGGCTCCTAAAATGGAGCAAAAGCTGTGCCTCCTCTCTGGGTTCAGAAGCCTCAGAACAGTGCTCTCGCGGCAGTCCCTCAGACTATCGCAAGCCCAGCTCAGACCAGGGACGGAAACAGACAGCGGGAGGCGGGCCCGCCACACCTGGGGAGGGCAGAGCGCAGGGGCACACGTGAAAGAAAGTGGTTCTTTGTGAAGTCTTTGCTCTGAAGGGGTATGAGCCTTTGCCTGCCCCAGTGGTGCAGGGCTGGGCCCACGGGCTCAATGGTGGGATGCTCTAAGCTGAGGGGGTCTGGGTCTAGTCGGGAGCCAGCAGAAACAACCACTTCATTGTGCCAGTGCCATTCTTCTGGGATAGGTTTGCTCAGAAGTTAATGTGTGGGCGTCTCTGTGGAGTGGTGTGAAGGACAGTGACCGGGGCTGTAGACAGACGCAGCTTTCCCTGGGAGATCCAAAAGGAGCAGAAACACCACTCTCTCCATTCCTTTTTGGTGCAGGAGCAGTTAGTACTAAAGTGACTGCTAGGAGTGTCTTCTATTTGTGGGAAATTGTAGGGTGTTTGTTGTTGTTTGTTTGTTTGTTTAATATTTTTATTAATTTGCAAACAGAGTGATAGAGAGAATAGGTGCCCCAGGGCCTCCAGCCACTGCAACCAGACTCCAGATACATTTACCACTTTGTGCATCTGGCTTTATGTGGGAACTGGGAAAGCAAACTCAAGTTGTTAGGTTTTGCAGGCAAGCACCTTAACTGCTACACTATCTCTCCAGCTTGGAAATTGTAGTTTTACTTGCAGTTTTGCTCTGTCAGTTTAACAAGTTCAGTGAAAGCCATGTTTATATTCCCTGATGGTGTCTGTTGGGGCAGTAGTTATTTAAGAGTCCCCCATCAAAGGGGACAGGCTGGCTGATACCTGCCAGGTAACTTCTCCAGCAGGCCCATTCTCTGCCTGCCATTTCCTTGCTGGGCCACAGATGGCACAGCAGGCACATCTTCTCCAGAGGGTCAGAGACCAGCCCCAGGCCCAAGGAGAGTGGGAGGTAAAGTCTGCCTAACAGCAGGGGTCTGCACACCTTCTGGAAGGGGGAAAATTGGAGGTGTATCAGGCTGGGTGGTCAGTCTCAGTTTCAACCACTCAGTCTGCCCTTTAACGCACAGGAGCTATCAGGAAAACTGGCCGTTTCCCTAAAACTATTTATGGACACTAAAAAATGAAGTGTCATATAATTTTCATATGTCATTAATATATTTCCAAATATTTAAAAACATAAAACTCAGGCTGGAGAGATGGCTTAGTGGTTAAGCGCTTGCCTATGAAGCCTAAGGACCCCGGTTCGAGGCTCGATTCCCCAGGACCCACGTTAGCCAGGTGCACAAGGGGCTGTACGCATCTGGAGTTTGTTTTCAGTGGCTTGGAAGCCCTGGAGCACCCATTCTCTGTCTGTCTCTATCTGCCTCTTTCTCTGCCTGTCACTCTTAAATAAATAAATAAACAAAAAAATTTTTTTAAAAAAAACATAAAACTCATTCTTAGTTAACAGCTAACAAAAATAGTCTCTGTGACCAATGGCCATTTCTGGCCACCCCACCATAGAGCCCAGCAGCTGACACAGCCAGTGTGCTGTAACTGACCCTTCCACACTGTTCTGAGTTACTTTAAGTTTTCGTTTTATTATTGTTTTTGCTTATGTGTGTATTGGCATGTGTAGGCACACATGTGTGTGAGTGAACATGCGTATGTATGTGTGTGCATGTGGAGGCCACAGGTTGACTTAGTGTCTTCCTCGTTGGCTCTCTGCTTTATTTACAGAAACAGATTCTGTCGCTTGAACCCAGGGCTCACAAATTCAAGTAGTCTAGCTAGCTAGTTTGCCCAGGGTTCCCGTCTTTACCTCCTGGGCTGCCACACTTGCCTGGCATTGACATAGGTGTGGGGGATCCAAATGTCAGTCCCCATACTTGCATGGCAAACACTTTATCCATTGAGTCATCTCCCCAGGTCCCAGTTTAATATCATATATATATAATTTATTTGAGCAGAGAGAGTATGCATGAACGGACATACCAGGGCCTCTTACTACGTCAAACAGACAGACAGTTTATCTGGCTTTACATAGTACTGGGCTGGCAGGCTTTGTAATCAAGTGTCTGTAACCACTAAACCATCTCTTCCCAGTCATTCATATATATTATATATAGAGAGGGGGGGAAGAGGGGGGAAGGGGGGGGTTGGTTTTTTTCAAGGTCTCACTCTAGCCCAACCTGACCTGAAATTCATTCTGTAATCTCAGACTGGCCTCAAACTTGCAAGGATTCTCCTACCTTAGTTTCCCAGATGCTGGGATTAAAGACATGCATATACCACCATACTCAGGTAGTTTAATATTTTAATTATTTCATTCTAATAACTTTTTGTCATCCTGTCCACAACTTCTCATGATTTATTTTTGTTCCCTTTCTTTGGTTTATTTTGTACTCTTATTTCTGTTTATTTATTTGATAGAGAGAGAAAAAATGGGTGCACCAGGGCCTCCAGCTGCTGCAAACTCCAGACATATGCACCATTATGTATATCTGACTTACATGGGTTCTGGGGAATCAAACCTGAGTCCTTTGGCTTTTCAGGCAAGCACATTAACAGCTAAGCCATCTCTCCAGCTCACTTTGGTTTTTGATTGTTTTGTTTGTGTAGCCCAGGCTTCATCCTTGCATCATCCTCTCAGTGCTGGCATTACAGGCACTGGTCACCACACCTAGCTTGTTGTTTTCTTGTTTTGCTATTAAGCCTTTAGTTTTTATTTTTTAATGGAAAATTCATCTGATCCAACTGTTCTGGTTAATGATGGGAATTCAACTTGTGGAAATTTCCCTTTAGAAGCATCTAGAGTCAGCAGTGAAGTAAATATGGAAGTCTTCATTTAATCCTTCTGTTCCATGAAGGTTTTTACTTTCATTTCCAAAGGTTTATATCAGTAAACATCTATTGCAATAGCTAGATTTTCAGACAGGTCCTGGAAGATGTTTAGTAGGGGAAATAAAGGAAGGGAACAAAATGTGACTGAAGAGCTCAGGTCCACTGTGGTGGTGGACTGCCACTCTGTTTGGGGGAGCAGGGGGTTCCTCACAGTGCACTGCAAGATGCTAGCTGCATGGGCCCCTCTGGGGACAGTCAATTGTATCTGGTTTCACTCAGCTTTTGTCACCTTTCTTAACTACTTTTATAACTGTCTTTTAAAATTGGACAGGAAAAGAGTGACAGATGCTTAGGATAAAGGAAAATCTCCATGAACTACTTGAGCAGTAGTTCCATCGTATCCTGAAAGGTGACAACACTGAAGGAGACACTGAGATTACTAAGGTGTCAGAGTCATACCTCATCTTGCTTAGAAGTACAGGATTTTCTGTTTTTAGTTTTCAAAGGTAGGGTTTTGCTCTAGCCAAAGCTAACCTATAATTTACTATAGTCTCAGGGTGGCCTTGAACTCATGGCAGTCCTCCTACTTCTGCTGGGATTCCAAAACAGATAATGGAATCACTGTTTTCCCTTAGCTGCTCAGTGACATGGCACTGAACAGTGGACTAGAGATACATTACATTTTTCTTGCTTCACACAGGGCTGAGATATATATGCTGTCAAGATGACCCTAGATATAAAATCTTGACTGTCTAAGTTCATTTTTTTTAATTTGCCCTCTACTTTTCAAACTTTATTGCAAAAAGCAATGGTGAGGTTGGAGAGATGGCTTAGTGGATAAGGCACCTGCCTACAAAGCCAAAGGACCTCAGTTTGATTTCCCTGAACCCACATAAGCCAGATGCACAAGGTGGCACATGTGTCTGGAGTTCATCTGCAGTAGCTGAAAGCCCTGGCACACCCGTTCTCTCTTTTCTCTCTCTTCTCTCTCTTCTCTCTCTTTCTCAAATAAATAAAAATTAAAAAAATTTTAAAGTTAAAGCAATGGTAGTAAATCTCAAGGACATAGTTTTCTGGGAATCCTCTCTTGAAAAATGACATTTCGGGGCTGGGGAAATGGCTTAGCAGTTAAAGGCACTTGCTTACAAAGCCTGCTGGTCCAGGTTTGATTCCCTAATACCCACATAAAGCCAGATGCACACTGTGATTCATGCATCTGGAGTTCATTTACAGTGGTAAGAGACCCTGGTGTGCCTATAACAAATTTTCTCTCTCTCTCCTCTTTCCCTCTTTCAAGTAAATAAAATATTTTTTTTTAAAGAAAATGTAGTCTAGTGTGGTAGCACATGCCAATAATCCCACCACTTGGAAGGCAGAGAGGTAGGAGGATCGCTGTGAGCTCAAGACCACTTTAAGACTACAGAGTGAATTCCAGATCAGCCTATGCTAGAGTGAGACCCTACCTTGGGGGGGGGGGGTGGGAGAAAGAAAGAGAGAGAGAGAGAGAGGGGGGAGGGAGGGAGGAAATGTAATTCTGGCAAGTCCATATTCCAGCTTTTCCCAGTCTGATCTGTCTTTGGATCAGCAACAACCGTGTGCACAGCTTGTGTGGTTTTTACCATGTTAGCAACTGAGACTTAAAAGTCATATATATGGGCCTGGAGGGATGGCTTAGCAGTTAAGATACTTGCCTGCAAAGCCAAAGGACCCAGGTTCAATTCCCTAGGACCCACATAAGCCAGATGCATAAGGTGGCACATGTATCTGGAGTTCTTCTGCAGCAGCTAGAGGCCCTGGCACAGTGTGATTTTTTTTCTCTTATCTGCCTCTTTTTCTCTCTTCAAATAAATTTATATATTTATTTATTTTTTTTCACACTTTTAAGTCAAGGACTTTTTATTTTAACATGACTTTCAAGCACCCTGGTTTAATTTCAGAGAACCTGAAGCTATGGCTTGTGAGGTATTTAATGACTGCTGGTTTGATACGAGCAACTCCTCCCTGGCTGTGGTTTCCTCTCCCCGTAATCACAGAAAGATAGGGCTTACCACCATTCTGCTTAAATTCTTCAGTTTTCTGCTGTAGAACTGTCATGAGATGTTCTATAGCTTCGTCCACGTGCAGCCCGTGGAGGTCTAAGATATTCTGTGGCAGCAGGGATGAATTGACTTTCTCAAAGATCTCCACAGCGGCGAGGTGGTTGGCTTCTTTCAGCTTCTGCTCGTGAAGACTGCCCTGCTGTGCATATTTATTTATTTATTATGGGCATGGTGGTACACACCTTTAATCCCAGCACTCAGGAGACAGAAGTAGGAGGATTGCCATGAGTTTGAGGCCACCTGAGACTACATAGTGAATCCCAGATCAGCCTGAGCTAAAGTAAGACCCTACCTTGAAAAACAAACAAATATATATTTATTTGTATTTAAGTAATATATGTGGGCTGGAAAGATGACTTAGTGGTTAAGGCACATGCCTGTAAAGCCAAATGGCCCAGGTTTGACTCCCCAGTACCCACATAAAGCCAAATGCACAAGGTGGTGCATATGTCTGGAATTTGTAGTAGCTAGAGGCCCTGGTGTGCTCATTCTCTCTCTCTGCATCTTTGTCTCTCAGAAATAAATATATTTTTAAAGTCACACACACACACACACACACATATATGCATACATGTATATGTATATATATATGTATGTATATGTATATGTACACACATACATGTGTGCATATATATGTATTTGTGTGCATGGTCTGGGGATTGAACCCAGGGCCTTGCCCTGTACTTGTGCTAAGCATGTACTCTGCCACTGAGCTACATCCCAACCCTTTATCTCTAATTTCTAAGGTTGTAGTAACTTTAGTGTGTTAAAACCAGTTATAGCTGGGTGTGGTGGTCCATGCCTTTAATCCTAGCATTAGGGAGACATAGGAGCATTGCTGTGAATTTGAGGCCAACCTGGGACTATGGAGTGACTGTCAGATCAGTTTGGGCTAGACTAAGACCCTACCTAGAAGAAAACAAAAAAAAAAATTACTGAATATAAACCCACTTAGTACACCAAAATATTTAAATATATTTATTTATTTGAGAGAGAGAAAAAAAAAGAAAATGGACACACTAGAGTTTCCATTCACTGCAAATGAACTCCAGATACATGCACCACCTTATTATCTGGCCTGTGTGGGTACTGGGGAATCGAATCTGGGTCTTTAAGCTTCTCAGGCAAGCACCTTAACTGCTAAACCATCACTCCAGCCCAATATACTAAAATTTAAAAATTATAGAACTAGCTGAGTGTGGTGGTATGTGGCTTTAATCCTAGCACTTGGGAGGCAGAGGTAGGAGAATTGCAATAAGTTTGAGGCCTCCCTGTGACTACATAATGAATTCCAGGTCAGCCTAATCTAGAGTGAGACCCTACCTTGAAAAACCAAAATAAAAAATATATATATAAACTAGCAATGTAATTTTTAATATTTTTATATATTCAAAAGCAGAGAGACAGTAGAATGGGTGTGCCAGGTCCTCTTGCCATTGCATGTACCACTTTGTGGACCTGGCTTTATATGGGTCATGGGGAATTGAAACCAGGTTGTCAGGCTTTGCAGGCTAGTGCCTTTAACCACTGAGTCATCTCTCCAGTCCTCTCCCCCTTTTTTTTGGTGTTTTGATTTTTCAAGGTAGGGTCTCACTGTCTAGTCCAGGCTGACCTGGAATTCATTATGTAGTCTCAGGGTGGCCTTGAACTCACAGTGATCCACCCCTGCCTCTCTAATGCTGGGATTAAAGATATGTGCCACCACGCCTGGCTTCCATATTTTTAAACATATATATTTTATTCATTTTATTTATTTTTTTATTTGAGAGAGAGAGAAGGAAAGAGGTAGGTAGGTAGGCAGGCAGGCAGGCAGACAGACAGACAGATAGATAATGCACCTCCAGGGCCTCCAGTTACTGCAAAGGAACTCCAAATGCATGTGCCACCTTGTGCATCTGGTTTATGTGGGTTCTAGGTGGTTGAACCTGGGTCCTTAGGCTTCACAGGCAAGTGCCTTAACTGCTCAGCCATCTCTCCAGCCCAGTCCCATACTTTTTTATTTATAGGCCAGTTAGAGGATAATGTACAAAGAAACAAACCTTGCTAGGTGTGGTGGCACACACTGGTAATCTAGCACCCAGGAAGCTGAGGCAGGAAGATCCTGAGTTCAGAGCCAATCTGGGTTACATAGCACTACTCTGTCTCAAAAAAAAAAAAAAAAAAAAAAATTGTACTGCTCTTTGGCAGCACATACACTAAAATTGGAACAATACAGAGATTAGCATGGCCCCTGTGCAAGGATGACATGCAAATTCGTGAAGCGGTCCATGCTTTTCACCCAGTGTGGGCAAGGAGGTGATGTCCACCTTCTGCTCATACCGTCACTTCCCCTGCCATCATGGAGCTTCCCTCAAGTCTATAAGCCAAAATAAACCTTTTTATTTCTAATTGTAAAGTTAACATGAATGGTATTTTAAACAAAGCAAATATATAAATACATGTACCTGTGAATTATAGGTAGCTTATGAGTCCATGCCATAGAAAGGAGTGGAAAGTTACGCCCTTCTTGTTGACATTAGGACCTGTAAGGGGAAAAAGGAATGAGGAAGTGTGGTGGTGGTAGAGAGAGGCCCTGGCCAACAGGGCCCTGGGCTGCAGACCTGTTAAGCAAGAGAAGTGAAAACCAGATGGTGTATGTGGTGAGGCTGATGTCTGTTGCTGCAAGTTTGGGGGATTAGTGGGGCAAAGGCCACACTACAGTGAAGTAAGGAGCACATGGGATACAAGGAAATGTCACTGACAAATATAGTTCACTCTTACATCAATATGGCCGCATGTAGCAACAGGAGGAGGCTAAAGGGCCATTTTGGTTCAGTTTAAGATGAGAAAAGCTGGGCGTGGTGGCTCACACATGGTTGAAGTAGAGATGAAAGGCCTTCTGTGCTATTCTAGAAGATGATTTTAAGACAAATACTGTCTCCTCTTAACAAAATAGGTTTGAGTGCCAGGTGAGGTGAGCCATGAATGCTTACTTACTGGGCTCCCTGTAAATGTCAGTGACATAGTCAGCAGCATCCTCTACAAACTTCTCAAATCTTAGAGCCAGTCATTATTACCAAACAAATATTTGAGGATCTTTAAATAATCAAGTTCTAGGAAACAACAAGAAAAGAATTGAGGGAGGTAGTCTACGAGACTATCTGTGGTTTTACAATACCTCCAAGAGTTTTTCCTCTCCATAGAAAAGATCGGGGGGGGGGGGGGGCTGGAGAGATGGCTTAACAGTTAAGGCGCCAGCCTGCAAAGCCAAAGGACCCACATAAGCAACATGCACAGGTGGCACATGCATCTGGAGTTTGCTTGCAGAGGCTGGAGGCTGCCCTGATGCTCCCATTCTTTCTTCCTTTCTCTCTTTCTCTCTCTGCCTCTTTCTCACTCACTCAAATAAATAAAAATAAAATATTTTTTAAAAAATAGATAGTGGGGATCCTGTGACCAGAAATGACATCCGTGTGGCGTCACCATGTAGCAATCCAGAGGTCTGAGGTGGCAATGTAGGCCCTTAGCCAGGACCCTGGGGGCCTCTTGTCAGACTTTGAGTATGCAAGATGGGCAGCAAATAATAGAAAATCAGCAATTACAGGCGCATAACAGGGATAGAAAACAGGAAGTGCTGCAGGAGTTTCAGGAATCCTGCGAATAGCAGTAGGCAGCTGGCTGGAGGGAGGCAAGCACAGAGTGAAGGGAAGCGGAGGGCCGGAGACGCGTCGCCTGGGGGAGGCAGCGCTGGCACGGGCCTGATCCCTCCCACCAGCCTTCGCCTGGGAAGCTGTGTTTATATCCTAGCGTGTGTATGGTATGTGAGGCTTTCATACTTAGGGAAGACACATGGTGTACTCACATACACACACTCTTATCCTAGATGTCTTAGTCAACAGTTAGTTTCCAAAGTGAGGTTATACAGACATACGCACAGATGCACTGTGCTGCCTCTTCCTCTTGTGAGTGTTCTGTGAAATCCCTCCATGCCAGTGCAGTATGGGTGCTTCTTAATGCCACGGGCTACCATTGTCCAGATACTTCCTGCTTGAAACCGTGCTGTTACAGACTTCTTTGAAAATGTATCATGATTACTGGAGCTATTTATTTATTTATTTATTTATTGGTTTTTCAAGATAGGGTTTCACCGTAGCCCAGGCTGACCTGGAATTCGTCATGTAGTCTCAGGGTGGCCTTGAACTCACAGTGATTCTCCTACCTCAGCCCTGGAGTGATGACATTAAAGGCCTGTACCACCATGCTGGCGATTTGTTTGATTTTTTTTTAAGACAGGTTCTAACTATATAGCCCTAGGTGGCCTGGTACTCACTATATAACCTAGCCTGGTCTCACACTCATGACAATTCTTCTGCCTGGACTTCTCCTGGAAGGTTGAGACCTTCTTAACACTGCTGTTACAGGCATGCACCACCATGCCCAGCTTGTCCAGATTGCTTTTATAAAAGTTGTTCATATTTCACTAATAGAGCATGAACAGGTTTTTTTCCTTCCATCTCTACCAGCAATAGGTACTTCTTCTTTTCTCCCCACCCCCTTCTTCTTTCTTTCCCCTTCCTTTCTTCCCTCCCTTCTTTCCTTCCCTTACTGCTGGGACAGCACACAACCAGAAGCAGCTCATGGACAGAAAAGGTGTGCTTCCGGCTTAGTTTCCAGGAGAGGTTTCAGCATGGCAGGAGGAGACAGCCAGGTGTCACATGTGACATCTCAGCAGGGATGAAATACAGAGAGCTCAGTGGGGCTGGACTGATAAATGTCAAGGTCTGCCCTTTGACACCTCCTCCAGCAAGGCTCCTCTATCTTGGGGATCAAGTATGAGGCTTAATCACAAACACGTGAAGCTGTGGGAACATGTACACTCGAATACTTTTCTTTCCCTTCTCCTTCCCTCCCCTCTCTCCTTCCTTCCTTTCTTTCTTTCTTTCTTTCTTTCTTTCTTTCTTTCTTTCTTTCTTTCTTTCTTTCTTTCTTTCTTTCTTTCTTTCTTTCTCCCTTTCTCTTCCTTCCAACATAGTGGTGACAAAATACTATCTTGAGCCAGGCATGGTAATTCATGCCTTTAATCTCAGCTCTTGATAGGCTGAGGTAGGAGAATCACCATGAGTTCAAAGCCAGCCTAGGCCTACAGAGTGAGTTGCAAGTCAGCCTGTGTGAGAGTAAGACCCTGCCTCCAAAGATAAAGCAAAACAAAAGTACTGTCTCACTGTTGTTTTAATCTTGCATTTCCATGATAAGTAGTGAGTCTGAACATCTTTTTAAAAAACATTTTATTTATTCACTTATTTCAGAGAAAGACAGGTGGAGAGAGAATGGACATGACAGGACCTACAGCCACTACAAACAAACTCCAGACACAGGCGCCACTGTGCATCTGGTTTTATGTGGGTACTGGGGAATTGAACTCTGGTCGTGAGGTTTTGCAAGCAAACACTTTAACCAATGAACCACCTCTCCAGCTCATATATTGCCTGTTTTTATAATGACTATTATGATTTAAATCTGAATGTCCCTCAAAGGACCATGTGTTGAAGGCATGGTCCCCAAATACAGCAGTGTTCAGAAGTGGGGCTTTTGGGAAATGGTTGGCTCATGAGGGCTCTGAGCCAGAGTGATCCTGACCCCATAATTTGATGGGCCATTGGGAAGTGGTGGAAATGTAGAAAGCACGACCTTGTTGAAGAGAGCGGGTCATTTAGGGTTTTACATGATTTTTCTTTAGGTGACATGAACAAGCATCTGTTCCTCCCTGTGTAGGGTACTGATGAGAGACCAGAGGAACAGTCATAGCCAAGTCTACCTTGATGAACTGGGCTTTGAGTCAGACTTGCTTACAGGAGCAGCAGTGGCTCAGAGGCAGCTGTATCACCACAAAGCCCAGCGTGAGTGATGACACGAAGCTTCATCCTGGGACTCTCTGTCCAGATAGCGGGCAGCTCCCTGGAGACTGCTTAGATGGCCCCCAAGCTGGCTGAGTCAACCGGTCTGCTCTCTTAAGGACAGAGTGTTTCAATTCAGAGGAAATAGCTCTACAATAGGGGTTTACCCAAGTAAAGCCAGATGCACAAAGTGGCACATGCACCTGGAGTTCATTTGCAGTGGCAAGAGGCCCTGGTGTGCCCCTCCTCTCCTTCTCTCTCTATCTCTTCTCTTTCTCCCCCTCTCTGCCTGCTTGCAAAATAATAATAATTCTTTTAAGGCTGACATGCATCTATAATCCCCACATTAAGGAGGCAGAGACAAAAGGATCCCTAGGACTTGCTAATCTATCCAGGAGATGACCTTGAGGGGCTGGGGAGTTAAAAGTGCTTGCTTGCAAGCCTACTGGCTCATTCAACTCCCCAGTGCCCAGGTGGAGCTGGACACAAAGTGGCACCTATGACAATGGGAGGCAAAGCCAGGAAGCTTGCAGCCCAACTAGACTGGCTCACACAAAACAGCAAAAACAGTACAAGGGAGACCTGTCTCGAGCAAAGTGGGAGGCAAGGACAAACACCCCAGTGTCTCAGACCTCCACACAGGCACCATGGCACACACACACCCATATACCATTCATTGCTTTATCAAGAACATTCATAAATGAAACTCTACTGGCCCTCTGTCATTGGTTGTTATGGTTTGAATATAAACTATCTTCCTCAAAATTCACATATTAAAAGACTTGGTCCTACCTGGTGGCACTACTAAGAGGTGATCATAATATGGGGGTTCTCACTATCAATGGGTTAATCCCTTGGTGATGTCATAGCTGAAAGGTCTAGTAAGAAGACAGATGCACAAGGTGGCACATGCATCTGGAGCTCATTTGCAGCAGCTAGAGGCCCTGGCACACCCATTCTCTCTTTCTCTATCTCTCTTTCTGTCTCTTTCTCTGTCTATTGCTCTCAATAAAAATAAACAAATAAATAAAATTTTAAGGCTGGAGACATGGCTTAGTGGTTAAGGTGCTTGCCTGCAAAGCCTAAGGACCCATGTTTGACTCACCAGATTCCATGTAAGCCAGACACACAAAGGTGAGGCAAGCACCAGATCACACATGCCAACTAGGTGGCTCAAGCATCCTGAGTTTGATTGTACTGGTTGAGACCCTGGCGTGCCAGTTCTCTCTCCTTTTGTCTCTGTTTCTCTTGCTCTCTCTAAAAAAATAAATAAAAAGTGGGGCTTAGTTGAAGATGTGGGTCACTGGAGACAGGCCTTTGAGGGTTATCTTATCCTTGGTTCCTCTTTCCTCTGTCCTTGTATCCTGAGCCACCTCTGCCAAGGCTTCTATTTCCATGATGTTATGCCTCACCTCAGGCCCAAACCAAGGGAGCCAGCCAACCATGGATTGAAATCCCTGAGCCAAAATGTATCTTTCCCCCTTTTAGTTTGCTTTCTCAAGTATTTTGTGTCAATGACAAAAACATGACTGACATATTGGTATATCTTCTGCCTCCATCCATGCTGGCAGCAGCGTCACCCATCACTGCTTTTGTACCTTCTGTGCAAATGTCAGTAGAGGACTGGCCACGAAAGTCAACAGAGAGAACCAGCACCTTCAGTATTCCTCTTGGGTTTCATTACCAGTTACTTTACATAGAAGATCATTCATCGATGATTAGTCATTGTTGATTCTGAATATTCGTTCAAAATGACAAGTCCAGGCATTATTGTTCAGATGAGACATTGGTGTAGCACCCATGTTTGCAGCTTAATCTTTAACTAACAGGCTGTTGTCTCATTGAAAAATGATGGCACTACTGTGGTTTCCTTTGCTAACTTTCTGTCAGTGGGCATGAAGCAATACACATACAGGCTATGTTTCTCTAGCAAAAGGTTGACAATCTGTGAGTCCCTCCTCCTTGTCCCGATCAGTCTTCGTGGCAGCCTAATGCACATGTGGCAGTAAAGGCCATCTGGCCCATGGAGAAGGTCAGGCTGGAGCATGGGTTCCTCTGGTAGGTCCCTTCCAGAAGAACCCTGTGCACCTCAGGATGCCCTTGGGCTTCCTGTCCCCTTCCCTGGTCTTCTCTTTCTCTCCTACTCTACCTTCTTTTGCTTAGAATCAGTTCCACTCCCTCTATCCTGCATTCAGGGCTCATTGTCTAGACCTGGTGACAAGCCATGCTGTGATTCTTTCCTCAGGGAATGCTGAACCCTTCACCCGTCTTCAAAATGCCTGTGCCTGGACCAGGCTTGTCAGGAGACAGAGGAACCAGGGGTGGGATTGGGATTGAGATTCCAGGGAGTTGTCAGTTTAGTGCTCTACAGACAGTTTAGTTCCCAGCACAAATGTCCTCTAGTCTCTCCATGGGAGCTTCTCTGGTCACCTCTTGGAGGCAGTGAGCAAGTTTACATCTTGCTCTTTTGTCTTCCCGTTTCTGCCCCAGCTTGCTCCTTTAGAAGTTTCTCCATATCATTAACTAAAGTAGACTAAGTTAATGTAATATTTTTTAGACACCAGTGTTATCGAAAGCAAGGCCAGGCTGATGTGGTAGATAGAAACAGTGTCTTTGATAACGTTGCCGTCTGTTCTGGCTTCACTGAAGGGTAACCGGTACCCACGCCTGAGGGACAGTGACTAGGAGTTTGTAAGCCCTGGGTGGTCTAGCTGCTCTTATCACCACTACTTATTATCACTACTGTTAGCAGTATCACCCAAGCGTCAGCTGTAACAGCCACCTGAAGGGTCGTGTTTCTGCTTCTGCCATCCCACCATCATCAGGTTCAGGGCCAACACAGAGGAGCCTTACATAAGGATGTGGTCTCCAAGAGTTTAAAACACAGTATGCTAGTAGGAAATGTGAGGTTCGGTAAGGCTAACAGATCAGGAGACAGGTGCAATTGAAAAGATGCTTTATGGGGGCTGGAGAGATGGCTTAGCAGGTAAAGGTACTTGCTTGCAAAATCTGATGGCCCAGTGCCCATGTGTAGCCAGATGCAAAAGTGGCAGGAGGCCCTTTCTTTCTCCTTGCAGCTAAATAATAAAATATTAAAAAATAAAATGAAGCTTGGTATGGTGGTGCCATGAGTTCGAGGCCACTGTGAGACTACATAGAGAATTCCAGGTCGGCCTGGGCTACAGCAAGGCCATGCCTCAAAACCCAAAAATAAATGCATAAAACAAGCCAGTTGCTGTGGCACATGCATTTAATCCTACACTTGGGAGGCAAAGGTAGGAGGACTGCTGTAGTTTGAGGCCAGCCTGAAACTTCATAGTAAATTCTAGGCCAGCCTGGGCAAGAGCAAGACCCTCAATAAATAAATAAATAAATAAATAAATAAATAAATAAATAAAATGGAACTGGCCATGGTAGAGCCCACCTTAAATCCTAGCTCTCAAGAGGCAGAGGTAGGAGGATTACTGTGAGTTTAAAGCTAACCTGGGACTACAGAGTGAGTGCCAGGTCAGAGTGCGTGCCTGGGCTAGAGTGAGACCCTGCCTTGAAAAAGCCAAATAAAAAATAAATAAAACAGGACAGGGTGTGGTGGCCCACGCCTTTAATCCTAGCACTTGGGAGGCAGAAGTAGGAGGATCACCATGAGTTCGAGGCCACCCTGAGACTACATAGTGAGTTCCAGGTCAGCCTGGGCTAGAACAAGACCCTACCTCGGAAAACCAAATAAAGCAAGGCGTGGTGGCGCATGCTTTTAACCCCAGTACTGGGGAGGCAGAGGTAGAAGGATCGCCATGAATTCGAGGCCACCCTGAGACTACATAGTGAATTCCAGGTCAGCCTGAGCTATAGTGAGACCCTATCTTGAAATAAATAAATAAATAAATAAATAAAATAAAAAGATGCTTTCTAGACTGGGGATGTGGCGTAGGGTGCTTACCTAACATGCACAAAGCCCTGGGTTTGATCCCTGTCACCACAAAACCCAGAGGGCTTGGTAGCAAAAGGTAATCTCAGCACTTGGCAGGTTCAAGGTTAAAGGTCATCTTCTGCTACATAGTGAGCTTGAGGCAAGCCTGAGCTACATGAGAGCCTGTCTCAAAAAAAAACCAAAAAACAAAACATGATGTTTTGTCTGTCTTGGAGGCAGAGGCACACCATGCCATAGAGGCTACGGGAGTGGCACTGAAGCAAGGGGAGAGGAGGAGGACATGGGCAAAAAGCCTAGCTGTGGTTTTGTGGCAAGGTGGGGGAGTAGTCTTAGGATGGCTCCTTGGGTGCTGGGGCATAGCTGTCTGGAGCCATCCCCAGAGCCGGTGGATAGTAGACAGTGTGGGAGCCCAGTAAAGGAGGTGGCTGCGGTGTGCACCCTGAATGGCTTACAGGTGGTTTGAGGAGCTGGCTGGCGGGGGATGGGCAGGGCCTGCAAGGCCCCGGGCATGACAGCATCTGGGTAGAGGAAATTAAAGCATGGTTCATGCATGAGACTTGCGCAGCCTGGCCCCGCTGGACGTTCCCTCCAGAGACCTCTGATCTCCCAGCTCCCCTCCTTGTTGCCCACATCTTCACTCCACCACCACTGCCACCGAGGCTGCAGAGCTGGAACGGTCATTGCTGTTAATCACACTGGTCACAACTCACATAGAACTCCTTTGTATTCACCCCAGCTAATAAGCCCAAGTCTTTCAAAAGGAACTTTTATAAAAGCCTAAGAAAGGGGTGTGGGGCTGGGGAGATGGCTTAGGTGTTAAGGTGCTTGCCTGAGAAGCCTAAGGACCCAGGTTCAATTCCCCAGTACCCTATATAAGCCAGATGCATGAGATGGTGCATGTCCTCTCTCTCTTTCTCTCCTTGCAAATAACTAAATAAAGTATTTTTTAAACAAAGAATAGGGGTCTGGGAAGTGGCTCAGTGGGTGAGAGCACTTGCTGCACAAGCACAAGGACCTAAGTCCATCCCTAGCACTCATAAAAAGCCAGGCATGGCCACACGAAGCTCTAACTCCAGTGCTCAGGGAGGAAGAGACAGGAGGGCTGCTGGGAAGCCAGTCTAGCTGGAAAAACGACAGCTTCCTGCAGGGCTCCTTCCGGGTCAGGTAGGTAGTGCCGAGGGAAGAACCAGGCCTGCTGGTTCCTCCCTAGGGGTTGAGGGGATGATGAGCATCGGACGACTCAGAAACCTCTCCTGGCCACTGGAGAAAAGCCACACTGAGTCGGGAGTCTTTTCAATGCAGGAACTCGCAGAAACAACTCGCTTTATTACTCTGAGCAGTTGCCTATATCATGTTGGGGACGAAGGCGGGGATTTTAGGATGGGGTTAGAGGTAAGGGCCAATAGTAAACTGTAACTATTGAAATGGTAATTACAATTGCCACACGGAAGTGGCAGGCCAGAAGCCATTAGGCGTCTTGCTGAGTCCTAGCTGGCCAGAGACAGGTTGCCAAACTTTAGCTAGGCTCAGGAAGTTCCACTAGGTCTCACGCCTGGGCCTTTCAGAGCCCAACAACTTCCAGCTTCAATGAGAGACCCAATCAGGACAATCCAGACAGTCCCTTATCTACATAATCCTGCCCGAGTGACTCTAGATCTTGACAAGTTGGACAGTATAAAGCATCACACCAGATGTGAGAGCATACCCCTTTAATGCTAGCACTCAGGAGGGTGAGGTAGGACACACTGTTGAGGGGCTCAGGGCATCTTTCACTGTGTGTGTGTGTGTGTGTGTGTGTGTGTGTGTGAGAGAGAGAGAGAGAGAGAGAGAGTTTTTGAGATAGGGTCTTGGCTATAGCTCAGGCTGACTTGGAATTTGCTATATAGTCTCTGCCTGCCAAATGCTGGGATTAAAGGCTTGTGCAACCATGCCTGGCCCACCTTTGCCGCTTTGATGTAACCTGTGAGATTGTTGACCCAAGGGAAGCTGCTTCAGGGTGTGTGTCCAGAGAACCAGCAGCTAGACGCTGTCCATGTTTCATCCCTGCCGACGGGTGGTCACCCCTTGTGACCAGCCTGCATGGCTGGGACAGCCTGTGCTTCAGTCCCCTGCTACTACCTAATTAACAAGGAAGTGATGGTTATCTCATGTCTGTAGTCCTTGCTAGTCTTTCCATTATTCAAACCAGCCAACAGAGAAGCCAGTGTGTTCCAGTTAAGGCTTTTGCATTTTTCTGGTACTTTCATGGCTTCTACATTCATTTATTCCTCCAAAGCCATTTCTGGGCTCCCAGACCATGGCTAGGCTGAACTGGCCAGTACACTGACTCATGGCTGCGCCCTCATTTCCACTCTCATTTCTATGGAAACAGACAGCAGATGGCTCAAAACAAGGTGAGACACCTCACAATTCCTAGACATTTACAAACCCTATTTGTCCAGCATAGGAAAGGTCAACTCGTACTCTACAATGAATCTTTTTCTTTTTTCATTAAATTTTTAGAACAGTATGTGAGGTTTTCCTGTTATCACAGATTTTTGGAATATCAATACCTCCTGTGTAGTGAGAGATATTTATCATTTTGGTTATTTAATAAATATCCACCTAACAGCATATATAGATAGGTAGGGTCTCACTCTAGCCCAGGCTGACCTAGAAGTCACTATGTAGTCTCAGGATGGCCTTGAACCTCCTACTTCTGCCTCCTGAGTGCTAGGATTAAAGGCATGTACAACCACGTCTAGCCTCATTGTATAACTTTTAATTTAATTTATTTTTTAGGTGCCTTTTTGTTTTGTTTTGTTTGTTTTGTTTTGTTTTGTTTGTTTTTTGAGGTAGGGTCTCACTCTAGCCCAGGCTGACCTGGAACTCACTGTGTAGTCTCAGGGTGGCCTTGAACTCATGGTGATCCTCCTACCTCTGCCTCCTGAGTGCTAGGATTAAAGGTGTGCACCACCACGCCCAGCTCTCAGGGTCCATTTTTTAAAATATTTTTATTTATTTGTGTTTACTTGAGAGCAACAGAGAGAGAAAGAGGCAGAGAGAGAGAGAATGGGTGCACCAGGGCCTCCAGCCACTGCAAATGAACTCCAGATGTGTGCACCCCCTTGTGCATCTGGCTAACATGGGTCCTGGGGAATCAAGCCTCAAACCAGGGTCCTCAGGCTTCACAGGCAAGCACTTAACTGCTAAGCCATCTCTCCGGCCCTCAGGGTCCATTTTTAATATTTTTATAATTTATTTATTTTTGAAAATTATTGACAACTTCCATAATTATAGACAATAAGCCATGATAAGTTCCTCCCCTTCACTTTCCCCTTTAAAACTCTACTCTCCATCATATCCCCTTCCCCCTCAATTAGTTTCTCTTTTATTTTTTTAAAGATTTCATTTTTATTTATTTATTAGAGACAGAAAGAGGGAGAGAGAGAGAGAAAGGGCATGCCAGGGCCTCCAGCCACTGCAAATGAACTCCAGATGCATGCGCCACCATGTGCATCTGGCTTAACCTGGGACCTGGAGAATTGAACCTGGGTCCTTAGGCTTTGCAGGCATTTGCCTTAACCATTAAGACATCTCTTCAGCCCTCACTACTTTATTTTGATGTCATCATCTTTTCCTCATATTATACTAGTCTTGTGTAGGTAGTACCAGGCACTGCAAGGTCATGGATACCCAGGCCTTTTTGTGTGTGGAAGAGCTCATTGTAAGCAGTCCTACCCTTCCTTTGGCTCTTATATTCTTTCCGCCACCTTTTCCACAATATACCCTGAGCCTTGGAAGGTGTGATGGAGATATTTCAGTTCTGTCATTTCTTCTCAGCACTATGGTGCCTTTTGAATCATCCAGGAGATCACCACTATCTGAAAAGAGAAGGTTCTCTAACCAAAAGTAAGAGTAACATTAATATATGGGTATGAACATTAAGAAAAGTGCATATTGGACAGTTTTGAGAGCATAATTTATGCATTTAGCCAGACAGCAACAGCTGTTACACCCCTAGGACTCATGAGTTACCCTGTCATAGGTTTTCAATATCAGGCATGTATTCCCTCCTATGGAGTGGGCCTCTAGTCCAATTAGAGTGTGGTTGGTTTCCCCATAACAGACATGCTACTATTGCACCCACTGGCTCATTTGGTCTGGCTGGCCAAATTTAAGGCTTGCATTGTTCACTGTTGTTTATCTCTACTGACAACTTCTCTGTCTCCCATGGAGCTGCATGCAATAAAGCTTTTTCTACCTTTCTGTCAGCTGTTCTACATGGAGGAGTTTTTCAGCTCAGCTCCAGCAGGATTTCTCAGTGACATTGTAGCCCAAGCATGTGGAGTCTTCAACAATAGTGTCTTACCATCTATTCCTAGTGGGAAGCGAAGAGCCTCAGTAATGGCCTGTAATGTTTGGAGGCCATCAGGGACCTCCCTGGCCAATATGCCATCCCTGGCACTGAAGATTTTCTAGTAACAATCTATGGCTTCTGGATGTGCCATTGTCCAAAAGGGTCGGTTTCCATATGACATTTGTACCCTCTTAGATTTTGATTAACTCTCCCCCCACCCTTCCTTTACTCAGTCTCCTCCCCTGTCTTCACCCCCAGTATTTAAATTTATTTTTAACTGTTCTTTTTATGTGTACCTGTGTAATGTGGTGTGTGCATGTGTCCTTGGAGCATCCCGTGTGCTCACCAGTGGTGGAGGCACTTGCCTATGATGGCCAGAGCAGAATGCTGGGTGTCATGCTTCATCGCTCTGCCTCCCAGTCTCATTTTGAACCGAGTCTTCCTGAGCTGGCTGTTTTTCCCAAGTGACTTCCTGGTATCTGCTCCCGTGGGATTGGAGTTATAGGCACGTGTCGCCACACCCAACTGTTTACGTGGGATCTGGAGATTGGAACTCTTGGTTTCAGGTGGCCTCAGGGCCCTCATGATTGCACAGGAATTTCATTTAGCTGCAGAGCCATCTCTCAAGCCCACTGTATAATTTAAGGAGTATGTTTCTGATCAGTCACCATCAGTTGGCACACAACAATTAAATGCTTAGAGTCTACATCTGGGAATATGAGCAAAAACTAAATGCTGAGTGTCTGCATCTGGGAATATGAGCAAAGGAAAAGTAAAAACTTCTCCCTCCCCACTCCAAAATTCAGGCCGGCTGTGCCTGTGGTTGTGCCCAGGCTTTTGCTTGCAGCCCAGTATTTTCAGGGCTCAAAAAAGAGCCATTCTGTATCTAAATTGTGTGCTTGTGTGCTGTGTATATCACATAGAAGGGTGAGTATGTCTGTTCAGGCATGGTGGCGCACCCCTGTCATCCCAGAACTCAGGAGATAGAGGCAGAAGGATCAGGAGTTCAAGCTTAGCTTTGGCTACAAAGCAAGTTCAAGGCAAGCCTCCGTTTTGAGATATGGCCTCAACACAGAAATGAAAAACTTTTCTTTTCTTTTCTTTTCTTTTCTTTCTTTTGGTTTTTTGCAAGGTAGGGTCTCTCTGTAGCCCAGGCTGACCCGGAATTCACTAAGTTGTCTCAGGGTGGCCTCAAACTCATGGCGATCCTCCTACCTCTGCCTCGTGAGTGCTCGGATTAAAGGCGTGCACCACCATGTCTGGCTTTTTTGTTTGTTTTTGTTATTCAAGTTAGGGTCTCACTCTAGCTAAGGTTGACCTCAGGGTGGACTCGAACTCTGAGCCTCCCACCTCTGCCTCCCGAGTGCTGTGAAAAACATTTTCTGTTATGAGCAAAACGAGCAGCGTCACCTGCAGCTCTGTAGAGTCACAGGAGTGCAGAGGGAGATGCTCATCTAGCAAGTGTGAGAGGCATGGTGTGCGAAAGAACAGCTGCGAGCTGCTGTTGAAGACAGTCGTGTAGATGTCAGGTCTTTTCGTGTGAGTTCACCCGAATAGAAAAGAACAAGCAAAATGAAAGTTAATGTTGTTACATAGGGAGAAAAGCTGTGGAGAATTAGTTTGGCAACTCATTGAGCCAAACGTGTACTCCTTTCTGACACTTATTTTGATGTTTTCTTTCATGGTGGATTTATTGCTTTTATCATTGCTCACACTGCCTCTGATTCTACAGTTGTGAACTGTAAGTGCTGCTAAGGGTGTGCATTTATTTAATATATACTCGCTGGTAGAGTGCAGGCTCCAGACAGGATGTTCTGAAGTAGTTCCAACCACTCCTGTCTAGAGAGAATTCCTCCAGAGGGATGGAACAAGTCCAGTCCACCCCATTTGTGCCCTGGATAGTTCACAATCTGTGTAACTCAGATGCCTGCCCACCTGCCTCCAGGTCTGGGTGTGAATGGTACGCAGGTAGACTCCTGCAGTGTGATGTGCTCAGGAGCCTGGCTCATTGACCCAGTGATCGTGTGCGTGCATCAGCTAGCCTTGGTAAATTCACGCAGAGCACCTCAAAATACCCCCAGTCTTTGTGGCTTTAGACATACCTATCCTTTCAGGTCTGCAACTTGTCTGGACAGGTCTGCTGGTCGCTCCTGGACTCATTCATGGGGCTGGGTTTGCTGGACAACAGTTGGGCTGGAAAATTCGAGGCCATATCACTAAGGTTCTGGCTGTTGGTACTAGCTTGTTGTCAGCCTGACTTCTCTGTTCTTCTCTTGGTACCTTCTCTAGAAAGTTCCCTGGGCCTTCCCACCTTCATGAACATGAAGTCAGAAGCTTCCACACTCTTCAGGCTGAGGCTGTCAGTCTCACTTTGGAGCCATATTTCTGCTTCGTCACATGTCAGCCTAGCCTCAGGGGTTAGAAAACTAGACTGGAGAGAAAGCCTCATTTCCAAAGGCATGGCTGTCGTGCGAGGAGTCTGCAGCTGGGAAGCTCCTCGGTGACAGTCATTTCGGAACAAACCATGGCAGAAAGTTCAGATGTGCTAAACAAAATGACTGCTTTCACATACTCATGCCAAAATTCACATCTTTCTGTCCACTTGGCCCAGTATCATTTGCTAAGATGTTTGCTTTGTCTGTTGCACCTTTGTAAAAAGCAAATTGAGCCAGGCATGATGGTGCACGCCTTTAACCCCAGTACTTGGGAGAGAGGTAGGAGGATTGCCATGAGTTTGAATCCACCATGGACCTACAGAGTGAGTTCCAGGTCAGCCTGGGCTGAAGTAAGACCCTACCTTGAAGAAAAATAAATAAATAAATTGACAGTAAACATACAGATTTATTTCTAGACTCTTGAGTTTTATTTATTTGATCTGTGCTCATGCCACATGACGTTAACTACAACAGCCTTGTGGAGTTTGGCATATGCATCAACATTTGAAAAAATTGCTATAAGGGGCTAGAGAAATGGCTTAGCTGTTAAGCGCTTGCCTGTGAAGCCTAAGGATCCCAGTTTGAGGCTTGATTCCCCAGGACCCATGTTAGCCAGATACACAAGGGGGCGCATGCATCTGGAGTTCATTTACAGAGGTTGGAGGCCCTGGCACGCCCATTCTCTCTCTCTGCCTCTTTTTCTCTCTGTCTGTTGCTCTCAAATAAATAAATAAAAATATTTTTTTTAATTACTATGAAATAAAAGAGAGACTGATTGAGATGGGAAGAATGGAGTTTCAAAAGGGAAAGTGGGGGAGGGAGGGTATTACCATAGGCTTTTTTTTATAATCCTGGAAGTTGTTAATTTAAAAAATTTTTTGAAAAGAAAAAAATGCTGTGTGCTATCCATTTTCTTTTATTTATGAGATAGAGAAAGAGGCAGGTAGATAGATGAGAGAGAGAGTAGGTACACCAGGGCCTCTAGCCACTACAAACGAACTCCCTCCAGACGCCTGTGCCACTTTGTGCATCTGGTTTACATGGGTACTAGGAAATCAAACCTAGGTTTTTAGGCTTTGCAGACAAATGCCTTAACCCCTGAGCCATCTCTCCAGCCCCTGTTTTTGTTTTTTTGTTGTTACTGTTTTTGTATCAGTTACTTTCTCGTTGCCATCACAAATACCCAGCTGAAACAGTTTATGGAAAGAAAAGGATTTAATTCAGTTTATAATCCAGAGAGTAGAGTCCTTCGTAGACAAAAAACATGGCAAGAGCAGTAAGTTTGTGTCACATTTCACCAACACAGGAAGGAGAGAGAAAGAACTGCAAGTGGTGATGGGCTGTCAAGCATCAGGGCCCACCCTCAGTGACACACTTCCTCTAGCAAGACTATCTCCTAAAGGTCCTACAACCATCCTAAAATCAGGGCCACCAGCTGGGCATTAAGGATTTAAACACAAGAGCTTATGAGGGGCGTTTTATATTCAAACCACCACAGTTTTGTTTTCGCTTTTTAGGCAAGGTCTAGACGTTTTACTAGGTTTGGTCTTGAACTCATGATGTAGGCCCAGGCTGACCTTGAATTTGAGATTATCCTGCCTTGGCCTCTCAGGTGCCAGAATTACAGATGTATACCACCATGGCTGATCAACTTGCCTTTTCTTAAACTGAGAAATCTGTTTCCTGTAATATATGGCCCTTGTTTTCTCTGCTTATTACTTTCCCCAGTCTTAACATTACCTCTGCATAGTTTAGCTGACAGACAGAAATTGGGGCAAAGATTATGTTCAGACACCTCATGCCAGTAAGATTTCTACGTTCTCCATGTGAGTTGCATATGGATTGACAAATGTGTTACAAGCACAGAAAATTTGCAAGTTTACCCAGACTTTCCATTTTTGTGGGCTCCTCGGGTTCCTGCATATATCCGAGACTTAGTCATAAGACATGTGAAGCTGCCAAGATCTCATTCCCTCTGTAGCTCTCCTTGCATGCAGATATCCCCTTCCATTTCTACCTGCTCTGATACTAACCCTCAACCAAGTCCACACCATTAGCCAGCAAAGCTGTGAAGTCTCACTGCCTAAACAGATGGGAATTTCCCTAGCATGACAGCAGAGACCTGTCTAATGTGGTGACACTGCCCTGTTTTTGTTTTTGTTTTTTTCTCTAGGTAGGTTTTTGCTCTAACTCAGGCTGACCTGGAATTCACTCTGTAGTCTCAGGGTGGCTTTGAATTCATGATGATCCTCCTACCTCCTGAGTGCTGCAAATGCTAGGATTAAAGGCATGTGCCACCACACCCAGCTTTAAAAAAATTTTTTGTTTTTGTTTTTCAAGGTAGGGACTCGCTCTAGCTCAGGCTGACCTGGAATCCACTATGTAGTCTAAGGAAGGCCTCAAATTCATGGTGATCCTCCAGCTTCTGCCTCACAGTGCTGGGATTAAAGGCGTATGCCACCACATCCAGCTGAACATTTCTTAAATGTTTATTTATTTGCATGAGACAGAATCTGAACATGGCAGAGCGGTGAACGAACTCCAGACAACATGCACCACTTTGTGCATCTGGCTTTACGTGGGTTCTAGGGAATCAAATGGGGCCAGCAAATACTTTAACCCCTGATCCATCTCCCCAGCAGTCCAGTGAACTCCCAAGTGCTGGGACTAAAGGTATGTGCCACCATTCCCAGCCTGAACATTTGTTAAGTTGTGACCTGCCACTGGTTTTGTTCCAATCTCCTGAAATGATTTTTTTTTATAAATGAGTCACATTTTTTACAGTATTTCTATAAAAAGGAACTGCATAACCTAATCATGTTCCTATGACTAAAAACTGTCAAGCCCTAGGGAGATAAAAATAAGCAAAGCAGCAGGTATTCTGCAGGGAGAAAGCAGACTCTAGCAAACGGGAATCCAGTGTGTCCAGTCTGTATGGTGCTTTGGAGCACATTAGCGCAGGAGAAGAGGGAGCCCTGTGGAGAGCAGAGCGAAGAGTGAATGCTCAGGCTCTGAAGTTAAGGCAAATCAAGTCCACTAAGAAGGGAGGGAATGGGGCATGGGGTCAGATCATCACCTGAGGCCTTGGGAGGACATCAGCTTTTATTCTGAGAGAGACGTGAGAAGCTATTAACTGAGACGTGATACACTCTTCTGGCATTTTGTTTGTTTTGTTTTTTGAGGTAGAGTCTCACTGTAGTCCAGGCTGCCCTGGAATTTACTATGTAGTCTCAGGGTGGCCTCCAACTCATGGTGATCCTCCTACCTCTACCTCCCAAGGGCTGGGATTAAAGGCATGCGCCACCACACCCGGCTCTTCTGGCATTAAAAAAATTTTTATTTACAAGCGTGTATACACATTCTTGTATGGGTGTGGGCGTGGGAGGGGCGGGGGGTGCACCAGGGTCTCTTGCTGCAGCAAATGAACAACAGGCTGGGCTGAAGAGGTGATTCAGTGGTTAAAGGCCCTTGTGTACTTGAACACCAGGAGCTTGCACCACTTTTTGCATCTAGCTTTACACGAGTGCTGGGGAATTGAACTCAGACTGGTAGGCTTTATAAGCAAGCACCTTTAACCACTGAACCATGTCCCCAGCCCCTCCTCTGGAATTTTTTAAAATTACGAGTGCCATCTGATTGTGATGATTTCAATGTAAATGTCCCTCTTGGGCTCATGTGTTTGTGATCAAATTTCACATTTAATTTCCAGCTGGTGGAGCCTTGCTGGGGGAGAGGGCGGGCCTTGGGGTGGCTAGGCTCCACTTGCCCCACCCAGCGAGCTCACTCTCATTCCTTCCTGCTGATACGATATCTGGTCCCGCCATGCACCCCCACCACAATGATACTTCCCCTCAAACCTGTAAGCCAGAAATAAAACTTTTCATAAGCTGTTTCTGGTCAGGTGCTTTGTCCCAGCAACAAGAAGGTAACTGTTTACAGTAAGAGCTAAAACGGCTAGGTGAGTTCAGAAAGTCATTGGCTGGGCTGCGGTATTTGTGGGATTTGGACTTAGCCTCAAGGCTTGGGACCAGGCAGCCTTATAACCTTCAAGCACCTCTAGGCTGAGGAGGCCTTTGTGTGTTGCCAGACATCAACCAGGGTAGTCTCGGGTCCTGACTGCCCTGCACATGTGTCCTTTTCTCCAAAGGGCCCTTTACCTAGTCCTATAAGCTGGAGCAGCATTCACCTGGCATCTCACCTGTAATTCTATGTCACATGTCCCAGGTACACATGTCCTCAAATGGCTAAAATGCCTCTTCTCATTCTGTCATCCTCCAGACAGCACAACAGCCCATCCTGTGACTCACCCTTCTGAAAATGCTCGCATCTTCCCTTTCATTTCCTTTTCCGGTCCACATCCTGGTCTAAGCCTCCACACTGCTCTGCACTGATCCCCAGCCACCAGCCTTTCTAAGCCTGCCATGCATATGGCCCGCAGACCTTTTTTTAATTTTATTTTTGTGTTTTTTGTTTTTTTGAGGTAGGGTCTTACTCTAGCTCAGGCTGACCTGGAATTTACTATGTAGTCTCAGAGTGGCCTCAAGCTCACGGTGATCCTCCTACCTCTGCCTCCTGAGTGCTGGGATTAAAGGCATGCGCCACCACGCCCAGCTCCGCAGACCATTTTCTTCAAGCAGTGAGAGGGCCACACAGATGTGATCTGGAAACCTTTAACTGAAGGAACATCTTTAAACGTCCCAGAAAGTACCGGAGTTATATAATGGGACAGCCAACTCTACCCCTTCCTCCTCTTGTCACCCTCGCTCACAAGAATTAGCCACTATCCTGAAGTTAATATATGAACTCCATGAGTCTGCGCATTCACAGTATCTTTTTTTTTTTGTTTGTTTATTTTTATTTATTTATTTGAGAGTGACAGAGAGAAGGAGGGAGAGAGAGAGAATGGGCATGCCAGGGCTTCCAGCCACTGCAAACAAATTCCAGATGCGTGCACCCACTTGTGCATCTGGCTAACATGGGTCCGGGGAATCGAGCCTTGAACTGGGGTCCTTAGGCTTCACAGGCAAGCGCTTAACCGCTAAGCCATCTCTCCAGCCCCACAGTATCTTTATAGTCTCATGTGTGGTATTGTTTTGTAGCTCTGGGGATAGAGTCTAGAGCCTTACAAATGCTAGGCAAGCTCTCTTCCATAGAGTAACACCACCAGCCCTTGTTTTATGGTTTCTACTTGACACATATGCATTCATAGTATATTATAGATTGTTCCCCATCTTTTCCTTTTCTTTTCTTTTCTTTTCTTTATTTATTTATTTATTTATTTATTTATTTATTTATTTATTTTGAGGTAGGGTCTCCCTCTAGCCCAGGCTGACCTGGATGCAATCTCAGGCTGGCCTTGAACTCACAGAGATCCTCCTACCTCTGCCTCTTGAGTGCTGGGATTAAGGTCTTGCACCACCATGCCTGGCTCACCATCTCTTCATTTAGCAGACTCATTACAGATTTATTCATGTTAGTACATTCTGCCCTAGTTCATCTGTTTACCTGCCACAGGTATTGTGCTGTAAGAACAAATGTTGTGTTCCTCCTTCCTTTCCTGGGCTTTTCTCAGCGTGGTTTGAATGCTTCCTGCTCTGTGTGTGCTTGCACAAGGCACAAGTGTGCGAGCTATGTGTGCTTCTCTGTAGTTCACACCGGACATCTAGTCACTGGCTCCAGGGGAGTAAGTTATCCTCACTAGATCCTGCCAAGTTGCTCTTCAAAGAGACTGAACCCTTCGCCCAGAACAGTCTCTTGTGCTCTTCGTGGTATTCAAGGCTCCACTCAGTGAGACACTAATCTGCCTTCATGCTTGACACACCATGGCTTTGTTCCCTTCTTTGTGAAAACAGGAAGAAATAGTCATGATCAAAATGTTTTGAGATGGGTGAACTAATCTGTGACCTATAGTGGACACAAGTAGCGATCATTTCCTTCCTATCTTTTCTTCCTGTATGTGTCCACTGTTGGTCCTCTCTTGGAGCTATACAGGAGTCTAATCCAGAAAGGTTGTTGGGCAGAGGTGAGGGAAGAGGTAGGTTGAAGACAAGGATGCTGTTTGGATCCTTGATAGCTATAATCCTAGTGGGTCAACTTATGGGTACAGGTCACTAGAGCCTTGGGTAAAATTCTTGTCTCACGTCATTTGGTCAACATACTGTCTTTTTTCTCATTCCAAGATTAGAAGGTCCAAGCATGGGAGCATCTCAGCCCTACCCCAACACCCTAGAAAAGGACAGGGACATGATGAACATGCTGAATGTCAAGTCAGTAGGTGGCTAAATCTAAATACAGAGAAAGGAGGCAGTAGTCAGATGTTTAGGACTTGTGTAAACCTGCAGTTTATCATTGTGTTGCCTTGGGCGGCCTCACTAATCCTCAGTCTTCTCATCTATGAAGTGGGAATAGTAAGTCCTTTGTCATTAGGTTGTTGGCTGGGCGGACCCCAGGAAACAGTTTGTGACCTTCATGTCACTGTAAGAAAATACCTGATATAGCTTAGAAGAGGAAGGATATATTTTGGCTTGTGGCTTCGGAAGGTTCAGCCTGTGGTTAGTTGGCTTCAGGCTCCATTGATTCTGGGTCCATTTTGAAGCAGAATAGCACCATGGCAGGAGCATGTGGAGGAGGCTGTCACACACCAAACAGGAAGGCAAGGAACCAGAATAAACTTGAAAGATACATCCCAGTGACATGCTTCCTTCAAGCAGGCTCTTCCCAGAACTTCCCAAAATATTGCCACCAGCTAGGGACTAAGCATTCAGTATATGAGCCTGATGGGGAGACTTCATTTTCAAACCAGCACATACTCAGCCAGGCATGGTGGCGCACACCTTTCATCCCAGCACTCGGGAGGCAGAGGTAGGAGTTCAAACCTTGAGTTCAAACCCTGAGACTTCATAGTGAAATCTAGGTCAGCCTGGGCTGGAATGAGACCCTACCTCAAAAAAAGAAAATAATACTCCATGTAAAGTACCAGTTTAGACTGGGAGCCTGAGTCTTATTTACACATTCTTCTCTGTTGGGCTCGTTTTGTGCCAGAGAGAACCAAGAGCAATGGATGGCAGGGCCAGAGCCGGGTGGTGAGAAGGGAGAGGCCCCTCAAGCAAGTGCAGCTCTCTGGCTTCTGTCTCCCTTGGTCCTGGGCAGCAGTGAGGGGCAGGCCATAGGTACCAGGTCCCTTAGCCCTGGGAAGTTGGGCTTCCTTGGCCCCTGGTTGCGCTTGACATTGCAGTTTCCAGGCATGCCTCGGCCTCGGAGCTGCGGCGTTGGTAACCACCACGTTAGAACAGTCACGTGACCTAGGAAGTCAGAGCTCCTTCGCCCTCAGTCCTGACCAGGTACAGCTCTTGCCCAGATGGGAGACCCTTGGTCCTGAAGACTTACACTCTCTGAACTCTTGGAGCAACCACAGTCTGCAAGGCCTCTTCTCCAGCCCCTTGCTGCCTGTTGTGAGCTAATTAACACTGTAATGTGGCTAGGGAGATGGCTCCATGGTTAGTGGTACTTGCTTGCAAAGCCTGCCAGCTCCCCTTCAGTTCTGTAGCCTCCTACCTCCAAAGCATCACGTGCATCGGGCAGTAGTTTGCAGCGACAAAAGACCCATGCACAGATCACACTCATACATGAACACTGTAAAACTGAGTCATTTAAAAAATATTTATTTATTTATTTATTTGAGAGAGAGGGAAAGAAGCAGATAGAGTCAGAGAGAATGGGCACACCAGGGCCTCCAGCCACTTCAGACAAACTCCAGACATATGTGCTGCCTTGTGCATGTGGCTTATGTGGGTACTAGGGAATCAAATCTGGGTCCTTAGGCTTCACAAGCAAACACTGTGACCACTATGACATCTCTCCAGCCCCCCCTTTTTTGAGACAGGGTCTCATGTATCCCAGGCTGGCTTGAAACTCATGATGTAGCCAAGGGTGATCCTCCTGCCTCTACCTCCCAAGTGCTGTGATTACAGGATGCATTAACATGCCTAGTTCATGTGGTACTGGGTTCAGACCTCAAACCCAGAGCTTCATGCATACAGGCAAGCACTACACCAACTAATGTGTATGATAGCCCTCTGCAGTCCTTTAACAGGCTAACCATCTGCCCAGTGCCCTAGGGACACGGACTCGCCTAGGGTCCTTGTGTGAAAGGATCTGTGATCAAGCCGCCCCTTGCACTCTGGTCGATACCAGGTGAGGTATCTATAGATCCTCCCAGTTCAGGTTCCTCACCCTTCACAACCTTATGGCTGGAGAGATGGCTTAGCAGTTAAGACACTTGCCTGTGAAGCCTAAGGATCCAAGTTCATTTCCCCAGTGCCCACATAAGCCAGATGCAAGAGATACAAGGTTGTCTGGAGTTTGCAGTGGCTAGAGACCCTGCTGTGCCCTTTCTTTCTATCTGCCATTCTCTCTCTCTCTTAAATAAATAAACAAAATACTTTTCAGTGCCTGGCATGGGGGGGGGGGGCAGGAGACAGCAGGAGGAGGGTCAACAAAATATTACATATGCTGGAGAGATTGCTTAGTGGTTAAAGCACTTGCCTGTGAAGGCTAAGGTTCAACTCCTGGTCCCACATAAGCCACATGCACAAAGTGACAGAAGGTCACACATGCACACAAGGTGGTGCTCATTTCTGGAGTTCAATTGCAGTGGCTAGAGTCCCTGGCATATGAGTTGTCTTCTCTCTCTCTCTCTCTCTCTCTCTCTCTCTCTCTCTTTTTCTCTTGCATTAAAAAAAAAAAAAAAAAACACCTCATGGAAGCATTCTTCTGTACTTTTCTTCCAATCCTGTCAAGCCTCCAGGTCACCTCTGATGGTATTAAATGCATTGATAGGCCCTGCTTTTCCCAGGCGTCTTGAACATCATCTCCACATTTCTTACTCTTCTTACTTAGACTTCAGAAAGAAAAAAAAATTAAGCAAGCAAATCAAGCAGGTTTTTGTTTGTTTGTTTTGTTTTTTGAGCTAGGGTCTCACTCTAGCCCGGGCTGTAGTCTCGGGCTGGCCTCGATCTTTAATCCCAAATGCTGGGATTAAAGGCACGCACCACCACACTGGGTCTCAAGCAGTATTTAAAGAATTTATTGTTGGCAAGGTCTTGGCAGCACATACCTTTAGTTCCAGCACTGAGGCTGAGGTAGGAGGATCCCTGTGAATTGGAGGTCAGCCTGGGCTAGAGTGAGACCCTGCCTTGTAAAACACAACAAAAAAAAAAAATCCTTCTTATTAACACTGTAAAACTGAGTTAATTTTAACTACTAAAGCAACAGACTCTTAAGTAGAAAGTGAGGGTGTTAATCTCTGGTTTCTATTTCTTAGTCCAGCTGTCATTTGGTAAATGAGGAAGGTGATGTCAAGAGAAACCGGGTACTACAGTTAGCCCTCAAGGATTCAGAGCCCACTCACAACTGGGCACAGGCTCAGGAGGAAAGGTACACGTGGAGACAGGGCCCCATGCACGGGAAAAGCCTGCAGATCACACCTGCCAAGCCTGCTCACCTTGGTCCACCCTTGCTCTCCCATGTGGAAGGCTTTCCCGTGGTTTGACAAAGAGTGGGGTTTACAGTTTGCTGAGAACTGCTGAGACACTGTCTCAAGTTTAAACTGCTGGTAGTCAAAGTCGTATAGTTCTTTCAAGAAGCAGGCACACTGGATTCTTTCACTTGTCATACGTGAAACCACTTGGGTACATTCTGCTCTCTACATTTTATCAGCAAGAATCTGAGTGTTCAAATGCATTGAGTAGTCAACCTTAGTTTTGCTTTCAGGCCCATTGCTTAGAACGGGGTTTGTCTGGAGTATTAAGTATCTAAAGCCTCCAGCTCAGAATCTTGCAATGTCATGAGATCACAGCGCTGCGATGGGGAAGCTTTGTATTAGAGCATCGAGATTCATCTCAACTCAAGAGCCCTTTTTTTCTGAGGCATTCTTAATTCTTGTAGCAAATAGTTATCACTGAGCTCTGCCCCTAGTAATCTGATGCATTCTGCCCAAGTACATAAAGGCAGTAATTTTAGTAAAATTCCTTTAACAATGGTATTTAAGACCCACCCTAATGAGGCATTTCTTCTTGAAGCATTTCCTTATTCATCACTTCCCTACTTCACAGAATGGATTTTTAAACACAGTATGCTTTCCTTTGGCATTCAAGTAAGGTACCCAACCCACATAGGTGCATCGGGCTGAGAATTGGAGTTCCCAGAAAAAGTCACACCTATGTGAAAGATTCTGCAAGGCTGACTGAGTGATTAGAACTAAAAATGTCATTAGATAGTACCTGAAATCTATAACCAAGATTTCCCCCACTGTGCCATAACTACCTACCTGATGTTTCCAACAAAAATAATGCCTTCACTTGTGACTTTCTCTTTTTTGTTTTTTCGAGGTAGAGTCTCACTCTAGCCCAGGCTGACCTGGAGCTCACTCTGTAGGCCCATGCTGACCTCGAAACTCACTGTGATCCTCCTACCTCTGCCTCCTGAGTGCTGGGATTAAAGGCGTGCATCACCATGCCTGGCAAATTTTAATATTTTTTAAAGTCTTTAACTTCTTATTTTGTTTTTCTAAGGTAGGGTCTCATTCTCTAGCCCAGGCTACCTGAAATTCACTATGTAGTCTCAGGGTGGCCTTGAACTCATGGCAATCCACCTACCTCTGCCTCCCAAGTGCTGGGATAGAAGGTGAGAACCACCACACCTGGCTAACTTTTTAATTTAATGAAGTTGACTGAATATTAAATCTTTTAATAACTTGTTTGGAAATAACCACATGTCATTAAGTTACCACTGTTGGACCTGGGTGTGTGGTGGCACACGCCTCTATTCTCAGCATTCAAGAGGCTGTAGTAGAGGCTGGAGAGATGGCTTAGCGGTTAAGCGCTTGCCTGTGAAGCCTAAGGACCCCGGTTCAAGGCTTGATTCCCCAGGATCCACGTAAGCCAGATGCACAAGGTGGCACATGCATCTGGAGTTCGTTTGCAGTGGCTGGAGGCCCTGACGCGCCCATTTTCCCCCCACCCCCCGGTCTGTGTGTCGCTCTCAAATAAATAAATAAAAATGATCAAAAAATGTTTTTAAAAAAGAGGCTGAAGTAGAAAGGTCACCATGAGCCTGAGGGAAGCCTGGGCTACAAAATGAGCTCCAAGTCAGCCTGGGCTAGAGTGACACACTGCTTCAAAAAATAAAAAAGAAGAGCTGGGCATGGTGGCACATGCCTTTAATCCCAGCATTCAGGAAGCGGAGGTAGGAGGATCGCCATGAGTTCAAGGCCACCCTAAGACTACATAGTGAATTCCAGGTCAGCCTGAGTTAGAGTGAGACCCTACCTGGAAAAAAAAAAAAAAGAAATAAAGTGCTGTTGGCAAGTTCAGGTGTGTATAGGCTGTTTTGCAAGTGAAGTACATATGTCCTTGTTGTCCAGGGTAAAGAAACACCTCTGCTGGCATTAACTGAGGTCAGCCATTGACCATTCCTTTCTCTTTGAGATGGAATGTGCGCATGTGTTTTGTTTCTTAGGGGTTCAGTTTCCCTCCTGGTAGGGAAGCGGTGTGTCACCAATACTGTGATTCACATGCTCATTTCCAGCAAGGGCCTCCAATGCTTATTCCCTAGGGAAGAGGTGCAACCCTATCCAGGGCCAGCGATGCCTGCCACTCACTGTAGAGCTTGCTACCCCAAATAGTCATATAATGAATGCATGCTATTTGATCACTAAGAAGTTGCTATTTTGATAAACTCAACTCTAAGCCAAGCAATAGCATACATCGTACGTAACCATCCCAGAGGGGACTGCGGGTAGAGGCTCACGGGTCGCATTACCCTCAGAGCTCGGAGAGAGATTTCAGCATGGGGGGAGCCCTAGTTCTTGGTAGTCGCCCTGACTGTAAAGAACAAGTCTGGACCTGAGCTAGCTCCTGGCCGGGACTGGAGCCCACATCTTGGTTAGACTTCTACCTGTCATTAGACAAGAGCCGGGAAGAGAGGAATGAACCTGTGGACTCCAGATCACGGGCCAGGGCCCTCTCCTCTTCCTCCCTTCCCTGTGCCCTGCTGAGGTCAGTCACCTAGGCACCAGACCCTGACCTTGTGAGACCTGGGCAAGTCATCTGCCCTCTCCCCACACCTCAGAAACAGGGCTCTCCTGCAGAGCATCATGGGCTGAATTGAAAAAGCCTGTGCAGGGCAGGAGCAATGGCTTAGCAGTTAAGGCACTTGCCTGCGAAACCAAAGGACTCCACATTCAATTTTCCAGGACCCACATAAGCCAGATGCTCAAGATGGCGCATGCATGTAGAGTTCGTTTGCAGTGGCTAAAGGCCCTGGTGTGCCCATTTTCTCTCTCCCCTCTTTCTCTGTTCCTCAAATAAATAAATAAAAATACTTAAAGCCAAGCATGGTGGCTCATGCCTTTAATCCCAGCATTTGGGAGGCAAACGTAGGATTGACATGAGTTCGAGGCCACCCTGAGACTACCCAGTTGAGTTCCAGGTCAGCCTGGGCTAGAGCGAGACCCTACCTCAAAAAAACAAAAACAAGCAAACAAAAAAAAAAGAATCCTAGCCGGGTGCGTTGGTGCATGCCTTTAATCGCAGCATGAGGGAGACAGAGGTAGGAGGATCAGATCACTGTGAGTTCAAAGCCACCCTGAGATTACATAGTGAATTTCAAGTCAGCCTGGGCCAGAGTGAGACACCACCTGAAAAAAACAAAACAAACAAAAAAGAAGTCCCCATCAAGTCAGTCATAAGCATGCTGTGCCAGAAACAGACAAACATGTTGTGTCTTTCCATAACGATGGATTTTATTGAATAGCAATAAATCCACAAAGTTCAGCAGTTACAATGGCAGCACTTCGCCAGATCCTTCCACTTTCCTTACTGGTCCTGGCTGAGGAAAACAGGTGTGTTCCTTCCATTCTTAATTACAAATGTCAACTCTCAGGTCCCACACCACACATCACAAACACATGCATAGTCAGGTTACATTGCTGTGCAGTCTTGGAGTGGAGCCCCAGGCTGTCTTACACCCCTAGTGACAATGTTTTTTGATAGACTAAGCAGTCCACTGATCCTTTGTATACCCAACAGCCCAGTGGCTAGAATAAACTTTCCAACAGAAAGAAAAACCACTGTTCTGCAGATGTGACTACGCTGTGCTCATTTCAAGATAATTTCTGGTTACTGTTGGTGTGAGGGTTTGAACGTGCAGTGTCCCCCATAGGCTCATGTATTGAACGCTTGGATCCTCAGCTGGTGTTGCTATTTTGAGGAGTTGTAGAAACTTTGGAAGGTGGGTCCTAGTTGGAGTAGGGAGGGTCATCACTGTGGGCATGTCCTGCAGAACTACTGTCCCACCCTGGCCCCTTCCTCACTCTGCTTCCTGGCAGCCATGGGGTCAGCAGTCTTTGCAGAGGACAATATGATGTTGAAGGGTCTTGGCAGGGACAAGAAAAGAGAACTACACACTCCCACTATTCCCTTGTGAACTGTTCAGGAAGCATGTGACCATCCACAACCTTGTGACAGCTCATACAGTTGACACATCATGTCTATCTGAGGTTTCAACCAATCCCAAATCAGAAATGCCCAGGGCCAAAAAAATTGCATTTGTACTGAACATGTGATTTTTTTTTCCCCTCTTATTTCCTAAACAACATAGTTTACCATATCACTTACATTGTTCCTTTGTCAGAAACCAGTCAGGAGCTAACTGGGTGGAGTAACATGTTCTTCTAGTCCCAGCTATTTGGAAAACTCAGGCAGGAGGATTACCTGAGCCCAGGGACTGAAGACCAGCCTGGGCAACATAGTGAGGACCCCCAACTCAGGTTTGTTTCAGTTTGTTTGTTCCATTAATCTATGACTGACCATCTTCAAGTGTGGGGTCTTGAGAGGCCCAGGCATGAGGCCTAGTAGAACTTCCTGAGCCTAGCTAAAGTTTGGCGACCTGTCTCTGGCCAGCTAGGACTCAGCAAGATGCCCAGTGGCTTCTTGCCTGCTACTTCTGCGCAGGAATTGGAATTATCATTTCAATAGTCACAGTTTACTATTGGCCCTTACCTCTTCCCCCATCCTAAAATTCCCGCCTTCGTTCTCAACATGATATAGGCAACTGTTTGTAACAATAAAGCGCGTTCCTGTGAGTTCCTGCTTCCACAAGACTCCCGACTCAGTGTGGTTTTTCTCCGGTGACTAGGAGAGGTTCTGAGTCGTCCGACGTCCACCCTTCTCCTCAACCCCTTGGGGGGAACCAGCGGGTCTGTCCCTCCTCAGGACTACCTGCCCGCCGGGGAGGAGCCCGGCATTCAAGCAACACAGTCTGGATTACCAGAACTATCTAGTGAGTCTTGAAATGAGGTAGAATGATCCTCGCCTGTTCCCTTTCAAAGTTCACTGGCTGGGCTGAAGAGATGGCTTATTGGGCCTGACTTCCTGGGTTTGATTCCCCAGGACCCACACAGAGCCAGATGCATGAAGTATATAGCACGTGAATCTGCAGTTTGTTTGCAATGGCAGGAGGCCCTGGAGCGTCTACTCGTCCTATTTCTCTCTCTCTCTCAAGTAAATAAATATGTTTAAAATTTCATTTGTCCTGTTGTTGCAGTTACCTTCTCATTGCTGGCATAAAGCACCCAACCTAAAGCAGCCTGTGGGAGGAAAGGGTTCATTTTGGCTTACAGACTCAAGGGCAAGCTCCATGATGGTAGGACAAAACGTGACATGAGCAGAGGCTGATCACCTCCTGGCCAGCATCAGGTGGACAACAGCAGCAAGAGAGTGTGCCCAACACTGGCATGGGGGAGCTGGCTCTAATACCCATAAGCCCACCCTAACAACACCTCCATCAAAATTGACAACATCTGGGGACCTAGCATTCAGAACACATGAGTTTATGGGGGATAGCTAATTCTAACTACCACACGTATCCATATAAATTTTAGAATAATCTTATATATAGCTACAAAAAAAACTAGAATGTTTATAAAAATTGCATTGAATTTGGTGTCACTTTGAGGAGTACTGACTTTTTTTTTTTTTTTTTTTTTTTTGGTTTTCTAAGGTAGGGTCTCACTCTAGCTCAGGCTGACCTGGAATTCACTATGTATTCTCAGGGTGGCCTTGAACTCTCGGCGATCCTCCTACCTCAGCCTCCCGAGTGCTGGGATTAAAGGCGTGCGCCACCACACCTGGCTAATATTGACATCTTAACTGTGTTGAGTCTTATAATTTATGAAAAGGTATGCTTCTCCATTTACTTACAGCTTTGATTCCTTTCATTGACCATTTTGTTGTCTTTTGAATGCTGATGCCCCCTAGTGCATGAGGAAGACCATCCCCCTGCTCCCCTGAGCTTAGCATGTGTGTTCACATAATTTTGAATACTTATGTTGGTGTATCTTGATAAGGGCCATCCTATGAGAAGCCACTAGGGGCCCAGCATGGTGGGTTTCATGATGGTTTTAGTTTTATGCTGGAATTTTTTTTTTTTTTAATTTATTTGCTTGGTTGGTTTTGGTTTTTCAAGGTAGGGTTTCACTCTAGCCCAGGCTGAACTGGAATTCACTGTGTAGTTTCTACTTCTGCTTCCTGAGTACTGGAATTAAAGGCCTGTGCCACCATGGTTAACTGATTGATTTATGGGAGAGAGTATGGGTGTGCTGCTGCAAACAAACTGCAAATGCATATGCCACTTTGTGCATTTGGTTTTGTGTGGGTACTGGGGAATTGAACCCAGACCAGCAAGCTTTGCAAGCAAGATCCTTTAACCACTGGGCCATCTTCCCAGGTCCTATCATTTACTTATTTGAGGGAGAGAGAGGCATAAAGAGTGAGTATGTGAGCTGGAGAGGTGGGTTAGCACTTAAGGTGTTTGCCTACAAAGTCAAAGGACCCAGGTTCCATTCCCCAGAACCCACATAAGCCAGATGCACAAGATAGCTCATGCATCTGGAGTTCGTGTGCAGGGGCTAGAGGCTGGCACACTTATTCTGTCTCTCAAATAAGTAAAAGTAAATTTTATATATATATTTCAAAAATGAGTATGAGCTGGGCATGGTGGCGCCTGCCTTTAGTTCCAGCACTCAGGAGGCAGAGCTAGGAGGATCACTATGAGTTCAAGGCCACCCTGAGGCTACATAGTGAATTCTATGTCAGCCTGGGCTAGAGTGAGACCCTACCTCAGAAGGAAAAAAAAAAGTGAGTATGGGTGCAGTAGGACCTCTGGCCACTGCAGAGGAGCTCTAGACATGGGTGCTGCTTTGTACAGCTAGCTTTCTGTGGGTACTGGGGCATTGAACCTGGGCCATCTCTCTAGTTCTCACTGTTTTGTGTTTTGAAGCAAGGTCTCATTGTACTAGTTCAGGCTGACCTGGAACTCACTTTGTAGTTTAAGCTGGCCTTGAACTCAGATGAACCACCTACCTCACTCAGCCTTTGGAGTGCTGGAGTTAAAGAGCCACCGTGCCTAGCTCATTAGTTTGATAATTCTTAGCATATACATCCTATATTTTGTTAGGTTTATGCATCTTTTTCTTTCACATAGTTCTTTATCATTGACTTTTTTGATTGCTAACATCTGCAGCTCCAAGTCTGAGAGATATGAGGGAAGTAAAAATCCCAAGGAGCTCACTTCCTGTCACTCCTAGCTGTTCTTCCTTTTCTATCTTTCAGGATTCTCTTCCCCCCCAACCCCCTGTGCATGCGTGAGTGAGTGAGTGTGTGTGTGTGTGTGTGTGTGTGTGTGTGTGTGTTTTGTTTTTTTTCAAGGTAGGGTCTTGCTCTTGCTCAGGGTGACCTGGAATACACTATGTAGTGTCAGGATGGCCTCAAACTCATGGCGATCCTCCTACCTCTGCCTGTCAGGTGGTAAGATTAAAGGTGTGTTCCACCATACCCAGCATTAAAAAAAATTTTTTTTAATTTGTTTGCAAGGAGAGAAAGAGAAACAACAGAATGGGCTTGCCAGGTCCTCTCCACTGCAAATGAACTCTAGACAAATGCACTACCCTGTGCACCTAGCTTTACTTGGGTACTGGGGAATTGAACCCAGGCTGTCAGGCTTTGCAAGCAAGTACCTTAACTGCTGAGCCATCTCTCCAGCCCTTCTGTGTGTATTCCATATATGGTGTCCAGGGTTTTGTTTTTGTTGTACTTAGTGAAAGAATGAGGAAGATACATCCATTACCCACACCCTGAAGCAAAACAACCCTTCTCTTTTGCTGAGTCCACTGCCAATATTGCTGTTTGTTGGGTGTCTAGTCATTGCAGTTCTCAAGATGACTGACTGTGCCAGCTGCCTCCTTGGGCTAGTGTTGTTCCTCCACAGAACCAGGCTGTACACGTTAGGTGCTCTGCTCAAACATTCTGGTGGGACTTCACCTTTCAGCCCCCCAGGTACACCCTCTCTTTCCCCTTAGCAGGGTCGCCTCCTTTGCCACAGGTTGACTGCTGAAATGATAGACCCCAGAGCCACAGCAGTGTGTGTCTTGCTGTGACATTTTCCAAATGATGTTCCCTTCGTCATCTCACTTCTATAGCCAAGACAGTGTTTAACCTCATTACCTATAAACTCTTAGGGAACAGGTCTGTCATGAATAGTGTTACAGCCCTCAAAAGGCCTGCGTGTGTGGAAGTGCTTAACAGTTAGCTATGGTCTGGCTGCTTTGACCTTTCACTGGTCCCTTGATCTCCCAAGAGACAAGTGTGAGGACAGGTGAGGAGCAGCCGCTGAAGGGCCACTGTGCCTCCTGTGCTCCCTGCGCATGCAGCTTCCCCGGGGACCGTTAGCCTTCTCCCTTCGTCCTCATGGAAGGCTCATAAGCAAGAGACAGGTGGCGTCTGGGCCAAGGCCTTATGTGTCACTGCAGCTGCACATCCTGGGACATCATGGCCAGTGTCCTGAGCGCTCACCTCTGTCTCCTTCGAAACAGGAAGACCATGACATCATGGAAGCCGACCTGGACAAAGACGAACTGATCCAGCCCCAGCTCGGAGAACTCTCAGGAGAGAAGCTTCTGACCACAGAGTATTTGGGAGTAAGTGCCACATGCAGGTGATCTTGGAACCCAGGGACAGATGGGCAGGCATGATTTAACATGTTCAGTAGCACAGGGCTCAGTGCGGCTTGTGATGATAATGAACTTATGAAAAGGTCTGTATCAGCCAGTAGCTTTCAATGACCTTGAAGTGCATGGTGGCCTTAGAGGCCTGTCACAGACGTGCTGATTACAGAAATGGGATTAGGGGAGAAATATGAAGAAAAGGTGCCAGGAACCTTCACAGTGTCTGTGGTTTGCCCATCCACAGTAACGGTCATCACCAGTTAGCCGTTTGTCTCTGGGTGGCAATCCATGTGAAGACTGTCAGCTTGGAGATGGTGGCAGAAACCCAGCACAGCAGTGTAGGGAGGGAGAGTGGGGGGAGGACAGGAGCATGGGAGCCAGAAGAGCGGCCCTTGAGAAAGAAAAGGTGTGTCCATTCTATCAAATAAATAAATAGCCGGGCAGGGTGGCGCACGCCTTAATCCCAGCACTCGGGAGGCAGAGGTAGGAGGATCGCCAAGAGTTCGAGGCCACCCTGAGACTCCATAGTGAATTCCAGGTCAGCCTGGGCCAGAGTGAGACTCTACCTTGAAAAAACAAAATAAATAAATAAATAAATAGAAGCCGCCAGGCAGCCAGGTGTGGTGGCACACGCCTTTAATCTCAGCATTTGGGAGAGAGAGGTAGGAGGATCGCTGTGAGTTCAAGGCCAGCCTGAGAATACATAGTGACTTCCAGGTCAGCCTGAACTACTAGAGTGAAACCCTACCTCCAAAACAGAGAGAGAGAGAGATTGTGCAACAAGAGCAAAGGAAGGGAAGCTGGATGTGGTAGCATATGCTTTTAATCACAGCACGTGGGAGGCTGAGGTAGCACAGTCACTGTGAGTTAGAGGCCAGCCTGGGCTACAGTGAGACCCTGCTTTTTTTTTTGGAAGCATGCTAACTCTACCAGAGAGGCTGGGCCCCCATGTTGTTGTTGTTGAGACAGAATCTGTTTCATTTTTCCCAGGCTGCTTCACACTCATTATGTATGCAGGGTGATCTTGACCCTCCGGTCCTCCTGCTTCTACCTCCCAAGTGCCAGAAATACAGGTGTGCACCATCCTGCCAGGCTCTACAGAGCTGGGATCTGAACCTGGGGTTTATGAGTGCTGGGTCAGCACTCTTGCCAGCTGAGCTACATCCCTAACCCACGAGCTGCAGGTGATAGGCCCTGCACTCCTCAGAGCATGTGAAGGAACCCTGCTTCAGGAACAGACGGCCAGGTACACAGACCTGTAGTCAGTCCCCAGTCCCCCCGTCGTCGTCCCCCCCCCCCCCCCCCCCCGTCTGACATAAACCTGAATTCTGCCATTGGTTAGTTTGTAGCACCTCTACACAGTGAAGTGCTGTGAGTGAGATCTTTCATGGCTATAGTAACAATTCTTTGTTTGCTTTTCCCATGGTGAGGTCTCTCTACCTGGAATTCACTATGTAGTCTCAGGGTAGTAATGATTCTTAACAAGAAAACATGAGACAAAGCATGCTTGGGCTTCTAGTTTACTTGTGCAAACTGATGAGGTGCAAAAAGAGCTTAGGCCAGGCATGGTGGCTCATGCCTTTAATCCCAGCCCTCAGGCCTAGGTAGGAGGATCTTTGTGAGTTCGAGGCTAGCCTGAGACTACATAGTGAATTCCAGATCAGCCTAGAGCAAGACACTACCTTGAAAAGAAAAAAAAGTTTCCAATCAATGAGTAACCCAGATGACAGGCACCTGGACACACAGCTCAGCATGCTCTTAATGTGGATACGCTCGTTTTACCAGGAGGAAAGTAGAAAATGCATTCCGCATAGGCCTATCTCATCAGTGCTCGTTGCCAAGGACAGGAGATGTGAGCAGTTAGGACTACAGAAAATTTTATTATGTAGATGTGAAGACCAAGGGTACTGATTTCCCATGTCTAGAGGAACAAAGGACCACAAACTAGGTGGCTTAAAACAATCGAAATGTGGGACTGGAGAAATGGCTCAGTGGTTAAAGGAACTTAGTCCCACAGCCGTCCAACCTGTGTTCAATTCCCCAGTACCTATGTGTGGTGGTTTTATTCAGGTGTCCCCCATAAACTTAGGTGTTCTGAGTGCTAGTTTTCCCAGCTGCTGGCAATTGGAAGTTAAAGCCTCTTGGAGGTAGAGTATTGTTGGGGGCAGGCTTATGGGTTTTATATCTGGTTTCCCTCTGGGCAGTGTTTGCCACACTCTTCTGTTCCTGTTGTCTACCTTATGTGGGCCAGGGGGTGATGTCCATCCCGTGCTCATGCCATCGTTTTCCCTGCCATCATAGAGCTTCCCCTCAAGCCTGTAAGTCAAAATAAACTTTTTTTCCCACAAGCTGCTCTTGGTTGGGTGATTTCTACCAGCGATGTGAACCTGACTGCAACAGTAAAGTGATACTGAGGAGTAGGATTGCTGCTAGACACCTGACTCTGTGACTTTGGCGTTTTGGAGCTGGTTTTTCAAAAGGAATGTGGAAGGATTTGAAACCTCAGCCTAAGAGATGCCTTGCAGTGCTGTTAAGTACAGCTTGATGGACTGTTCTGGTCAGAGTTGAAAGACCTGAGTGTGGTAAAAACTATGGTCTGCGTGGGTTGGCTTATGAGGGTGAGAAAGAGCTTTGCCTGGATTGGGAAGCAGTTTGTGTGAGAGGCTTGCTCTTAAAATTGGGTCCTAAAAAGTTGTGCAGGGTTGCATTGCATAGAAACAGACTGGTGTGAATAGAGGGATGTGGCACAGAAAGAAATCTTTAGGCTCAAACTGCTGCCCATTCACCTGTAATTGTTTGAGAGATTATAACCATTGAGATTGGGCCATCTGACCTGCACTGGGGCAACAGGAAGAATGCAGACTCTGTTGAAGGGGCCTGAGTGCTCAAGGAGTGTCCTGTTTTTCAAAGTCTGCTTTATTCCCCCCCCCCCCATTAACAAATTGGCACCCTACCTGGTATTGTGGAGTATAAGAAATGTAGGAAAGAGAAGATCATTAAGTTTGCATCATGGTCTTGTGTTTCGGAAATGGCCATGGGCAGTGTGAAGCAGGTTTGCTGGATGCCTGCATGGAGACCCCATGGGCCCATGAGGATGAACCATGGATTGCAGTGGAGACCCAGTGGAGATGCCGGGACCACGGAGATGGCTGCCAAGGAGAGCTGCCGGCCTGATGAAGTTTTCCAGGACTGTGAGTAGCCTAGGTGGCCGGGCTGAATTGGAACTCCAGAGACATGTTGCTGGTTAGGATTATCGGATTTAGAGACTTGTCACTGACTAGAGTTATATTGGACTTAGAGCTACAGAGTTTGGTGTTTGCCATGTTTAAATCTTGTATTGCTTGAGTATTTCTTTGCTATGGGTTTTATAGTCGGTTTCCCCTTGGCAGTATTTGGCACACTCTCCTGTTGCTGTTGTCCACCTGATGTGGGCCAGGGGGTGATGTTCACCCTTTGTTCATGCCATTGTTTTCCCTGCTGTCATGGAGCTTCCCCTCAAGCATGTAAGCCAAAATAAACCTTTGTCCCACCAGCTGCTTTTGGTTGGGTGATTTCTACCAGCAATGCGAACCTGACTGCAACACCATGTAAAGCCAGATACACAAAGTGGTGCTTATGTCTGGAGTTCATTTGCAGTGGCAGGATGCCCTGGCACACTCATTCACTTCTATATATTATCTGCCGCTTTCTGTCTCCCAAATAAATAAATAGTTTAAAAAGAAAAAGAAAAAGAAAGAGAGAAGAAGAAATTTGTTCTTCAGTTTTAGAAGGTAGAAGTCCTACAAACTCTAAGCTTTTCCAGAGGTGGGCTCCCTGGAAGGCTGTGGGAAGAATGTGTCCTTGTTTCTTCCAGCTTGTGGTGGCTCCAGGTGGTCCTTAACTTCTGGAAACATCACTTTCATGATCAAGGGCTTTCTCCTGCCTCCTCTCACATCTCTTAGAGAGACATTTGTCACTGGGTTTAAGGCTCACCTGGAGAACTTAGATCATATATATCTTCATGGATACTTTTTCAAAATAAGGTCAGGTTCACAGGTACCAGTGGTAAGGACATGAATGTAGCTCATAGAAGCTTAACACAGAAATGTCTTCATGATTTATTAGAAATCCCATGTGGACAACACATAACCCACAACCTCATGGGGAATACCAGCAACCCTTGCTCCCAGTTGGATGGAGTCAGGGCCAAGGGAAAGGATCATACCAAACTAAGTATGTCTGTAATAAAGATAAATAATTTAAAAAGAATTCCTGTGTGAAGCAGAGCTGCTGCAGCTGTTCACCAGGCAGCCTAAACTTTCCTGTCACCCAGGCGTGAGATCTGACATTGCCAGCCTAGAGCTACTGGCTTCAAGGTAGGGATTTGGGGCTAGATAAATGGCTCAGCAATTAGAGGTACTTGGTTGCAAAGCCTAATGGCTGAGGGTTTGATTCCCCAATACCCACATAAAGCCAGATATACAAAGTGGCCCTTACATCTGGAGTTCATTTGCATTGGCAAGAGGCCCTGGCATTCTCATTCATTTTCTGTCTCTCTCTCTCTACTTGCAAATAAATACATATATAAAAAATTTGTTTATTTTTTTATTTATTTGAGAGTGACAGAAAAAAAGAGGGAGAGGGAAGGGGGAGAGAGAGAGAGAGAGAATGGGCGTGCCAGGGTCTCTAGCCACTGCAAACAAATTCCAGATGCATATATCACCTTGTGCATGTGGCTTACGTGGGTACTGGAGAATTGAGCCTCAAACTGGGGTTCTTAGGCTTCACAGTCAAGCACTTAACCACTAAACCATCTCTCCAACCCTAAAAATATATATTTTTTAAAATAGGCAAGCCGGGTATGATGACACCACCTTTAATCCCAGCACTCGGGAGGCAGAATAGGAGGGTCACTATGAATTCAAGGCCACCCTGAAAATACATAGTGAATTCCAGGTCAGCCTGGGCTAGAGTGAAAATGAGACTCTACCTCAAAATAAAGGGGGGCTGTGGAGATGACTTAGCAGTTAAGGTGCTTGCCTATAAAGCCTAAGTACCCAGGTTCAGTTCCCCAGAACTCACATAAGCCAGATGCACATGGTAGCACATGTGGCTTAAGTTTGTTTGCAGTGGCTAGAGGCCCTGGTGTGCCATCTCTCTTAAATAAATTAATTTAATTAAATTAAAAAGATAGGGATTTTGCCTTTGGCTCACACTTGTAATCCCAGCACTCATGAAGCTGAGGTAGGACTTGAGAGATGGTTTAGCAGTTAAGGCACTTGCCTGCAAAGCCAAAGGACCATGGTTCAATTCCCTAGGACTCACGTAAGCCAGATGCACAAGGTGATGTATGCATCTGGAGTTCGTTTGCAGTGGCTGGAGACCCTGGAGTACCCATTCTCTTTCTATCTTCCTGTCTTTCTCTCAAATAAGTAAATAAAAATAAAGAAGTAAGCTGAGGTAGGAGGATCTCCACGAGTTCAAGGCTAGCCTGAGCTACAGAGTGAGTAACAGCCCAGCCTGGGCTAGAGTTAGACCCTGCCTCAAAAAAAACAAGCAAGGGCTAGATAAATGGCTTATTGGTTAATGTGCTTGCTTGCAAAGCCAAAGGACTCAGGTTTGATTTCCCGGTACCCACATGAAGCCAGATGCACAAGGTTGCATCATGTCTGGAGTTTGTTTGCAGTGGCTAGAGGCTCTGGCACACCCCTCCTTTTTCTCTCACTCCTTTTTTTTTTTTTTTTTTTAGTTTTTTTTGTTTTGTTTTGTTTTTCGAGGTAGGATCTCACTCTAGCCCAGGCTGACCTGCAATTCATAGTCAGCAATATATTGTCTCAGGGTGGCCTTGAACTCACAGCAATCCTCCTACCTCTGCCTCCCAAGTGCTGGGATTAAAGGCATGCACCACCACTCCCCAATCCAAGTAAGATATTTTGGGGGGGCTAGAAAGATGGCTTAGTGGTTAAGGCGTTTGCCTGCAAAGCCAAAGGACCCAGGTTCAATTCTGTCTGGAATTCATTTGCAGTGGCTACAGGCCCTGGTGTGCCCACCATTCTCTCTCTGTCTGTCTCTCCTTTCTCTCTCTCTGTTTGCAAATAAATAAAAATAAAGAATTTTTTTTTCTTTTGCGGCAAAGCCAACAGAATGGCCTTGTTTTTTATACAAGAAAAAGAGAGAGACAGAGAATATATCATGGCGTGTCAAGGCCTTCAGCCACTGCAGTCAAACTCCAAACACATGTACCACCTTGTGCACATGTGTGACCTTGCATGTTTGCATTACTTTGTGCATCTGGTTTGTATGGGACCTGGAGAGTTGAACCTGGGTCCTTAGGCTATGCAGACAAGCACCTTAACTGCTAAGCCATCTCTCCAGTGCAAGAAAAATTTTTTTTGTTTTGTTTTCCAAGGTAGGGTCTCATTTTGGCTCAGGCTGACCTGGAATTCACTGTGTAGTCTCAGGGTGGTCTTGAACTCACAGCGATCCTCCTACCTCTGCCTCCCAAGTGCTGGGATTAAAGGTGTGCACCACCACACCCAACTAAGAAAAAAAAAATCTTTTTAAAGGGAGCCCCATCTTCTCCCGTGTCCTCGTGGTATATGAAAGGATTTAATCACATCTTGGAAGTGCATGTGCCAGACATTGGAAGTTGACTATGCTGGTTACTTTGACTACAGGCAAATGTGTGACAGAAGCAACTGAAGGGAGGGAGCTTTGGCTCACAGTTCCAGGGTGCAGTTCACTGTGGCAGGAAGTGTGAGTGCTGAAGCAGCTCAGTCTATGGCAGCAGAAGCTTGTGGTGAGGCTTGTTCACATCCTGGTGGATCAGGAAGGAGAGACCTAGACCCAAAGCACCGTTGGGGTTCCCTTCAAGACCTGCCCCTACATCAGCTAGTGGGCCTCGTGTCCCGAAGTTCCATAGCCTCCCAAAACAGGGCTCCCAGCTAAGGACCAAGTGTTCAAACACATGAGCCTATGGAGGATCTTTGCCAGTCGGAGCGGAACACTGACCAAAGCTGAAGGAGACATTTTACTGGGGAAAATGTGCCTGGAGGCCGTGACATGGAGCTCTTCTGAGACATCAGGACCTGGCACATTTTCAAGTTGACTCTGAAGATGTTGACTTCTTGAAATGCTTGGTCAGAAAATTATATTGAAAACCTTTCTGAACTGGGGAGGTGGCTCAGCAGGTAAAGTGCTTGCTTGGTTATAAAGCCTGCCAGTCCAGGTTTAATTCTCTAGTATCCACATAAAGCCAGATGTACAAAATGTGGCACATGCATCTAGAGTTTATTGTAGTGGCAAGAGGCTCTCATATGCCCACTCATATTCTCTCTGCATACAAATAAATTGATGTGTGTATTTTTTTTTAATTTATTTATTTATTTATTTATTTGAGAGCGACAGACAGAGAGAGAAAGACAGATAGAGGGAGAGAGAGAGAATGGGCGCGCCAGGGCTTCCAGCCTCTGCAAAGGAACTCCAGACGCGTGCGCCCCCTCGTGCATCTGGCTAACGTGGGACCTGGGGAACCGAGCCTCGAACCGGGGTCCTTAGGCTTCACAGGCAAGCGCTTAACCGCTAAGCCATCTCTCCAGCCCCGATGTATGTATTTTTTGAGGTAGGGTCTCACTTTCTTTAACACATGCTAACCTGGAATCCACTATGTAGTCTTCAGGCTAGCCTCCTACTCTTAGTGATCCTCCTACCTCTGTCTCCCAAGTGCTGGGGTTAAAAGTGTGCACCACCACACCCAGCCAATAAAAATATTTTAAAAAATAAGGGCTTTCAGCTGGGCATGGTGGCACATGCCTTTAATCCCAGCACTCAGGAGGCAGAGGTAGGAGGATCATCATGAGTTCGAGGTCACCCTGAGACTACATAGTGAATTACAGGACAGCCTGAGCTAGAGTGAGACTCTACCTTGACAAAACAAAAGGTGGGGGGCGGGGCTTTCTCTCTATCTGCCTTTCTCTGACTCTCTCAAATAAGATAAATTTGTGTTTTGTTTTGTTTTTTTTTTTGTTGTTTTCTAAGATAGGGTCTCACTCTAGCTCAGGCTGACCTGGAATTCACTATGTATTCTCAGGGTGGCCTCGAACTCTCGGCGATCCTCCTACCTCTGTCTCCCGAGTGCTGGGATTAAGGGCGTGCGCCACCACGCCCGGCTACAAAGTTGGTTTTATTTTAAAGGGCTTAGCAATTAAGGCACTTGCCTGCGACGCCAAAGGACCTAGGTTCAATTCCTCAGGACCCATGTAAGCCAGGTGCACAAGGTAGCACACACATCTGGAGTTCATTTGCAGCAGCTGAAGGCCCTGGAGGGCCCATTCTCTCCATCTGCCTCTTTCTCTCTTAAACAAATAAAATTTTAAATTTTAAAAATAAATAGGACTTCCGGCCAAGATGGCAACCACCTCGCTGCACTGCAAATCCTGGGGAAAGAAAGATAGATGCAGATCCTAAGGAGAGAGCCACCCCATCATACCTCAAAAGGGCCCCGGCTGAAACTAAGGAAAATTGGTGAAACAAGCAAGGGTGCTGTTTTCCTGATGAACCAGATACCAGCACAAGGGGGAAGGAGACCAACACAGAGAAAAATCAACTCCTACCAAATCAGAGAGCCAGAGCCTCAGAGGCCCCCAATGCCTCCTCACTGAAGCAGACCAAAAATGAACCCAACATGGCTCAGGGGAATTTTGCAGAAGAGGGGGCGGAAAGAATGTCAGAGCCACATGTTGGGTCAAGATATGCAGAGACATTTATCGTACAAATAACTGTGGGCTAACTCCACAATGCATGACCCATATACCTCACCAAGGAGGTGCCAGTGGGGAGGGGGTAGGTCATGGATGAGCCTAATAATGGTACCAAACTGCCTGTATTTGCTGAATAAAAAACTAATTTTTAAAAATGCAAATAAATAAATAGGGGCTGGAGAGATGGCTCAATGATTAAGGTGTTTGCCTGCAAACCCTAACGACCCTGGTTCAGTTCCCCAGTACCTGTCTAAAGCCAGATGCACAGTGGAGCATGCACCTGGAATTCATGTACAGTGGTTGGAGGCCCTGCCGTTCCATTCTCTCTCTGTCTCTCTTCTTTTTGTTTGCAAATAAATAAAATTTAAAAAAAAATTTTTTTAATTGTGAAATGGGGTGTTAAGGGTTTGGGAAGGTCCTTTAACCCCAAACCCTGGGTTTGCATTTGCATTTAACCAAAGAATTAGGTAAATCAAACTAAGAATAATTATTAAGTTATTATATTTATTGAGGGAAATATAGAACCAAAGGAAGGTAAATGAATACACCCATGGAGTGGATCTGGAAAAACCATAAAAACAGAGCCAAGCATGGTGGTTCACGCCTTTAATCCCAGCACTCAGAAAGCAGAGGTAGGAGGATCGCTGCAAATTCCAGGCCACCCTGAGACTACATAGCCTGGGCCAGAGTGAGACCCTACCTCAAAAATCAAACAAAAAAAAGTTAGTGGGGAAAGAAAAGTAAAGAGAGCTCTTGGCACGTGGAGGGCAGGAGAGGGTAGAGAGCTCATGTGGGAAGTAGGGGTCGGGGGTTCTCCCCTAGTCTTGGCCCAGCCAGGCCAAAACAAGGGGAAACTCACCAGAACGTGGATGTTCAGGAGTGATTAGGCAGCCCAGAGAGCTTGTCCTCTACTCTCCTCCCCTCGTAAATGTATTTATAATCTTATATTGGTGGGCCCTACCTTCCAGCTCAGGTGAGCCAGAGAGAAAGCTGATTGGTTTGGGCTAGCCACTTTGCCAAGTCCTGGGGACTGAACTTGACCAACCACAATGTTAGGATTAGGTTTAAATCCTGGGGAAGGCCTCCCTCCTAGGAGGGGCCCAGGTTGTTTGTGGGAAACCAGGTCTCCTTTAGGCAGGAGATGAGGAGTCAGATCATCCTTTGAACTCTAAAAGTGGGGACTGCAAGGAGAGGCCCAGAGACACTCCTGAGCCTGGGCATGGTGCTGCATGCCTTTAATCCCAACAGAGCTAGGAGGGTCACAGTAAGTTTTAGGACGCCCTGAGATTTCACGGTGAATTCCAGGACAGCCTGGGCTACAGTGAGACCCTACCTAAAAATAAGATGTTTCTCCTTTTTATTTTCAGGGACCCAGTCACCCTAACTGCCTAACAAAGCTACCTGACTCCCACTCAATAGAAAGAAAAGAGGGTCTGGAGAGATGGCTTAACTGTTAAGGCACATGCCTGTGAAGCCTAAGGACTTAGGTTCAATTCTCTAAGTCTCACGTAAACCAAATGCACTGGAGTCTCATGCATCTGGAGTTGTTTGTAGTGGCTAGAGGCCTTGGTGCACCCATTCTCTGTCTCTGTCTCTGTCTCTCTCTCTCTCCCCCTCTCAAATAAATAAATAAAATTTAGTCTTAATAAAAAAGACAGAAAAAGAGCCCAGTGGGCATGCCTTTAACCCTAGCTCTCAGGAGGCAGAAGTAGGGAGGATCCATGTGAGACTACAGAGTGAGTTCCAGGTGAGTCTAGGCTAGAATGAGACCCTACCTAAAATAAAAAATAAAAAATTAAAAAGTTGGAGAGATGGCTTAGAGGTTAAGGCGCTTGTCTACAAAGCTAAAGGACTCAGGTTCAGTTCCCCAGTAGCTGTGTAAAGCCACATGCACAAGGTGGCACATGTGTCTAGAGTTCCTTTGCATTGGCTAGAGGCACTGGTGCACCCATTCACTCATTCTGCTTTTCTCTCTCTCTCAAATAAATAAATAAATAAAATATTTTTTAAAATTAAAAAAAATTTTAAAAGATGACAAGACAACCTTTTTCATGAATCTGAACCATTTGCCTAACCCTGCAGAATGTGCAGCTGTTACCTTTAGGAAGTTTACAAGAGACACAGGAAACAGGTGGAACTGCCCTTGCCCAAAGGTGGAGATGGATGAGAGCTGCCAGGAGATTGGCAGGATTCATCATGCAGGGCCAGAGCTAGTCCCAAACCGGACCAGAATCCCTGGCATCCCAGGAATTAGGACTGTGCACACACCAGTGATTTCAAAACCAACCCAGAACTTGGAGGGAAAGAGGAGAAGGTGCAGCTGGAGCCAGGAGAGGTAGCAGAGCCAGCAGAGGTAGGAGGATTGCCATGAGTTCAAGGCCACCCTGAGACTGCCGAGTGAATTCCAGGTCAGCCTGGACCAGAGTGGGACCCTACCTTGGAAAAATAAAAAGGTGGGGGCTGGAGAGATGGCTTGGCGGTTAGGCACTTGCCTGTGAGGCCCAAGGACCCGTGTTTGAGGCTTGATTCCCCAGGACCCACGTTAGCCAGATGCACAAGAGGGCGCACATGTCTGGAGTTCGTTTGCAGTAGTTGGAGGCCTTGGCGCACCCATTTTTTCTCTCTCGCTTTCTCTGCTTCTTTCTTTCCCTGCCTGTCGCTCTTAAATAAATAAAAATAAACAAAATTTTAAAAATAAAAATGGAGGGTGCAGCTGTCGGGCATGGAAAGAAGTGTGGCTCCCAGTGCTTAAGACCTCAGAACAGATCACTCTGACAAGCTTCAGGAGAGTGCTGGGGTCATAACCCCTCGTAGAGAGGCATGAAATGAATAAACAACAAACAAACAGTTAAAAAAAAAAAAAAAAGGAAGAATGATCACAATTCTACCACCCAGAGATAATCAAAGTTATGCTTTCTTGTCAGTTGAGATGGGGCTCAGATATTATCAGCCTAGCAAAAATTTCACTGGAGTATTGTGGGACGTTGGGCTCTTGCTCTTTCCCTTCTGTACTAGACCCTCTAGTAAGATAGTGGACCCAGACTTTGTGGTCTGTAGCTGCTTTTTTTTTTTTTTTTTTTTTTTTGGTATTTTGAGGAAGGGTTTCACTCTAGCTCAGGCTGACCTGGAATTCGCTATGTAGTCTCAGGGAGGCCTTGAATTCATTGATCCTATCTCTGCATTCTAAGTGTTAGGATTAAAGGTATGTGCCACCACCCCACCCCCCCCCCCGGTTAACTTTCATTTTTTTTATGAGCGAGAGAGAGAAACAATTGGCCCACCAGGGCCTCCATCCACTGTAATCAAACTCCAGACACATGCACCACTTTGTACAAATGCACAACCTTGTGCATGTGTCACCTTGTGCATCTGGCTTGTGTCGGATCTGGGGAGTCAGGCATGGGTCCTTGGGCTTTGCGGGTAAGCCCCTTAAGTGCTAAGTCATCTCTGCAGCTTGACTTCCACCTTTCGCTAATCACAACAGGCCATGAAGCCCCTAGCTGCATGAGAGTCTGAGAAGGTAAATCTTTCTAACTAGACACATTGCTGTGTCAACAAATCAGAGTTGTGTTAGTGAGGGAAAATGCTAAGTAGACAGCTAACAATTTCTGCTACTTCCAGACTGTTTTTTTTTTTTTTTTTTTTTTTTTTTGGTTTTTTGAGGTAGGGTCTCACTCTGGTCCAGACTGACCTGGAATTAACTCTGTAGTCTCAGGGTGGCCTCGAACTCATGGCGATCCTCCTACCTCTGCCTCCCGAGTGCTGGGATTAAAGGCGTGCACCACCACGCCCGGCTCAGACTGTTTTTTGTGTGTACAAAATTTGATTGATTCATAGACACATAGACTATACCTATATTTTCTTATAAAAATTCATGCTGGCTGGGCATTGTGGCAAATGCCTGCAAGCCCAGCACTTAGGAGACTGATGGTTGCAAGTGTGAGGTTAACCCAGATTCCTGAGACCCTGGCCCAGAAGAGGCGTGGGCTGGGGAGTGGAGCTCAGTGATGCAGTGCTTCCTAGCATGCCCGTGGTCTGGATATGATGCCTGGCAGTGCAAAGACAGGCAGGGGGGAGAGAGAGAAGGGAGGGGGTCAAATTTGTGGGAATTGTTTTTTAGCCTAAGTTGATATGTACGGATCATCTTTTTTGTTTTTATTTGCTTTGATGTTATTGTTTTATTTTATTTATTTACTTATTTATTTTTGAGGTAGAGTTTCACTCTAGTCCAAGCTGACCTGGAATTCACTATGTAGTCTCAGGGTGGCCTCAAACTCATGGCAATCCTCCTACCTCTGCTCCCAAGTGCTGGGATTAAAGACATGCACCACCAGGTCCAGCTATTGTTTTATTTTTTTGAGGTAGGATCTCTGTTTGGCCCAGGAAGACCTGAAATTCACTATGCAGTCTCAGGGTGCCCGTGAGCTCTCAGAGATCCCCTTACCTCTGTCTTCCAAGTGCTGAGATTAAAAGTGTGTGCCGCCATGCCTGGCTCCTTGTTTTGCATTTGTTTATTGGGTTATTGTTGTTTTTGAGGTAGGGTTTTACTCTAACCCACGCTGGCCTCAAACTCACAAAGATCCCCCTACCTCTGCCTCCTAAGTGCTAGGATTAAAGGCATGTGGTTGTCTTCCAGTATTCCTATGACAGACAGACTCAGTTTCCTCATCCACTGAAAAGGAAAAGTACCACCCATGTTAAATATTTTCCAGGGCTCTGTATTAAAGGACAGTGTAGGGTTGGAGAGATAGCTCAGCAGTTAAAGGCACTTGCTTGCCAAGCCTGAAAGCCCAATGACCTGGGTTCCATTCCCTAGTACCTACGAAAAGCCAGATGTACAAAATGGCACATGCATCTAGAGTTCATTTGCTGGAGGCCCTGGTGTGCCCATTCTCTCTCTCTTTCCATCTCTCTGCTTACAAATAAATAAATAAAATATTTTTAAATAAATAAATTACAACGTAGCCTGTAGTTTTGTAATTTTTTAAATTTATTTTTATTTATTTGAGAGCGATAGAGAAAGAAAGAGGCAGATTAAGAGAGAATGGGTGCACCAGGGCCTCCAGCCACTGCAAATGAATTCCAGGCACATGCACCACCTGTGCATCTGGTTTTGCCAGGATATGGAAAATTTTGTAAAATATTTATTTATTTGAGTGAGAGAGAGAGAGAGAGAGAGATGGACATGTCAGGACCTCCAGCCACTGCAAAAGAATTCCAGATACATGAGCCACCTTGTGCATCTGGCTTATGTGCCTCTGGTTTATGTGGATACTGGGGAATTGAACCTAGGTCTTTAGGCTTTGCAGGTAAGTGCCTTAACTGCTAAGCCACCTCTCCAGCCCATGAGCAGTTTTTAAATTATTTATTTGCAAGCAGAGAGATTGAGAAAAGAGACAGAGAAAGAGAGAATGGACACTCCAGGGCCTCTAGCCATTGCACACGAACTCCAGACACATGTGCCCCATTGTGCATCTGTCTTACGTGGGTACTCGGAAATCAAACCTGGGTCCTTTGGCTTTGCAGGCAAGTGCCTTAACCACTAAGCCATCTCTACAGCCCCCATGAACAGCTTTATAATTTTAAAAACTTATTATTTTTTTTTATTTGACATAGGGTCTCACCGTGTAGCCTTAGCTGTAGCCTAACCTCTTTCCTCAGCCTCCTGAGTGCTGGGATTACATGTGTTTGCTACCTGGGGAATGTTTCTTTTGTCCCACAGGTTGTGAAGTTGTAGCTTAATTACTAGCAAAGTTGATCATTTTTCTTATTTCCAGTTATATTTTCTATTTCATGACGTGGATACATGAATTCTTACCCCACTACTTAATGTTTAACAGTACTCTGTAGGTGCCGCATATCTGATCGATGGGTTAACTTTGTTGCTGTTAGATTTGCTGCAAATATTTCTCCCCAGTTTACTATGTTCCTGTTGGTTTGTCTCATGTTTGGTATCCTACACATGTGGAAATGTTAAAAAAAAAAAATTGTATGTTTTGAGACAAGGTCTCACGTAACCCAGGATGGCATCAAATTATGTATCTGAGGATGACCTTGAACCTCTGATCCTCCTGCCCCCACCTCCTGAGATCTGGGATTACAGGTGTGTGACATGCTTTGGGACACCACACTGGGTTTATGCAATGCTATAATAGAACCCGGGGCTTGGGGTGCACTAAGAAAACACACTAACAACTGAGCTACGTCCCCGGCCCCAACATGTCAACTTTCTATGAAATCAAGTCTGTCCATCTTTTCAAAGGCATTCCTCTCCAGAATGTAATATTAGTGGACTATTGTCTTTCTCTTCATATGACTTGAATTTTAAATTTCTACTGCTACATATTAACATTTGCAAGCCTAAAAGGACTCTTCTCTACAATTTTTGTTTGTCTGAGTGGCCTGTGACCTGGTCCTTCTTTCTTGTGCCGCCTCTTGTCACTGGAGACGGATTCTGAAAAGTAAGTTCTTCTAGACTGACTCAAGGACGTGCCGTCTCAAGCCTGTTTCCTTTTCCTTCCACCAGATAATGACCAACACGGGGAAGGCGCGGCGCAGGGGGCTGGCCAGCGTGCAGTGGAGCGGGGAGGAGCCCCTGTGTCGGCCTGTCACTCCTGGCGGCCACAGGACGGGGTGCCCAGTGTAAGTCCACGATAAAGGAAGCCGGAGTTTATTTTCTTAAGCTGTACTTTGCTTAACTGCTGTGTAAGATGTATGTATTAAAATGCATAATAAAGCATCGGTACTGGACAGTATCTCTTGTTTATTTCTTGAAGATTTTTGGAGGTAACAGGTTGTGCCTTTATCTCTCCTGTGTACACCCAGGTTTCTCCTTCCAGAAGGAGAAGTGAATAGGTGACAGGGTCGCCAAGACCATGTATTTACCAGGGCCATTGTAGAAGAAAGGGACCTGAGACTGGCAGGTTTACCCATTGGACTCCTGTCCTGTTATTTGCTCCTGTGGCCTAACCCCATCGCCATTCTGGCGTTGAAGTGTCATGTGTCTACTTTACATGAGTTTTTTAAAGCAGCTATGTGGGCTGAAAGTGCCTATCATGCGTGAAGCCATGTTCTGTACCCTCGGGTGGGGGTGGGGTGGAAAGACAGTCACATGCATTTTTTAGCTGCTGGGCATTGTTCCTTCTCTGCATCTGAGTGCCTGCCCCCTCGGGAGAAATAAAACTTCAGTGAGGCTACTTCTCCCCTGAGCCCGAAGCTTCCCTGTAGGCTTTTCGGAGGCCCTGACAGGACGTCCAGAGGACAGGACAGCAGTCCCTCTGATCTGGGTGGCCTCCCGCCTGCTGAGTAGAGGAAAGTGAAGACGGTGTATGAGGTGTGTGATTGGCAGGTGACAGAGAGCTGGCTGACAATATACAGGGCCTCATTTCAACAAATAGTGGCCTTGTCTTATGTTGAATGACTCTGCCATGTTTTACTGAGTTATACCTTGTGGCTTGGCAGTTCAGTTATTTCCAGCTTTGGTCTATGGTAACTTGGCAGTGAGCAACCAGACACTGGAGATTTAGCAACAAACAAAACATGGAATTGCCTGCCTTGTGAGCTCCATGCCGTAGCTGCTAGGACACTGCTGCCCCCAAGGTCTTGTTACCCATGGGCCAGGGCCGCTCCTTCCCCTTGAGCCCTCCCTGGTTTGCTCTTCCTTCACGCTTCCCTCCCCACCCCTGACGTAGGGTCTCACTCTAGCCGAAGCTAACCTGGAATTCACTCTGTATTCCCAGGGTGGTCTTGAACTCACGGCATTCTTCCTACCTCTGCCTCCCCAAGAGCTGGGATAAAAGGGCACACCACTATGCCCAGCTACTAGACAGCCTTTTGTGGGCAGGAGTTTTGATTGCCAGGGTCACAGATGACCTACAGCCCAGTAGCTCCCCCTCCCAGAGGGCCCTGATTGCCCACTGCACTCTTGTAGCTGCGGACCTCCCCACATAGTTGCTGTCCCACCCTGGTTCTTGTCACCGTGGGACTTCTGAATGCCCTACAGCCCCCACCTGGGGTCTTCACCCCACCCTGCCTCTTCTCTGGCTTCTGCAAACTGATGACACCCCAGTCCAACTTGGACTTCCTAGATGCGCCCCACAGCACCCCATTTAGTGTCTCAACGAGGTTGGCTCAGCTTCTGCCTCAGGGACTGGCATTAGTTCTCCCCTCTAGACAGCTCTGCCTTGTCTATGCCACCCTGTTTCTCCAGCGCCCGAAGGGCGGCTCCGAAATGTTCCTCCTGCTGCCAGCCACCCTCCACAGCACGCCAGGATAATCCTTTTGGCCCAAAATGCCCTTTGATTCATCCCCTCCTTTGGAGGTCAAGTCTAATTATTGTTTTTTTCTTCTCCTTACCCTCCTTGCTGAGCACAGCATCCTCTGCTTTCACCAGTGGCCCACAGACAGCTGCTTTTACTGTCCGGACCCCAGAAAACCCCAACTCAGGGTTGAAGGTTGAGTGCCCCACTCCCACCCCTAACACCACGTTGAGAAGTCTCTCCTGCTCCAACAGGATGGTGACATGTTGCCTCGGGTCTATGGTGCTGAACCATAAGGAATCAGCTTTGAAAAGGAGCCACTTCCCAGTTGCCTCCTTGCTGGTGGGATGAGTGCCAGGGCCCTCTGCAGAAGTGGAGAGCCGTCCGTGGACCTGCCGAGGCTGACACACACAGCCTGCCCCGCCCCTGCCTGTCACTGTGGGACACTCTCTACACCTCTGTCTCTTGCCAGACCTGCATGTGGCATAGCAAGGCTGGGCTAGAATCTGCCAGGCATCTTCACCAACGGAGGGTCAGCAACTCGAAGCAGTGGGCGCCATTTAGTGTTTTAATAAGTTACCCCAGTCTTGTTTGTACCTACCTCTGGTCAAAGCTAACACGACAGCATCCCAGGTCTTTCCTGCCTGGATTTGTCCCATCGCTCACCTGTCTCGTCACTGGAGAAGAACCAGAAGACTTGTGCCTTGTTGGGTAGAAATGTCACGGGCCCATGGCACTCAAAGCTGTTAGGATGTAATTCTCTGTGAGAGATGTACTGAGGGTTGCTACCAACGCACTAGGGGCCATCAGCAACCAGTAAGGCTACCACTTCATAGGGCTGGGGGTTCTGGTAATACCCTTGGGAATGGTTTTATCCAGCCAGCTGAAGTGGCACTTGCCTTTAACCCCAGCACTCCCAAGGCAGAAGTAGGAGGATCAATGTGAGTTCAAGGCCAGCCTGGGACTACAGAGTGAGTTTCCAGGTCAGCCTGGGCTACAGTGAGACATTACCTCAAAAAACAAGGTGGGGGGCTAGAGAGATGGCTTAGTGGTTAAACGCTTGCCTGTGAAGCCTAAGGACCCCAGTTCGAGGCTCGATTCCCCATGTTAGCCCTATGCACAAGGGGGCACACGCATCTGGAGTTCATTTGCAGTGGCCAGAGGCCCTGGCACACCATTTTTTTTCCTCTCTCTCTCTCTCTGCCTCTTTCTCTCTCTCTCTGTTGCTCTTAAGTTAATAAATAAAAATAAAAATAAAGGTGGGGAGTGGAGTTTAGCCAGGTGTGATGACTCACACTTGTAATCCCAATACCTGGGAGTTAGAGGCAGAAGGGTAATGAGTTCAAGGTCATCCTCAGCTACAAAAGAGGAGTTCAAGGCCAGCCTGGGGTATATGACAAAAACCAGAAGGTTTTGTTGTGTTTTTGTTGTTTGGGGTGGGTGTTGGGTTTTTGGCTGCCCTGGCACTCACTCTGTTAGTCTTAAGCTGTCCTCAACTCACAGCAATCCTCCTACCTCCATCTCCCAAGTGCTGGGATCACAGGTGTGCACCACCACACTCTGCACAACTAAGTTTTGTTTTTTTTCAAGTCAGTTAAGCCAGGCATGATGGCATATGCCTTTAATCCCAGCACTCGGGAGGCAGAGGTAGTAGGATAGCTGTGGGTTTGAGGCCAGCCTGAGACTACAAAGTGAATCCCAGGTCAGCTTGGGCTAGAGTGAGACGTTACCTCTGGGGGGGAAAAAAAAAATCAGTTAAACAAAAGAATTTCAGGCTCAGCCACCTTCTGGGTTTGTTTTGAAAACCATACAGTGGTCAGACACCGAATTTCTCCTCTCTGTATTTATTGCTATTTTCCATATTTTTCTGCAGGCCGGGAGACCATGTCATTTCTCCCCAGAATGCCGAACAAACCAGAGCTGCCTGCCCGCAGACCCTGCCCACCGCTCACCGGGCCATGTACCAGGAGGGCAAGCCTGGGGCTGCTGCTCAGTGTGCTAAGCCTTGTGCAGGTAAGAACACCGCAGAGCCAGGCCTGGCCTGGGGAGGTCGAGAATCCAAGTAAAGCAGCAACAGGAGCTGTTAGAGGTACATACCTTTTCCTGGAAAGCCCTCCAACCTCAGCCACAGTTGTAGGTGTCAGAAGTCTCTAGACCTTCGGTCACACAGCCAGATCTGGGAGCCATGTGTCTGCTGCTCACTTGTCAGAGCTTCTGAAGCTAGATTTCTCAGTGGGGAAAGCAGCATTTGATAGGAGACTTCCGAGTAACAGTGGCCGTGTCAGTCCATTTTCCATGGCTGTAACAAAATGCCTGAGGCAGGTATATAAGAAAATGGGTTTATTTGGCCCACAGTGACCCTGGAGAGAACCCCCTTGGACCTATCACACCATGTAGATGGCATCATGGTGAAAGAAAAAGTTGAGAGCATATGCCACAAAAAGAATCCAGAGGCCAGGAAGAGCCAGGCTAGATCTTTTAATTCTTTTTCTTTTTATTTTATTTTATTATTATTGGTTTTTTTTGTTTTGTTTTGTTTTTATCAAGGTAGGGTCTCACTCTAGCTCAGGCTGACCTGGAATTCACTATGTAGTCTCAGGGTGGCCTCAAACTCATGGCGATCCTCCTACCTCTGCCTCCTGAGTGCTGGGATTAAAAGTGTGTTCTTTTTAATTTTTTATTTTTTCACATTTCTTTTTGTTTGTTTTGGTTTTGTTTTTCAAGGTAGGGTGTTGCTCTATCCCAGGCTGACCTGGAATTCACTACATAGTCTCAGGATGGCCTCAAACTCATGATGATCTTCCTACCTCTGCCTCCCGTGTGCTGAGATTCAAAGCATGCACCACCATGCCTGGCTTTCTTTAAAAAAAAATGTGTGTGTGTGTGTATTTGAAAGAGAGAGAAAGAGACAAATAAGAGAATGGGTGCCCCAGGGCCTCCAGACACTTCAAATGAACTCCAAATACATGTGCCACCTTGTGCATCTGACTTACTTGGGTACTAGGGAATTGAAGGAATTGAACCTAGGTCTTTAGGCATTGCAGGCAAGTGCCTTACCTTATAAGCCATTTCACACACCCTCCCCCTTCTTTTTTTTTTGAGGTTTCAGGCTGACCTTGAATTTACTATGTAGTCTCAGGATGGCCTCAAACTCATGGTCATCCTCCTTCCTCTGCCTCCTACGTGCTGGGATTAAAGGCGTGCACCACACCTTCTTCTTATTATTTCTTTTTTTCAAAAAAAATAGTTTTTTTTATTTATTTGCAAGTAGAAAGAGATAGAAGAGAGACAGAGAAAATGGGCATGCCAGGGCCTCTAGCTATTGCAAACGAACTCCAGATGCACATACCAATTTGTGCATCTGGCTTTACATGGGTACTAGGGAATCAAACCCAGGTCGTTAGGCTTTGTAGGCAATCACATTACCCACTGAGTCATCTCTCCAGCCCCTATTTTTCTTCCTTCCTTTCTTTAACTTTCTCTTTCTTTTTTTTAATTAATTCATTAATTAATTTATTTATTTTTACTTGAGAGTGACAGACAGACAGAGAAAGAGGCAGATAGATAAAGAATGGGCATACCAGGGCCTCCAACCACTGCATATGAACTCCAGATGCATGCACCTCATTGTGCATCTGTCTTATGTGGGTCCTGGAGAGTTGAGCCTCGAACCGTGGTCCTTAGGCTTACCGGCAAGCACTTAACCACTAAGCTATCTCTCCAGCCCCCTCTCTTTTATTGTGTGTATGGTTTTTTTGTTTTTTTTTTGTTTTTTTTTTTAAGGCAGGGTCCTGCCATAGTACAAGCTGACATATAATTCACTATGTTGTATCAGTCTGGCTTGAACTCACAGCAGTCTTCCTGCATCAGCCTCCCCACAGCTGGGATTAAAAGCATGCACCACCACACCTAGTGTTTGCTCTTTTTCTAACAGTTCACACTTGGGGAACTAAATGGGCTCCTGGTAACTACATCAACACCCACTATGGGTGACACTTCCTTGACCTAATCACCATGCCCAGACCCCGTATCGTATAGGTCCCACCACCTCCAACTGCCACACTGGGACCCAGTGTCCAACACATAAATCCCTGGGGGGGGCACAACCAAACTGTACTAATGCAGACCTATGACCAAGTTTTAGATCTCAAATTCGGGGGCTAGGGGGTCAGCCACACATTGGAAGGCTATGTGGAGTAAGAATGTGTATTTGGGTGCTCAAACAACTCTGGGGTTCAGAACTTATTTGAAACATCCAGTTGAGTTAAACAGAAACTGATGGGGCATAGCAGTATTTTCTAGATGCCAAAAAAAATGAGCATTTTGAGTCAGAACTATACAAAGTATTTCTTTTTAATTTTCTAAAGGAAATGGAAAGGATTGTGAGCAGGCCAGATAAGACTCTAATCTCCATTCAAATAGGAAAAAAACAGGAGGACTGGGTCAGATTCCAGTTTGAGAAACATCTGGGAACTTGGAGAATCTGCTTATGATTGAGGTCAAAGGCTGCGGTACCCAGGTTCCAAGGAAGCAGCTAGTTACTGAGCCCACGGCATGTCTGGGTGACTTGTGAGGCCTCCTGGTTATAGACAAGGCCAGAGGTTCTGCCTGCTGTGATCATCACTTGTTTAAACATGTTTAAAGTTAAGTACTAGTTAGTATGCCTTCTCCAAGAGTGACTGGCTTAACAGCTCATCCAGAGAGTTCTGCTGCCAGGGTGGAGTCTTAGGTGGTTAACAGATTTTGCCAACTTGCCCAAATGCCATTAAGTTGAAAATGCTTTCCAGTTCTGCAGGCCTGCACTTCCAGGAAACTTCCATGGCTCATTCAGGACGCCTCCATATATCAGGAGCAGCATTGTTTTACCACAGTGGCCACTGGTGTGCCACCCTGTCTTTGTATTGATTATGAGTATGATGGCATATTTGGTTTTGTGATACTGAGATCAAATCCAGGGCCTGATGCACGCCAGGCACGTGCTGTGCCACTTCATGCTGTTACCTGCAGAGGAAAGACACTTGTCATGCATAGAAATAGCTGGGAGTTCTAGCCCACCCAGGTCAGCCTGGGCTAGAGCAAGACCCTACCTTTAAAAAGCAAAAAAAAAGGGAGAGAACAATTGAGGAAGACATCCAAAAATCTAACATTTGGCCTCCACACACATATACACACATACACACTCACATGCACCCACACATACTCACATTTCAAAATAAAAGAAGATGGGGGGGCTGGACAGATGGCTTAGCAGTTAAGGCATTTGCCTGTGAAGGCTAAGGACCCAGGTTCTATTCCCTAGGACCCATGTAAGCCATATGCACAAGGGGGCACATGCATCTAGAGTTCATTTGCAGTGGCTAGGGGCCCTGGCATGCCCCTGTCTCTTTCTCTCTCTCTCTCTCTCTCTCTCTCTCTCTCTTTCAAATAAACAAATAAATTGATGGTGCCAGGTGTGGTGGCACATCCCTTTAATCCCAGCACTTGGGAGGCAGAGGTAGAACAATGGACCCAAGTTCAAGGCCACCCTGAGACTACATAGTGAATTCCAGGTCAGTCTGGGCTAGAGTGAGACCCTACCTCAAAAAAGGAAGGAAGAAAGGAAAATAGAAAGGAAGGGAGGGAAAGAGGGAGGGAAGGAGGGAGGAGGGAAGGAAGGAAGGAAGGAAGGAAGGAAGGAAGGAAGGAAGGAAGGAAGGAAGGAAGGAAGGAAAGAATGAAGGAAGGAAAGAAGGAAGGAGACTGGAGAGATCACTTAGCAGTTAAGGCGCATGCCTGTGAAGCCTAAGGACCCTGGTTTGATTCTCCAGGTCCCAGCGTTTGGAGTTCGTTTGCAGTAGCTAGAGGCCCTGGCGTGCCCATTCTCACTCTCTCTCTTTTTCTGTCCCCTTCTCTCTGTCTCTAATAAATAAATAAAGAAAAAGAAAAGAAAGGGTCAGAGGCTAAAAAAAAAAAAATACTCTAGTCCTAGGCAGACTGGAAATAAAGCCACCCACAGGGTTCCATATCAGAAACAGATTTCTTATTAGGGTTAATAGAAAATTATCTGGAGGTCAAAGCCTCTTGCTGTGGATTTGAGGAAACTTATAGGGAAGACTCCATTATACTTAATATGGAACCAAGAAAACATTTTTATTGACAACTTCTATAATTACAGACAATCAACCATGATAATTCCCTTCTCTCCCCTCCCCTACTTGAGAAAACTTTTTTGGGGGGGGAGGGGGATAGAGGTAGGGTCTCATTCTAGGCTGACCTGGAATTCACTGTGTAGTCTCAGGATGGCCTCAAATTCATAGTGATTCTACCTCTGCCTCCCTACTGCTGGACTTAAAGGTGTGCACCACCACGCCGGCTTGAGAAAACTTTTTTTTTTCCCCCAAGGTAGTGTCTCACTCTGGTCCAGGCTGACCTGGAATCCACTATGTAGTCTCAGGGTGGCCTTGAACTCAATGGCAATCCTCCTACCTCTGCCTCTCTAGTGCTGGGATTAAAGGTGTGCGCCTCCACACCCAGTGAGAAAACTTTAAAAAAAAAAAAAAAAAACTAAACAGTACCAGAGATATTACTCAATGGTTAAGGTATTTGCTTGCAAAGTCTGATGGCCTGGGTTTGATTCCCCAGTACCCATGTAAAGTCTGATGTACAAAGTGATGCATGTGCCTAGAGTTTATTTGTAGCAACAAGAGGCCCTGGGACACTCATTCTTCCTCTCCCTCTCCTTGAAAAAAAAAAAAAAAAAAAAAAAACCTAAACAGCAGTCACTCTGCAAAGGGGGCCAGTGTGCTGTCCAAGTAGAAGAATCAAAGGCAGCTTGGATTGCGGGAGCAGCAAATCTAGACAGTGGGAATAGAGGGGACTGTACCTCCTGTGCTGTGCCCCAGGTCCACAGGGCCGGCAGCTGGCTCATACTGCTGAGGTGGTGTTCTTCCTGATGCTTTAGCCAGCCCAAGAAAGAGCATCCCAGAGCAGCCCCAGGGCAGGGTGGACTGGTCTCTCTCTCTCTCCTCCTCCTCAGCAGCCCTGAATGCCAAGCCTGGAGAGTGGTTGCCCACTGGATGTCAAGAGCCTCGTCCACCTCTCACAGCAGCTCCTAGCCAGTCACCAGAGCTGCTCCAGGACTCGGGCAATGGAGACACCACCAGGTAGGGGTCGGGGGGGGGTTGTCATGAGTCCTGGTACCCCACTTAGCCATAAGATGTCTTGGATCAACCCCCACAGGCACATGCACAGCACCTCAGGGTCCTTGGAAGGGCTCCTCTGGCTCAGTCTCTAAGAGAGCCTTCTTTGGGGAGTTGATAAGACCAGGGGAAAAGGCCACCATACCTAATGACCCGTCAGCATGTGAGGGCCCAGGAGTGAGTACCTAGTACCTGAGAGTCTTCCATTGTCAGCTCAGAAGAAGAGGACACTGGTGTTAAGAACTGCCAGAAGGCTAGGCCTGGTGAGCTCCTGTAATCTTGGGAGGCTGAGCATTATGAGTTCAAGTACCTTGTCTCAGAAGCCAAAAGAACTGCTTGGAGGACATGTTTTAGTGGGTGGGTGGATGATGATTTGATGTGACTGGGGTCAGGGGCCTGTCTTAGATTTTTGCTTCAGAAGAAGGTGGTATGGAGGAGCAAGAGATGGATAATAAGAATCATAAATGATCTGGCTGTTGGCCAGATTCCATAAACGTAACCCAAATCCTGAAGTAAAAACAGGTTTTCTCTTCATCTGCTCAGTCCATTCTCAGCCCAGCCTGTCCTGAGCCCAGACACACCTACTGCCCTTCCCTGTCATCCCCACCACACCTGTCCTGCAGGAAGAGAAACGTCAGCCTCTAGCTCCAGAGTACAGAGCTAGGGCACGTTGAGCCCGTGTACACTGTAAGTCTACATCGGAGGAATGGTGCATGGTGATGGGTCCAGGCCTTTTTGGCGCAGCCTTCCTAATAGAGCCACGGTGTGTTTCCACTCCCCCTACCATGGTGTCTGTATTGAGCAGGCCCCATTCACCATCGTATCTACAGCCAGCAGACCACTCCCATCCTCCTCATACTGTCTGAAATCAGCCAGACCCTAACTCCCCCATGGTGTTTGCAGTGGGCAGGCCTCCACTTCACCATGGTATCTAGTGTGCAGAAATGTCCCACCCCAGTGGTATCTGAAGTCAGCCAGGCTACACCTTCCCATGCTGTCTGCAGTGGACAGGCCCCTCCTCCCTGTGCTCAGTGTGCAGTGAGCGAGCTCAGCTTCCCGTGGTCCGTGTACAATGGGTCTTCTGCCCTCTCAAAGCTACTACAGAGAAGCTTGTCCATTAGCTCAGAGGTTCCTTGGCTCTTGGTCCCTTCCCAAGTGGCACCAGGATCAAAGCAGGGACCTAAGAAGGGTGGGCCAGAGCCTCCTTCCCTTGCTCCCAGGCCAGTGATTTAGCAAGACCAAACTGTCCTCCCTGTCCTGAGGGTAATCACTTCTCTTCCTGTAAGTGCTGAGCTCATTTTTGAAGTTCTCCACTACATACAGCCACTCTCTCCAGAAATAGCTGTTCTCAGAATTGGCAGTCGCCCCCCCAAAAAACTCTCCTTAGAAACAACCCCCCCTTGCTGTACATGATGGCGCACACCTTTAATCCCAGCACTAGGGAGGCAGAGGTAGGAGGATCTCCGTGAATTCAAGGCCACCCTGAGACTACATAGTGAGTTCCAGGTCAGCCTGGGCCAGAGTGAGACCCTTCCTCGAAAAAAAAAAAAAAAAAAAAAGAAGAAGAAGAAGAAGAAAGAAAAAGAGAAGAAGAAGGACAAAAAAGAAACAACCCCCTTACTGTACCCAGCAGGATTGCTCACCTGGCCCTCCAAGCTGGGCACAAATTCCCTTTGGGGTCAAACCTATGAGTGCCCTTGTTTTAGTGTGGATCTCAGAATTCAGCTTTTATTCTAAGTTTGGAGGTTCTGCACAAGAAAGAGGTGGAAAGAGCCTGCTGGAATATTCTTTGTCCCAGAAGAAGGGTAGGTGGACAGAAAGTCTAGGAGTGCAGGCTTGGGTGGACTGAAAATGACACTGAACCACTGGCCTGGCCCCCATCAGGTTTACATAGTCACCATTTAGGCTCCATTCCAGCATCCAATCCTGCTTTAAAATAGCTGTTTGTGAACCAGAAACCAAGTTCAGACATTACTGTGTCCCCACCACCACCCACCATGGCAAAGCTTTTCTTATTTCTACCAGCTGCTTAGAACCCTAGTGGTAAGTCAGTCACTAGGAAAACATGATCGGGCTTTTAAACTGCACGTATTTTACCAGGTGTGGTGGCATATGCCTGTAATCCCAGCACTCAGGAGGCCGAGACAGAAGGATCATTGCCTGGCTTGCAAATGGAAATTCTGAATAAACAAAAACAGAAAGGGCTGGAGAGATGGCTCAGCAGTTAAGGCACTTGCCTGCAATGCCTAGTGACCTGGGTTCGAATCCTTTAGTACCCACATAAAGCCAAATGCACAAAGTAGCACATGCATCTCAAGATTGTTTGAGCTGGGGGCCCTGGTGCACCCATCCTCTCTCTGTGTGTCTCCTGTCTCTCTCTACTTGCAAATTAATAATTTTTTAAAATTTATTTGAGAGAAAGAGACAGAGAGGGAGGGAAGGAGAAAGAATGGGCGTACCAGCCACTGCAAATGAATTCCAGATGCATGCACCCCCTTGTGCATCTCATTTACATGGGTCCTGGAGAATCGAACTGGAATCCTGTGGTTTTGCAAGGAAACACCTTAACCATTACGCCATCTCTCCAGCCACCCCCCTTTTTTTTTCTTCTTTTTTTGAGGTAGGTCTCACTCTAGCCCAGGATGACTTGGAATTCACTATGTAGTCTCTGGGTGGCCTTGAACTCATGGTAATCCTCCTACCTCTGTCTCCCAAATGCTGGGATTAAAGGCATGTGGCACCTCGCCCAGCAATATTTTTTTTTTGGTTTGTTTACAGTTTATTTATTTAGCAATATCTTTTTTTAAAAGGATGTATTTATCCTAAAAGGGCCAAGGTACTCTCCCAGATAATATTCAGTCAGCTCCAAGGGGCTCACTTGCTCCTTGGAGTGAACAGTGTTTGGATCCCTAAAGTCAGAGCCCCAGAGTGAGGTGGCGGAATCAGCTTCCTGTCATCCTCAGGCCAGCCAGCGCCACTGCGGGTTGACGTGGGGCAAGCACTTTATTCACTGAGCACTCTTTTGTTTTTGTTTTGTTTTGGTTTTTCAGGGTAGGGTCTTGCTGTAGCCCAGGCTGACCGGGAATTCACTCGGCAGTCTCAGGATGGCCTCCAATTCAAGGCAATCCTCCTACCTCTACCTCCCAAGTGATGGATGGGATTAAAGGTGTGAGATACCACATCCGGTTTAGTTGGGAGATTTTTTATAACTGCTTGGATCTCCATACTTGTTTTAGGTCTATTTAAGTAATTAATCTCATCTTGATTTAATTTAGGTAGGTCATATAAATAAAGGAAATTATCCATTTCTTTCAGATTTTCAAACTTAGTGGGAATATATGTTCTTATAGTATGAGTTTTTTTTTAAATTTCTCTGGTATCCATTGTGATGGTGCCTTTTTCATCTCTAATTTTATTGATTTGTGTCTCTTATCTCTTTGTTTTGGTCAGATTTGCTAAGGGTTTATCAATCTTCTTTATCCTTTCAAAGAACCAACTCTTTTTGTTTCATTGATTCTTTGGGTTTTTAAAATTTCTATTTCATTAATTTCTGCCCTAAGCTTTACTATTTCTTCCTGTCTACTGATCTTTGGAGCTTTTTGTTGTTGTTGTTGTTGTTGTTTGGGGGTTTTGTTTTGTTTTGTTTTTTGGTTTCAAGGTAAGGTCTCACTGTAGCCCAGACTGACCTGGAATTCACTATGTAGTCTCAGAGTGGCCTCAAACTCACAGTGATCCTCCTATATCTCTGCCTCCTGAGTGCTGGAATTAAAGGTATGGGCTACCACGTCCAGCTCATTTATTGATTTTTTAAATTAAATTGATAGAAAGAATCAGAGAGAAAGAAAGGAGGAGAGAATGGTCATGCCAAAGCCTCCAGCCACTGCAGACGAACTCCAGATGCATGCACTCCCTTGTGCATTTGGCTTACGTGGGTCCTGGAGAATCGAACCAGGATCCTTTGACTTTGCAGGCAAACACCTTAACTGCTAAACCATCTCTCCAGCCCCCATCTACTGATTTTTGTTTTGCCTTGTTCTTCTTTTTCTAAGGCCTTAAGGTGAAGCATTAAGTTGCTTACTTGTGACCTTGCTAATTTCTTAATATAGGCACTTAGAGCTATAAATTTCCCTCTTAGGACTGCCTTCATTGTGTCTGAAAGGTTTTGGTATGTCGTGTTCTCATTGTCATTTGATTCAGTGAATTTTTGATTGCCTTCTTGATTTCTTCATTGACCCATTCATCATTTAGTAGTGTATTGTTTAGTTTCCATGATTTTGTGTATGCTCTATAGCTTTTCTTGTTATTTGTAGTTTGATTCCATTATGATCAGATAGAATGCAAGGAATTATTTCAATTTTTCTGTGTTTGTTATGATTTGCTATGTCCTCATATATGGTCTACTTTAGAGAATGTTCTATGTGCTGCTGAAAAGAATGTGTATTCTGCAGCATTTGGATGGAATGTCCTGTATATATCTGTTAGGTCCATTTCTTCTATGACCTCCTTTAATCCAGATACCTCTCTGTTTATTTTTTGTGGAATGACCTGTCGATTAATGAGAGTGGGATGTTGAAGACAACCACTATAACTGTGTTTGGTGTTATTTGTGACCCTAGTTCAAATAGCATTTGATTGATGAAACTGGGAACTCCCATGTTAGGTGCATATATGTTTAGGATTGTAATGTCCTCCTGTTGGAGTGTCCCTTTAATCAATACAAAGTGACCTTCCTTATCTTTCCTAACTAATGTTGGTCTCAAGTCTACCCTGTCAGATATTAGGATAGTGACACCTGCTTGACTTCTAGGCCCATTTGCTTGAAACACCATTTTCCAACCTTTCACCCTAAGATAGTGTCCATCCTTTGTAGAAAGGTAAGTTTCTTGGAGGCAACAAATTGAAGGATCCTACTTTTTTTTTTTTTAAATATTTTTTGTTCATTTTTTATTTATTTATTTGAGAGCGACAGACACAGAGAGAAAGACAGATAGAGGGAGAGAGAGAGAATGGGCACGCCAGGGCTTCCAGCCTCTGCTAACGAACTCCAGACGCGTGTGCACCCCCTTGTGCATCTGGCTAACGTGGGACCTGGGGAACCGAGCCTCGAACCGGGGTCCTTAGGCTTCACAGGCAAGCGCTTAACCGCTAAGCCATCTCTCCAGCCTGGATCCTGCTTTTTAAGAAAAAAATATTTACTATCTATTTATTTGAGAGATACAGAAATAGGCAGAGAGAGAGAGAGAAAGGGAGAGAAATAAGCAAGGAGAGAGAGGGAGAGAATGGGTGTGGCAGGGCCTCCAGCCACTGTAAACAAATTCCAAATGTACCCCTTGTGCATCTGGCTTACGTGGGTCCTGGGGAATTGAACCTGGATCCTTTGGCTTTGCAGGCAAGTACCTTACTATTAAGTCATTTCTCTAGCCCCAGGATCCTGCTTTTTTTTTAAATTGACAATGTCCATAATTGTAAACAATAGCCCATGGTAATTCCCTCCCTCCCCCCACTTTCCCCTTTGAAATCCCACTCTCCATTATATCCCCTCCCCCTCTCAATCAGTCTCTCTTTTATTTTGATGTCATGATCTTTTCCTATTTAAATTTTTTTGTTTATTTTTATTTATTTGAGAGTGACAGAGAGAAAGAGGCAGAGAGAGAGAGAGAATGGGCACGCCAGAGCTTCCAGCCACTGCAAACGAACTGCAGATGTGTGCGCCCCCTTGTGCATCTGGCTAACGTGAGTCCTGAGGAATCAAGCCTCGAACCAGGTTCCTTAGGCTTCACAGGCAAGTGCTTAACCACTAAGCCACCTCTCCAGCCCAATCTTTTCCTATTATGATGGTCTTGTGTAGGTAGTGTCAGCCACTGTGAGGTAATGGATATCCAGCCATTTTGTGTCTGGAGGAGCACTTTGTAAGGAGTCCTACCCTTCCTTTGGCTCTTACATTCTTTCTACCACCTCTTTTGCAATGAACCCTGAGCATGGGATAGAGATATTTCAGTGCTGAGCACTCCTCTGTCACTTCTTCTCAGCACCATGATGCCTTCTGAGTCATCCCAACGTCACTGCCATCTGAAAAGAGAAGCTTCTCTAACCAAAAGTGAGAGTAACATTAATATATGGGTATGAACATTAAGAGAAGTGCTTACTGGGCATTTTGGTGAGCATACTATGTACATCTAGCCAGACACCAGTAGACGTTATACCCCTAGGGCTCATGACTACCCCTGTTGTAGGTTTTCAGTATCAGGGATGTATTCCTTCCCATGGAGCAAGCCTCCAGTCAAATTAGAGGGTGGTTGGTTTCCCCCAAAACAGACATGCCACCATTGTACCAGTTGGCTCATTTGGCCTGGCTGGCCAAATTTAAGGCTTGCAGTATCTACTGTTGGATATCTTTAAAAAAAATAATTATAGAGCTGGGCGTGGTGACGCATGCCTTTAATCCCAGCACTCGGGAGGCAGAGGTAGGAGGATCACTGTGAGTTCAAGGCCACCCTGAGACTACATAGTGAATTCCAGGTCAGCCTGGGCTAGAGTGAGACCCTACCTCGAAAAACCAAAAAAATAATAATAATAATAATAATTATAATAAAGTGTGCATTTCTCTCCCTGCCTCCCCTACATATCTCATTAAAACTTTCCATCTTGGGCTGGAGAATGGCTTAGCATTTAAGGCATTTGCCTGTGAAGCCTAAGGACCCTGGTTAGATTCCTCAGGACCCACGTAAGCCAGATGCACAAGGGGGCGCATGTGTCTGGAGTTCCTTTGCAGTGGCTAGAGGCCCTATCACACCCATTCTCTTTCTCTCTGCCTCTTCCTCTCTCTCTCTCTAAATAAATAAATATTTACATATATATAGTGTATATATATTAAACAAAAAAGTCTTTAGGGCTGAAAAGATTGCTTAGCAGTTAAAGTGTTTGCTTGTGAAGCCTAAGGACCTATGTTTCATCTCTCTCCAGATCCCACATAAGCCAGACACACAAAGGTGAGACAAACACAAGTTCATACATGCCCACTAGGTAGTGTAAGTGTCTAGAGTTTGATTTCAGTGGCTGAGGCCCTGGCATGCCAATTCTCTTTCTCTCTCTCTGCTTTTCTTTCTTTTTTTTTTTTTTTTTTTTTGGTTTTTCGAGGTAGGGTCTCACTGTAGTTCAGGGTGACCTGCAATTCACTATGGAGTCTCAGGGTAGCCTCGAACTCACGGCGATCTTCCTACCTGTGCCTCCCAAGTGCTAGGATTTTTAAAGGCGTGCGCCACCACACCTGGCTTCTCTGTCTGCATTTTAAATTAAAATAAATAAAGTCTTTATAATATAAATAATCTAATCTTCCACAGTGTAATAAATTGCAGATCACTAAAACTGTAAGTCTTTAGACGATTTTTTTAAAATTTTGAACCAAACTAAGGGCTGGAGAGCTGAAGTATTCAGTGAATAAAATGTTTGCCACACAACTCTAGAGTACCTGAGCTCAGATCCCCAGAGCATATATCAAAGCCAAAAGCTGTTCCGCCTTCTGTAATCCCAGTGTGCCGGTACCAAGAAAAGAAGCAGAGACAAGAGGACTTCCTGAAAGTTCCAGTAGAGTAGTGAATGTGAGACTCTGCCTCAGACCAGGTAGAAAGCCAAGAAGGGCTAGAGAGTTGTCCTCTGGCCTCCACGCACATGACATGACACATGTGTATCCACACACACATACACAAACATGCACACATGCCAAATGAATAGACTTTAAATAGATAGATAGATATAGATATAGATATAGATATAGATATAGATATAGATATATGTGTATGGATATTGGCAAGCAGAGAGAAGAGATACAGACAGAATGGGTGTGGCAGGGCCTCTGGCCACTACAAACTCCAGATGCATGGGCCACCTTGTGCATCTGGCTTTACATGAGTACTGAGGAACTGAACAACCCCGGTTGTTAAGCTTTGCAGGCAAGCACCTTAACTGCTGGGCCACCCCGCCCCCCACCCCCAGCCCAGAAGCTCTCTTTTAGTTTTTTGAGGCAGGGTCTCACTCTAGCCCAGGCTGACCTGGAATTCACTCTGCATTCTCAGGGTGGCCTCAAACTCATGGCGGTCCTCCTACCTCTGCCTCCTGAGTGCTGAGATCAAAAGTGTGTGCCACCATGCCTGCTCAGCTTCTTTTTAAAAAATAAATATTTATATGTATGTATTGGCACACAAGGGTCTCTTGCCACTGTAAACAAGTGCCAGATGCTTGTGGTACTTTAAAAAGAAAAAGATTTTTATTTATTCGCAAGCAGAGAAATAGAAGAGAGAATGGGTACACCAGGGCCTCCAGCCACTGCAAACTAACTACAGATGCATGTGCCACTTTATGCATCTGGCTTTAAGTGGGTACTGGGGAAATTGAACCCTGGCTGGTAGGCTTTGCAAGCAAGTACTGAGCCATCTCCCCAGCCCCAAGCAGCTTTCTTTTTTTTATTTAGAGGTCTCACCTAAGCCCAAGCTGACCTAGAACTCTGTATTCCAGGCTACTGTCAAACTCATGGTGATCCTCCTGCCTCAGCCTCCCAAGTGCTGAAATGAAAGGTGTGCACATCCAAACCCAGCTATTATCCTCTATATCTTCTATCTTTTCTATATGATAAAACTATTAGCCAAGTCACTATCTTACATCCTGACTTGCTACCAGATAGCCACACTTTAAACTTGCAAGAAACAGAATTTAACTGGTTGATTTTTTTATCCCAGCACTTCACACGGTTTATCAGTGAGTGGCAAGGGAAGAAAGACTTAATAGGTTACAGCTAAGCAGATAAAACAGAGCATATGGCTTCTGGAGTTCATTTGCAGTGGGTGGATGCCCTGGCACACCCATTCTCTCTTCCCCCCCTTTATCTCTCACTCTCTCAAATAATAAATTTAAAGAAACAAAACAAAACAGGGCACATGGACTGGAGAGGTGGCTCAGCAGCTAAAGTGCTTCCTGCAGAGTGTAACTACCCAGGCATGATCCCCCAGTACCAGTGTAGAGCCAGATGCACAAAGTGGTGTGAGCATCTGGAGTTAATTTCCAATGGCACTATGTCCCGGTGTGCCCATTCTCTTCATGTCTCCTCTCCTCTCTTCTTTCTCCCCTCCCTACCTTCCCTTTTCCACTCCTTCCCTTCTCTTTCTCTCTCTGCTTACAAATAAACAAATATACATTTAAAAGCAGGCACAGTTATAAGTGGTCAGGATGGAGGATATACAGACACCTAGAAGATGGGACGGTGCTCAGGACAGCAGAGCAGTTCAGGACAGCCTGGGCCACCACTGCAGCGAAGGAAACGCACGTGAGGAGGGGCATCCTGGGGAATATTTGGAGGACAATACTACAAGCAAAATGAAAGTCAGTTTTATTGGGACTAGGGCAGCGGCTCAGTAAAGTGCTTGCCCACAAGCATGAGGACCTGAGTTCAGGCTCCCAACCCCCACATAAATTCTAGACAAGCATTATGGACACACCTACAATCCCAGCACTTGGGAGGCAGCCAGGGACCCCTGGAGCAAGCTGGCTAGCTAGACTAGTGAGTCAGTGAGCCCTGGCTTTAAGTGAAAACGTCTCAGAAAAGGAGGTGGAGTGCTGGGCGTGGTGGTACACGCCTTTAATCCCAGCACTCTGGAGGCAGAGGTAGGAGGATCGCCATGAGTTCGAGGCCATCCTGAGACTACATAGTGAATTCCAGGTCAGCCTGGGCTAGAGTGAGACCCTACCTCAAAAAACAAAAATAAAACAAAACAAAAAAAAAAAGAGGTGGAGGAGCTAGAGAGATGATTCAGTGGTTAAGGCACTTGCCTATAAAGCTAAATGACCTGGGTTTGAGTCCCCAGTACCTACATAGAGCCAAATGCACGAAGTAGCACATGCATCTTGAAAATAAATAAATATTTTAAAATTTTAAAAAAAGAAGGTGTAAGTATTATCCTCTGGCCTCTGGGCACACACACATACATGTGCATATACAGCCACACACATGCACTCACACACAATATGTAGCAGTAGGGTCAAACCTCCATCTTTTGTACCTTCTTAGAAGACTTGCTGCCTTAAATAGAGATAGTTTTGGTGCCAGTCTTTTCCCAATTTAAAGTTCCAGTTCTTTTTGTTGTTGTTGTTGTTGTTTTTTTTTTCGAGGTAGGGTCTCACTCTAGCCCAGGCTGACCTGGAATTCACTATGTAGTCTCAGGCTAGCCTTGAACTCACAGCGATCTCCTTACCTCAACCTCCCGAGTGCTGGGATTAAAGGGGTGCACCACCACGCCCAGCTTTAAACTAATAAATTTGATAGAATAAAATGTCATGGGCTGCAGAGATGGCTTAGCAGTTAAGGCACTTGCCTGCAAAGCCTAAGGACCCATGTTCAACTCTCCAGGTCCCGTGTAAGTCAGATGTACAAAGTGACTCAAGCATAAAAGCTCATAGATGTACATAAGGTGGCACATGTGTCTGGAGTTCCATTGCAGTGGCTGCAGGTTCTGACATGCCAGTTCTCTCCCTCTCTCTGTCTCTGTTTCTCTCACATTAAAAAAAAAAAAAAGGCCAGTCTGTTGGGCTTGCATCAAATAAAATAAGATAAAACAAAATAATAAGATGTCGATACTGTCACAGGTGTTGTTCCCCTTCCCCTCTTCTTTCCCACTTGGCATGTATTTCTCTTTTTAAAAATATTTTATTTATTTATCGGGCTGGAGAGATGGCTTAGTGGTTAAGCACTTGCCTGTGAAGCCTAAGGACCCCGGTTCAAGGCTCGGTTCCCCAGGTCCCACGTTAGCCAGATGCACAAGGGGGGCACATGCGTCTGGAGTTCGTTTGCAGTGGCTGGAAGCCCTGGCGCACCCATTCTCTCTATATATATCTGCCTCTTTCTCTCCCTGTCACTTTCAAATAAATAAATAAAAATAAACCAAAAAATAAATAAATAAATAAAAATATTTTATTTATTTATTTGAGAAAGAGAGAGGCAGATAGAGAGAGAGAATGGGCATGCTAGGGCCTCCAGCCACTGCAAACAAACTCCAGATGCATGCACCACCTAGTGCATCTGGCGTACATGGGTCCTGGGGAATCGAACCTGGGTCGTTAGGCTTCACAGGCAAGTGCTTTAAGTGCTAAGCCATCTCTCCAGCCCTGTGTTTCTTTTTCATCATTTCTGACCTCACCTAAAATGTGAGCTTCACAGGCTAGGGGTTTTGTCTGGCATCTATTAGGGCTCATAAGAATAGAAGCCTTTCTCACCTATGATTTCAATCCCTAGCCATTTGTGTAGTAGCCGTGACTGCAGATTATACTTTGTTTGTCTCCCAGGGAATATACACCAGCATTCACCTGCAAACCCTGGACCTCCCGCACTCCAGAGCCCCTGGAGCTGAACCCACCTAAGGCGAAAGCATCAGCTCTGGCCCCTCAGTTCTCCTCAGGTGGCCCACAGCAGGCCAGCCGCCCTGGCTCCACAGCCTCTTCCTCGCGGGGCCTGAAGAGTAAGTTAACCGGGGACCTGGCAGAGGCTCAGGAAAAGCATTTCCATCCCACATCAGGCTCGTGAACCCTGGGTGTGCCCACCAGGCAGATAAGAAATGCCCGCCTGCTTCTCTTTCTCTACAGGACCAAGGCTTTCCTTGTCCCAGAACTTCAATAATTTTTCCCACTTATCCAGTGCTCATGCCTCATCCGTAAGCCCTGAAACCCAGGCCCACTTTCTGGTAGGGGCACCCTCCCAAACGGAGCCTCAACAGCCATGTCGCTGAAGGACCCCCAGGGCTGGCCAGGCAGACTGCAGGGCAAACAGAAATAGGTGCCTCTTTGCAGGCCAGGGCCAGACCGGCCAGGAAGACCAGGTCTGGCTGGCTCAAAGGTCCCCAGTCTACCCCAGGGTCCACTTCCTTCCTTTTTGCCCACTGTCAGGACCACTTCTCTCTTTCTTATCAGTGTCTGCTCCTACCCACACACACCTCCCCACCACAGCGGGCAGGTCTTTACTGAAAATAAAGGAAGCATTCGAGGCCACCCTGAGACTACATAGGGAATTCCAGGTCAGCCTGGGCTAGAATGAGACTCTACCTCAAAAAAAAAAATAAAAAATAAGCCGGGTGTGGTGGCGCACACCTTTAATCCCAGCAATCGGGAGGCAGAGGTAGGAGGATCGCTATGAGTTCAAGGCCACCCTGAGACTCCATAGTGAATTCTAGGTCAGCCTGGGCTAGAGTGAGACCCTACCTCGAAAAACCAAAAATAAGTAAATAAATAAATAAGGGAAGCAAAGGACAGAGCAAATAATGTCAGGCAGCAAAGCAAGACATACTCAGGATACACACATTTCTGTCACCACCCCCAGGCCTCCCCACTGTCTTCCTTGGCTAGGCCCTGGACATTCTAGCCAAGTGCTGGTAACAGGCTGTGGCTAAGCTACCATGGGCCCTCCCTGTCCCACTGGAAACACACAGTAATGTGGCTCAGGTCCCAGGCCCAGAGGCAGCACCAGGGGGCATGGAAAGCCTGGCCAGGAGGAAGGTAGACAGACCTCTGCTCCTGTTTCCTTTGCAGGCTGCACAGGGTCAGGGAGCCTCTGTTGCTGATAATGAGTGTAACAACCCCTATCTGGTCCACCACTTAACCAGTCTTGTCATGTGGCCCCAGCCTGACAGGCACAGCTTCTGTGTGGTGGGTTCCAGGTGTCCTGTGGACTCGCACACGTGTGAGCTCCCCCAGCCACCCATCCAAGCTGCCTGCTTCCCGTAGGGAAGGCCGGGCCGCAGAGCTGGGGCCTTTGAGGGAACGCTCTCTTTATTCGGTTTGCACACGAGTGGATTGAAAGAAGGGATTGTACGGGACAGAGGAGTTCTGTGCAGAGACCACTTGGCACTGGCATCTCGCTCTGGCCCTTCTCTTCCAGGCAGCCAGGCTTACAGGAAGTGAAGACTCCCTAGCTGTCTCCACCACGCTGCCTGGGGACCAGCCAGCTTCCCACTCCCCACCAGCTTGTGGGCACAGAGGTCCAGGCAGCATGGGGCGGAGGGAAGCTGAGGACGGCCAGCACTCCAGGCTGCCCAGAACCGAACCTGCTGAAGCCCCATCTCCTGGGCACAGCCACAGAGGAGGGCTGGGAGGCCACGGCTGGCCTTCTGGTGAGGGAACTTCTCTGGCTACCCTTCACACCCAGATGAGGAGCCTTTGCCCTAAAGACACCTCTTGGCCCCAGGGATGGAAAATTCTGGATTCACCTTCCTCCGCCTTCAGAGGCCCCAGGCTGGGCACAGTGCAAGGCCAGACCAACGAGCAAGTGCCATCTGGACTTGAGAGGATGAGCAGGCCATTTCCCACACTGCCAGCCAGGAAAGCTCGTGGAAGCTAGCTCGTCACTTCTCACTTGGCCAGCTGCAAATAAACAGGGAGGAAAAGGAAAACTCATACCCAAGCCATGTGCCTCAACAAAACAATAGCCTCGCTTCCTCCCGTCGCCGCTCATAAAGAACATCTCGAGTTCCAGGGTCCAGAGCATCTCCGCACTCCAGCACACAGGTGTAAAGGCCTTAGCAAGGTGACCTGTTTAATTCCTGTGTCACAGTGAGTGCACTGGCGCCACCAGCACAATCACCAATCCCACCACAACCCTCTTCCTTGCTGAGGGTGACATCAGGCCCAAGTCTTAGGACAGAGGAAGGAAATTTGCCTGCAGAGTCAGCGTGGTACAGGTGTCCTGAATGTTTCCCAAGCTATAGTAAACTAATTAAACTAATTGGTTTTGTGTGTGTGTGTGTGTGTGTGTCCACCTGCCTGCCCTGACCTTCACTGGAAACACCAGACAATGTTATTCCGTGTCATCTGACTCATCGGAAGGGCGGGCAGAGGAGACAACCTCGGACCCTTGAGCAGACAAGAGCCAGGTTATCCTTAGAGGTTGGGAGCTGGTTAAGGATTGGGACCCTGGGTAATTTGGGGAGTTCTTGGCAGTAGCACCAGGCTAGGCACATTAGATTTCTCTGTGATGTGAGTAGCCTTGGCAGCCACACCTCCATATTTCATAAAGGTGTGCAACCCTCCTTGTTCTCAGAAAACAAGACTATGCTAAGGACCCCAGTTCGAGGCTCTATTCCCCAGGACCCACGTTAGCCAGACGCACAAGGGGGCGCACGCGTCTGGAGTTCGTTTGCAGTGGCTGGAAGCCCTGGCGCACCCATTCTTTCTCTCTCTGCCTCTTTCTCTCTCTCTGTCTTTTGCTCTCAAATAAATAAATAAACCAAAAAAAAAAAAAAATTGAAAAAGAAAAGAAGGCTGTGAGCTGTGGGCCTGAGGCACCCTCTGGCCCCCCGGCTTGACCTACAGATCCTTAAAGTGTAAACAGCAGAGCCATCTGCCGCCAGCGTGGGGCTTGGGCGGAGAAGAGGGGAGTCTGTGTGCGGCGAAACTTGGAAATAGCATAGAGAAGGTGGAGATGAATGGCCTGAGAATGTCACAGAGAAAAAAGCGCTCCTTTCCCATCAGCCCACACCCAGAATTCCTCAGGTGCTGTTGCCTGGCACAGCCTTTCCCCGCCAGGAGTGGGAGCAGCAGACGCCAAGCCTAAGAGAGTCGTCTTTTCAGCCCAGAACCTCCCCGGCAGTGAAGGCAACGGCTGTCTCTCCCTCAAGCCCACAGCTGAGCAGACGTCTGGCTGGTGATTGCTCATTCGGAGAGAAGAAAAGATAGTATTTTAGACATGTAAAGAGACTCCAGCTGGGGTCCGCACACACAGAGATTACCAGTAGGGGTCTGAGTGATTCTTCAGACAAGTAAATAGCATCAGGGCCTCTCATCACACCCCTTTGAGGCCCCTCCCAGGCACACGTCTACATTCCAAGGCTGAAGGTAAGAATTTTTTTTTTTCCCCAAGGTAGGGTTTCACTGTAGCTCAGGCTGACCTGGAATTCACTATGTAGTCTCAGGGTGGCCTCAAACTCACAGCGATCCTCCTACCTTTGCCTCCCAAGTACTGGGGTTAAAGGTGTGCACCACCACACCTGGCGTAAGGTTGACAGGAACTCCTGTATGTAACCCATGCTGGTCTGAAACGTGTGTAGTTCAGAATGACATCAAATTCAGCATCCTCCTGCCTTAGGCATTTATCTTCTACTTTTTAAAAATTTTATTATTCATTTGCAAGCAGAGAGAGAGAGGATAGGTGTGCCAGGGCCTCTTGCCACTGCAAATGAACTACAGATACATGCATCACTGGCTTTACGTGGATACTGGGAAACTGAACCCTGACCAATAAGCTTTGTAAGCGTTTAACCACAAGCCATCTCTCCAACCTTGCTTTATTAGAATATCAACAAATAGGGGCTGGAGAGATGGCGCAGCTGTTAAAGGTGCTTGCTCGCAAAGCCTGACAACTTGGGTTCGATTCCCCAGTGTTCACATAAAGTCAGAAGCACAAAGTGGCGCATGCATCGAGAGTTCCTTTGCAGCAGCTAGAGACCCTGGAGTGCCCACTCTCTCCACCACCACCACCACCCACTCGCAAATAAATAAAAATATCTTTTAAAAAATGTTTAAAGCTGGGAATGGCGGCACATGCCTTTAATCCCAGCATTTGGGAGGCAGGGTAGGAGGATAGGCTTGAATTAGAGGCCACCCTGAGACTACGTAGTGAATTCCAGGTCAGCCTGAGCTAGAATGAGACCCTACCTGCAGAAGGGGAGGAATTTAACAGCAAGAAGCTTGTCTGCCAGTGAGATACCAAGAATGGGCAACAGATTATGGAGGACTTGGCCCAAAGTTAATTAAAGCTGGGCGTGGTGGCGCACACCTTTAATCCTGGCACTCGGGAGGCAGAGGAAGGTGGATCACCGTGAGTTCGAGTGCACCCTGAGACGACATAGTAATTCCAGGTCAGCCTGGACCAGAGTGAGACCCTACCTGGCCAGCCGGCGTCCGTCCAGAAGGCCAGCATGTTGAAGATGGCTGTGTGCCGCCAAGCTTGGCCCTAGTGGCAGGGAGGCCTGCGGCCGCTTGCTGCCAGTGACCCCCCGGGAGCGGCGGGGCACCGGCAGTAGAACCGCGGGGGACTGGCCGGCCCTTGCGAGTGGGAGGAGCGGGTCACTGGCACACTGACGTGGCAGGCGTCCCGCTAGCTGGTATGAACCCTCTGTCTCCTTATTTGAACATGGATCCAGGATATCTTGTTCAGGATACAGACGAGTCTGTTCTGCTGACTGGAGCTAATAAAACCCGAGGCCGATTTGCATGTTGCACGACAGGGGCTGCATTTGGGGCACCCAGCGGTCTTCGGCTAGGCTTGAAGGAAACCCAGAACGTGGCCTGGTCCAAGCCAAGAAATGCACAGAGTTTGAATACGGTGACTAGGCAAGGAGCCCTTTGGGCTAACACTCCAGGTCCTCTGGCTTTACTGTACAGCGCAGTTGGTGTTATCGTTGAGAAAACACGAGGGGCAGAAGATGACCTCAACACTGTAGCCGCCGGAGCCATGGCAGGCATGTCGTCTACGTGTACAGGTGGTCTTGGCGGAGCAGCGCGAGGTGGCCTGGCAGGACTTACACGTACCAGGCCCTGAGCTGTGTGAGTACCAGGAGCACGTGCAAGGCTCCCACTCCCACAGCCACGCTGATGAAGATGTTGCCACCTCCTGAATGGAGACACCCCGATCCATTCAGTCTGGAGTCGCCTCCTCTCTTGTACCTACAATCCCTTTGAACAGTTGGGGTTCTGACTTGCTGTGATGAAGGTCACAGGTGGCTGGCCAGGATTGCACTACCTGCCCTTGGTGAGTTGAAGCCAGGCCCTGTGGTGGCTCACTGAGTAATGTCCTCTCTCCTTTGGAAAGGATCTTACACTTGTTCTCCTGCACCCCAACTGGAAACCACTTACTTCCTGACTTCAGGGCATTCTTAGTGTCAACACTTTGTCACTGTTGGGTTAATATCTGAAACTGGTATATTACCCTATGTGGTGGTTTGATTCAGGTGTCCCCCATAAACTTAGGTGTTCTGAATGCTAGGTTCCCAGCTGATGGAGATTTGGGAATTAACGCCTCCTGGAGGGAGTGTATTGTTGGGGGCAGGCTTATGGGCTTTATAGCCAGTTTCCCCATGCCAGTGTTTGGCACACCCTCCTGTTGCTGTAGTCCACCTTATGTTGGCCAGGTGGTGATGTCCACCCTCTACTCATGCCATCGTTTTCCCCTGCCATCGTGGAGCTTCCCCTCGAGCCTATAAGCCAAAGTAAATCTCTTTTTCCCAAAAGCTGCTCTTGGTTGGGTGATTTCTACCAGCAATGCGAACTGGACTGCAACACCCTATCTTCCAAATAAAGGGTGAAATAGAACTTTTAAAAAAGTTAAATAAAAAAATGGGGGGATTATGGTTTATTGTCTATAATTATGGAAGTCAATAATACAAAATAAAGCCAGGCGTTTATTATTTTTTGAGAGGTGCAGTTTCGATATAGAGTCTCACTCTAGCCCAAGCTGACCTGGAATTCATTATATAGTCTCAGGGTGGCCTCAAACTCAGTGATCCTCCTACCTGTGCCTCCAACTGCTGAGATTAAAGATGTGTGCCACCATGCCCAGCCACAAGTGTTATGTTGATCATGAAGTTTCTAAGTCCTCCCTTACATCTTAAGTGCAAGGCAAACCCTCAGGATGTTGGGGGGCTTCCAGGGCCCAGGGCCTGGTCCTGTTTGCCTGACCATTCTCATTTCCCTAGACAGTCCTCATGGTGACTTGCCTTAAGGATGGTGTGGTTAGCCTTTGCACCTAACAAACCTCCTCCAAAATCTGTTGGCTTAAAGTAACCACTTGCTGGCTTTATAATGACATGGATTAGCAATGGAGGCTGGGCTCTGTTCTTCTGCTGGGCTTGTGTGGACTCCGTTGTGCAACGGTGGTCAGAGGGCAGGCAGAAGCCTCGCTCACACCTGGCAGTTGGCTTGCCCGAGCCCCCTGCGCTCCGGCAGGGCCTCGTCTTCCAGCACGCCGACTGCGGGTTGCTCGCGGCAGTCCCGCTGCTTCCACTGCCCAACTGCTCTCAGTCTCTCCCAACTGTGTGGTGTTCTCCCACGTGCCCAGGCAGATCACATGGCCAAGGCATGACTCTGCATGGGAGGACATGGACACAAGCTGCTGATCCCACAGCGGGCATTACTGAACAGCTGCCACCTAGAGGGTGCCCAGCACGTACCTCTCTTGTAAAAACTAAATCTATCAGGGCCCTTTCCCCACTGTGATGGTGCCTCCCCGTTTTTTGTTTTGTGGTTTTTTTTACATTCTATTTTTATTTATTTGTAAGGAGGGAGAGAGAGAGAATTAGGATGGGCATGCTAAGGCCTCCAGCCACTGCAAATGAACTCCAGACACATGTGCCATCTTGTGCATCTGGCTTTATCAAACCTGGACCATTAGGCTTTATAGACAAGCACCTTAACCACTGAGCAATCTCTCTAGCCTCAGCACGTCCCCATTTTAATTCAGATGAACACATATATCCTTTGGAGCTGCTCTGTTGGGACATTAGAGACAGAGTCCCATTGGCCCACAAATTGCTGTTCATCCTTTTTTTTTTCCCCAAGGTAGGGTCTCACTCTAGCCCAAACTGACCTAGAATTTGCTCTGTAGCTCCAGGCTGGCCTCAAGCTCATGGTGATCCTCCTAACTGAGCCTCCCAGGTGTGGGATTAAAAGTGTGCACCACTACACCCAGCTTGCTGTTCATCTTCTAAGGAGAATTCTCGGCCCTTGTGAGTAGCTACAGTCCACACCAGAACATCAGCCCAAGTGGACATGATGGAAGAGTTCTAGGAGGAAGAGGTGGTAGACCTGGCCTGGAGAGATTGCCCAGTGGTTAAGGTGCTTGCCTGCAAATCCCAACGACCTGGGTTCAATTCCCCAGTACCCATGTGTGGTGGTTTGATTCAGGTGTCCTCCATAAATTTAGGTGTTCTGACTGCTAGGTTCCCAGCTGATAGAGATTTGGGGATTAACGCTTCCTGGAGGCAGTGTATTGTTGGGGTGGGGCTCATGGGAGTTATAGCCAGCGCCCCCTTGCTAGTGTTTGGCACACTCTCCTGTTGCTATTGTCCATCTGCTGTTGGACAGGGGGTGATGTCCACCCTCTGCTCATGTCGTTGTTTTCCCCTGCCATATAGAGCTTCCCCTCAAATCTGTGAGCCAAAAATAAACCATTTTTATGCCAAAAGCTGCTCTTGGTCGGGTGATTTCTGCCAGCAATGTGAACCTGACTGCAATACCACATAAGCCAGATGTGCAAAGTGGCACATGCATCTGGAGTTTGTTTGCAGCGGTTAGGGGCCTTGATGTGTCTATACTCTATATATATCTATAGCTATACACACACACACACACACACACACACACACACATATTTCTGCTTGCAAATAACTTTTTTTCTTGGTTTTTCGAGGTCGGGTCTCACTCTAGCACAGGCTGACCTGGAAATCACTATGGAGTCTCAGGGTGGCCTCGAACTCATGGCAATCCTCCTACCTCTGCTTCCCGAGTGCTGGGATTAAAGGCATGCGCCACCACGCCTGGCTACGCAAATAACTTTTAAAGTTTTTTTTTTTTTTTTTGGTTCATTTTTTATTTATTTGAGAGCGACAGACATAGAGAGAAAGAGAGAGAATGGGCACGCCAGGGCTTCCAGCCACTGCAAACGAACTCCAGACGCGTGCGCCCCCTTGTGCATCTGGCTAACGTGGGACCTGGGGAACCGAGCCTCGAACTGGGGTCCTTAGGCTTCACAGGCAAGCGCTTAACCGCTAAGCCATCTCTCCAGCCCCGCAAATAACTTTTTAAAGTCAGACCTAATGAGTCTTACTCAGGGTAGGAAATGAATCCTGGGAGTGCAGTGCATCTGAGAGGATAGTAGAGAAAAGAAGCAAAAGAGCAAGGGGGCTTGAGAGACAGTTGTTCACTTGCAAAGCCTGCCAGCCCAGGTTTCATTCCCCAGTACCCATATAAAGCCAGATGTACAAAGTGGCACATGTCTGGAGATGGTTTGCAGTGGCAAGAGGCCCTGTGTGTTCATCCTCTCTCTTCACAAGTAAATTAATATTTTTAGAAATGACCAAGAGCCAGGTGTGGCGGCACACACCTTTTTTTTTTTTTAACAGCAAAGCATCTTCCTACTTTTTTTTTTATTTTAACATGATAGTTCCATAAGTTTGAAGTGGAAGATAAGCTGCCCAATAAAAGTCATTTCATATATATGATATACAGAAATTATTTTAAAAGTTTGTCATAGAACAGATTCTTCTGGTGCTACTAAAAATATTAAGATACAAATAATTGACGGAAATAAAACATCACTAAATCAAGACACAAAGGAATTACACTTCATTTCAGGGGAAAAACATCCAAGTAATTTCTGCTAGAAAAATAAAGTACATTATCATATTCCCTTAGCAGGGGCTACTTAGAATCTTTAAATTGAAAAACTGTCCAGGCATAATCCTGTCTATACATTCAGGAACAATCATATGACTGGTTATATACAATTCTCTCATCATGCAAACAGCATCATTTAACTGGCACACACCTTTAATCCCAGCACTCAGAGGCAGAGGTAGGAGGATCACCATGAGTTTTAGGCCACCCTGAGACGACATAGTGAATTCCAGGTCCACCTGGGCTAGAGCAAGACCGTACCTCGAAAACACAAGAGAAAAAAAAAAAATCTTTGGTAAAATGAAGTCCAAGGGACAGGGGCCATAGCTATGTGGGTAAAATGCTTGCCATGTGAGTGTGCCAGCCTTGGGGCTGGAGAGATGGCTTAGCAGTTAAAGGTGCTTGCTTGCAAGTGTGACAGCCTGCGTTCAGATCCCCAAAACTCGTGTAAAGCCAGATGCCACGGTGCATGGCTGTCATCCTAGCTCTCCTGCGGTGAGGTGGGAGATGGAGACCAGAGACTGAGGAAACTCCAGTGCCAGCCAGCGTTCGCCAGTGGTGCACAAGAGACCCTGACTCAAACAAGGCAGAAAGTGAGAACTGACAGATACCCAAGGTTGTCATTTAACCTCTGCAGTGTGCTGGGGCACGTTCATGCCTACACACACATACACACACACACACACACACACACACACACACACACGAGAGAGAGAGGGAGAGAGAGAGAGAGAGAGAGAGAGAACTAGAATTTGAAAAAGAAGAGCACAGCAATGGGGAGGCAGAGGTAGGATCGCCATGAGCTAGAGGCCACCCTGAGACTACAGCTTTTAAGATCTAGTCACTAAAAAAAGTGGGGGACTGGAGGTGTGAGACCAAATATAACCATTTTTTAAAAAAGGCCCAGGCCTGACTTAGATAGAGAACTAGCCGGTCAATGTGCTGACCTTTTGCTTTTGTAAACTTTGCTTCCTTAATTGCTGCCTTTACCCCTAGCGTTTCTGAGGAATCTCCACTTCAAGGACAATGCAGATGACTTCATCTGCCTGGAGTGCCCCCAGCGCCTGCCCCCAACTTCGCCCGCTGAAACCCCAAGCCAATCAGAACTGATTAAATCAACCAATCATGTATCTATCCCCTACTTCTTTGTTCAAATTCCTATATGAACCCCTTCCCTCAAAAGAAAGGGGCTCTCTCCCTCACTACCGCCGTGCCGGACTGTGGGGACGGAGCCCAGGCCTAGGCTTGCAATAAAGAAACCTGTTGCTTTTGCATTCGAGTGTCTCGGCTTCTGTGGCGGTTCTCTGGGTGACTCCTGGGTGACCGGGGGACTTGGCTCCTGGTCAGGGGTCTTGGCACAACATCTTGGGGGCTCATCCTGGATCCCAGAGACTCCAACGAACCTGAGACCCTGAAGGTTTCTTCTCCTACCGGTCGGTGTTTTCCACCTGAGCGCTCTCTTTTTCCTTTCACTCTGTAGGCTAGCTGCATCTGTTTTCTGATCAGGTCATATGTCCCAGTGGACGCACTGTAAGGACAGACCTGGAGGACGCAAGAGACGTCCTGCCCCCTCATCTGAGTGGGGGCTCTGTCCTCTGGCACAGAGCAAACCTGCTAATCTGAGTGGGGGCTCTGCCCCTGACAGAGCAAACCTGCTGGGGAGACCTGCTCCCATCTGTACCGTGTTTGGCATTATTGAGCTGTCCCCTAAGGACTCAGACTCTTCTGGCCACCAGGGATCTGAATCTGTAGCGCGCATCTATTATTTTCTGGGGGGGGGGGGCCTGCGTGTCTGTAATACTTGTGTGTCTTGTCATTGCCCTAATCCTACGGATGTTCCTCCCCTGACTCAATAACATGGGACAGATTCCTTCCTCCCCTTTAGGACACCCTGATCAAATCTCTTATACTGTGACCTGGAGGAACGTGATAGAAGAGCCTCTCCCCGGGGTGAAGTCTTTCCTCCCTTCCTCGCCCCCTCCTTCACAGGTGCTGGCAGTTACACCCAGAAGAGACACCAAGCCCACTGCTGAAGCCTCAGCCCCAATTCTTGCAGGGGCACTGATGAGATGGACAGGGTGGGTGAGTGCTCTCCCAGAGGGACTGGGAGACATCGGCTCATGCGGCCTTGCCTCCATATTTTGAGGGCTGGCAGGTTTCTCTTTTTTCCTTCTTTATTTTCGGTTCGCGCCATCGCGTGGGACCAAACACGAACTGGCAACTGACGTCTCTTGGCAGAGGCCACTCTTCAGTATTGACTGAAGGCCAGCTGTCCGCTGCCTGGACCCTGACAGCCTGCTGGGTGTTGGCAAAAACCCTCTATCTATTTCTCTCTGACAAAAAAAAAACCCGGTAACACATCGGCCTCTTAAAAGCCTGTAGGGCAGGTCGCCGGCCTCTTAAACTTGTGGACTGGCTCACGCCCGGAGCTTTGGTGACTCCCCCGGGGGGCTAATCAGCCCTCGCGAACGTTGCCCTCTGGTCTTGGCATTTCTAGTCTTTCTCTGTCATGGGTAACATTGCCTTCCACCAAATTATAAATATAAATATCTTAGATTCATGGAATAAGAGCTCTTCTGAGGGCTGGAGAGATGGCTTAGCGGTTAAGCGCTTGCCTGTGAAGCCTAAGGACCCCGGTTCGAGGCTCGGTTCCCCAGGTCCCACGTTAGCCAGATGCACAGGGGGGCGCACGCATCTGGAGTTCGTTTGTAGTGGCTAGAGGCCCTAGCACGCCCATCCTCTCTCTCTCTCTCTCTGCCTCTTTCTGTCTGTCGCTTTCAAATAAATAAATAAAAATAAACAAAAAAATTAAAAAAAAAAAAAAAAGAGCTCTTCTGAAAGTTAAGGGAATTAGCTCTCCCAGAGGGAGGCAGGCTCCTTTTGGGAAGAAGTCGTCCAGGTCATTTCTGGATTTCTGGGCATCCATGTGGATCCTCATAGCTTATTCTAGCTAGGAAATGAAAAGTTCAGGAAGGAAATTTCTCCTCACTCCCTTTAAGCAGCAAAACTACAAGCCAGTTTTGCAAGCGCTCCAAAGTGGCTTAGGTCATAGTCGGATGGCAGACAGACAATGGCCCCTCTGCCCATGCAGATGCCATGTCTCTGCCTCCTCCCCCAGGGGGCCCACTCCTTCAGCAGCCTCCCAGTGGGCCGCCTTCTTCAGAGGCCTCCTGGCAGTCCTGGAGGCCCCCCCTTTCCCCTTCAGGTAGTCCGAATCCTTGACCCCCAGCAGTCGTCTTGGCCATTACCTCCACGTGTACTAGACCGGACCCCTGGGGAGTGCCGGGAGTAAGGCAGGGCTCATCTAAGGTGATACAAGCCCCACCCAGCCGCAACAGCGCACCAAAAAGCGGCAAGAAAAAAAAAAAGTCACATTTAACTGCAGCCTATAAAGAACTAAAGTTTTACGTAAAGAAAAAAAAAAATGTCAACTTTGTTACATGATATCATAAATATAATTACTAAATGTATGTTCTAGGTCCACTTCAACTTTCATAGAGGATTATTAAAAACAACAGAATTCTCTCTAAAGTGATAATTTATCAGGTATTTAAAAAAAAAAAAGTTGTAATGTACTTAAAAGGAGGAGGCAACAGACCTGACTTCTAGGCCAGCCTGCCTCAAGATAGCAACAATATTTGCCTTAATTTAATGTCTTATTGGTATTAATGACATAACATTGTCTTTAGACTACTCACTTGTTAGTGAGTAATGAGATTAATTAATTTGGTGTAGTTTTCATAATAGCCTTATAAGAAAGGTGGTTAATAATGGGATAAGATGAATTGATTAAAGGAACTGGGAAAAATTTTTTCAATGTTGGGACATAGAATGCTCATTAAAAATGCCTTTTGAGCCGGGCGTGGTGGCGCACGCCTTTAATCCCAGCACTCGGAAGGCAGAGGTAGGAGAATTGCCATGAGTTCAAGGCCACCCTGAGATGACAGAGTTAATTCCAAGTAAGCCTGGACCAGAGTGAGACTCTACCTTGAAAAACCAAAAAAGAAAAAAAAAATGCCTTTTGAGTGGTACTTAGATAAAAATGTTAAAATAGGTAAATAAAGATGTGCATATATAGGAAAGAATTTTCAGGCTAAACCTAAATACCATGCCTAAAGTTAGAGATTTTTCAACTGTTTACAGACTCTTAAGGATACTCTAAAAGTTTTATATAGGGACATAGTCTTAATCTAAATTCATCTTATATTAGACACAGGTGATGCTGATGCTAGGTGGGTCACAAAGTCATAAGTACAGATGTAATTGGAGGTTTAACCAGGTTAAACATAGACAAGAGTCTATCACCTTGCATTTTGCAAATGGGTAAATTTCTATGTAAAAACAACTTCAGAATAGGAGAATGCCTCACTTATTAACAGGTCACTGATGCTAATTTGTTATAATTTAAGGGCTATAAAACTGGCTTTAACGCCACATGTTCTCTCTCATATGTGGATCCTAGCTACAGATGATTGGGCTTCTGCCTGAAAAGGAAAATACTTGGTAGCAGAGGCCAGTAAGTTAAAAAGGAGACATAAAGGGAAGATAAAGGAAGGGAGGAGGATACTTAATAGGTTGATATTGTATATATGTAAGTACAATGATTGTAATGGGGAGCTAATATGATGGAGAATGGAATTTCAAAGGGGAAAGTGTGGGGGTGGGGAGGGAGGGAGGGAATTACCATGGGATAATTTTTTATAATCATGGAAAATGTTAATAAAAATTTTTTTAAATTAAAAAATAAAATAAAATAAGCTAAAAAAAAACTGGCTTTAAGACTCGCTCAGTAAATAAATTAGGTTCCTCTTTTCATCAAGGTTTTAACTATTCTTAAGATAAAGGCTCACATAGAACTGATTAATTTCCAAAGGTGAAGTATTCATACCTAAAGACATTGTGACTTTAAAGATAGCTGCTGTCTTATTTATGCTAATTGTATTAAATGGTCATAACTAGGTTTAATCACTTAGGTTTAAGTGATTTAATTTTAGTAATGATAACCGTCATCTTCCTGGGATATGTTGGGACAGCACGCTTAAGCTTTATCAAATTTAAGTCATGGGTAAAACATAAAATTATTTTATGTTAATAAAATTTCTGTGGTACATAAAGTCAATAGCTATAAGCCAAAATCATGGGTTGTCAAATAATGTTTTTTTTCTCTTTCAAAAAGATTTATTAAGGGTTATATTAGAATTTAGATAGCTGTTTTGGTTTTAAAAAAAAAAAAGTTTTCGGGCTGGAGAGATGGCTTAGCAGTTAAGCGCTTGCCTGTGAAGCCTAAGGACCCTGGTTCGAGGCTCGGTTCCCCAGGTCCCACGTTAGCCAGATGCACAAGGGGGCGCACGCGTCTGGAGTTCGTTTGCAGAGGCTGGAAGCCCTGGCGCGCCCATTCTCTCTCTCTCCCTCTATCTGTCTTTCTCTCTGTGTCTGTCGCTCTCAAATAAATAAATAAAAAATTAAAAAAAAAAAAAAGTTTTCAAGTTCTGTGGTTCTGTTTCCAATGTTCTATGGGAAATTTGTACCAACACAGGTATCTGAACTAATCAAAGATGTTTTCAAACACAGATGCTAAGACTATACTGCCTTACTTGTCCTTTTCTGACAATTTCTAGGTTAAATGAGTTAGTCTGTAAATCAATTGGTACTGTTTTCAAGACTGGTAGCAGGTTCTGCCTATATTTATAAATATTAGATATTTAAAATATAAGATGTGTCTACTCTCTATACCTCATATATAAGGCTTATGCTGCCATAGTACAACCAAAATTTTAAAGATAGGACAAAATGATTTTAAAAGTCTATGTGCCATTCTTTAAGTCTATTTCAGTAATCAAATGTGCTCTATATGTACATACATCCAGGGTGATGTAACTTCCTTTCTAAGTGTGTTAATTATCTACGTAGAAGCCAAAAGCCATTTGGAATCATCAGAGCAAGAGACACCAATATTTTGGCCTGTGCTCCCAGGTCATGAGGCCACTGGAGATGATGGGACACTTCTATACTGGCCCCCTGGTAAGTCACCTGTCTTCCTGAGCAGGGAGGATATGGAGACCCAAACAAAATTGGTGTACAATCTGAAACAGGAGAGTCACAATTGAGGAACAGTCCTTCTGACTTCCTAAAAAAGGGAAAACTCCTTGGCCAGCACGGCCCTGACTCATCCTGACAGAAGACACCAGTAAGCTATGGGGCTACTCCTGGGTCCCTAAAGTCTCTTTGGAGAGCCATTAATGACCTCCAAAATCAATCCTTAATTAAATTTGGCTATCTGTATGGTTTTAAACACTCAGAGAGAAATGTATAGCCAAAGATAAAAAATACCTTACACATATGATGGCCTATTATTTCTTTTTTAACTTTTTTTAAATTTATTTGAGAGTGACAGACACAGAGAGAAAGACAGAAAGAGGGAGAGAGAGAGAGAATGGGCGTGCCAGGGCTTCCAGCCTCTGCAAACGAACTCCAGATGCATGTGCCCCCTTGTGCATCTGGCTAACGTGGGTCCTGGAGAGTCGAGCCTTGAACCGGGGTCCTTAGGCTTCACAGGCAAGCGCTTAACCACTAAGCCATCTCTCCAGCCCAATGATGGCCTATTATTCCATGAGGGGAAACAAACATTAAGACATATTTTCCAGGGCTGGAGAGATGGCTTAGCGGTTAAGACATATTTTCCCCATTGTTTTAATTCTATAATAATAATAAAAAAAGATGTTCAAAGGGTTATTTTCAAACCTAAAATATGTAAATAATCCGGGACACTGGGTGTTGCCATCGCAGCAAGACACTGAAACCCCACTGGGAGGGACCCCAAGTCTTCCTCCTGACCACACCTACCACTGTGAAGGTGGACGGAATTGCCACGTGGATTCATCACACCCACCTACTAAGGTGCACCATATGTGGCTCTGGGAAAGAATGTTATTTTTATATCAACCAATCAGGTATAATTAGAGACTCAATGGTAAAGACAGGAGAAAATTTGGAAAAACGGGAAAAAAAAAAAAGCTGAAAGGGAATGATTTAAGTCGTGGTTCAGTCATTCCCCAACTCTGTTGTCTGCTTTAGCAGGGCCATTACTTTTATTTTTGCTGCTAATCACAATAGGACCTTACTTTATTAATGGATTTGTTGCTTCTGTTAGGAAACACATTAATACAGTACAGCTTATGGTTTTAAGATCACAGTATATACCATTAGACTCCACTCACTAACTCAATTGGGATCCAAGATTGGCTCCTCATGATACATAGAGAGGGGGAAATGTGAGACCAAATATAACCATTAAAAAAAAAAAAGGGACTGGAGAGATGGCTTAGCGGTTAAGCACTTGCCTGAGAAGCCTAAGGACCCCGGTTCGAGGCTCGGTTCCCCAGGTCCCACGTTAGCCAGATGCACAAGGGGGCGCACGCGTCTGGAGTTCGTTTGCAGAGGCTGGAAGCCCTGGCGCGCCCATTCTCTCTCTCCCTCTGTCTTTCTCTCTGTGTCTGTCGCTCTCAAATAAATAAATAATTAATTTAAAAAGTATTTAAAAAAAAAAAAAAAAAAAGGCCCAGGCCTGACTTAGATAGAGAACTAGCCGGCCAATGTGCTGACCTTTTGCTTTTGTAAACTTTGCTTCCTTAATTGCTGCCTTTACCCCTAGCGTTTCTGAGGAATCTCCACTTCAAGGACAATGCAGATGACTTCATCTGCCTGGAGTGCCCCCAGCTCCTGCCCCCAACTTCGCCCGCTGAAACCCCAAGCCAATCAGAACTGATTAAATCAACCAATCATGTATCTATCCCCTACTTCTCTGTTCGAATTCCTATATGAACCCCTTCCCCCAAAAGAAAGGGGCTCTCTCCCTCACTACCGCTGTGCCGGACTGTGGGGACGGAGCCCAGGCCTAGGCTTGCAATAAAGAAACCTGTTGCTTTTGCATTCGAGTGTCTCGGCTTCTGTGGCGGTTCTCTAGGTGACTCCTGGGTGACCGGGGGACTTGGCTCCTGGTCAGGGGTGTTGGCACAACAGAGGCATACTCTACCAGGCTCCATTCCATTTCCAGCTTAGCTGTTAAGACACTTGCCTGCGAAGCCAAAGGACTGAAGTTCGATTCCCCAGGACCCATGTAAGCCAGATGCACAAGGGGGCGCATGCATCTGGAGTTCGTTTACAGTGGCTGAAGGCCTGGCATGCCTATTATCTCTCTCTTTTCCTCTATCTCCCTCTCAAATAAATAAAATAAAAATTTTAAAACTTAAAAATAAAACTGATCACTAAGCATCAGGACTTCTATAAGCTGACCTTAAATATAGCCTTTATCAGAACTTAAATTATGTAAACTTATGACTCAGTAAGTTCTGTTAAAGACTAGGGTAATAAATATTCAAAGACCATCCACCCTAATTGTTTTACTGTATTTACTATTGCCTGTCCTAGAGATTCTCTGCGTCTATTGTATCAGTAAGTAGACATGTAACCATATGCTGGCTGCGAGGCCTGTCTTCCAGCTTGGTGTTCATCATTCTGGTCATTTGAAACTGGTGGGGGTCAGGGTACTGACACCATAGTTGTCAGCCATTCACTAGCACACTGCTGGGGGAAGTGGCACTAGTCATTGTAGCCCAGATGATGTCGCGTGGTAGGGGAGCCTCAAGGTCCTGCTGGGGGAAATGGAATGGAGCCAGGTAGAGTATGCCCCTAGCATGGCAAAGCCGGGAAGGCATGCACAGTGACTGCGGAGCAGCTGCAGCAGGAGCCTGCGCACATCTGGTGCTACATATCCTCAGGCAGCCCACGTGTCCTCAACTCACTTCCCGACTTCCTCCATCAGGAACTAGTGTGGAGGCCTTCTCCTGAGGCTATGGGATAGCTGAGCTGAAGGTTCCTTCCTGTTGACTTGGTGTTTCTTGGACACCTTCTCACTGGCACATCGTCCCTGCTAACACTTCTACTGTCCTGCGCGCCTCCCAGAAGCACACCTGCCTTAGGGCCAAGGGTGTGGAGCAGCTCTTGGCTGCCAGGTATCAGCTGTGAGTCACTCACCATTTCCTGGGAGTGAGGAGGGTTCACTAGATACGCATTTGTCCTGATTCTTATCCTGGGGAGGAGGACACTGGCTGGGACTGAAAGGAGATGAGTGTGGGGGTGGGGAGGACGCCCCTCAGACTAAGAAGCCCAAGAAGCCTGAACTCTGGCAGCAGCAACTTCAAAAGAGAAGGGGGCAGGTGGAGAGATGGTTTAGCGGTTAAGGCACTTGCCTGTGAAACCTAAGGACACAAGTTCAACCCCCCCAGGACCCATGTAAGCCAGATGCACAAGGTAGGGCATGTATCTGGAGTTCGTTTGCAGTGGCTAGAGGCTCTGGCACACCCATTCTCTCTCCGCCCCCATAAATAAATAAAAATGAAATAAAAAGAGAAGCCAGGCAGAGAGTCTCAGGGACTTCAAGATTCAGAGAGTTAGGGTGGAAAGCCAGGATTTCCCAGTGGAAGGGGAGGACAGGGCCAGAACAAGGAGCCTGAGCCACGAGCGGCAAGGAAAGCAGGGGCAAAGCTGCAGGTGTGAAGTCATAGGCCACCTGCTCATTTGAGTAAACTGCCCCATTGGAAGGTCTCTTGAGCCCTAGGCTTGAGTCTAGGCTAAGGATCTGGTACTGACATCCCTGCCCATCTGGGACTGTGGCACATAGCACGTGCACCCGAGAACCAACTTCGCCCACAGCACCATCCATGAGACGTGGGGGCTTAGGAAGGGCTGAGGCTCCTGGGCTCTGTGGGTCCTCCCAAGGCTCGGGGCCAAGGCAAACGATGGGTAGTGCGTCCTGGCAGGGCGTCAGCAATATCATCGGGACACTCCAGCTATAGCCAGGACCCTCTCTCCATGAAAGCCATACCTGGGACTTGGGTAGATGAAAGCAATAAATAGGCAAAAGAAGAGAGAAGCATTCGATGCCCTTATGAGAGCCTGGGAGACTCTGGAAATAGGGTGAGGGCATGCAGAGACTGGATGCAAAGGGACCACCAGGTCACTGTCACAGGAACCCAGCAAAGCCAGGCAGGGGGCCAGATGCCTCCAGCAGCAAGGTGAGGTGAAGTTGCCTCTAGGCAACTGGTTGTTTGTTGTTCTGGTGGATGGAGAAGAGGAAAGAATGGAGGGAGTGGACTTTTCCACACATTGACTTCAAGGGGAATCACTCTTAAGTCAGACACAGTACTATGGGTGGGGGTGGAAGGTCAAAGTGGCGCTTCCCGAAACTGCAGAGGAGCATTATCAAGATGAGGGTACAGGGAAGAGCAGCATCAGCCATGGCACTGCCCTACAGACCTCTCTCTCAGAAGAGCTGTCTGATGCAGGCCTGGCATTCTAGAGCAGTCCGAAATCAACGCGCTCCTGGGCCAGGGGATGCATGGGCACACCTCCTCCTCCCTGCCCTCGTCACCTCACCACGTAGCCCAGTGGGAACTGCCTTCTTTCATGGCCCCACCATGGGGTAAGACATGATGAACCACAGCAATCAGAGCCTGCCCCAGCAAGTTGACTGGAGCCAGAGTGGACCCCACTTTCCCTGTTGGATGGCAAAGCTGAGGTGGCAGCTCCAGGTTTCAGGAGGAGACACGGGAAGAAGACGAGAAAGCACCACTGTTGGGGGTGGGGGCTAGCCAGGCCACCAGCAGGAGTGGCCTCTGGTTGCCATTGTTTCCAACAACTCCCTGACCTGTTCTGCTTCCCTGAACCACTAAATCTCAGCCTTATTTATTTTTTTTCAGTGATCCTTGAATTGAGTCACTTGTTTAGCCAAAAGGTATGGAACTAGAGCAGCGGCCCTGGTCCCATAGACTTGGGTTTCTGTCAGATTTCACTGTTCTCCTTCATCCTTCCATACCCACTTTAAATCACAGCATCTGCCACTCTGGCCTTGAAGTTGGGAATCATGGCCCAAAGGCCTGATTATAATCAACTGCCTCTTTCATGAAGGTTAAAACCACCCCACTCTCCATTCTCATTAAGACAAATCTCTCCTTTCACTTTTATTTAAAAATAGGGTTCCAAGCTGGACAGATGGCTTAATGGTAAAGGCTCTTGCCTGCAAAGCCCAAATACCCAGGTTCAGTTCCCCAGGACCCACGTAAGCCAGATGCACAAGGTGGCGCATGCATCTTGAGTTCATTATCAGTAGCCAGAGGCCCTGGTTTGCCCATTCTCTCTTCCTCTCTCTCTCTTAAATAGATGTGTGTGTGTGTGTGTGTGTGTGTGTGTGTGTGTATTTAAAAGTATGGTTCCTTCTGTGCCATGTATAAATTCAAGACTATAAAGGGACAAGAACCATGTGGTCAGTGGCTGGGGAGCCCAGTAGTAGGAACACCAGGCTTAAGGTCCACCAGGCCCCACTGGTTAGTGAGACCTTTTCATGAGGCCTAAGGTTCTTGCTGAGTTTTGTTTTGTTTTGTTTTTCAAAGTAGGGTCTCGCTGTAGCCCAGGCTGACCTGGAAGTCACTGTGTAATCTCAAACTGGCCTCAAACTCACAGCGATTCTCCTCCCACCTCTGCCTCCTGAGTGCTGGGATTAAAGGAGTGCACCACTATGCTTGGCCTCTTGCTGAGTGTTTTAAAGTTATTATAAAACACAGGCAGCCACAGCTAAGTGTAGTGGTGCATACCTTTAATCCTAGCACTCAAGAGGCTGAAATAGGAGGATAACTGTGAGTTTGAGGCCAGCCAGAGTGAGTTCCTGGTCAGCCCAGACTAGCGTGAGACCTTACCTCAAAAACGAAAATAAATGAATAAATAAATAACAGGAGCAGTCTAATAAATGACCAAAAAGTTTGAGGTCACAGTTGCAATTAAACAAAACTTGTCAGAAACAATCTGGCCTCTGATGAAACATGCCAATAGTTTTGTTTTGTTTCCTACATATTGGTTTAGCTGGTAAAAAAGAATACTTAACTGCTGGGATGGGACCCAGTGGCCCAGAGTAGGGGCAGCCAAGCACAGAAATGCCTTTGTAGGGTCTGGAGAGATGGCTTAGCGTTTAAGGCATTTGCCTGCAAAGCCAAAGAATCCTGGTTTGAATCTCCAGAACCCACATAAGCCAGATGCAAAGGGGGCACATGCATCTGGAGTTCATTTGCAGTGGCTGGAGACCCTGGAAATCTCATTTTCTCTCTCTTTCTCCCACTCTCCCTCTTTCTCTCTCTCACATAAATAAATAAAAATAATAAAATAGGGCTAGAGAGATTGCCTAGTGGTAAGTGCTTGCCTGTGAAGCCTAATGACCCTGGTTCTAGGCTTGATTCCCCAGAACCCACGTTAGCCAGATGCTCAAGGGGTCGCACACATTTGGAGTTCGTTTGCAATGGCTGGAGGCCCTGGCACACCCATTCTCTCTCTCTCTCTCTCTCTCTCTCTCTCTGGCTGCCTCTTTCTCTGTCAGTCTCAAATAAATGAAAATAAACAAAAATAAATTTAAAATTAAAATTAAAAGAAATGCCTTTGTAAGGGTTTATACCCCCCCCCAAAGTGGCCTTGTCCTGAAACCGTGGAGCAGGCTCTCCTCCTTAATAAGTTTGCAGGGTTCAGACATTGAAGCAGGTTACATCAGCCGCACAGGCTCAGCACCAAAAACCTTCAGCCCTTATAGAGCAATGGGACAGCAATCGCTGGGCTGGGGCTTATAACCCCAGGCTCCAGTTCTCAATAAAGCCTGTCCCCAGGACATGGCATGTCCTGTCATGTCAATTTTCTTTACTTCTTGGTTGTTCTCCAACATCCATAGTCAGCGGCCACCTCACCTCCTGTCCAGCCTTGCCCAGGGCTTAGGGTTCCCCTCCCCAGAACCTGTCCCCTGGCTCTGAAAATGCCCCTTAGTCACTCTTGCCCCATCTCAGGCCAGCGGTGGCCTCCTCCCTGCCCAGCCCCGTCACAGCCCTGGCCTCCTGTCAGTCTGCAGCTCCTGCAGCTGGTCCGCAGCGCGGGGAGACGCCGCCCGGCTACGGGGGGGGGGGGGGGGGGGGGGGGGGCAGGCAGAGAGGAAGGCACAACAGCTGGGCTCTGTTCCTGTTTTGTCCCAGTGCCTCTGGCCCCACGAATTCTAAGAAGCAAGGTGGCATCACGGGTCTGAAGCCAGCCTTAAGCCCACACTTGAGGAGGAAAGCGGAACTTCAGCTCTGGGTCTCAGCCCATAACTGGGCCAGCAAGGCTGGAGAACTGATCAGAGCAGGCCTAGGAGGGCAGAACTTCAGGGGAAGAAGGGTCAGGCCTGTCTCTGCAGGGGGAGCACGCGGAGGCACGATCTGCCCCTCCGAAGCAGGGATGGGCATCCCTGAAGACATGGCTGCCCTTGCCCAAAAGCTTCCGTCTTCCAGCGCAAGGGTCTTTGTTCCTTCACAGGGCAAGTTCAGCTCTCTGTCCTGCTGGAAGCTTCGGTTCTCCTCACAGAGGAGTCAGCCCCAGGGCTCCAGTTCTGTTCCTCTACAGACGGACTCTCACGCCCAGGGGCAGCCAAGAGGCTCCAGCGTGGGTGGCCTCCGGCACCCCAGACTCCTCACCCTGCACATGAATCGGCTTTGTCTGCGTTCTGCCATCGATGTCTCCCCTGCTCCCCTCTCACCACCATTCCTCTGCCTGCCTTCCGTTCCTTGCAGTGGTGAGGAGCAGCAGGGTCGCTTATGCACACCTCCCTGGGGCTAATGAATGGCCGGCCCGCTGTGATTAGGATTTTAACTGGGTCTCCTAGGAGGTCTCCACAAGTGTGTACTGTACTGCGTGTAACAGTTTTCTGGGCAAAGTGCCCATTTCTGAGTCCCTGTCCCGTGCCAGGAGCCAGGTGATAAGGCCACAAGAAACAACAAAACGAGGCCCTTGCTCCTGCTCAGTGCCTGTCAGGGTGTCAGGCTGGGGGCCACAGAAGAAGCAGGAGCTAAGCTGAGAGCCCTGGGGAACCTTGATGCGGGGGTCTCCCTGACACTTCACAGTCCCTACCCTGGCTGTCGGCGGCTCCCTGCCTGCTCCTCCCGCCCTCCCGCCCCTCCTTCCAGCCCAGGTCTCAGGAGACTTTCCTATCCCTCCCTGCCTCCAGCTGACAGGATTAGTCCATGTCCCTGTCAAAGCGCAGAGCCGGGGAGGTTGCGGGTGCCTGGCGCGTGCGCAAAGCTGAATGTGCACAGGGTACCAGGACTCAGTGAGCCTGAACCCTAAAATCCACCCCCCAAAATGGTGATGAGTGTCAATTCCAAGGGCTCATACGTATGAGGCAAGTGCTCTGACACCAAGCCATGCCCCAACATAAGCATCTGCTCTATTAAAAAATTTTTAGCCCAGGCTGGAGGGATGGCTTAGTGGTTAAGCACTTGCCTGTGAAGCCTAAGGACCCCGGTTCAAGGCTCGATTCTACAAGACCCATGTTAGCCAGATGCACAGGGGGTGCACGCATCTGAAGTTCGTTTGCAGAGGCTGGAAGGCCTGGTGTGCCCATTCTCTCCCTCTCTCTCACCCTATCTGCCTGTTTCTCTGTCACTCTCAAATAAATGAATAAAATGAACAAAAAAATTTAAAAAAAAATTTAGCCGGGCGTGGTGGCACATGCCTTTAATACCAGCACTAGGGAGGCAGAGATAGGAGGATTGCCACGAGTTCGAGGCCAGCCTGAGACTGCATAGTGAATTCCAGGTCAGCCTGGGCCAGAATGAGACCCTACCTCAAAAAAATCAACAATTTTTTTTTTTTAATTTGGGCAGGGCATGGTGATGCAGGCCTTTAATCCCAGCACTCAGGCAGAGGTAGGAGGACCACCATGAGTTCGAGGTCACCCTGAGATTACACAGTGAATTCCAGGTCAGCCTGGGCTAGAGTGAGACCCTACCTAGAAAACCTATATATATAATGTGACGTCTGGAGGGATGGCTTAGTGGTTAAAGGCCCTTGCTTGCAAAGCCCGGCCCAGATTTGATTCCCCATTATCCACGTGAAGCCAGATGCACAAAGTGGTGCATGCATCTGGAGTTCGTTTATAGTGGCAGAAGGCCCTGGGTATACTCATTCTCTCTCTCTTTCTCTTCCCCTGTTTACAAATAAATAAATAATATTTGGGGGGAGTTGAAAGTAGGGTCTCACCCAAGTGACCTGGAATTCACTATAGAGTCTCAGGCTAGCCTTAAACTTCCGGCAATCTTCCTACCTTTGCCTCCCAAGGACTGGGATTAAAGGCGTGCACCACCACGCCTGGCCACATTGTTCTTTTAAAAAGCTTTATAGAGAGCCAGGCGTGGTGGCGCATGCCTTTAATCCCAGCACTCGGGAGGCAGAGGTAGGACGATCGCTGTGAGTTCAAGGCCACCCTGAGACTACATAGTGAATTCCAGGTCAGCCTGAGCTAGAGTGAGACCCTACCTCAGAAAAAACAAACAACAAAAAAAAAAGCTTTATAGAGGTATAATTGACAACAGTTGATTCTGTTTTTAAAGTATATAATATGATAAATTTGGGTATATGCAAACACCTATGAAGCCATTATCATAATCAACATAGGGAATGACCATTGTATGAGTGAAAGTTACAATAGTTCCCAGAACCCTTTCACAATCTCTTCTACTTCCTCTTTAGCCTGCCTCACCCCATTACTAGAAATTCATCTTTCTGTCTCTATGGAGTTGTTTATATTTTCTAGACTTTTATACACATAATATAATCATGGAGCATGTGCTCTTTTTTGCTGCCTTCGCTCAATATGATAGTTATTTTGAAATTAATCCCTGATATGACATGTGTAAATAATTTATAACTTTATTATTTAGTATTACATTGTAAAATTATATCATAATTGGTACACAGTCATGTGCCACTCAGGGACCAGGATGCATTCTGAGAAATGTATTATTGGGCAATTTTGTCCTTGTGCAAATATCATAGGATATATTTACACAAACCAAAACACTAAGGTGTCAGTAGGTCATAAAATCTCATGGGACCACTGGTTTTGATATCATCCTTTCTTGATGGAGAGATGGCTTAGCGGTTAAGCATTTGCCTGTGAAGCCTAAGGACCCCGGTTCAAGGCTTGATTCCCCAGGACCCACGTTAGCCAGATGCACAAGGGGGCGCACGTGTTCATTTGCAGTGGCTGGAGTCCCTGGCGTGCCCATTCTCTCTCTGTCTCTCTCTGCCTCTTTCTCTCTCTATCTGTCGCTCTCAAATAAATAAATAAAAATAAACAAAAAAGAAAATGTTGGACTGTAGTTAGCTACTACAAAAACAAAAAATTATGAGCCAGGCATGGTGATGCACACCTTTATTCCCAGCACCTGGGAGGCAGAGGTAGGAGGATCACCATTAGTTCAAGGCCACCCTGAGACTACATAGTGAATTCCAGGTCAGCCTGAGCTGCAATGAAATCCTACCTTGAAAAACCAAAAATAAACACATACATAAATAAATAAATAATGATGGGGCTGGAGATATGGCTTAGTGGTTAAGGCACTTGCCTGCAAAGCCTAACAACCGGGTTTCATTTCCCATTACCCATGTAAATCCAGATGCACAAAGTGACACATACATCTGACATTCATTTGCAGCATCTGAAGTCCCTGGCATGCCCACTCTGTCTCCATTCTCCCATTCTCTCTCTCTCTCTGCTTGAAAATAAATAAATAGGGCTAGAGCAATGGCTTAGTGATTGGGGCTCTTGTGTGAAAAGTCTAGGGACCCAGATTCAACTCCTTAGCACTCATGTGAGTCAGACGCACATGGTGGCACATGCATCTGAAGTTCCTTTGCAGGGGCTGGAGGCCCTGGGACATCCATTCTTCTCTCTCCATGTGCCTCTTTATCACTCTCTCTCTCAAATAAATAAATAAAAATAAAATATTTACAACAGAAGAAGAAGAGGGCTGGAGAGATGGCTTAACAGTTAAGGCACTTGCCTGCAAACACAAAGGGCCCAGGTTTGATTTCCCAGGACCCACGTAAGCCAGATGCACAAGGTGGTGCATGCATCTGGAGTTGGTTTGCAGTGGCTAGAGGCCCTGGTGTTCCCGTTCACTCAATCTGCCTCTCTCTCTGAAATAAATGAACAGAAATAAAATCTTAAGAAAAAATAAAATAGGGGCTGAAGAAATGGCTTAGTGATTAAGGCGCTTGCCTGCAGAGTGTAACAACCACAGTTTGATGCCCCAGTACCCACATAAAGCCAGATGCACAAAGTGGCACATGCCAGTGGAGTTCATTTGTGGTGGCTGAAAGATCTGGTGTGCCTATTCTTTCTGTCTGTCTCTCTTCTCTCTATCTCTCTCTGCTTGCAAATAAATAAATTTTAAAAATTAAGATAAATAAAATTGTAAAAAAAAAAATGATGGCCCACAACTATAATTCCAGAACTCAGGAGAATCACAAATTCAAGGCCACCCTGGGCTATATAGTGAGCCTGAAGCCATCCTAGGCTATATTTATTTATTTATTTATTCATTTGACAGAGAAAGAGTGGGGGGAGAGAGAGAGAGAGAATGGGCATGCCAGGGCCTCCAGCCAATGCAAACGAACTCCAGACGCATGTGCCCCTTTGTGCAATCTGGCTAACGTGGGTCCTGGAGAATCAAACCTGGGTCCTTTGGCTTTGCAGGCAAAGCCTTAACCACTAAGCCATCTCTTCAGCCCCATCCTAGGCTATAATAGCAAGACTCTGTCTAAAAAAAAATAATTAAAGTTGGGGAGACTGGCAAAGTACTAATCATGCAAGTATGAGGACCTGAGCTCAGTTCCCCAGGTCCCACATAAAATGCCAGGTGTGAGCTGGGTGTGGTGGCCCACACCTTTACTCCCTAAGCATTCAGGAGGCAGAAGTAAGAGGATTGCTGTGAGTTCAAGCCCCAAGCCTGAGACTATAAAGTGAGTTCCAAGTCAGCTTGGGGTACAGTGAGACCCTACCTTAAAACAAAAACTAGGACTGGAGATATGGCTTAGCGGTTAAGGTGTTAGCCTGCAAAGCCAAAGGACCCAGGTTTGATTCCCCAGGACTTACATAAGCCAGATGCTCAAGGTGGCACATGCATTTGCAGTTCGTTTGCAGCAGCTGGAGACCCTGGTGTGCCCATTCTCTCTCTTTCTATCTGCTTCTTTCACCTCTCTCTCTTAAATAAATAAATAAAGCCAGATGTGGAAATTGCTAGATAGTTTATCAAGCCAATCAGTAAATTCCGGGTTCAGAGAGAGAAACAAAAAGTAAGGCACCCCTGGCGTGGTGGCACACACCTTTAATCCCAGCACTTGGGAAGCAGAGGTGGAGGATCCCTGTGAGTTCAAGGCCGCCCTGAGACTACATAGTGAATTCCAGGTCAGCCAGGACTACAGTGAGACCCTACCTCAAACAAACAAACAAAAAAAAAAGTAAGGCATCAAAGGCTGGAGGGATGGTACTTAGTGGTTAAGGCATTTGCCTACAAAACCAGAGGACCCAGGTTCTAATCCCCAGGATCCACATTAGCCAGCTGCACAAGGGGGCACATATGTCTTGAGTTTGTTTGCAGTGGCTGGAGGCCCTGGGAAATCCATTCTCTCTCTCTCTCTATCTATCTCTCTCCCTCTTTCTCTGTCAAATAAATAAATTAATTATATTAAATATTTTTTAGAAAGTAAGGCATCAAGTGATCAAGTAAGACCACATACAAATACACATGCCCCATACAAATACAAGTACACACTCACACACACCACAAATATACAAAAATAATAATAATATAGACCAGCACAATGGCACACACCTGTAATCTCAGTATTAAAGAGGCGTGGTGGCACTCACTTTTAATCCCAGCACTCAGACAGTGGTAGGAGGATTGCTGTGAGTTCAGGCCAGCCTGGGACTATATAGTAAATTCCAAGTCAGCCTGAACTAAAGTGAGACCCTACCTTGAAAAAAGAAAAGAGGCTGAGGTGACTACTACAAATTTGAGGCCAACCTGGTCTATATTACCAAGTTCCAGGCCAGTTAGGGTTATGTAGGAAGACCCTGTCTCAAAATTTTAATTAATTAAATAAAATAAAACAAGCTGGGTGTGGTGACACATGCCTTTAATCTCAGCACTTGGGAGGCAGAGGTAGGAGGACCACATGAGTTCAAAGCCAGCCTGAAACTACATAGTGAATTCCAGGTCAGCCTGAGCTAGAGTGAGCCCCATGCTTGAAAAAAACAAAAATAAATAAAAAATAAAATAAAATAAAGCGAAGCTGCTGTAAACACTTACATATAGGTCTTTGTAGGGGTGCATTTTTTTTTTTTTTTTTTGGTATTTAGTAAATACTTAAAAGTGGTTTACTGAAATAAACAAAAAAAAATTTTTTTAAGGGCTGGAGAGATGGCTTAGTGGTTAAGCACTTGCTGTGAAGCCTAAGGACCTCAGTTTGAGGCTCGATTCCCCAGGACCCATGTTAGCCAGATGCACAAGGGGGTGCACACATCTGGAGTTCGTTTGCAGTGGCTGGAAGCCCTGGCACACCTATTTTCTCAATCTCTCTCTCTCTCTCTCTCTCTCCCCTCGTCTTTCTCTCTGTGTCTGTCGCTCTCAAATAAATAAAAAAAATTTTAAGAAAAAAGAGTGGTTTACTGGACTATATGATAAGTATATGTTTAACTTAAAAAAAAAAAAAAGCCGGGCGTGGTGGCGCATGCCTTTAATCCCAGCACTCGGGAGGCAGAGGTAGGAGGATCGCCGTGAGTTCAAGGCCACTCTGAGACTACAGAGTTAATTCCAGGTTAGCCTGGACCAGAGTGAGACCCTACCTCAAAAAACCAAAAAAAAAAAAAAAAAAAAAAACTCCAGCTCAGGCTGACCTAGAACTCACTTTATAGTCCCAGGCTGACCTCAGGCTCACAGTGTTCTTCTACCTCTGCCTCCAGAGTGCTGGGATTAAAGGTGTGGGCTAACACACCTGGCTGTGTGTGTGTGTGTGTGTGTGTGTGTGTGTGTGTGAAAGAGAGAAAGAAAGAGGCAAATAGAAAGAATAAGAGAACGGGTGTGCCAGGACCTCCAGCCACTGCAAACAAATTCAACACATGCACCACCTTATACATTTGGCTTACCTGGGTCCTGGGGAATTGAACCTGGGTTCTTTGGCTTTGCAGGCAAGTACCTTAACCACTAAGCCATCTCTCCAGCATATATTTTATCTATTTGTGGGGAGAGACTGAAAAAGAATGAGAATAGGCAAGCCAAGACTTCCTGCTGCTGCAAATGAACTCTCAGTAGTTAAAAGCTTGACAGAAGCTCGAGAGAAGACTCAGTGGTTCAAGGCATTTGTTTGCAAAGCCTGATGGCCCAAGATTGATTTCCCAGTACCCACATAAAGCCAGACCCACAAAATGACACATGTGCCTGGCATTCACTTGCAGTGGCTAGAGGCCCTGGAGCACCCATTTCTCTCTCTCTCTTTCAAATAAATAAATAAATAAATATTTTTGGGCTGGAGAGATGGCTTAGCAGTTAAGGTGCTTGCCTGTGAAGCCTAAGACCCAGGTTCAATTCTCCAGGTCCCACATAAGCCAGATGCACCTTGTGGCACATGCATCTGGAGACCTTTTGCAATGGCTAGAAGCCCTGGTGCACCCATTCTCTCTCTCTCTCTCTCTGTCTCTAATAAATAAGTAAATAAAAATAAATCAGAAAAAAATAAATATTTGTAAAAGCTTGACAGATATATAAACAGCTATCTTGTGTGTGTGTGTGTGTGTGTGTGTGTGGTTTTTTGAGGTAGGGTCTTGCTCTAGCCCAGACTAACCAGGAATTCACTATGTAGTCTCAGGCTGGCCTCAAATTCAAGACAATCCTCCTACCTCTGCTTCCTGAGTGCTGGGATAAAAGGCGTGTGTCACCATGCCTGGGGAAACATAGCTGTCTTGATTGGACATTTTAACACCTAATTTAATAAATGTTATCATGAATAGGACATAATCAATAAACTTAAATTTAACCTTGACATCATGAGACATGATGGTGACATAAACAAATTTACCAACTTATTAAAAAGAATGGAACTTGCATTCTATCCCTGACACTATGTATTAAAATAAGATTACCGCATTGCCGAGACCCTCAGTTTCCCACCAGGAATAGATGGTAAGACCTTATTGTTGAAGACTCCACACACTTGGGATGCAAGACCACTGAGAAATCCTGCTGGAACTGAGCTGATAACCTCCTCCATGTAGACCAGCTGACAGAAAGCTGTAAGAAGCCATTCTGCATGCAGTTCAATGGGAGAGAGAGAAATCACTAGTGAGGATACTCAACAGTGGACACTGCAAGCCTTATATTTGGCCAGCCAGGCCAAATGAGCCAACAGGTGCAATAGTGGCACGTCTGTCATGGTGGAAACCAATTGCCCTCTAACTGGACTGGAGGCCTGCTCCATAGGAGGGAATGCATCCATGATACTGAAAACTTAAAACAGGAGTAGTCATGAGTCCTAGGGGTGTAACATCTGCTGCTGTCTGGCTAAATGTATATACTAAGCTTATCAAACTGCCCAGTAAGCACTTCTCTTAATGTTCATATCCTTATACATTAATGCTACTCTCACTTTTGGTAGAGAATCTTCTCTTTTCAGATGACAATGACCTTGGGATGAGTCAGAAGGCATCATGGTGCTGGGAAGAAGTGACAGGAGTGCTCAGCACTGCAATATCTCTATCACACCTTCCAAGGCTCAGGGCCTAATGTGGAAGGGGTGGCAGAAAGAATGTAAGAGCCAAAGGAAGGATAGGAATTCTTACAATGTGCTCCCCTCAGACACAAAATGGCCTGGATATCCATGACCTCACAGTGCCTGACACTACCTACACAAGACCATCATAATAGGAGGAAAAGATCATGACATCAAAATAAAAGAGAGTGATTGAGAGGGGTAGGGGATAGGATGGAGAATGGAGTTTCAAAGGGGAAAGTGGGGAGGGGGAGGGAGGGTACCATGGGATTTTTTTATAATCATGGAAGTTGTTAATAAAAATTTGGAAAATAAAAAATATAAATAAAATAAGGTTACCTGTTCACTTGTTAAACAATAAAGTCCCAGCCTGTTGTAAATTTTTGCTAGATTGGTTGTGGCTTGGATCTTTTTTTTATTTTATTTTATTTTATTTTTTTATTTATTTGAGAGCAACAGAGAGAGAGAGAGGCAGAGAGAGAGAGAGAGAGAATGGGCATGCCAGGGCCTCCAGCCACTGCAAACGAACTCCAGACGCGTGCGCCCCCTTGTGCATCTGGCTAACGTGGGTCCTGGGGAATAGAGCCCCAAACTGCAGTCCTTAGGCTTCACAGGCAAGCGCTTAACCGCTAAGCCATCTCTCTAGCCTGTGGCTTGGATCTTAAAAGGAATGTTTTACCCTCTCAAATGTTTTTCAGAGTAGAAGCTCTTGATTTGGCTGAAATCCAATTTATCAGCTTTTTTTTTTCATGAATCATTTTTTGGTGGTGTATCTAAGAAATGTTTGTTTCCCTCCCAGTGCCTGGCACCAGGTCTGTACACACTCCATGCTCTATCTGTGCTTGTGATGGGCAGATCAGGGGATGGAGGGAGGGAGGGACGAAGGAAGCAAGGAGAGGAAGGCAAGATAGAGGCAGAACAAGGATTTGGGGAACATGCCCCAGAGTGCTGAGTAGGCGACCCTTAGGAGAAGACAGCTGGTGAGACCTTGTGATTTCCCAGGAGCTGAAACAATCAGCCACAGCTTCCAGAAGGAACCCTGGGGGCAGAGGGCTGGAGGCAAGGGGTCTCCTGCCATTAGGTGAAAACTGGAGTCAGGAATGGTGGTGCACCGCTGTAATCCCAGGATTTGAAGCATAGAAGCAGGAAGTCAAGGCCGGCCTCATCTACATAATAAATTTGAAGCCAGACCCTGGCTGCAAAACAAAAATAAAAATAGAGGGCTAAAGAGATGGCTTAGAGGTTAAGGCGCTTGCCTGCAAAGCCAAAGGATTCAGGTTCAGTTTCCTCAGGACCCAGGTAAGCCAGATGCACAAGGTGGCACATGCACCTGGAGTTCGTTTGCAGTGACTAGAAACCCTGGCGTGCCCATTCTTTCTATACATCTGCCTCTTTCTCTCTGTCTCTCAAATAAATAAATAAATAAATAAATAATAAAAATAGAAAAAGAAAGAAAAAAACTGGCACCTCTCTCTTCCCTTTTTCCTTTTGTCCTTCCCATCTTCCTTTCTTCTCTCCTTCCTCCTCTCCCTGTCCTTCTCACTTGTTTGTGGCTCACTTTGCCCTCCTGTGAACTCGGGCTTTTCCTGGCTTCTGGGTCCCTCCAGGATTCTAGGGGATTCTGACAGAAGTCACCTGTTAGTCTTTTCTGCCTTGTTATTATGGTCTTCCCTGGAGACAGGGTTCTGTGTGCATTAACCAGCCAGCCTTGAGGAGCCTTGCCTCAGCCGGGGTAGGATGTTTACAGACAAGAACTTCTGCCTGACGCCCTCCCCAGCGAACTCACACCTGCCGCCAGGATGGAGCAAAAGACCACCCTGGGGAGGACAGTGTGGATCTGGGCTTTCAGGATGAGTCTCTTCAAACCTTTGAAGGCTCCAGGACCCTAGATGGGTCTTTGCTGTCCCCACGCTCTGAGTTCCCTGTCCCCTCACCACCCGCAAGGCAGGCTGTTTGTGGAAGGTGACAGTGAAGGGAACAGGTAATGGTAACGCCATCAGTCCAGTTCTGGGGTCATGGGTGACAAAAACACACAAATGAAAGGGTGGCAACTCGCTGGGGCTCATACTAACTTCCGTATGCTGCGGTGGCACACTGGAACGGGCGCACAATTTCCAAAGGCCGCAAGTCCACCCTGCTCCGCTGGGTGTCTGCAGGATTTTATGCAATCAGAATCAAAGTGTCAGCCAGCCTGGCTCTGGCAGAAACTGGCTCCTTGAGGTTGTGGGACTCAAGTTCCCAGTCCTTGGAGGTGTGGTGGGGGTGGAGGGGACATTGCTTTTCCTTCCTCACTGCCTCCCTGGGCTCTCACATCAGCTCTGCAGGTACCTTTCAGCCAGGTGAGGCAACCAGAGCCTTTGCCAACTCAAGTCTCTCTGATCTTCCTTCCTGAGTTAGAGACCATTCCTGTGCGGAAGGGCTTGCCTGACCCAATGCATGGCCCCAAGAGCCAAGTTACCCCAAACCCTCCCCCCCCCAACACACACACACTTCAAGCTCTCATAGTCTAAGGCATTCCTTTGCCACCATAGGGCCTGTGGCTCAGGAGTCCAGCCTTATTCCCACCACCCCTCTGATTGGCTCTGTGTTCTTTTTGTTTTTTTTTTTTCTTTGCAAGAAGGGAGAGACAGAGAGAGAGAGAGAGAATGGGCATGTCTGGGCCTCTAGCCACTGCAAACGAACTCCAGACACATGTACCACTTTGATTCTGATTGTATAAACTCCTGCAGAGGAAGAAGAGAAGGAGGAGGAGGAAGGTGTGGCAATGATGATACAAAGCTCAGAACTGATGCCAAGGTCATGGTCTCCTGTGTCCCTTTCTCCAGATGCCTGGGAGCCTGTCTCTTTCACTGGAATTCCATCAAATGGGATTATTACAGATCGATGGGCCTGGGACCTAGCTGTACTTCACTGGGTAGCCAACATTTTTTGGGGGTGGGGCAGGGAGGGGAGTCTTTTTGTGAATCTCCATGCCCTTAGCTGAAAACTAGGCAAACACTCATCCACCAGGCCAGTTTTTTTTTTGAGCCTCAGTGTTCACCTCTGTAAAATGGAAATAAATAAAAGTCTGTGTCTTGCCAGTCTAATTAGGATTCCTGGGAAGCCAATAGAAAGGGGTGTGGGTGAGGCAGGCTTTTGAAAGAGCCTGGGAGACACCTCTGGGTCTCTTGGCCCTCAGTGGACTCATCTCTCCGGGCAGCAATCTCAGGCAGCGATATCTGGCGGTTCTTCACGTAGCAGGGCTGCCCAGAATGCACCTGGCCAGGCTCTGATCTGAGAAAAGGCAGCCATTCAGAGCTGGCTTGGCTAGGAGCCTGGTGACGAGAGACAGGCAGCCCTGTGCTCTGCAGGGAAGAAGGCCTGCATAGCCTCAGCATGGGGCCGAGCTGCCAGCCTGGGAGGGCAGCGGGCAGGCCTGGAGGGGGAGGTGCCAGGGAGGAAGAAAGACTAAGCTAGTGTTTGAGGCCCAGGGGCTGAAAGGCGGCTGTGTCCCATGCTGGGCTGCTTGGAGGGCAGAGATGTGACTCATTGGTGGCTGGGGGAGGGTGAAGCCTGGGCCCAGCTGCCCAGGATAAAGGGCCCACTGCCCACCCGTGTGTGTGAATGTGTCAGTGTGCGTTGAGATGGGCGTGCTGGAGGTGAGGCTGGGGCCTTGCAGACCTGCCTTGATTCACAGGAGTCCTTGCAGTGGCAACATTGCTGTCCTCTGACTACTGATGTAGCAAGACTGCCTGTCCAGCCTGCGGGGGTCTCCTCAGGTTGCACGTGCTGGTCCTTCCTCTGCACCCCTCATCCCTCCGTCAGAAGGTACCGTCCCCACTCTTGTTGTATCCACCGTGGTAGGACAGGTGGAGGAGAAACAGATTCAACAGGGCGATGCTGGCAAGGGAAGGAGCCCTTACTCCGAGGGAGGGAAGACTCGAGGTGAGGTCACTCAGCGCTGCAGGAAGGACCACGCATAAGCAGAGGGCGCAGTGCTCTTGGAGAACTAGAGATCAGAGTCGCTGACGTGATGAGCTGAGGGAAAGGCTGGCTGCTAAGGGTTTGGAGACTACGTCAAGGAGTCCCGGCGTGGGCACAACTTGAGGACCTGGAGATAGACGAAAGGGGCTGTGACGGGGACCTGCCTCGTCCTCAGCCTGTTCCCAAGGGCCTACCAGGTCTCCACTGGTAGCAGAGTTGCCGGCTGTGGACCGTAGGCTGTGGGCATGAGTTTTTTTGTTACGGTGTATGCAAGTATCTCGGGAGCGTGTATGTAGAAATGCACATGTGTGGTTCTGTATGATCGTGTCGTGCGTGTGGGAGTGGGTGTGTGCGGTTCTGTATGATCGTGTCGTGCGTGTGGGAGTGGGTGTGTGTGGTTCTGTATGATCGTGTTGTGCGTGTGAGAGTGGGTGTGTGTGGTTCTGTATGATCGCGTCGTGCGTGTGGGATGCATGTGTGTGGTTCTGTATGATCGCGTCGTGCGTGTGGGATGCATGTGTGTGGTTCTGTATGATCGCGTCGTGCGTGTGGGAGTGGGTGTGTGCGGTTCTGTATGATCGCGTCCTGCGTGTGGGAGTGGGTGTGTGCGGTTCTGTGTGATCGCGTCGTGCGTGTGGGAGTGGGTGTGTGCGGTTCTGTGTGATCGCGTCGTGCGTGTGGGAGTGGGTGTGTGCGGTTCTGTGTGATCGTGTCGTGCGTGTGGGAGTGGGTGTGTGCGGTTCTGTATGATCGTGTCGTGCGTGTGGGAGTGGGTGTGTGCAGTTCTGTATGATTGTGTCAAATCTATGTGTGTTCAGTAGCAACTTCAGCTATGAACATGAGACTGCCTAGCTGTGTACATTCACGGTCTGGGTAACATGTATAACTGTGGTTGTGTTTATATCAAGGTATGAGTGAACATTCGTCTGCCTGTGAGAGATTCTGTGTGTCTATATGTTCCCACAAAGGCCCCTGCCAACAGGAGTCTGGGCACAAACCCACAACATAGACAGGGCCCATCAGCCATCCCATGTCCTCCTGGTCTCCTCTGGCAGGCCTCTTTGGAGACTTAACCTTCCCTTGGATCACAGGGCTCTGTGTGGCTACCCAGCTCACCCCCATTTGTCTATCTTCCCTACCCACAAGGCCATGGGTGGCCTTGGCTGTCCCCAGCATCACTGGAAGGTCATTGGGCACAGAGAAGGGGCCAGAAAGTTTCCCAGTCCACAGAAGTCATGTGCCCACCTTCCACTGGCTGGCCTGGGGCTCCTTCTCACCACACAAAGAGGTATCAGGACATGGCAGAGTCATTTCCCACATGGCACCACCCCTTCCCCCTTCCTTCTGAGCTCTAGATCTGAGCAGTTGGTTCTGGAGGACAGCTAGAGTTCTAGGGGCGTCTCCAAGGGGGCCGAGCTCTTGTGAAGGACCTGCCCCTCTTGGCTATCCCTACAAGGTTACCAGGACCCTGTGCCATCCTCAGTAGAAGAGCCATAGCTCAGGCCTGGCCAGTCACACTGCTCCAACCCTGGGGACCTGCTCATTGGTCCAGAGTGGGGCACATGATGCACTGAGACCAATCAGTCTCTCCCTGGGCCATGCAGTGGCGCAGCCCTGGAGAGGCAATCAGAGGATCGCTGTGAGTTCGAGGCCACCCTGAGACTACATAGTAAATTCCAGGTCAGCCTGGGCTAGAGTGAGACCCTCCCTTCCTTGAAAAACAAAAAATAAACAACAACAAAAAAAGCAAGGTCTCTCCCTGGGATTTTGAATATGGAGGTGAGAGAGGAAAAGAAATTCAAGATGGGGTAATAAATGTCTGATGCCACCCCCAGCTTGTCTTTCTTCCTCTCTTCATGGAAGAAGGATGAATAGACAGGATAGATACGGGCTGTAGAGGGAAAGAACTATTAAATTTATTTTTTATTTTATTTTTTAAAATATTTTTACTTTTATTTATTTATTTGAGAGAGAGAAAGAAGCAGAAAGAGGGTGAGGGAGGGGGTAGAGAGAATGGGTGCACCAGTGCATCTAGCCACTGCAAATGAATTCTAGACGCATGCTCCGCCTTGTGTATCTGGCTTATGTGGGTCTTGGGGAATCAAACCTGGGTCCTTTGGCTTTGCAGGCAAGAGCCTCAACTGCTGAGCCATCTCTTCAGTCCTTAAATTTATTTATTTATTTATTTTTGTAGGTAGGGTCTCATTCTGGCCCATGCTGACCTGGAATTCACTATGTAGTCTCAGGATGGCCTCAAACTCACTGCGATCCTTCTACCTCTGCCTCCCGAGTTCTGGTATTAAAGATGTGCCACCACTCCTGGCAATTTTTTTTAATTAATTTATTTTTTAGAGAAAGAGAGAAAATTGGCAGGCCAAGGCCTCAGCTTCTATAATCAAACTTCAGATGTTTCCACCACCTAGTGGGCATGAGCAACTTTGCACTTGCCTCATCTTCTGTGCCTCTGGCTTATGTGGGATCTAGAGAGTCAAACATGGGTCCCTAGGCTTCACAAGTAAGCACTTTAACTGCTAAGCCATCTCTCTAGCCCAAATTTATTTGTTTAAAGGCTTATTAGCGAGCAGAAACAGAGAGAATGAGAGAGAGGTAATGTATGTGCCAGAGCCCCTTGCAAAGGAATTCTAGACACATACACCACTTTGTAGGTCTGGATTTACGTGGGTACTGAGGAATTGAATCCAGACCATCAGGCTTCTCAAAATAGTGCTTTTAACCACTAAGCCATCTTTCCAGCCCTCTGTTAAATCTCTGTATTGTTTGTTTTGTTTTTCTTTTCTTTTTTCTTTTTTCTTTTTTTTCAAGGTAGGGTCTCACTCGAGCCCAGGCTGACCTGGAATTGGCTATGTAATCTCAGGGTGGCCTTGAACTCACTGTGATCCTCCTACATCTGCATCCCAAGTGCTGGGATTAAAGGTGTGCAGGGTCTCCCTGCAGCCTAGGCTGACCTGATACTCACTCTGTAGCTCTAGGCTGCCCTTAAACTCACAGCGATCCTTCTACCTCAAGCTCGCCGGTGTAGCTAAGTTCCTTTTGCTTGAGTTACTTTGAGTTGGTTTGCTGTCACCTGAAACCATCCACATCTTGAGCCACAAGCCTGAGTCCCCAGGGTGTCAGTTACCTTGCCTGGCCCTCAACACCCCTCACCATCCCTCCTTGGTGCCCTCGGTTCCCACCCAGTTACTGTGCCGCCAGCTTCTACGTTTCTTAGCTCACAAACTCACCTCTGCTTCCTCACATGCTCCAATGGGAAGTTGAGTTTCCTCGGCTCTCGGGTCCCGATTTCCCCCACCACTGCTTCCCGGTTCTATCTCCTTCTCCCTGAACTCATTGGCAGAAGTGCCCCTCTGTGGGCCTTGCTCAAGGCTCTCCAAGAGGAACAGACTCAGAAGGCTCCAGGTTGGTGGTCCTCACTCATCAGAATCACCTGAGGAACTGGGAAGCTGGCAGTGCCCAGGTTGGCTGATGGCTGATTCTCTGCTGAACACCCTCTGTTCCCTCCAGGCTCCATCAGGAATGCTTCATGGGGAGTGTGGCATTTCTGAACCCCTGGAGCTGGGGCAGGTGGCTTGAGCATCTTCCATTTCTGGCTCAGCACTTTGGGATCTACATTTCCTGCTTCTTCTTCTTTTTAAAAATTTTAAACTATATTTTGTAGCCGGGTGTGGTGGCACATGCCTTTAATTCCAGCACTCAGGAGGCAGAGGTAGGTAGGAGGATCACTGTGAGTTCAAGGCCACCCTGAGACTACATAGCAAATTCCAGATCAGGCTGGGCTAGAGCAAGACCCTGCCTCAAAAATAAATAAATAGGGCTGGAGAGATGGCATAGCGGTTAAGCGCTTGCCTGTGAAGCCTAAGGACCCCGGTTCCAGGCTCGGTTCCCCAGGTCCCACGTTAGCCAAATGCACAAGGGGGCACACGCGTCTGGAGTTCGTTTGCAGAGGCTGGAAGCCCTGGCACGCCCATTCTCTCTCTCTCCCTCTATCTGTCTTTCTCTCTGTGTCTGTCGCTCTCAAATAAATAAATAAATAAATAATTTAAAAAATAAACAAACAAACAAACAAATAAATAAAATATTTTAGGGGCTAGGCGTGGTGGCGCATGCCTTTAATCCCAGCACTTGGGAGGTGAGGTAGGAAAACCACTGTGAATTTAAGGCCGCCCTGAGACTGCATAGTGAATTCCAGGTCAGCCTGAGCTAGAGCAAAACCTTACCTTGAAAAATCAAAACATTAAAAATTAAATATATATATATATTTGGGCCTGAGACATGGTTTAGTGGTTAAGGTGCTTGCCTGCAAAGCCAAAGGACCCAGGTTTGATTCCCCTGGATCCATGTAAGCCAGATGAACAAGGTGGTGCATGAGCCTGGAGTTTGTTTGCAGCAGCTGAAGACCCTGGCTCACCCATTCTCTTTTCTCTCTCTCTCTCTCTAATAAATAAATATTTTAAATATATATATATTTGTTTGAGGCAAGCCGAACAGACTGGCCTTTTTTTTATGTGAGAGAGCAAGAGAAAGTGAGGGAAAATTGGTGTGTCAGGGCCTCCAGCCACTGTAATAGAACTCCAGACACTTGCGCCACTTTGTGGGCATATGCAACTTTGCACACTTGTGTCACGTGTGTCTGGCTTATGTGGGACCTGGAGAGTCAAACATGGGTCCTTAGACTTCACAGGCAAGTGCCTTAACCACTAAGCCATCTCTCCAGTCTCCCCAATTTTTTTTTATTTAGGACTGAATAGCTGGCTTAGCGGTTAAGGTTCTTGCTGCCTGTGAAGCCTAAGGACCCAGGTTCAATTCCCCAGTAACCACGTAAAGCCAGATGTACAAAGTGGTACATGTATCTGGAATTCATTTGCAGCTACTAGAGGTCCTGATGCACCAATTCATTCCCCCCTCCCCCATATCTGCCTCTCTCTCTCAAATAAATAACTAAATAAAATATTTAAATTATTTATTTATTTATTTGCAAGCAGAGAGAGATAGAAAGGAGACAGAAAGAATGGATGTATGGTCCAAGGATCTCCAGCTGCTGCAAATGAACTCCAGATGCATGCACCACTTTGTGTATCTGGCTTTAGATGAATACTGGGGAATCAAACCTGAGTTACAGGTTTATTGCCTTAACTAATGAGCTATCTCTCCAGCCAGTACATTCTTCTCTTTCTTTCTTTCTTTCTTCCTCTCTTTACTTCATTCTTTCCTTATTTTTTAAAAAATATTTTTTTGCCGGGCGTGGTGGCGCACGCCTTTAATCCCAGCACTGGGGAGGCGGAGGTAGGAGGATCGCCGAGAGTTCGAGGCCACCCTAAGACTACAGAGTGAATTCCAGGTCATCCTGAGCCAGAGTGAGACCCTACCTCCAAAAACAAAACAAAACAACGCAAAAAAAAAAAAAAATATTTTTTTTAGGTAAGGTCTCTGTCTAGCCCAGGCTAACTTGAAATTCACTATGTAGTCTCAGGGTCACCTTGAACTCACAGTGATCTGCCTATCTCTGCCTCTGGCATGTTGGGATTAAAGGCGTGCACCACCATGCCCAGTTAAATATTTTTTTTTATTTATTCATTTGTGAGGAAGAGAAAGAAAAAGTATGGGCATGCCATAGCCTCTTGCCACACCAGACACATATGTCACTTTGTGGATAGGCTTTATATGGGTACTGGGGAAGTGAACCTGGCTGGCAAGCTTTGTAAGCAAACTCTTTTAACTGCTGAGCCATCTCTCCAGCCCCTTCCTTTCCTTCCTTAGCCACCATACCCTGCTGAGGCTGGCCTCCTGGTAGTCTGACAAAAGGAAACCAAGTATCAGACCCAGTGCTTCCCACTTCAAACATCTCTTGGCACTGAACACAAAACAGAGATCCTGTCACAGGACCATAGTTCTAAGCTTGGGGAGGCCCCCAGCAAGGCCCTTTACAGCCAAACATGCAGGGAAATGCAAGATCACACGGATACAGAGTCCACTGCTGGTTAAGACCATTGATGACTTTTCTCCCCCAACAGGCTGCACAGCTCCTTCCAGCACCATGACAGCTGGTCTCCAGGGAGGAGGCTCTCCGCTCAGCTCCAGCTTTATCTCTCAGGGACCTGCAGCCCAAGCATGTGCAGTCTTTAGCAACAGTATCTTATCATCTACTTCTGGTGGACAACCATGAGCCTTGGTTGGTTTTGGAGGTATCTTCTGGGCACAACCTTACCCATCCCCACAGGGTACTTCTTCCCAGACACTTTTTATTTTGTTTTGGGTTTGGTGTTTTTTTTTTTTGTTTTGTTTTGTTTTGTTTGTTTTGTTTTGTTTTTGAAGCAGGGTCTCCCTCTAGCCCAGGCTGACCTGGAACTCACTCTATAGTCCCAGGCTGGCCTTGAACTCAAAGTAATCTTCTTGCCCCTGCCTCCCAAGTGCTGGGATTAAAGGTGTATACCACCAAACCTGGCCACATTTTTAATTTTGATTAATCCTCCTCCAACCCTCTCCCTGCCTCCATCCCCCGTCCCCCACCTGCCATTTTTTTAAATGATTTCAAAGCTGCCAGGCATGAGGGTACACACCTGTAAGCCCAATCCTTGGTAGGCAGAGGTAGGAGGATTGCTGTGAGTGTGAGACCAACCTGAGACTACATAGTGAATTCCAGTCAGCCTGGGCTACAGCAAGAACCAACCTATCTCAATATATATTTCAAAGATGAATTTAAAAGTAATGGATTGATGTGCTTGACAGAGCAGAGGATATGAAAGTTATTAGGTTTGGCACTGAAAGAAATAAAAGTTGTAGGCCAGAGACCTGAGCCTGATTCAGCTGTGGGTGTTTGCGAGATGACCACTATTGAGATGGGTCAGCTGTTCTGCATTGGGACAGCAGAAGGAATGCTGTATGAGATCCTGCTCCTCAACGTTGGCCTTTCCCTACCTGAATTAGCAAATTTTGGTAGCCATGCCCACCCGGTCTTGGTTTTGGAAGCATGACAGATGCAGGAAAGAGAGGGTCATTGGATTTGCATCACAGTTGTTTGGAGATGGCCCCCTAGATAACGTGGAACAGGGTGAGAGTTCTTGCATGGAGCCATGAAGATGAACCATGGGGTCGCAGGGAAGAGCCCAACACTTTGGAGCTGCTGAGACTATGAGACACCCACCAAAGAAAGCTGCTTGCTCTGGCTTGGTTGGGTCTGCCCGGAAACGCAAGCAGAGGAGTAGACTCTGGAGCCCAGAGATTTTGCTGTGGGTCCCAGATGCTGGACATGGAGCTGCAAAGTTTGATGTTTGTCCTGGTGGTTTTCAATCTTGCATCAGTCTAATCTTTCCTTTACATGCCCAATTTCTTCTTTTTGAAGTGGGAATTATGTGTTGGAAGCATGTAGTGTGTGTTTTCATTTTACAGGGCTCATGGTTAAGAGACTGTTGAGTCTCAGATGAACAGTGAGAGTGTGAGGAACTGCATTGAAAGGAGGAACTTCTGCAGGTTTAAATACATTACCTCATTAAGGAGATACATACTCCTCCCACCTCTTTAGCAAATCTGTCACTGAGGGGTGGCTTTTTGTTCAAGTTTAAAAACAAAAAAAAGTCAGGTGTGGTGGTGCACACCTTTAATCCCAGCACTGGGGAGGCAGAGGGAGGAGAATCACTGTGAATTTGAGGCCTGCCTGGAACTGAAGAGTGAGTTCCAGGTCAGTCTTGGTTAGAGTGAGACCCTACCTCAAAAAAAACAAAAACAAAAACAAAAAGAAAGAAAGAAAGAAAGGAAGGAAGGAAGGAAGGAAGGAAAAACAAAGAAAAGCATTGGACCATACTGACCAACAGGTAACCCTGCAGTCAAATTACAACACAGAAAGTTCTAGACCCAGGGTATTGCTCTGCCGAGCTGGTTTGGCAGTGGCATGAGAGCATTATATTTCTTGCCAGGCACACACCTGTCGTGATATTCTGCGCTAAAGAACAATTTCTGACCCTACTGCTCCCTCACTAGCTCTTAGCTAAGAGTATAGACTTCTGTTTAGGGTCTTTCAAACACTAACCAATTCATATGCTCCCCAACATAAGAGCCAAACTGAAGGGACAAGAGCTGGCAGAGCTCTCTACCCTTTGGCTACCACTAGCCAAAGCACCATCTCTCTCCAAGGTGCCCACAGCTCCTCCCCGTCTGTTCTCAGGTTCCCTCTGGCCCGAGGCGGCCCCTACCATACCCTGCCACACACTGACCCAACGTGCCCTCTGGCAGGTCTAGCCCAGGCTGATCTGGAACTCACTGTGTAGTCCCAGGGGCTAGCCTTGAAATCATAAGGATTCTCCTACATAGCTCTTGCTTCCCAGAGTGCTGGGATTAAAGGAATATGCCACCATACCTGGCTCCCGTTTGGGGACTTCTGCTACTACTGACCTGATCTCCTCTCCCATCTACAACACAATGCTTCCTGTAACTTCCATTTCTTCCCACTCAGCCAGGGTGAGAGGAACAGGGGTCACGATCTGCCACCGTAGCTGTTAATGTGAAACTATTTGATGTGCCCTCAGGGCTGGCAGGTGGAAAAGGCTGGACTGGGTGAGGCAGGGATTGGGAGGGGGGAGTCACTGTGCTTCCTGGAAGGGACGAGCTCAACCAGCCCACAAGGGAGCATGATGGGGTTAAAAATGGTAGCAAACTAGGGCCTGGCCAGGCTCCTGTACCAAACCTCCACCACCACCCCAACACACACACACAGGGACTTGTTTATTTAATTGTCATTCATTTCCCCATTCTGAGTTCATTCTGGGCATAGACCAAATGATTCCGAGATAAGAAACTGTCTAAACTGACTAGATCGCATTGTAAAACACCCTCTGACCTTCGACAGCTCCCTGGTCTCCACTTCCTTGAGCCCTGGCCCTCCTGGGGTAAACCAAATATTAGTGATAATAAAAGCAGCCTGCCTTTCATGATGCTCAGTATGTAGGGGACGCTGACAAGCATACTTCCCGTGCGTCAGCTCACATAACTCTGCACTAGCAGGAAATTGAGGTCTCAAGGGGATAAGCCACCTGCCCATAGTGGCAGCCAGGAAGTACAGAGCCCTGACCCAATGCCTACCCTCCCAACACACACACACACACACACTCCATTCTCCAATCTGAACTCAGAAGCCCTTTCCCAGGCACACCCACCTCCACTCTCATCTAACACCTGAGGAGACCCCAGCTCTGGGGTGAGAGGTCAGTTTGAGATCAAACGGATTCTTTTCATCAGGGTGGCTTGTAAAGAGCTGGGGATCCTGCCCTAACTGTCCTTCAAGGCCATACTTGGAAGAGCAAAGGGGGAGGATCCAAAAGCTCTGGGTTTGGTGGTACACACCTGTAATCCCAACATTAGGGAGACTAAGGTAAAGTCTGGAGTTCAAGGCCAGCCTGGGCTTCATGTTTAGACTGAGGCCTCAAAACAACATGTCAGGCATACTGTGTGGTAGAGATGGGTGGGATGAAGGGGACAGGTGGCCACAGGGACTAGTGAGACTATGGTGGCCCTCAGGAGCAGGCAGTCAGGCCACTGGGGTTTAGGTTGCAGGCCGGGTCTTCTTGGGTCCCTCAGAAGGATGTGTTAGCTCCAGGACTCCCCTCGAGAATTTGGCCTGAGTAGTTTTTTGTTTGTGCCTTGGTTTTGTGTTTTGTTTTTCTACACTGGCTCACACTCAGTGATCTCTGCCTCTCGAGCGAGCGCTTGGATTAAAAGCTTGCACCACCACCACTACCGCTGGCTTCTGCCTGCTTTTTTTTTATTGGCAAGGAGAGAGAGAAGGGGGAGGGGAGAGGGAGAAGAGGGAGAATGAATTTGTGTGCCAGGGCTTCTAGCAGCTGCAAATAAACTCAAGATACATTCACCACTTTGTGCATTGGTGTATCTGGCTTTACGTGGGTACTGGGGAATTGAACCTGAGTCCTTAGGCTTTGCAGGCAAGTGCTTTAACCACTAAGCCAAAGCCATCTCTCCAGCCCTGTTTTTCTTTTTCTTTCTTTTTTCTTTTCTTTTCTCTTTTCTTTTCTTTTTTTCTCTTTTCTTTTCTTTTCCCTTCCTCTTTCTTTCTTTCTTTCTTCCTTCCTTCCTTCCTTCCTTCCTTCCTTCCTTCCTTTCTTTCTTTCTTTCTTTCTTTCTTTCTTTCTTTCTTTCTTTCTTTCTTTCTTTCTTTCTTTCTTTCAACAGGATCTCACTCTAGTCCTGGCTGGACTTGAACTGGACTTGAACTCACAAGGATCCTCCTATCTCAGCCTCAAGGGAAGGCTGAAGAAAATCTTCCTAGGAGCCTCATGGGCTTGGGACCCACTAGGGTCTCCTAGCTTCCCTGTGTGGCCCAGGGAGGAAAGCAGCTCCTGGTCTCTGTTGCTAAGAGAAGGGCAGAGATCAAAGACTGCTTCCTGAGCCAGGCAAGCTTACTGGGTGTTCTTACTATGGGATTCCCACTCATGGAACTTGCTAGCTTGTGGTAGGAGCAATTATAGCACATGTGTCTAAAACCAACTGAGTCATTTTTGCCCAGGCCTAGACCCTGTCTTGACATACAGGAACCACTAGATGAATGTCGGCTATTTCCCATTAAAATTCTATGGACGTGGAGAACCAAGTGTGGTGGTGGAGTTCATTTGCAGTGGCTGGAGGCCCTGGCGCGCCCATTCTCTCTCTGTCTCTCAAACAAATAAAATAAGATAAAATAATTCTGAAGCCGGGCATGGTGGCATATGCCATTAATCCCAGCACTCGGGAAGCAGAGGTAGGAGGATTGCTGTGAGTTCAAAGCCACCCTGAAAGTACATAGTTAATTCCAGGTCAGCCTGGGCCAGGGTGAGACCCTAACTCGAAAAACCAAAAAATATAATAATAATAATTTTGGGGCTGGAGAGATGGCTTAGTGCTTAAGGCACTTGCCTGCAAAGCCAAAGGACCTAGGTTTGATTCCCCAGGACCCACATAAGCCAGAAACACAAGGTGGCATATGTGTCTGGAATTCATTTGCAGCAGCTGGAGACCCTGGCATGCCCATTCTCTATCTGCCTCTCTCTCAAATAAATAATAATAATAAAATTTTAAAAAGGGGAGACTGCAGAAGATGTCTTAGTGGTTAAGGTGCTCACCTGCAAAGCCAAAGGACCCTTGTTCGATTCCCCAGCACCCACGTAAGCCAGATGCACAAGGAGGTACATGCATCTGGAGTTCTTCTAAAGTAGCTGGAGGCCCTGGCATGCCCATTCTCTCACACTCTCTCTACCTCTTTCTCTCTCTCTCTCGAATAAATAAATAAATAAAATATATTAAAAAAAAGAATTCTGAAAGTCTTTTGAGACCCCAACATAGAGCAAGACAAGACATCTGGATGATAGCAGGATCAACAGAGGCTAACCTTCTAGATGATTCTCTGACACCTGAATGGGACATCAGCCAAGATGCTTTCCCTCCTTGTACTGTGTGTGTGCACAACCACACACACACACACACACACACACACACACACACACGGCATATTAACACAGGCTCATCAGTTAAGAGCACTTCCTGTGGAAGTGTGAGGGCCTGAGAGACCTCTCAAGTGGTTGAAGTTCTGTCCCGGCCACGGCAGGCCGGCATACGTGGTACTGCGTGGGCGCATACACACGCATACAGCTTAGCACACACACCATCCAGACAAGCAAAACACTGTATTTTCCTTTTATTTAAAAAAATTTATTTTCAAGGTAAGGTCTTAGTCCATCCCAGGCTGACCTGGCATTCGCTCTATACTACCAGGCTGGCCTCAGACTCACTGCCATTCTCCGATCTCTGCTTTCCATGCACTGGGATCAAAGACATGTGCCACCACGCAGCTCAAGGGTTAAAGGCACTTGCTTGCAAAGCCTGATAGCCTGGGTCTGATTTTCCTAGAACCCACCTAAACCCAGATGCACAAAGTGGGGCATGTGTCTGGAGTTTATTTGCAATAGTACCAGGCCTCGGCATGCCCATTCTCATTCTCTCTCACTGTCTCTCTCCCTCTCTCTCTCCTCTCTCTCCACATATATATATATGTATATGTATATGTATATGTATATGTATATGTATATGTATATGTATATGTATGTGTGTGTGTGTGTGTGTGTATGTATGCATATATATATGCATACATACACACACACACACACATTTGGTTTTTAAGGTAGGGTCTCACTCTACCACAGGCTGACCTGGAATTCATTATATAGTCTCAGGCTAACCTTGAACTCACAGTGATCCTCCTACCTCTGCCTCTGCTTCCCGAGTGCTAGAATTAAAAGTGTGTGCCACCACACACATTTTTTTGTTTGTTCGTTTATTTGTTTTGTTTTTTTGGTTTTTCGAGGTAGGATCTCACTCTAGCCCAGACTGACCTGGAATTCACTATGTAGTCTCAGGGTGGCCTCAAACTCATAGTGGTCCTCCTACCTCTGCCTCCCAAGTGCTGAGATTAAAGGCATTTTTTTTAATATATAAAATAATTTTTTTTCGAGGTAGGGTCTCATTCTAGCCCAGGCTTACCTGGAATTTTCTATGTAATCTCAGGATGGCCTGGAACTCATGATGATCCTCCCACCTCTGCCTTTGAAATACTAGGGAAAAAAGGGCATGTGCCACTACACCAAGCTCTAAAATTCTTTTTTTGTTTTTCTTCTTTTTTAGTTAATCTTTTTTAAATTTTATTTATTTTTGGTTTTTTTATTGACAACTTCCACAATTATAAACAATTATCCCGTGGTAATTCCCTCTCTCCCTCCACTTTGCCCTTTGAAACTCCACTCTCCATCATATCCCCTCCTCTTTTTAAAAAATATTTTATTTTTATTTATTTGAGAGAGAGATACAGAAATAGGCAGGTAGAGTGAGAGAAAGAATGGTTGCATCAGAGCCTCCAGCCACTGCAAAAAAACCTCCAGATGTGTGCGCCCCTTTGTGCATCTGGCTTACGTGGGTCCAGGGTACTTGAACCTGGGTTCTTTGGCTTTGCAGGCAAGTGCCTTAACTGCTAAACCACCTCTCCAGCCCTAAAATTCTTTTTTGGTAGGGTCTGGGTTGAAGAACAATGTTGCATTGTATTCATTTGGATAAATTTTGACTTCACAACTGATTCAAATAAAATATTTGCTTAAAAATTATTAAAAAAAAAAAAGCTTGGGGGCAAAACCAGTTTTGAATAAAATATTTGTTGAAAGCCAGGCGTGGTGGCGCAAGCCTTTAATCCCAGGACTCGGGAAGCAGAGGTAGAGATCGATGTGAGTTCGAAGTCACCCTGAGACTACATAGTGAATTCCAGGTCAGCCTGAGCTAGAGTGAGACCCTACCTCGAAAAACAAAACAAAACAATATTTGTTGACAGATAAAAAAGAAAGTTTGGGTGAATGGGGCTGTGGATGTGTAGCTCAGTTAACACAGTGCCTGCCTGAGATCCCACCAGCAACGAATCTACACCCCCAACACTCAAGCGGTGGAGGTTTAGAAATTCAAGGTCATCCAGGTAGCTGGCCTACCTGAGGCCCTGTAAGATTTCTTTCTTGGAAGAAATTTTGGATTGAGGCAAACAGGCCTTTCTCATTGGGGGAAGACAGTGCGGGCCAAGAGCTACCTGGGGCCCAGCTGTGACCTGGGCTGGGGGCGGGGTGGGGAGCTCAGGGACTCTCGCCTCCCCCTCCTCCTCCAAGGGGCCCAGCCCCAGCCCGGTCAGTGGGCCTGAGAAGGGGAAAAGGGGACAGGGCGGAGAGAAGCAAAGGGAAACACAGCCTTTAACTGTCCCCCACTCCAGCCCTGCACCCCACCCATTCAAGACGAATCCAAAGGCGGCGGGGCTTCCAGGGGCCCCGTGGGCGTGGTGATGGGCGGTGTCCGAGTTCCCCACGTGTCCAAGGCGGGTGGGTGTGGGGGGAGGGGGAGACAGGAGATCCCAGGGGGGCCCCGCGGCGAAGTCGCGTCCCGGGTGCCGGGGACCCTCGTGGGCTCGGAGGTCGGGTCTCCGCCCCACCCCCGGGGTCCGAAGCGCCCGGGCCGGAGCAGGGTGCGCCGCCCCTGCCCCGGGGTCCGTAGGGTTAACGCACCTGGGCCGCCGCCCCTGCGGCCCCTCCTCCTCCTCCTCCTCCTCCTCCTCCTCCTCCGGCCTCCGGGAAGGGGAGCGCGCGGGCGGGGGCGCGGCCCGGCCTTCGCCCGCCGTCCCCAGCCGCGGCGCCCCGAGCTGCCCGCCGCGCGCCCCGCTCCGCCGCTCCGGCCCGGGCCGCCATGTCTCTGTGGTGAGTGCGGGTCCTCGGGACCCGGGGGGACCGGGGTGGGGCGCGGGCACCCTTGGCCTTCTGCCCCCCTCCTTCCCGGGGCGCACGCGGGATGAGAGATGCCCGCCGTGCGTCCCGGCACCGGCCTCAGTTTCCCCGGGCCAGCGCCGCGCGCGGGGGCCCCGAGCTGCGGCAGGTGAGCGGCGGGGGCCCCCCGGGGCGCACGCCGGCCAGGCTCCGGGACGCCCCGCGCGCGCCCCTCTTCGCCCGTCCCCTCGTCCGTCCGTCCGTCCGTCCCGGGCTCTCCTTCCCGGCGAGCTCAGCCTCCTGCCCGCCCGCCCTCCACCTGGACCCCTGGCCTCCCTTCCCGGGCTTCTCTCTTACAAATGGAGCGGGCGGGCGGAGGGCGAGCGCACCGGGAGCCGGAGACCTCGCCGCGGCCGCCCCGGGCTGGCACTGCTCCCTACCCGCACTCTTGACTCACACCCCCGGGGCTGGGACGTGCGCTTTCTCCGGAATCCCCAGGGCTGGAGGACTGAAGCCGGAGTCCTCTGTTCCCCTTCCCTGGAGGGTCTAGCTTTGGGTCACACCGCCCAGCACGGTACCTGAGGTGACCCCTGTCTTCCTCCAACCTGGTGCCCAGGAAATCTCACTGAATGGGGCTCAATCTTCATTCACTCTGGGTGCCTGGCTTGAGGCTCCCATGGCGTGTCTACGGGCTCCCCACACCTCCTGTCTTGGAGGTGAGCAACATCTCCTTGCCGTCGCAGCTCTGAAAGGCTACCCCGCCCGACTGCTTAACCCCCCCTACCCCATTAGCTGAGGAGAGGAGGTTCCTAGGGGTCAGGGCCCAGTACCGTCCCCCCCCCCACCTCAGGTGGGACTCTTCTAGGAAGGGCTCAAATTTCTATTTCTGAAATGGGTAGGGTGGGGTTACCTGGGCTGGGAGGGCCTAGAGTGGAGGGTCTAGGAATGTGTAAATGTGTTTTCCCAGGGCTGGGTATCTCTGGGGGTAAGAAAACACTAGTCCATGTGGAGGGGCTGTCCCCTGCTAACCTTAAATCCCTAGTGCATCCCCCACAATGTCACTACCCCCAGACTGCTGTCCCTCCCAATGACCTTAGTTCAGTCACCTAGTGATATTGCTTTACTTTCCCCCTGGGGCTGCACCCAAAAGTGAAAGGTGGGCTGGAGAGATAGCTTGGCGGTTAAGGTTCTTGCCTGAAACGCCAAAGGCCCCAGGTTCAGTTCCCCAGTATCCACGTAGAGCTAAATGCACAAGGTGGTGCATGCATCTAGAGTGCATTTGCAGTGGCTAGAGGCCCTGGTGTGCCCATTCTCATTTTCTTTCTTTTTCTCTCTATCTGCCCGCCCCTCTTTCTCAAAAAAAATTTTTTTTCTTTTCTTTCTTTATTTGAGAGCGACAGAGAGAAAGAGACACAGAGAGAGAGTAGGTGTGCCAGGGCCTCCAGTCACTGCAGACAAACTCCAGACGCGTGCGACCCCTTGTGCATCTGGCTAGTGGGTTCTGTGGCATTGAGCCTCGAACCAGGCTCCTTAGGCTTCACAGGCAAGCGCTTAACCACCAAGCCATCTCTCCAGCCCTCTTTTTGGTTTTTTCAAGGTAGGGTCTCTCTCTAGCCCATGCTAGATCTGGAATTCACTATGTAGTCTCGGGCTGGCCTCAAACTCACAGTGATCCTTCTAACTCTGCTGGGATTAAATGTGTGCGCCACCATGCCCAGCTGTTTCCCTCTTGAGTCAAAGTCATTTGACCTGGAAGTGGCCAGTAGTTGATTCCTCAATGTTTTGATTTGGTAGCCATCTGAGCACTCAAGAAGCAGAGTCCACTGTTACTTCTGGGAACCCCTTGCCCTGCAGGAGGGATCTCAGAGTGTCATTTCATCCTCTCCTCCCCCCCCCTATTCTCCTCCTCTAGGAAGAGGACCCTCTACAAGAGCGTGTGCCTGGCCCTGGCCCTCCTGGTGGCTGTGACTGTATTCCAGCGCAGTCTGACCCCCAGTCAGTTTTTGCAGGAGCCTCCACCATCCACACTGGAGCCTCCAAAAACGGGACACCTGGTGAATCCTAACAGCTTCTGGAAGAGCCCAAAGGATGTAGTAGCCCCCACCCCAGTGACCTCTTGGGGGCCCCAGACCTGGGATGTGACCACGACTAACTGTTCAGCCAACTTCAACCTGACCCGCCAGTCCTGGTTCCAGGGCTTAGAGCCACATTTCCGGCAGTTTCTGACCTATCGCCACTGCCGGTACTTCCCCATGTTGCTGAACCACCCAGAGAAGTGCGAGGGTGACGTCTATCTGCTGATAGTGGTCAAGTCGGTCATTACGCAGCACGACCGCCGCGAGGCCATCCGTCAGACCTGGGGCCGAGAGTGGGAGTCGGTGGACAGGGACAGGGGAGCAGTGCGTACCCTCTTCTTGCTGGGCACAGCCTCGAAGCAGGAGGAGCGGGCCCACTACCAGCAGCTGCTGGCCTACGAGGACCGCCTCTATGGTGACATCCTGCAGTGGGACTTCCTTGACAGCTTCTTCAACCTGACCCTCAAGGAGATCCACTTCCTCAAGTGGCTTAACATTTACTGCCCCAATGTCCCCTTCATCTTCAAAGGCGATGACGATGTCTATGTCAACCCTACCAACCTGCTCGAGTTTCTGTCTGACCGGCAGCCGCAGGAGAATCTGTTCGTGGGCGATGTCCTGCAGCACGCGCGGCCCATCCGCAAGAAAGAAAACAAGTACTACATTCCCACCATCCTCTACAGCAAGACCACCTACCCGCCCTACGCGGGTGGCGGGGGTTTCCTCATGGCGGGCCAACTGGCCCGGCGCCTGCATCACGCCTGTGACACCCTGGAACTCTACCCTATCGATGACGTCTTCCTGGGCATGTGCCTGGAGGTGCTAGGGGTGCAGCCCACGGCCCACGAGGGTTTCAAGACCTTCGGCATCTCTCGGAACCGCAGCAGCCGTATGAACAAGGAGCCTTGCTTTTACCGTGACATGCTCGTGGTGCACAAGCTGCTGCCCGCTGAGCTGCTGGCCATGTGGGGGCTGGTGCACAGCAACCTCACCTGCTCCCGCAAGCTCCAGGTGCTCTGACGTCACTGGGCCACCAGGGCACGGGGCCTCGCGTCCCCAGGGTCCAGGGAGGTTGGAGATGCAGTGCGTGGGCATAACCCTTGGTGCCCTGTGGGAGGTGAAGGGTTTGGGCTTCCTGTGCCCCTGGGTGTGGTGTGGGGTACAGGGAGCCGGAGATGGAGTCCCGGAAATTCCCAGAAATCAAGACCCAGGAACAATTGGAGCTATCCAGACTAGAGGTCATCTGATGAGCCAGGTCCCTCGCCCAGACCTCTCTGACCTGGTGGGAGGCCCTGGTGGCCTCTGAAAACATTTGCTCAGGTACCTGGGCTAGTTGTGGCCCTCGTGAGTCTGCGGCTGCACCTTCACAGAGAAGTCTCTTGGGGGCCAGGTGGCTCTTGTGCAGGCTCACAGGCGTCTCACTGTCCCCCGTGCCCAGATATCCTGGTAGAGGAGCCCAGCAGGCTCTCAGCACAGCCCCAGGCCTGCCTGGAGTCAGCCTCTGCTCCTCGGGGCCAGGCTCCTGGCTGCACCACCAGCCGCTCTGTCTACCTCAGTGTTCCTCTGAACCTCAGCGTGGGCTACAGCCCCACCCCACCCTACTCCCTAACAAGGGCAGAAGAGCAGTGCTCCTGGCCCCCCTAGTTGTGGGACTTGCCTGATCATAGCCTGAGTCCAGATCTCTCCCCTTGCACCCCACTGAGGCCAGCGCTCTGGCTAGAAACCCATCTAGCCCTGGAAGTAGACATTCTCTATTACTGTGAAGTTTATTTATGAAGAATCTTAGGAAGAATCGGAGGGACCGGGCCTCAGGAGGTGGTGGGCCCTCCTCCCTTCCCTGCTCGTTACCCCAGCACCCCGTCCTGTACTGAGCACCCCCTGCCCTTCCACCCACACCCCTGCTTCTCCAGGGCCTGTGCAGGGCAGCATTTCCCCTGTGAAGGAATCAATCCGGGCCATGGGAGTGGCTACAGAAGGATGTCATCTCAAAAATGGAGACATTTATTTTCTCAATAAAATGGGATTGGTTACTGGAGCTAATCTGAGAGAGCTGGTTTTCTTTGGGTTTGGTTTTGGCTGGTAGGTGCATAAGAACCCCTAGAGGGGACTTGGAGATGTGCACTGAGATTAACATGGGGCGGGGATAGTAAAAGGCTTCCAAGCTTAGTACCCATTTGTTCTAAGGTTCCTGTGAGGACAACTGATGTCCTGACCCAGGTTTGTCAGAGAGCAAGGTTCGAGTTGGCCCTAAGGCTAGTGTTTGTGTAGGTGAGATGTCGGGAGGCTAATGGGCTCCCTGATGTCTTACTCAGCCTGGAAGTACTGAGGTTGGATGGGGCCCAGGGTGCAGAGGAAGCATGATTGTCTTCAGGGAGCTTGACCTGTCCCATTTCCTTCAGGGGAGGGTGCTACTACCCTGGGGCAGTAGTAGTGAGCAAGTTGGCAGCTCCCTAGCTGTGTCCAGCTCAGGAGGGCCCACCATGGGCCCCACTGTCCAGGTCCAAATCCCCGGGAAGAAAAAGAAGAGGGTATTGCTATTTCTCCCTAACATGTGGCTTCCCACGCCTCTCCTTGTCATCCAGCTCCATTATGTGCACAGCTCAATGCAAAATGCAGGACCTGGTTCTCAATTATAATTTGAACAGCGCAGCGCCCTCGTGAGAAGTCAGGCCCTGCTGTGGACTGCAGAAGGCTGAGGGGTCTCAGGGCATGTGTTCCCAGGGCTCATACAGTAGCACAGGGACACCCGGGAAACGGAGGTGGAAGAGCCACTCACTGCACGTTGGCCAGATGGAGCAGGATGAGAAACATGGCTCTCACCAAGAGTATGGCTGTCAACCCAGTGGCTCGTAAAACAAAGGAAAGGGGCCAGGTGTGGTGGCAAAAGCCTTTAATCCCAGCAGAGGTAGGAGGAGCACTGAGAGTTCGAGGCCACCCTAAGACTACATAGTGAATTCCAGGTCAGTCTGGGCTAAAGCAAGACACTACCTCATAAAAGAAAGAAAGGGGCTACGCAAGACAGGAAAACTCCCTCCAATGCTCCCATCCAAGTCATCTTGTGCAAACAAGGGTTTCAAAATGTGTAGAGTGTCCAGTCCAGACTGGTCAGTCAGGTTCTCTCTGCAAGAGTGCCTTACTCTTTAGAAAGTGGTCCGGACTGGTCCACGTCTGAGCTGAGGCTCACTGATTAGCTGTGGCCCTTAGTGTCAGGCACATTCTCTGGAGACTGCCCTTAGCTTGCATCCCAGCGAGTGGGACAGTTGTGTTTTTAACTCTGTGGTGACTATGAACCTTGCATGTCTGTCTGAATCAGCCATGAAAGCATAAAGCAGGCATGATCCTTGCAGGTCCCCTTCCCATCACCTGACCAATGTTTACCTCACTTGGTGGCCCCCAGTAAAGGTGTTTCCAGTCTGGGTGCTTTCTGTAGGAGACTTATCAGAGTGAATCAGATGGGGACCTTAGGATGTTGGGAGACGCAGTCCCAGTCCAGGTGTCCCAGGCAGGAGAGAAATGTCAGCATGGGCATATGGCCCCAAAGCTCCCCCTGCCCAACTACTGCTTCTTTAGCAGAAAAGGGACTCCAAAGAGGGGGGCTGGGACCTGGGAGGAGATGTGTCAGGGGTGGCTACCTGGGCCAGCCGGAAGGATGCACAGTCCAGATGCCTCCAGCCTGCCACAGCCCTCAGCCACTCTACTCTGCTGATCTTGGCCACCTCCTAGGGGTACCACCTGAGTCCCCAGCCCCTTCCATCCAGGGTACCTCTGAAGACACCCCTTACATTTCTAGATTTCACTTTGATCACTTTGGGAAATGGGTGTGAAGCCTGTTCTGGAAGATTCAGGCACTTACACTAAAGTCTTGCTTCTTGGTATAGAGAGATGTGTGCAATCACAAAAGTCACATCTGACACCCTATAACAAAAGACAGATTATCAAGAAAAGACTAACAGTTTACTTAAACGGTTTTTGTTGTTGTTGTTGTTTGTTTGTTTGTTTTTTGGGTTTCGAAGTAGGGTCTTAATTCTAGCCTAGGTTTGACCTGGAATTCACTATGTAGTCTCAGGCTGGCCTTGAACTCACAGTGATCCTCCTGCCTCAACCTCCCATTTTCAATTAATCAGTTTTTTTTTAAATATTTTTTATTTATTTATTTTTTAAAATTATTTATTTGAGAGCGACAGACACAGAGAGAAAGACAGATAGAGGGAGAGAGAGAGAATGGGTGCGCCAGGGCTTCCAGCCTCTGCAAACGAACTCCAGACGCGTGCGCCCCCTTGTGCATCTGGCTAACGTGGGACCTGGGGAACCGAGCCTCAAACCGGGGTCCTTAGGCTTCACAGGCAAGCGCTTAACCGCTAAGCCATCTCTCCAGCCCTAATTAATCAGTTTTGGAAGGAAGAAGTCTTCAGGAATGAAAGTCCAAAGACCAGGGAAGATGTCGTTTTCATGATTTCGAGGAAGTAGACTGAGTGGAGGAGACCCTTGAGGCCTGTCGTTTAGATTCCTGACCTGTTTAAATAGCATTCCTACCCCAGGCACACAGCAGGACCCTCTGAAATGAGTCCCCAAGGGAAAAGGGAAAGAGTGACCTTCCTAGGTTATATGGCTTGCTGTGGGGGAGGGGTACTCTTCTTTCCCTGTTCAAATGCCAGATTTTTGAGATTTTCTGGTAATGATAATAGGGTGGAACCCATTCGAAACACCTGCTGCTCTGTTAGGCTTTTACAGGTTTATGTAATTTGATTTTAGCTCAGGATACAAACAGGTTCATATTTGGTTTTGTTCGTTAACTATCCCACCCTTTTAAAGACCGTTACAGGCCAAAAAAAAAAAAAATAAATAAAAATAAAATTAAACCCAAACAGCCTCTTGGAACTCATTCCCAAAGTATTTTAAGATTGCCCAGTCTAAGCAGGTATGTCCAGCTGTTCTCCCCGGACCCACACGGGGCGCGGTTGAGCAGCCCGCTCGGCACTAAAGCCCTCTCCAGCGCAACCTTCCCAAAGAGCAGCGGGTTTCTGAGTGTACTGGGTCTTCTGAACCCCATAAACTCCCTAAGCTCCCGGTGCCCTACAGAAGCAACTCCCAAGCCTCTGAGGACGGTGGATTTCAGCCCCTAACATGTTTTGGAGTGCTGGTGTGGGGGGGAGTGGGGCTGTCCTCCCCGGCCACCAGCTCTGCATTCCAAGGGGACTTGAAAGGGGGCACCCTTTGTCCAGCCCCAAAAAGTGCCCTTCCCCAGAGTGAGGGTGTCCACTGGGCCACATTTGCATAACTAAAGGGGACCACTCAAGGAATCCTACCCTTAACAAAGGAAGCCTGTTCCCAGGTGGTGTGCTGAGGCCACAAAGCTGAGGAGTCCTGGGAAGCTTCTGGAAAGGAAGCAATGGAGGCCCCAGAGCAGGATCCCACAGCTGTTGTGTGACAGGGCTTGCCTGGAACCCTGTGTTCCCAATCTCACTCCTTCTCATCTCAGAGCTTCCGTCCTCCATTTTCTTCCAAGTTTCTTAGTGGTGAATAGGGGTGGGGGGGAGAGGGGAGCACAAACAAGAATGCCCAGGACGAACACAAACAATATGCCCAATCAGTGATTGGAAATCTGGTATCTGGGGACTCCCAGCAGGGTTAGCACCATGAAAACAATTACAGATGATTATTCATATATTAAAAAAATTTTTTTGTTCATTTTAATTTACTTATTTGAGAATGACAGAGACAGAAGGAGGCAGAGAGAGAGAGAGAGAGAGAGAGGGAGGGAGGGAGGGAGGGAGGGAGGGAGAGAGAGAGAGAATGGGCGCGCCAGGGCTTCCAGCCACTGCAAACGAACTCCAGATGTGTGCAGCCCCTTGTGCATCTGGCGAACGTGGGTCCTGGGGAACCGAGCCTTGAACCGGGGTCCTTAGGCTTCACAGGCAAGCGCTTAACTGCTAAGTCATCTCTCCAGCCCTATTCATAGATTTTAAAGCAAAGGTTTTCTGTGGCAGTAAGGCCCTGGCATATGTCTGCTCCCAAGCCATGTTCGTTGTCTTTGAGCCGTTTCCCACCTACTTTTTCTGAGGTCTGCGAACTGCCCAGTCTGGGAAAGCTTCGATTGACTTCCTCCTGTGGAAAAACCAGTTTGCCTTCGCTTGCAACTCAATTCCTGCGCTCTGTAAAAATGTGTGCTGTTGGACGTCTTTATCCAGTGACAGCATCCGCTAGTCCCGGGGTATTAGTAACTTAAGTCCCTAACACATGCTCATTTTTGTGTTTGAATTTGTTTTCTTGAAAACTAAACGATGTTTTCACATTAAAATAAACACATTATGGGGTAGGGTTAACTTTTTGCATATATTTCTGAGACTAAACTAAATCACGGGATCAATTTAACGCCCTCTGTAGGGCCTTCAAGGTGAGCCTTAGTTCTTAATGGCGTCTGAGTCCCCTGAGAGTTTTTGTTTTGTTTTAATATTTTATTTTACTTACTTGAAAGAGTGCGAGAGAGAATATAGGTGTACCAGGGCCCCAGCTGCTGCAAACTTACTCGACACATGCGCCACCTTGTGCAACTGGCTTACATGTGTACAGGGGAATCGAACGTAGGTCCTTTGACTTTGCAGGCAAGCGCCTTAACCTCTAAGCCATCTCTCTAGCCACCACCCCCCCCACACACACACCTGCGCTATTTTTCCCCCTGAGAATTTTAAAACAATACTTCGACCCAGGCCACAATCCAGGCGGCTCGCTAGTGGGCACGGGCGCGGGGCCGCTAAGCCCTCCAGGGGCCTGGGCCCGAAGCATGCCGCGGGCACGCCGGGGCGGACGGGTGACCAATCAGAAATCGCCCTGAGCGTTCGATTTTTCCGCCCGCGGCTGCACCAATCCTGCTGCACGGGTCTCTGTCGTCCAGGGCATCGGGAGCCCTTGAGCATACTGGGAGGTGGCGCTTGCTAGATCCTGGGGACCTGCAGGGCGTGCGTCCCGGCCCAGTGGTCTCCAAGCAGGACCCATTAGCCCGCCGCGCCGCGCCGGCGGGCGAGGACGGCGTGAGCTCGGCGTGGCCGCAGACCCCCGGGGAGGGTTCCTAGGCGCGGCCCAGGGACCTGCGCAAGCCCAGGAGTGGGCCCAGAGCGCCCCCTGCTGACCGGAGACACAGGACACTTGAGGGCGCACGGACTCAGCCTGTCAAGGGTACCCCAGTCATCAATGCGACCTGAGAACCACCCCAAACTGGTAGCCGGAACTGACCCCCAACAGTGACACCAAAGGGGTTCTTACTCATAGACTGAGCAAGGAAGACCGCCATTGTGACCAGAGGTTTTAGAGGAAATGGTCCAGCTCCAGCAGTAACCCTCACCCCAGGTTCTGCACCAATCCCAATTTGCCATCTTGAGTAGTGGTGGGAGTTGGAGAAATAAATGGTTTAGCGGTTAAAGCGCTTGCCTGCAAAGCCAAAGGACCCAGGTTCAATTCCCCAGGACCCACTTAAGCTAGATGCACAAGGGGGCACATGCATCTGGGGTTTATTTGTATCAGCTAGAGGCCCTGGCACTCCCATTCTCTCTGTCTCTCAAATAAATAAACAATAAAAAAAAATTTTAAATAGTAATGGTGAATAAACTAGGCTTGGTGGCGCATGCCTTTGAAGCACTCCTTTAATCCCAGAATTTGGGAGGCAGAGGTAGAAGAATGGCTGTGAGTTCAAGGCCAGCCTGCAACTACAGAGTAAGGTCCAGGTCAGCCTGGGCTAGAGTAAGACCCTACCTCGAGAAAACCAACTCCCCCTTCAAAATAATAATAACAATAATAATAATGTAGCCATATTGCTAAAAGGGACCAACTGACCCTCAAATCCATCTTCAGAGTATTGACAACATAAGTTTTAGGTTTAAATATAGGAGGGTGTGGTGTGCATGCCTTTATTCCCAGCACTCAGGAGGCAGAGGTAGTAGGATTGCCATGATGACTTCAAGGCCACCCTGAGACTACATAGTGAATTCCAGGTCATCCTGGGCTAGAGTGAAACCCTACCTTGAAAAACCAATAAACAAATAAATGAAGAATTGGGTCGGGGAGGGTAGAAGATATGCATAATTCAGCAGTTCTGGTCCAAGTGAGGTCTGGCTGATCATTGTCACAGTTCTAGTTGAGCATGGTGGACAAAAGAAGTCCTTATCCTGTCATTGCTTGAAAGGATCAATCCTGTTCCTACAGGATGGTCACTTGGCTCCAGGGTGTAATCCAGCCTTCCTGGATAATTACCCTTATCTGCAGGCTGGTTGGTTCTGTTCATCCTGGAATCCACAGTGACAGCAATCAGAATGGTGTCTTATCTCTGTGCCTTCAGCCAAAGGAAACAGCAGCATAACAGAAGGCCAAGATGGCAGGCTTTCTCTCTGCTTTAGTTACTTTGTGGAATGAGTGAAATGTCTCAGGGACAGAGGACTGCGTGGCTCTTAGGGACCCAGGAGTTGACAGAAATCTCTGTGGCCCGTCCATCCTCACAGGCCTTGTGAGGTCAGTACTATGGCCTTGGACATGAGGAAATCATTTACAGTAGTGATTGCCTAGTGTCCCATCTGGCAGACAAAAGTTACTAGAAATGAACAGTGAGAGAGAGCCTTTAGCATACTATTTAATCAAACTATATTAGGTTTAACTCAGAAATATGTATATATACATATATATATTTGTGATGTCAAAAACCCAACTATGTGATCAAGAAAATGAGATACATGTACACAATCAAATATTATTTGGTCATAAAAAGAATGTAACTGGGGTCAGGTGTGGTGGTGCATGCATTTGATCCCAGCACTGGGGAGGCTGAGGTAGGAGGATCACCATGAGTTTGAGCCCACCCTGAGACTACAGAGAGTGAATTCCAGGTCAGCCTTTGAGCTCCTTTATATACTAATTTACTGTGGCACTGAGGCAGTTTAGGGTGACTGCTCCAGCCCCAAAACTAAAAAGCAACCCTGTCCTTGAAATTTGCCCTTTGCTGGAGAAGGATCAGAGAAGGATCTCTCTGCTCCTTATCTCTTGCCTAAAGGAGTCACCAGGATTTGTTTTTCCATAAACAACCAGAGCCCCTCCCTGGGAAGGAGTTCCACTTTTCTAGAATTAAAATTTAAATCTGAGCCTGGCATTGTGGTTAAACTCAGCCCTAAAATTTTGTTGTCATGACTGGTCCCTTTCCTGAGCCAGCACCGTGAATCCACACCAATCAGCTCTCTCAGAACTCACCTGAGCCTGAGTGAAGTCCACTGGAATGGTTTATTAACAAACACCTCTTACTGGCTATTCATCTGTCCTGAGGCCTGAACCTCCAGGTCCTTGTGGTAGGCCTTCCCCTGTCTCAGTCTGGCTGGGCTGGGATGGAGGGGAGGACCCTTACCCCACATGGGCTCTACCTACTTCTGCCTTCCACCTGGCAGGAGCGCTCTACACTTCCTTCTCCTTCCTTCTTTTTTATTTAGTTTTTTGAGGTAGAGTCTCATTGTAGCCCAGGCCAATCTGGAATTCACTATGAAGTCTCAGATTGGTCTTGAACTCAAGATGATCCTCCTACCTCTGCCTCCTGAGTGCTGGAATTAAAGGTGTGTGCCACCACACCCAGCCTAAATATTTTATTTATTAGAGACAGAGAGAATGGGCACACTAGGGCTTCCAACCACTCCAAACAAACGTCAGACACATGCATTGTGCACTTGGCTTTATGTGGTACTGGGAAACCAAACTCTGGTCCTCAGGTTTGCAGGCAAGTGCCATAACTGCCATAACTGGGGGCATAGGGGTTCAAGGAAGGGTCTTGCTCTAGCCCAGGCTGGCCTGAAATTCACTATGTCATCCTTAGGCTGGCCTAGAACTCAGTGATCCTACCTCTGCCTCTTGAGAGCTGGGATTAAAAGCATGTGCCACCACGAAGCCAGCCCCATCTTTTACCATTTTCAACAAAATATTTTTATTTATTTTTGGTTTTTTGAGGTAAGGTCTCACTCTAGCCCAGGTTGACCTGCAATTCACTATGTAATCTCAGGGTAGCCTTGAACTCAAGGTGATCCTACTTCTGTGAGTGTGGGATTAAAGGCATACACCACCATGCCCAGCCGAAGATCTTTTAAAAAAAAAAAAAATATATATATATATATATATATATATATATATATAAATATTTATTTATTTATTTATTTATTTATTGGAGAAAGAGGTAGACAGAGAGGAGCACCAGGGCCTCTAGCCACTGCAAACAAACCCCAGGCTCATGCACCACCTTGTGTGTCTGGCTTTCGTGGGTACTAGGGAATCGAACCTGGCTCCTTAGGCTTCGCAGGCTAGCTAGTAACTCAACTGCTAAGACAGCTCTCCAGCCCAACAAGATTTTTTTTTTTATTTACTTCGTTTTTCAAGGTAGGGTCTCACTCTAGTCCAGACTGACCTGGAAGAATTCACTATGTAGTCTCTGACCAACCGAGATAACATAGCTGGTTTCAAGACAAGCAAACAAATAAATAAATATAGTAAATAAAATACTTCCCCAAGTAAGTCTGAATCAAAAATTTGTATCAGGCCCGGCATGGTGGCACATGCCTTTAGCACCTTTAGCCATTGAGCAATCTCCCCAAACCCCTGACTGCTTTTTTGTTTGTTTGTTTGATGTAGGGTCTCATTCTAGCCCAGGTTGACCTGGAATTCACTATGTAGTCTCAGGGTAGCCTTGAAGTCAGTGATCCTCCTACCTCTGCTTCCTGAATGCTGGGATTAAAGGCGTGCATCACCATGCCTGGCTCTGACTGCATTTTTTTTTTTTTTTTTTTTTTTTTTAATTTGAGAGAGAGGAAGGAAAGAGGCTGAGAGAGAGAGAGGTGGGGGATGGCGGAATGGGAACACCAGGGCCTCCGGCCACTGCATACAAACTACAGATCCATGTTTCACCATGTGCATCTGGCTTACCGGCAACCTGGAGAATTAAACCTGGGTCTCTAGGTTTCGCAGGCAAGTGCCTTAACCACTATGCAATCTCTCCAGCCCTCTGACTGCATTTTAATCCTCATAGTTCTCACCAAAATCTCCCATGAAGCTGAATTTGCAGCCTTTGGGGGCTTTTGAGTTTATATCTCCAAATTCTTTCTGCAAACTAGTTTCAAAGGCTTAAGACCCACATGATCAAATTGAGTCACAGCAACATCCAACTTTGTTAGTTTTGTGTTGCTGCAACCAAAACTACTTGCAAAAATAACTTAAAGGGAGGAATTACTTGTTGAACTCATGGTTTCAGAGGGTTCTGTCCATGCTTAGTTGTCTCCATGCTTCTGGCCAGTGGTGAAGCATCATGGTGGCAGGAAGATGTGGCAGAGGCTGTTCAATTTATAGCAGATAGAATGATGGGGAGGAGTCTGGGACAAGATACTCCTTCAAGAACGTAGTCCTAGATGGGCGTGGTAGCACACACCTTTAATCCCAGCACTTGGGAGGCAGAGGTAAGAGGATCACTATGAGTTTGTGGCTGCCCTGAGACGACATAGTGAATTCCAGGTCGGCCTGGGCTAGGGTGAGACCCTGCCTTGAAAATCAAAACAAAAAAACAAACAAAAAAAGAACATACCTCTAATGACCTGCTTTCTGCCTCACCCCTCAAGTTTCCAGAACATCCAAATAGCACCACCAGCTGTGGACAGCCACTCAACACGAGTCTACGGGACATGTTACATTTCCCATAACAGACAGCATGTTAATCATTCTAGGAGTGCCTGTCAAAAAACTAGAGATAACCTCACTACGCTGATTAAATTCTGTTGTCAACTTAATCTGATTTGGAATCCACAGATATTCCTCTTACTTGGGTCTTTGAGATTGCTTCCAGGAAGGATTGACTAGAAAGAGAGGAAAGGGTCTCCTTCCTCCCACCTGGCTGCTGGTGCTCCTTGCTGGTGAGTGCATCTATCCTGTTCAGCTAGCCTCAGCATTGGAACCAAGCTTCCTCAGCCTTTTGGTGTGGACCAAAGACCAGTGGCTCTCCAAGCCTTCTGTGCTAGATTGGGTTTGCTGAGCAGCTACCAGGTTCCTTGCCTCTTGAGCCTACAGACTGCTATTGTTAGACTGCTGTAAACTAATCCAACAAATTTCCTCTCCCCCGCCCCCTCACCTTTTTTCCCTGAGATGGGGTTTCACTCTAGCTCAGGCAGACCTGGAATTCACTATGTAGTCTCAGGGAGGCCTCGAACTCATGGCCATCCTCCCACCTCTGCCTCCCCATTGCTGGGATTAAAGGCATGCACCACCATACCCACCTGCCCCCCTTTTTTGAACTTTTTTTATACTTCCAATGTATATTTAAATTACAAATCAGTTTCTATTTTGTAACATCTGTGATTTATGTCCATCTGTTAAATTAACTGGATGCTGCATCTTGTAAAGTCAAGGGCTTTTTTGTTAAATTTATTTGAGAACGACAGAGAGGAGGCAAAGAGAGAGAATATGGGCACACCAGGGCCTCCAGCCAGTGCAAATGAACTTTAAATGCATGCACCAGCATCTGGCTAACGTGGGTTCTGAGGAATTGAGCCCCAAACCCGGGGTCCTTAGGCTTCACAGGCAAGCTCTTAACCGCTAAGCCATCTCTCCAGCCCACAATTTTGTTCCTCTGGGGAATCCTGATAAGCTAACCTATCTTACCTAGCTTCAAGGCTGAAGTTACAAAGATAAAAATTAAGTTCTCCTGTTTGCTTTTACAAACTTCTCTCCCGACCCACCAAAAGTGTGGATTGTTGTCCAGTTACTGCCCTAACCTGGCTGTCACCTTGGACTCCAGGATCAGAAATGTTGTGGATCCGGGCATGGTGGTGCATGGCTTTAATCCCGGCACTCGGGAGGCAGAGGTAGGAAGTTTGCCGTGAGTTCAAAGCCAGCCTGAGACTACAGTGATTTCCAGGTCAGCCTGGGCTAGAGACAGTACCTCAAAGAAAACAAAACAGTAAGTTTTGTGGATAGGTCATCCCCAAGTAAGAGCCACCATCCAGAAGCCAGATTGTCCTTCAAGTGATAAAGGATTTCACAGAGCTGTTTTTTAGAACGAAAGCTGAGATAATGGTCAAACAGGCTGGACTAAAACTGCTTAATATTCTTTAATTTCTCTGCCCTAATTCTTCCTCTATTTAAACATAAAGCCTGGACTGGAGAGCTGGTTTAATGGCTAAGGCCTGTGAAGCCAAAGGACCCAGGTTTAATTTCCCACATAAGTCAGATGCACAAGGTGGCACATGCATCTGGAGTTTGTTTACAGTGGCTCAAGTCCCTGGTGCTCTCTCAAATAAACCTAAGCTCATGTCAGCACCATAGTGATAGGCTGAAATGCTTAGTTTCCATTTATTATTTTTGGGCTGGAGAAATGGCTTAGTGTTTAAGGCACTTGCCTGCAAAAATCAAAGGACCCAGTTTCCATTCCCCAGGATCCATATAAGCCAGACACACAAGGGGATGCATACATCTGGCGTTTGTTTGCAGTGGCTGAAGGCCCTGCACACCCATTCTTTCTCTCCCCCTTCCTACTTCTCTCAAATAAAGAAAAATTATATTTTAAATATATTTTTATTTTTATTTATTATTTTATTTACTTGGCAGAGAGAGAGCAGACCAGTGCCTCCAGCCACTGCAAACTCCAGATGCGTGTGCCCCGTTGGGCTAATGTGGGTCTTGGGGAATCAAACCTGGGTCCTTTGGCTTTGCAGGCAAACACCTTAAACACTCCTGCAGCCCAAGAATATTTTATTTGAAAGAGAGAAGAGAGAATGGCCATGCCAGGGTCTCCAGCCAAGGAGGAACTCTGCAAGGGAACTCCAGATGCATGCACCACCTTGTTTCTCTGGCTTACGTGTGTCTTGGGGAATTGAACCTTGGTCCTTTGGTTTATGCAGGCAAGCACCTTGACCACTCAGCCATCTCTCCTGCCCCCAAATGGCCATCTTGTAGGATCCTTTCATGCCTTTTCATTGTTGATTGCTTTATTTGGAGTGACTGAACAGATCTGACATGGTAGAATTGCAGAGGTATGGAAGAACAGGTGATCTCAGTAGTGTGGCAGATTTCCACAGAGTCAGCCTGAGGACAGAACTGTGCTTCTAGGGAAAATGTGCAAATCCTCCATATTCACACCAAAGTCAGGGCCTGAAGCATGACCAACATCTTCAGGGCTAGGGGCTGGAGAGATGTCTCAGCAGTTAGGACACTTGCTTGAAAAACTTAAGGACCTATGTTCAACTCCCTGGTATCCATATAAAGCCACATGCACAAAATGGTGCATGTGTCTGGAGTTTATTTTCAGTAGCTAGAGGCCCTGGCACACCCATTCTTACTCTCAAATAAAATTTACTGGGTGTAATGGTGTATGCCTTTAATCTCAGCATTCAGGAGGCAGAGGTAAAAGGATTGCCATGAGTTTGAGGCTACTCTGAGACTATATAGTGAATTTACAGGTCAGCCTTGGCTAGAATGAGACCCTACCTTGAGGGGGGAAAAAAAATTGAGGCTGAGGAGATGACTCATCAGTTACAGATGCTTAGCCAAAGGACCTTAGTTCGATTCCCCAGTACCCACGTAAGCCAGATGCAGTGGTGCATGCATCAGTTCTTTTACAGTGGCTTGAAACCCTGGCACATCCATTGTCTCTTGCCCTCAAAAAGTATTTTTTAAAAAGATACTTGCTTGCAAAACCTGCTGCCACGGGTTCAATTCCCTAGTACCTAGCCAGTGATAGATGCATCTGGAGTTCATTTGCAATGGCAAAAAGGACCTGGTGTACCTAACAGTTTATTCTCTCTTCTGGCAAATAAAGTAAAAATTATTTTAATAAAGAAAGGAAGGGTACATTTTGGCTCATTCCATCATGGTGGGCAAGGTATGGTGTCACATGACATTGGCAGTCAGGAAGCACAGATGAATGCTGGTGCTTAGCTCTCTCCTTTTCAGTCTGGGACATTAGCCCATGGATGGAACAGTGTCACACGTTTAGGGTGTACTAAGGTTTTGTGATCCAGCCCCACTTCCAAATATCCTTAAAAGCTCGAGGTCAGCCCGGGCTAGTGAGACCCTACTCCCTCCCCCACCAAAACATTGACCATGTCGGGCTCACGGAACAGTGTAGCAAACAACCAAGTGCTCCCCAGGTTCATACGTGGGTTTATTGGGCTAGTCTGGAAGTGTAACCATTTTTACTGTTTGTACAGAGAAAACATTTCCCAGTTTATAAGACAACTTGGTGGGCTTTTAAAATGTGATAGGGTCTCACTCTAGCCTGGGCTGACCTGGAATTCACTATGTAGTCTCAGGGTGGCCTTGAACTCAGTGATCCCCCTACCTCTGCCTCCCAAGTGCTGGGATTAAAGGAGTGCACCACCATGGCCAGCTGCAACCTATTTTATGTTGAAGCTATCTGCACAATGGATTCTCTGCAGTTGTACATAAAACTGTTAAACCAAGTTAACTGGAGTTAGCCGATTGAGATTCTAACCCTCATGATTTGTTCCCTTCTACCTATGCCCAGTGTCACAGCCACTTTAGTGCCTGCTTTAAAAAGTTAGAAATTTCAGGTACAGAGCACACTTGTCATGATGCAGTGAAGTAGGTGAACTGAGGAAAAGATTCACTACTTGGCAGCCTTCTTCCACAGCCTGGCTCATGTGGTCAGGAGGGAAGAACTAGGTAGGGCAGTAATTTTCTTTGCAGAAGTATTGCTGCTTCTCTAGGATGAAGGGAGTTAAAGACTGTGATACTAGGAGATGGGAAGGAGGGACACAAGACAGTCCATGTTAGCTCTAGGACCCATTTGGCACTCTAGAATCCTGGCCCCCACCTGCAGAAGAGTTAAAAGTTCAAAACCAGTTGGTCTGATGTCAAATCACCAGGTTTCCCTCCACCCACTCCGGTAGCTTCACTGTCCTGAACTCATGCTGCCACCTGCTGGAGTAAAAAAGGTAGTGACATCCATTTGCTGAAGGGAATAAACTAGTTTTCTAAAATGGCTGCAAACCAAATGCAGGCACACCTGAAGGGCCAGGAGTCCAGAATCTCAGTCCCTAATTGCAAACCCTGACATCTTGTTGAGCCTGCAGAGGAAGCACCCTCATACCCACAGGAATTAGTGCTCTAGTACAGGATATGCAAGGTTGGTCCATTTCTACTTTCCTTCTCCAATAGAACTGGGACTCCACACACAGGTCTAAATGATGCAATATATGGCTGATGACTTAACAATATGGATTCCAAGATTGGCCTAAGACACCCCAACGTGTCAGGAATTAGTTCTAGTGACACTGGGTTCAAATTATGAAAATCCTTGAAGCTAGAAAACCTTAATTAGGGCATTCTTACTGTTAAATTTAAGCCTTCTCACATCGAAATAATCTACCCACCCAAACTTAAAAGTTCCCAATCAGAAATTGCTTTTTACATAATGGCTGTGCTGCAGGCCCAGATACTTGCAATCACTTTGTTTCCAGATAGCGTTAAGAGCTTATATACAGACCTTTTAATTAACACTGGTCACAGTGCATACCTATTTGAGAAAAGACTGCAGTGTAAGGGAGGTGGCAAGGCTTATTTGATGGGTTCCAGCAAACCTTTGGATGAACTTCATAGGGCCTTTCTTGGAAGACTGCTATTTCACCATTGAAACAAAAATGTACAAATGAGGTGGGGTTCTGCTCAGGGACAGATCATTTGCCTAATCACAAAGTTCCAGGATTTGTCCCAACTCTGGGTTAAAACATTCATGTGTTCACACTACCTAGGATAATATATTAATATACATGACTGTCAAGGGACAGAAGCCTTCAACTAAGACAGGCCAGCCAGGCACGGTGGCTCACACCTTTAATCCCAGGAGTTGGAAGGCAGAGGTAAGAGGATTGCCATGAGTTTAAGACCACCCTGAGACTACTACTGGAGACCATACCTGGAAAAACAATACAAAAAAAAAACAAAAACATAGACCAGAACCCCTTCAGTTAACAGAAACTATCTAGTGAAACAGTTAAGTTAAAGGGGACTTGTGTGCTACCTAACAGGCAAGTTTCTCGTTCACACTTTGGCATCTAGTTTGCATTTGAGATAGGTGTCATACAATGAGGCTGCCCTTGAAGTTCTGAAATTAGAGGAGGTCTGAGTCACCACTCCCAATGTGTTACATTCTGGATTCAACTCCAATAAGAACTTTATGAATCTAGGCTGGAGAAATGGCTTAGTGGTTAAGCGCTTGCCTGTGAAGCCGGAGGATCGCAGTTCATTGCTTGGTTCCCTAGGACCCACGTAAGCCAGATGCACAAGGTGGCATGGATCTGGAGTTCGTTTGCAGTGGCTGAAGGTCCTGGTGCACCCATTCTCTCTGCCTCTTTGTTGCTCTCAAATAAAATAAAACTTTCTTCATTAAAAAAAAAAAATTGGGCTGGAGAGTTGGCTTAGCAGTTAAGCGCTTGCCTGTGAAGCCTAAGGACCCCGGTTCAAGGCTCAGTTCCCCAGGTCCCACATTAGCCAGATGCACAAGGGGGCGCACGCGTCTGGAGTTCGTTTGCAGAGGCTGGAAGCCCTGGCGCGCCCATTCTCTCTCTCTTCCTCTGTCTTTCTCTCTGTGTCTGTCACTCTCAAATAAATAAATAAATAAATACAAAAAATTTAAAAAAAAAATTTATGGGCTGGAGGGATGGCCAAGCAGTTAAGGCGTTTGCCTGCAAAGCCAAAGGACCCAGGTTCAATTACCCAGGACGTTAGCCAGATGCACAAAGGGGTGCACACATCTGGAGTTCATTTCCAGTGTCTGGACGGCCTGACGCGCCCATTCTCTCCTCCCCTTTCTGTCAAATAAATTTTAAAAATGTATTAATTTGGTGCTTTAATGGAGTATGATATTAGACTTGGCTGCTAAGAGTTTACTTTGGGACAAATTTTTAACTGAATACACAATGCTGACATTCACTTGAGCTATGGCTTGTGGCCCTGATGAAGCCAGTGAGTGCGCCACCTAGCCTGGCACCTTCTCTTTTCAGACATGGTCTCAGCTAACTTCACATCCAGGATGGCCTTAAACTTGTAATCCTGCTTCAATCTCCCAAATTGTTGATATTACAAACCTGTGCTACCAGCTCCAAACTTTTTAAAAACTTTTTTTGAAGTTAACTCTTGGCTTCTTTTTAAAATTTTTACTTATTTTTTACCAGAAAGAAGTAGAGAATGGGCATGCCAAAGCCAGGGCCTCCAGCCACTGCCAACAAATTCCAGATGCATGTGCCACTATGTGCATCTGTCTTATGAGTACTGGAGAAATCAACCTGGGTAAAAGTACTTGCTTGCAAAGTCAGATGGGTTCAGGCCTGACTCCCCAGTACCCACATAGAACAAAGTGATGCACTCACACTCACTCTTTATCTTTTCTGTCTGAAATAAATTGCAGCCTGGAGTAGAATGGGACTCTACCTCAACCCCTCCCCCCAAAAAGGTAGGGGTATGATAGTGCATGCCTTTAATCCCAGTACTTGGAAGAGGTAGGAGGATCGCCATGAGCTCAAGGTCAACCTGAGACCACATAGTGAATTCCAGGTCAACATGGGCTAGAATGAGACCCTACCTAAAAACCTAAAAAGCAAAGTATCTTTAAAAAAAAGAGGGAATTACCATGGATTTTTTATAATCATGGAAAATGTTAATAAAAATTTAAAAAAATAACATATATATATACATATATATATATATTTTTTTTAAAAAGACAGAAAAATGTTTACTAAAGACAAAAGGTTTAGTGTGCTAGCTTCTCCTATACCTCTAGCTTCATACTTTGGATACTTCCTCTATCTAGTCTCTTAACCTAGAGTGAATTCCATTTACTAGTTCCTCCCAATCCCAGCACTCACACTCCGGTGGTTTTCAAAGCACTCATACACAACATGATCTCTTTGGCCTACTACAAAGATTTGAAACTACAGCAATATCTTAGGACCTTTTACATTAGCACCCACACAACACTGTAGAAGCTGTTTGCCTCCCCAAAGGCAATTAATGGAGAATTCCCACTGGCTACGCAGGGTCCACCTGAGCTTGGCTTTGCCAAGTATCAGTATCATTTCAAAATAAACATTTAAGAAGTACAAGTCTGGCACCAGAGTTTAGGACTTTTAATTTGTCCTAAAGTCACTGAAGCAAAAAATCATGATAAAACATTCTTTTACAACCCCCAACGGAAAAAAAAAAAAACCCTATTTGTAGGAAAAAAATGTTTTTGTACATGGGATGAAACAATATAAATTCAACTTACAGATAAGGGTTAGCTCTATCACTCATCTCTTTAAAAAGTTTTTATGAATATCCAGTCAAAACCAACAGGGTATCTCTCTTGAAATGTTATCTATATGGATTCCAAGTAGACCACAGGACTGTATACTGTCTTGGAATGTCCTCAGAAGGCTCTGTCATTGAACAGGTTAGAGTATAAACCCCAGAGTCCTTTCTTTCAAATGGAAGAGGGAAAGACTGAGACAGAATTATTCAAATTTCGTCTTCTTTCCTTGTGGCTTGAAGTCTCCACCTCCTCTGCCTCCTCTGAAGCCTCCTCGACCTGCATGAAAGAAGACATGGAAGGGTGGTGTCAAAACTGGTAGCACTCCCCCAGCCAAGATTATTATTAGGACACCGACTTAGCAATGTATGTGCCGTATGAACCCCCCTTTAGTCTTACCTCCAAAGCCTCTGCCTCTGCCACCGAATCCGCCTCGGCCTCCTCTGCCCCCGCCTCGGCCTCCAAAGCCTCCTCTGCCTCCACCGCGGCCCCCAAAGCCACCTTCACCTTTAGGCTTGGCCCAGTCCAAGGTAACTTTGTTTCCATCAATTTCACCATCTTCCATGGCCTCCTTGGCAGCTTTGGCATCTTCCTCACTGTTGAAGTCTACAAAACCAAACCTTAAAGACCAAATAAAATTATTCATTTTAAAGCCAAGTATTTCTCAACAGGCATCAAGTCATTCTTTACGTGTTAGATTATGATGCCACATAAAGGGAAATTCTGGCTGGTTTGAGATTGAAGCTGTCTCACAAAATAGCCAAATATACCTCTGTAAAAACAGAAGGTAAGGTAACGCTAGTTGTGTGAACTCTCTCTTCTTCTCGTGCGAATCCATAACTGTCACCAATTGACAGAAAGGAGCTCAATGAGAAGACAAGACACTTTGAAAACAAACTGCATGCAGAACACATCTATACCACACACTTACCCTTTGGAGGAACCAGTTTCCCGATCCGTGACTATTCTTGCACGAACAGAGCCCTCGAATGATTCTTTTAAGGTCTCTTCAGTAGTCTCCTCGGACAGACCTTTGACAAACAGCGTCTTAGATGGCTCTAGGGGAGAAAAATGACTGTTTTAGATGAAGTTTTATTGTTTTTATAATGTTTTTGGAATGGTCTTTAATTTTTTTTTAATTTTATTTACTAGAGAGAGAATCATCAGGGCCTCTAGCCACTGCAGATGCATGTGCCACATGTATCTGGCTTACATGTGATCTGGGGAGCAGAACCTGGGTTCTCAGGCTTCACAGGCAAATGCCTTAACCACTAAGCCATCTCTCCAACCCTGTTTTTTTTTGCTTTTCGAGGTAGGGTCCCATTTTAGCCCAGAATGACCTGGAATTCACTATGAATGTGGCCTGAAACTCATGGCGGTATTCCTACCTCTGCCTCCTGAGTGCTAGGATTAAAGGCATGCACCACCACGCCTGGCTCCAGCTTTTTTTTTTTTCTTCTGCCAGACTCTGTTTAACCTAGACTGTCCTGAACTCATTATACCAAGATAGTCTTGAACTCACAGTGATCTGCTTGCCTCTTGGCCTCACTCAGTCCTTTAGTCACAAGCCTTAGTGATTTAGTGTCCAGAATATTTGTTTTAGTGGTAAAAGCAGTTAAAAGCATCTTAACCAACTACTGCTGAATGCAAGAGACTGCATTAACAGGCTTCAAGTCTGCTACATTTAAACTTATTTTTAAAACATCTATGTATTAGCAAGCAAAGAGATATGGGCGTACTAAGGCCTCCTACCACTGCAAAAGCACCCCAAATGCACACGCCATTTTGTAGATCCGGCTTTCCTTGGGTACTGGTGAACTGAACTTGAGTCATTAGGTTTATGTAAGTGATTTAACTACTGCGCCACCTCTCTCTAGCCCAAGTCTATAGCATTAAAAAATGAGACAATCTCACTCAAGACCACGATGTCTGGCAACTCACTCTGTAGTCCCAGGCTAGCCTTGAACTCACAGCAATCCTACCTGACTCCCAAATGCTGACATTAAAGGTATGGACTACCATATACAACCTAACATGTTTTAATTACTAATGTATTTAAGTACCTGCCTGTGTCTTTCATAGAAAGCAGAAGCTGCACCCCAAACAAGCCTATTAAAATACATAAGGATATACAAAATTAGCTGCTTTGAGCTGACAGCTGGATCAGAACTTGACTATCTAGAGGAATTCTCTTGAGATTTCATCACATTTCTCAGGTAATCAGTCATCATATCCAATTGTCATTTACTCAGCAGCAACAGAAAGTTCCAAATTTATGAGAAAAGTAAACAGACAAGAATTAGAAGGTGCTATGCCCACCCACATCATGCCAAGGAAAACTTACGACTTCTTGCATTAGGTGATCCTCTAGGTCCTTGTAACTCCAGCCTGATTGCTCTGCCTTCAATTTCCATTTTGTTACAGGAATTTAAAGCTTCTTTAGCATCTTCAAATGAAGCAAATTCTATAAATGCATACCTGAGGATGACAGTTAATATAAGAATACAGCTGCATGGCTCTTCTGTTGGCAGGGTAAGAGCTCTAACTGTAGTACACAACGTGCTTATAGCCAATACCCAACAACATAAAAACATGTTTACCCTTTAGGTTTGCCATTAGGGTTCTGGGGCACTTTGATAAATGTTGCCTTCTCAAATACTTCCTGAAGAGTTTCTTCTGTTGCACTGTAGGACAGGTTACTTAAAACTAATGTTTTTGATTCACCTATGAAAAAAGATACTATATTAGATGGGTGCATTGGGATAACCATTTGTAATCCCAAAAGATAGGAAGGAACTAAGGCAACAGACTATTTAGTTCCAGTCTATGTCAAGACTACCTCAATCTATCCCCCCAGAAAGTATCATGTTAATTAACAGTGATATCTTACTTCACTCACAAATAAAGCATATTCATTCTTTTTTCTTGTTAATTTTGGGATTCCAAACTCAGTTCATGTTTTTCATACATGCATGGCAAGCACTATATCCAGAGCCATGTCCCAACTACTTTGTGTGTGGGGGGAAGGGGATTTGAAGTAGGGACCCAGTCTAGTCCAGGTTGACCTGAAATTCACTATGTAGTCTCAAGGTGACCATGAACTCACAATGCTATCCCCCTCAGCTAAAAGCCACCATGCCTGGTTTGATACATCATATTCTTACATGTCTTAAATCCCAGCACTAGGAAGGCAGAGATAGGAGGTCCTCTGTAAGCTTGAGGGCAGCCTGGGTCTACAGAGTTGAGTTCCAGGTAAAACTGGGCTAGAGTGAGATCCTATCTCAAAACAAAACAAAACAAGGCTGACAGGATGGCTTAGCTGTTAAGGTTCTTGCCTGCAAAGCCAAAGGACCCAGGTTTGATTCCCCAGGATCCACATAAGCCAGATGCACAAGGTGGCACAAGTGTCTAGAGTTTGCAGCAGATGAAGTCTCTGGCGTGTTCATCCTCTCTAAATATGTATGTTTAAAAAAAGAACGGAAATTCTTACCACTCCAAGTGCTGTTTTTCCCTGCTCTCTCTTGCCTTTGACCTTTCTCTCCAGTGTAGTGAAGGGAAACAGATCGCCCATCGATTTCTGTCCCCTGCTTTTCTTCCAAGTTTTTCTCTGCATCAGCTTCTGTCTTAAATTCAATATAAGCAATCCTGCAATAGGAATAACACAAATGTTACACCTTCAAATAACACAAAAGCCTTTCTCCAAATCTGAGCTATTATAAATGTACCACTTGATTCTGATAAACACATTAGGCCAGCATTACTTTATACATACCATAGTGCATTACAAAGCTGTGGTCACTTGGTATGACCTGTGAGCACTCAGTGAAACATGCTGTCCATTAATGTTTACAAAGTATTGTCTTTTAATATATAATGTAGTCTTTTTATGTTTTAAATACATATGTATATTAAGAAGAAAACTGAGTGACAAGCTTATGGAGGTAAATTGCCTAGGATTATATTTCTCTCATAAAACAGGAAAAGTAGGATGGACTTGGTGGCACATACCTACCTAATCAACACTCAGGAGACTGAGATAGAAAATTGTTAAATTCAAGGACAAACTTTAACATTGCTTCCAATCAATAGCCACTAGGTCAGAGAATCAAATTCAAGGTCACCTTTAATGTCAGTATGGGCTCCCTGTTTAAAAGAGAACTTCAGACATAAAACATACCCTTTGCTCTTCCCATCCTGGCTGACTAATCTGATCTCAATGGCATCATCAAACACTTCTTTAAGTTCATCCTGAGTGACGTTGAAAGAAAGATTTTTGGCCAAAAGTGTTCTTGCAGCTCGAACTAGATTGAAACAAAACAACAAAAATAAAATCACAGAAGAAAATTATTTCCTAAATGGAGAAAGCCCCATGCTTGCTGAGAGGGGCATATGGCAAAATACAGTCTCTCCACACTGACACTATCAACTCTATTTATTTATTGGTTTTTCAAGGTAGGGTCTTGTGAGTCTCTCTCTAGCCCAGGCATTAACTATTCAGTCTCAGGGTGGCCTCAAACTCTGCGATCCTCCTACCTCTGCCTCCTGAGTGCTGGGGTTAAAGGCGTGTGCCACCAAGCCCATCTTGACTGAATTTTTATTTTTATTTTTGATTTTTCGAGGTAGGGTCTCACTCCAGCCCAGGCCGACCTGGAATTCACTATGGAGTCCCAGGGTGGCTTCAAACTCATGGTAATCCACCTACCTCTGCCTCCCAAGTGCTGGGATTAAAGGCGTGCACCACCACGCCCGGCTCTTGACTGAATTTCTAAAAGCTTGACCTGCAGTAAAACCTCACAAACTTGAGTGAAAAACAAAAAGGCACAGGCCGAACATATTTAAAAAAATGAGGGTTGGAGAGATGGCTCAGTGGTTATAAAAAAAAAAAGCCCATTGACCTGGGCTCAATTGACCAGTACCCACATAAAGCCACATACATCTGGAGTTAGCAGTGGCTGAAGCCCATTTTCTGCCTCTCCCTTCAAGTAATTTTTTTTTGAGGGGGTTTCACTCTAGCCCAGGCGACCTGTCAGTTTTCAAAAAGCTAAACAGGGCTGGAGGGATGGCATGATTAAGGCATTTGACTGCAAAGCAAAAGGACCCAGGTTGAATGCCCCAAGACCCACATTAGCCAGATGCACAAGGGGGGCAAGCATCTGGAGTTCGTTTGCAGTGGCTTCAGGCCCTGGTGCGCCCATTCTTTTTTTCCCTCTCTCCCTCTTTCTCAAATCAATTAATAAACTGAAAAAAAAAAAAAAAAAAAAAGCTAAACACCTAAGAGAAATTAGAAAATCTAGCACAACCTTAGAAACCCTCTACACTACAGTCCATGTAATAATGGCTCAGAATCCATTAAAAATGCAGGGTCACGGAGCACCAACAGACTGGGTTAAAATTCCCAGCCATCCACAAACCAACTAAATTGTCATTTATTTGCAGTAGTAAAAGATCCACGGTATGTCCATGTACACATGCAAAAGCATTGTACTGACATAGTCAGATGCACCTTGATTTCATTTGTAACAAGAGGATTTGGTGCGCCCATACCTTCCTCACAATAGAGAGACGGGTTAGTCGTTAAGGCACACGGTTCTCCAGGTCCCACTTAAATCAGATGCACACCCAACTGGAGTTCATTTTCAGTGAAAAGAGAAGCTCTGGTGTGCCTGTTCTCATGCTCTGTCCCAAATAAATAAATCTTAAAAAGTTTTAAGGAAGGTGGGGGGAGGGAGGGTATTACCATGGGATATTTTTTATAATCATGAAATTTGTTAATAAAATTTTGAAGACTGGGCATTGTGGCTCACGCCTTTAATCCCAGCCCTCAGGAGACAGAGGTAGGGAGGATTGCCGAGTGTTCAAGGCCACCCTGGGAGACTATCATAGTTAATTCCAGGTCAGCCTGGACCAGTGTGAGACCCTACCTCAAAAAAAATAAAAATTTGAAAATAATTTTTTTTAATCCCAGAACTGAGATTATAGTTGGAGGATCACTGAGTGTGAGGCTAACTCGAGAATACATAATGAATTCCAAGTCAGCCTGGGCTAGTGTGAGACCCTACCTTATAAGAAAGGACAAGCACAAAATGCTCCAAATCAGAAACAAATCTGAAGCAGTGGCATGTCACATCTAACCTTGTGATGTTAGTCAAAATAAGTCACTAATACATGTATATTTGTGTGAACAAATTTAGTGCTTAGCTTTGAATCTAATCTATATATCTATCCAAGGAGCATCAGATGTGCAAAGTTGCAAGTACATGTATGGGGAATCCATTTGTAGTGGCAAAGTATACCCTAACCATCACTGTCTTCTTCAAATAAATTTTTAAGAAGTACTTCTTTTGGGCTGGAGAGATTGTGTGGAGGTTAAGGCACTTACTAGCCTGCTAAGCATAATAACCTGGGTTCCATTCCCCAACACCCAGGTGAGCCAGATGCACAAGGTTGCGTATGTGTCTAGAGTTCACTTGCAGTGGCTAGAGGCCACCCTGTGGGTAACTAGGTAACTGAACTCGGGCCAACAGGCTTTGCACCTTATTGGCTGAGCCATCTCCCCAGCTCAATAAAATATATTAAATTTTTCGAGGCAAACCCAACAGACTGGCCTTTTCTTTATGTGAGTGAGAGCAAGAACTGGCATGCCAAGGCCTCCAGCCACTGCAATCAAACTCCAGATGCTTGTGCCAACAGGACCTGAAGAATTGAACATGGGTCATCAGACTTCACAGGCAAGCTCATCAGATTATCCAGCCCCCAACAAACTTTTAAAGAAATATATTCAGGGCTGGATATAGCATGCCTTTGATTCCAGCAACTGGGAGGCTTGAGGTAGAAGAATCAAGGCCAGCCTGAGACTACATAGTGAATTCAACTTCAGCTGGGGTTAGAGCAAGACCTTATCTGCAAAACAAGGGGGGAGGGGCTGAAGAGATGGCCTAATGGTTAAGGTGCTAGCCTGCAAAACACAATAACCCACATTTGATTCTCCAGGACCCATGTAAAACAGATGCACAGGTGGTGCATCTGGGGTGTGTTTGCAGTGGCTGGAGGCACTGGCATGCCCATTCTCTATCTTCCTCCATCTCTCTCCCCCAAAATAAGATGTATTTTTAAGATTCAAAGTATTCTGTGTCTAAATCCTAAATGATTTCCAGTCCGACAAACCAAATTCCAAACATGTAATTAAGCTCTAAACTTTTACATACCTTTCTTACTGTCTCTTCCTTTTGGTTTCTCTAATTTAATTTCATTGCCAAAAACCTTTAAACCAGTGAGTTCCAAGGCTTTTTCTATGTCTTCAGCAGATTCAAAATCCACATAACCAAACTTCCTTTAAAGAGAAGAGGGCAAAAAATTATGGGGTGGGGAACACATATACATATATTATAAGCATCATTAATAATGTGGTGATATAAACAAGGATGAAGCAAAAAATCTGCACCTACAGAACAAAATCTGAATACTAAGGAATGACATTCCAATTTCATTTAAGGTTTTCCTCATTTGCTACACTGCTAGTAGTAGCTGGCAAAGGAACTGGCTTAATCAGTAAAATAAGAGAATTCTAATTGGCTAAAATCTTTCACTATGACTCAGGTATGACACATTTCTGTAAACAAAGCTGGGTATGGTGGTATTCACCTTTAATCCCAGCACTTGAGAGGGAGAGGTAGGGAGATTGCTATTGGGTTTGGGGGCAGTCTGAGACTACAAATAGCTTGTCTCATGAAGCAGAGACCACTTGAATAGGTTAGACTTTCTTGCAAGCTCAAATTGTGTCACCTGCTAGAGTGTTGTTTGCAAAAATAAATATTCTAAAAAAGGAAAAACAAACAGAGCATGGTGGTACATGCCTTTAATCCAACAGAGGTAGGTCACCTGGAGTGAGGACACCCTGAGATTACATAGTGAATTGCAGGTCAGCCTGGGCTATAGCAAGACCCTACCTTGGGGGGAAAAAAAAAACCCACTAAATTTGTGAAATTTTATGTCATTTTGTACAATGAGTTATGGTTTATTATGGAAATATTAAAATTTGTACACACTATGATTTGATGACTTAGGCCATTAACATTTAGTCTTTACAGTATAACTTCCTAAGTGTTGGGATAAGGCAACTGGGCAAAACCACCAGCTGATCCAGTGTGCAGTGAAGCACTTACCTATTTGTACCAGTTCTGACATCCACAACAGCAAGATCATTTTTAGCAAAAAGCTCACTGATGGCAACTTTTAATTCAGCAACAGATTTGTTAGGATTCAGGTTTCCAATAAAAAGGTTGAAAGGTGTAGTTGGTTCTGATCCTGTACAAAGATGTATTCCTGTTAGTCTACTTATCAACACATTATCAATCATTTTTCAGTACACAATTCCTGTACAAGCACATCAGCACATTGCTTTGCAACATTAGGTTTCAGTATTAAGTCCCTTTGTCATTCATCATTTGTGCCATTTCTACTCTCCCTTGTTTCCCCAAACTCTGTGCCTTACCTTCCACTTTCTGGTTACCTTCCACTTTCTGTTTCTTGGCTTCAGGAGCTGCTTTCTGTTTGTTCATTTCCTTCTTTCTTTTTCCAGATGCTTCTTTAACAGGCTCTGGGCAATAATTTTTAAATGTCATTCGTGAGTAGATATATTTATGTATTTCCTTCAAATATAAGACAAGTCAAAAACTTAAAACTGTTTACCTTCCTCCTCTTCCTCCTCCTCCTCATCTTCTTCCTCCTCCTCATCCTCCTCATCTTCTTCTTCCTCCTCTTCATCATCATCCTCCTCATCCTCCTCCTCAGCCACATTCTTGGCTTTCACAGGAACGACTTTTGCAGGAGCTTTCTTTTTTGCTGGTGCAATCTCCATAGCTTCTTCTTCGGAATCTAAAAGAAGTCACATGTGGTTAAGTCTAGAAAGGCAATTCAATCCTGTCACCAAGCTTAATTAAGGTAGTGGTAATTAACACCCCAAGGTTGGGTGTGGTGGCACATGCTTTTAATCCCAGCACTTCGGAGGCAGAGGTAGGAGTTCGAGACTACCCTCAGACTACACAGTGAATTCCAGGTCAGCCTGGGCTACTGTAAGTCCCTACCTGGGGGTGGGGCTTCCCCAAGAATGCAACTGTAATTCTAACCTTCAAGCTATTCCAGCAAACAAGCCCAGAAAATACCAAGAGAACTCACCATCTTCCTCCTCCTCGTCATCATCATCCTCCTCCTCCTCTTCCTCGTCATCTTCATCCTCTGAGGCAGGAGCAGCAGCTGCTGCTTTCACCACTGCTGGCTCAAATTCATCCTCTTCATCATCTTCCTCCTCTTCTTCCTCCTCGCTGTCGTCTTCATCATCCTCTTCGTCATCATCACTGTCTTCCTTCTTGGCATTCTTGCCATTCTTTGCCCCCTTGGCTGGTGTGACAGCTCCCTTTTTACCAGGGGTTGCTACCAATGCTTTTGCTTGTGTGGATCCCTTCTTGCCAGGTGTCGGGACTGCTTTGGCTGGTGTAACTGCCTTCTTTGCTGGTGTAGCAGCTGCCTTTTTGCCTGGAGTGACAGCTGCTTTCTTGGCAGGGGTGGAAACTGCAACCTTTTTTGTTTGGGGAGCCACCACCTTCTTTGCAGGAGTTGTGGTGGCCTTTTTGCCTTTTTTCTGAGGAATGACAACCTAAGGAACAAACAAACATTAAGGACTTACCCACATCCAAAAATATAGCCAAGATATATATATATTACAGCCTGGCACTGTCTATGAATTTAAAGACCATAAACATTTACACACATTTTAAACTCTAGAGTCGAGTGTATGACCTATGTATATCTATGGCAGCAGCGCAGCCCAACACAGAAACGTAAGAAACCCTGAAAACAGAAAACATCCCTAAACCATACCTTTAAATTCCATCTCACACTTTTGTTTTCTGCTAGGGTTTAATGTAGCCCAAACTGGTTTTGATCTCACATTCTCATACTTTAGCCCCTGGAGTGCTAGAATTTCAGCACAAATGTATGTCAGGCAGATTAAAAATCACAGCTATGGAGCCGGGCGTGGTGGCGCACGCCTTTAATCCCAGCACTCGGGAGGCAGAGGTAGGAGGATCTCCAAGAGTTCGAGGCCACCCTGAGACTACATAGTGAATTCCAGGTCAGCCTGAGCCAGAGTGAGACCCTACCTTGAAAAAAAAAAAAGAGAGAGAGAGAGAGAGAGAGAGAGAGAGAGAGAGAGAGAGAGAAATCACAGCTACGGGCTGGAGACAATGCCTAGTCCTTAAGACACTTGCCAGCAAAGCTGAGTTTGATTCCCCAGTACCCACATAAAACCAAATGCACAAAGTGGCTTGTTTGCAAGGGCTGGAGGCCCTGGCACGCCCCCATTCTGTCTCTTCTCTCTCTGTTTGCAGACTGCTGTGACTTTGGGGCTAGCCTGAAACTACCCAGTAAATTCCAGGTCAGCCTAGGTTAGAGAGACCCTACACTGCAAAAAACAAAGCTATACAGGTCCATCTATACATATGTACATTGATTTACCTGAATCCCATCAAAAGCCTTTTTTTGGTTTAAGGTAAGGTCCAGGCTGACCTGGATTTCACTATGTAGTCTCAGGGTGACCTCAAACTCATGGTGATCCCCCTAATTAAAGGTGTGAGCCACCATGCCCAGCCCCATTTTTTTTTACTAGTTTTTTTTGCTCGTTTTTCGAAGTAGGGTCTCATTCTGGCCCAGGCTGACCTGGAATTCACTATTTTGTCTCTCAAGGTGGCTTCGAACTCTTGGCGATCCTCCTACCTCTGCCTGAGTGCTGGGATTAAAGGTGTGCGCCACCACCCCCGGCTCTAATTACTACTTTTAACCTCGCTTGGAGAATAGGAAAGGAATATGTAAGGCTATCCTCACATATGAATACAGTGCCAACCTGGCCCTTAATGTGTAGAAAACGTGTTTAAGAACTTGAAACAATGTTGTGCACAGGTACTTGTGCATACCTGGGCTGTAAAAATCTGTCCCAAAAACTAGGAAAACCCTTGATCACTCTTCAACACAGTATTTTCCCTGCCACAATTTACCACTACCATGATGTTCTGCCCAAGTGTGTCAGGTCAAGTCCATGTGACCACAGAATGAATTGAAAATAAATGCTATATCCTTAAAAAAAAAATCCCCAACCGGACAAGTCTGGAAAAGCATGTTTCAATGCAGCACATCCTATCAACTCAAGTGGGTATAGGAAAAGGAAACCCCCAAATAGTCTGTCAATTTCACATTTCAATACTTTTCCAGACATCCAATATCAACTGTATTATCGGTCTTAAATTTTAATAAATTATGCAATTTGCTGGATGTAATTAATTACCTCTTCTCCACTGCTGTCATCATCTTCATCTTCTGACATTTCTTCGTCCTCACTATCTTCTTCTACCTCCTTTGGGGGAGGAGCCATTTTCTTGGAATCACCTTGGTTTTTACCAGCCTACAAATGGAACATATTTCTATAAAGGCACACCTCAACCACATTTCAAGCCGTTCATATTTGCCATCCCTTGCTTTAAAAGCCCACTTTCCGCATTATTAAAAGCACAAGCAGGGGTGATGGCTTAGCAGTTACTTGCTCACAAAGCCGGCCAGCCTGGGCTTAATTCCGCAGCGCCCACGTAAAGCCACATGCACAATGTGGTGCATGCATCTGGAGCTCATTTCCAGTGGCAAGGGGCCCTAGCGCGCACATATTCTCTCAAATAGAAAAAACAAGCAGCAAGACGTTTTCTTGTTGGTGGTGACAAGTCTTGTCAAGATTTGCAAACTGAGATACCTAAGGTTTCTCTCTATTTCTGGAAAGACAACTTAAGACGTTTCTTTGCCATAGCGAAGCACACGTAAGAAAAAAATTATCAACGAGGGGGTAGCCTATTCCGGTACCCTCTCCTGAATTCAATTGAACACCTAAGGTCATCTCTTAACACTACTCCTTCCCTTCTTGATGGTTTTCGCGTACTAACTGAGGCACGTGCGGTACCAAGCAGGCCACCATACTCCAGCCGCCCAGCACGTCTCCTCGTGGAGCCCACCACGTGTCGGCCTGCCGCAGACGGACGTGCGCCGAGGGTCGCCCGCCGGGTTTTAGCTACTCCGCACACTGCACCCCACCGCTTCTCCTCCGAGGATCCGCACCCACGCGGAGCGCCGCGGCCCACGTGGCGGGCCGCGCACCGGAACACGTGCGCCAGGAGGCGGGGCCCAGCTCCCGCCGGCCGCAGGACGTCTCCAGGCCTGAGGTGAGGCGCCCCCTCCCCACGCTGGGCGCCTCACTCTCAACCCGCCGCGCGCAGCACGCCATCCTCGCACCTGCCCCAAGCGCTTCACCTCAGCACAGAGGAGCCCCAAAAGCCGCGAGACCTCCCGCTAGTCGCGCGAGAGTTCCCTCAGCATGGCGCCCTCGAACGCTCCCGGGACTGCGCACAGGCCCTCCTCCCCGCGGCGTCTCGCGCGCGCGCCCGCGTCTCGCTAAGGCAGGCCTCGACGTCTGCGTCCGCGGCGGGAGGCCTCTTACCTTTGCTAGCTTCACCATGATGGCGAGTTATGACGACGGAGTGTGTGGCGAACGAGAGGAGATCAGCGTAGAGGGACGCAGGCGACTTCGATGGCGACCGCGGGTACTAAAGACACAGGAGAGCGTACGACTGACGGCCAGCTAGAGCTAGCGTCTGAGGCGAAAGACTGAGCCTGCCCAGTAATCGCCTCTGGAAAGGCGACGACTGCACCCTCGTGACTCCGTCTCAGCCAACCAGAGATCGAGTCCATCCTCTCAGCCAATCACGAGCCTTCACTGCGCAGGGCGCGGGGCGGGGACGCTGACGAATGGGCGGACCGGATGGTCGGAGAGGGGGCGGGGCTTGACGACAGCGCTCTGGGGGCGGGATTAGCTTTGTGCTAGGCGAGCGTTGACTGGTTGGTGGGCGCGCGGGACCAGAGGGTTCCAGCGCTGCCTGCGTTCGCTGCGCCTGCGCCGTAAGACGCGCAAGTTTGGCGCCGGTTGTGTGAGTAACGTGGGGCACTGCTGGCTCGCGTGCACTCGCTCCCGTTGCCCGTAATCCACCTGTATGCTCGGGAGACGCCCCCAGCCCACGCTGTGCCCCGGACTGCCTTCCACGGTCGACTTCCCGGTGGCCCTATGGGAGAAGTTCACCGGCGTTCCGGCTGCTGAGCTCCGGAGCACCGGAAGTTGAGGGAAGGCAGAGTTCACTTTGTCGAGGTCCCTCGGTCTACCCCTATGAAGCCTGGAGCCAGCAACACCCTCCTGGCTGCAAGTCGTTTTCTCCCAGGACATGTTTCTCCCGGGAGCTAGTAGTAAAAGCAGTCGCGCCGGCATGGTGGCGCATGCCTTTGATCCCAGCACTCGGGAGGCAGAGGTAGGAGGATCGCAGTGAGTTCGAGGCCACCCTGAGACTATATAGTGGCATCCAGGTCAGCCTGGGCTAGAGTGAGACCCTACCTCGAAAAACAAAAAAAAAAAAAAAAAAAAAAAAAAAGCAATCGCATACATGTGTGAGCAGTGCACGAACAGACCACTTCCTCTCTCGGTCACCTCGTGCGGTAGGTAATGTCTCCTAATGGGCGACGGCTCTGAGAGGCAGCTTTGGTGGCGATTGGTACCTGGACCAGTCACACGTTTCCTCTCAGTCAGTAGTTAAAAGAGCCAGGGAAAGTTTTCCTCGATGTGGGCGACACAGCGGTGAAGCTCGGGCCGCTCAGGCCGCCTCGTGGATGAGTCAAGGCACCAAACTTATAAACCGAACTTCCTGGTTTCTAGGATATTTTCTGGGCATCTGATACCTAGTTACAACAACGCAATCAGAAGTGTAACAGCATTAGGTATAACTTTCAGGTATAACCTGAGTTTAACAAGGACCCGGGGAGACACTTAGAAACAAGTTCCTTTCCATCCTTACAGTGCTGGCCTAAGGCACAGCTAGCTACCCACTTGGGGCTTGACCAGGGCGGGAGGATGGGATCATTTTTGTAGTGTGCAGTTTGCGTTTGGGGGCCCTTTTTCTGGAGAGCCCCCCCTCCGAGGAGGATGACATTTTGAACAACATGAGATAGGCACAAAGGGAGACTCACCCCCCAAAAAAACAAACTTATTTTGCTGGGCATGGTGGTGCACGCCTTTAATCCCAGCACTTGGGTGGCAGAGGTAGGAGGATCACCATGAGTTCAAGGCCACCCTGAGGCTACATACTGAATTCCAGGTCAGCCTGAGCTAGAGTGAGACCCTACCTTGGGGGGGGGGGGGCCTCAACATTGGTGGCTGCTCCTTGTCACTCAGATCTGTTTTCTATCACCTTTGGGGCCTTCCTAGGCCCTTAAATGAAAAGTGCCACTTGAAGGTTCATTGTTAAACCCTAATTGAATCCTCTATGGTACTTACTTACCTGGTTCTTGGCTGTGGTCATTTGCCCCCTCCACCTACATTGAGAACACAGATGTCTCTGCTGTATTGCTGGTGCACAGAGCATCGCCTGAGTGTTGAAAATTATGCCATATTATGCCGGGTGTGTAAATCCCAGCATTTGAGAGCCTGAGGTAAAAGGATCACCTTAAATTCAAGGTCAGCTTTGTGCTAGAGTGAGACTGTGCTTTCACCCGTTAGTCGTCCACCCCTCCCCCCAATAATGACTGTAAATAAAAGTACTTGCTAACTGGGGCTGGAGCTGTCACAGGGTTGCTGTTAGAGTACGTGGAGGCCCCAGGTTCAGTTATTTTTTTGGTTTTTGGAGGCTCACTGTAGCCCAGGCTGACCTGGAATTCACTATGTAGTCTCAGGGTAGCCTTGAACTCATGGTGATCCTCCTACCTCTGCCACCACGTCTGGCCCTGGGTTCAATTCTTAGCACTGGAAAAATAAAAGGGCTGGAGAGGTGTCTCAGCAGTTAAGGCACTTGCCTGCAAAGCATAAGCACCCAGGTTCCATTCCCCAGTTCCCGTGTAAGTCAGTGCACCAAGTGGAGTATGCATCTCCAGTTCCTTTGCAGTGGCTAGAGGTCTTGGTGCACCTGTTCATTCCTTCTCTGTCCCTCGCTGCTTGCAAATAAATAATGTTAAAAAAAAAAAAAAGGGCTGGAGTGATGACTTAACAGTTAAGATGTCAACCTATGAAGTCTAAGGACCCAGGTTCGATTCACCAGTATCCAACCTAGTAAGCCAGGTGGCGCATGTGTCTGGAGTTCAGTTGCAGTGGCTAGAGGCCCTGGCGAGCCCATCTTCTCTCTATGTGCCCCCCCCCCTCTTATAAATATAATAAAATAGAAAGAAATATTTTTAAAACTTACTTGTGAACTGAATGAAGTGTTTAAGTAGAAGCGGCAGCAGAGAGAACTGGTACAGCTGGGTGTCAAATGGCCTTGCTATGAAGTCAGTCTGAGGCAGCAAAATGGCAGTACTTAATACATGAATAATGCTGACAAAGTATCAGGTTCTAGTCCAGCTCTTTAGAAATTATAAATTTATTCAAAAGCCGGGCGTGGTGGCGCATGCCTTTAATCCCAGCACTCAGGAGGCAGAGGTAGGAGGATCACTGAGTTCAAGGCCACCCTGAGACCCCATAGTGAATTCCAGGTCAGCCGGGGCTAGAGTGAGACCCTACCTTGAAAAGCCAAAAAAAAAAAAGTATTCAAAATAATTTTAAGATATCATCACTTTACAGAAATGAGCATAGATAATTTTTTCAAGGTCATGTAGCTAGTAACTCAACTAGAGAATTTAGATGAAGACTGAGAGGTAAAAGGAAAGCTGTGGTGGCATACACCTTTAATCTCAGCACAATGGAGGCAGAGGTAGGAGGATCACCATGAGTTCAAGGCCACCTTGAGACTACATAGTGAATTCCAGGTCAGCCTGGGCTAGAGTGAGACCCTACCTTGGAAAACAGAAACAAAAACAAAAGGTTATTTCAGGCCAGGTGTAGTAGCACATGCCTTTAATCCCAACATTTGGGAGGCAGAGGTAAGAGGATCGCCATGAGTTCACCGTCATCCTGAGATTACATAGTGAATTCCAGGTCAGCTCAGCCTGGGCTAGAGTGAGACCCTACCTCAAAAAAAAAAAAAAAAATTTTTTTTTTAATGATATTTTGAGGTAGGGTCTCACTTTAGCCCAGACTGACCTGGAATTCACTCTATTCTCAGGGTGTCCTTGAACTCATGGCAGTCCTCCTACCTCTGCCTCCCAAGTGCTGGGATTATAGACATGCAGCGCCACACGCCATATTATTATTATTATTATTATTATTATTATTATTATTATTATTGGTTTTTCGAGGTATGGTCTCATTCTGGTCCAGTGTGACCTGGAATCAATTAACTATGTACTCTCAGGGTGGCCTTGAACTCCTGGCGACCCTCCTACCTCTGCCTCCTGAGTGCTAGGATTAAAGCCATGGACCACCACACCCGGCCCGCCATATTATTTTTAATGGCTACAGGGCATTCCTTAATGGAAGGAACATTATTTAGTCAGTCAACATTGCTAGGCATTCAGAGGGATTTCCAGTATTGGGCTATTCCACACTGCTCTAGCAAAGAGCCATTTTGTATACTTTAATTTACATATGTACAAATTGTACCTATAGAATTCTAGTAGAACTGCTGGGCCACATGCAGGGCCTTGTACATTTTGACAGTTCATCTCTGTTGCAGTCCGGTTCGCATTGCTGTTAGAAATCACCCAACCAAGAGCAGCTTCTGGGAAAAGAGATTTATTTTGGCTTACAGGCTCGAGGGGAAGCTCCACGATGGCAGGGAAAAACGATGGCATGAGCAGAGGGTGGACATCACCCCCTGGCCAACATAAGATGGACCACAGCAACAGGAGGGTGTGCCAAACACTGGCATGGGGAAACTGGCTATAAAGCCCATAAGCCCGCCCCCAACAATATACTCCCTCCAGGAGGCATTAATTCCCAAATATCCATCAGCTGGGAACCTAGCATTCAGAACACCTAAGTTTATGGGGGACACCTGAATCAAACCACCACATTCCGCCCCTGGCCCCCATAAACTGATATCCATACATGATGTAAAATACAATGCTTTCACTCTGACTTTAAAAGTCCCCATAGTTTTAATCAATCTCAACGATGTTCATACATCCCCATAGTTTAAGATCTTTTAACTGAGCCATAATACCAAAATATAACCTCAAAAAACCCAGAATGGCACAGAATTAATTTTCACACTGCAAAAGATGGCATTGGGCATAGCAAAGAAACATTCAACCAATACAAGATTTAAAAACAACCAGGGCAAACATCAAGCTCTGTAGCTTCAAGTCCAGCAAATCTAGCCAGTGACAAATCTTCAAGTCCGATAATTCTAACCAGCAACAAGTCTCTGGCATTCCAATTCCGCCCCTCCAGCTAGGCTACTCACAGTGCTGGAAAACTTCATGGGGACCGGCAGCTCCTCGGCAGCTATCTCATGGTCCCAGCATCTCCACTGGGTCTCCACTGCAAGCCACGGTTCATCCTCATGGCCCCATGGGGTCTCTATGCAGGCAACCAGCAAACCTGCTTCACACTGCCCATGGCCATTTCCAAAACACAAGACCGTGTTGCAAACTCAATGACCCTCTTTCCAGCATTTCTTATACTCCACAATACCAGGTAGGGTGCCAATTTGTTAATCCAGGGGGGATTAAAGCAGACTTTGAAGAACAGAACACTCCTTGAGCACTCAGACCCCTTCAAAACAGTTGACATTCTTCCTGTTGCCCCAGCGCAGGTCAGCTAACCCAGTCTCAAAGGTTGTAATCTCTCAGTTGCAGCTGAACGGGCAGCAGTTCACCCAAAGATTTTTCTTTCTGTGCCATATCCCTCTGCACACACCAGTTCATTTCTACGCTAGGCAACCCTGCACAACTTCTCAGGACATGGGCACAAGAGCAAGCTTCTCACACAAACTGCTAGCCCAGTCCAGGCACAGCTCTTTCTCACCCTCATAAGCCAAACCTCACAGTCCATAGTTCTTACTGCATTCAGGTCTTAGAGCTCAGACCAGAATAGTCCATTAAGCTGTACTTACAGCACTGCAAGGCATCTCTTAGGCCAAGGTTTCAACTCCTTCCACTTTCCTCTTGAAAATCAGCTACAAAAGGCTGAAGCCACATAGTCAGGTGTCTAGCAGCAATCCCACTCCTGGTACCACTTTACTGTTGCAGTCCGGTTTGCATTGCTGTTAGAAATCACCCAACCAAGAGCAGCTTCTGGGAAAAAGAGATTTATTTTGGCTTACAGGCTCGAGGGGAAGCTCCACGATGGCAGGGAAAAATGATGGCATGAGCAGAGGGTGGACATCACCCCCTGGCCAACATAAGATGGACCACAGCAACAGGAGGGTGTGCCAAACACTGGCATGGGGAAACTGGCTATAAAGCCCATAAGCCCGCTCCCAACAATATACTCCCTCCAGGAGGCATTAATTCCCAAATATCCATCAGCTGGGAACCTAGCATTCAGAACACCTAAGTTTATGGGGGACACCTGAATCAAACCACCACAATCTCCCATTGCAGTCAGGTTTGCATTGCCGGAAGAGCAGCTTGTGGGCAAAAGGGGTTTATTTTGGTTTAGAGACTCAAGGGGAAGCTCCATCATGGCAGGGGAAATGATGGCATGAGCAGAGGGCAACATCAGATGGACAACAGCAACAGAAGAGTGTGCCAAATGCTGGCAAGAGAAAGCTGGCTATACCACCAATAAACCCATCCCAACAGTAACTCCCTCAGGAGGATTTAATTCCCAAACTGCCATTAGCTGGGGACCCAACATTCAGAACACAAGTTTATGGGGAAGACTGGAATCAAACCACCACATACTGCCCCTGCCCCCATAAACTGATAACCATCCATGATGTAAAATGCAATCCATTCATCCAACTTTAAAAGTCTCCATAGTTTTATCAAGCCCAGTGATGTTCAAACAACCCCATAGTCCAAGGTCTTTTAACTGAGCTGCAATACCAAAAAAATAAATAAATAATAAGGACACAGAATAAACATTCACACTGCAAAAGATGGCATTGGACAGAGCAAAGAAATAGTCAACTAATACAAGATATAAAACAACCAGGGCAAACATCAAACTGTAACTCGAAGTCCAGCAACTCTAACCAGTGATAAGCCTCTCAAGTTCCAATTCCATCCTTCCAACTAGGCAACTCACAGGCCCAGAGAACTTCATCTGGTGCCAGCAGCTCTACTTCTCAGCCATCCCATGGTCCTGGCACCTCCACTGGGTCTCCACCACAACCCACATTTCATTATCATATCCCCACTGGGCTCCACACAGATAATTCAAGTCTGCTTCACACTGCTCATGACCATTTCCAAAATACAAAACTGTTGCAAACTCAATGACCCTGCATTTGTTATATTCCATTATACCAGGTGGGCTGTCAACTTGTTAATCCAGGGGGATAATAAAGCAGACTTTGAATAACAGGACCCTTCTTCAGCATTCAGTCCCCTTTGAAAGAGTCTGCATTCTTCTTGTCCCAATGCAGTTCTGCTGTCCTAATCTCAAAGGTTGTAATCTCTCTTACAATTGCAGCTGCACAGGCAGAAGTTTCAGCCCAATGATTTCATATTTTCTGTTCCATATCCCTTTGCTCACACCAGTCCATTTCTACGCAATGCAACCTCACACAAGTTCTCAAGACATGGGCATAACAGCAAGCTTCTCACACAAACTGCTTCTAGCTTAGTCTAGGCAAAGTCCTTTTACACTCTCACAAGCCAAACCTCACAATCCTTGGTTCTTACTGCATTCAGGTCTTTCAACTCTGACCAGAATAGTCCATCGAGCTGTACTTACTGCACTGCAAGTTGTCTCTTAGTCCAAGTTTCAACTCTTTTGACATTCTTCTTGAAAATCAGTTCCAAAAGGCCAAAAGCCACACACAGGTTTCTAGCAGTAATGACCCCACTCTTGGTACCAACTTTGCTGTTGCAGTCAGGTGCGCATTGCTGGCAGAAAACACCCGACCAAGAGCAGCTGGTGAGGAAAAAAAAAAAAAAGATTTATTTTGGCTTATAAACTCAAGGGGAAGCTCCATCATGGCAGGGGAAAATGATGGCATAAGCAGAGGGTGGCCAACATCAGATGAACAACAGCAACAGGAGAGTGTGCCCAATACTGGCAAGAGGAAGCTGGCTATAACACCCATAAGCCCATCTCCAACAATAACTCATTCAGAAGGCTTTAATTCCCAAATTGCCATCAGCTGGGGACCCAGCATTCAGTACACCTCAGTTTATGGGGAACACCTGAATCAAACCACTACATCTCCTAAGTACCTCCCTTTAAAAAAAAAAAATAGGGCTGGGAAGATGGCTTAGTGGTTAAGCACTTGCCTGTGAAGTCTAAGGACCCTGGTTCGAGGCTCTATTCCTCAGGACCCACGTTAGCCAGATGCACAAGGGGGTGAATGCATCTGGAGTTCGTTTGCAGTGGCTGGAGGCCCTGGCGCGTCCATTATCTCTCTCTCTCTCTGCCTCTTTCTCTCTCTGTGTCTGTTGCTCTCCAATAAATAAATAAATTTTAAAAAACGAAAATAATAATAAATGAATGGGTGTGCCAGAGCCCCTAGCTGCTACAAACAAACTCCAGGCGCATGAGCCACTTTGTGCATCTGGCTTTATGTGGGTACTGAGGTATTAAACCTGGATCATTAGACTTTGCGGGCAAGTGCCTTAATAGCTAAGCCATCTCTCCAGCCCCCAAGTGTAGACTTTGATTGGAGTTCCTGCCCAGTGTGTCCCTCTGCCCTGGTCCACTGAGGTTGTCTGCTACCCCTAGAGCTCCCAGACTGGGAGACAGCTCTAAGCTTTGGCAAAAGAGAGGCTGATAGGGAAAAGAGGTGTGACCCTCACTCACTGCCAAGGGGTAGGTTCTACTTCTGGGGAGTTTGACAATCTCAGATATCAGCCTAGAAGCCCAAGTGGCACTGCCCTGAGTAGCCACTGGCCACCGCTTCAAACCTGCATGGACTTGGCCAGTCCTGTTCACTTGCTGGCCATAACCCTACTGCCATCACCTTACTGGCCCTCACTCCCTACCGTACCTGTGTACTAAGGGGCCTACTTGAGGCATCCACAGCCCCTTCTAGACCCAGCTGTCCATCATGTCACATTAACACAGTGGCCCAATGGCCCACTGGAGGAAGTCCTTGGACCTTCAAAAGATAAACCACAATCCTAGATAAAGGTCTCTAGGCATGGAATGCCTCAGCTGACTCTACCTGACAAAGGAAAGTCATGAGTATTTTTAAAAATATTTTATTTATTTGAGAGATAGAAAGAGAGAGAGAGTGAAAGAATGGCCATGCTAGAGCTCCCGGCTGCTGCAAACAAACTCCAGATGCATGCGCCACCTTGTGCATCTGGTTTACATGGGTCTAGGGGAATTGAACCAGGGTCCTTAGGCTTTGCGGGCAAGCACCTTAACTGCTAAGCCATCTCTCCAGCCTAGTCATGAGAATTTTAAACAGTTTCACACAGAGAATTATTCCTTTGAGTGATAGGATTGCACAGAAGTTCAAGTAAGCAGCTCCTGACAACCCCTCCTTCCCTACCCCAGGCTGAATGAACTCCAGATGCCTGTTCCATTTTGTGTATCTGTGTCCACTGGAGGCAGAGTCATGATCAATGAAAGCAGCCTGCCTGGGGTCTGACAGAGGTGGTACCTCACCGTGTCTCCTCCTGAGTGCCAGATCTTCAGCTGGCCAGGCCCAGCAAGCACCTCACTATGGAAGCCTGGGGGGAATTCACAGCCACAGCCAGTGGTCAGGTCACTCACTCCTGGGCACAGTCTTGCTTATCTACTCTGAAGGACAGAGCCCAGTTCCCATTATCCATTGAGCTAGCTTGTGCTCCCAGGCTCCTTGAAGCCTTTAGATACTCTATGTGGCATCATAAGTGCCCTTGCCAGGCCTTTCTCTATGGTATATGGTTTATAGTTTAGTCAGTCATTTTGGTGTGTTTTTTTTTTTTTAAGGTAGGATCTCACTCTGGTCCAGGCTGACCTGGAATTCACTATGTAGTCTAAGGGTAGCCTTGAACTCACAGTGATCCTCCTACCTCTGCCTCCCAAGTGCTGGGATTAAAGACGTGCCCCACCACACCGGGCTTTAAAACATTTTATTTATCTATTTCATTTGTTTATTTGAGACAGAGAGAGGGAATGAGAGTGAGAATGGGCGCGCCAGGGTCTCCAGCCACTGCAAACAAACTCCAGACGCATGCGCTACCATGCACATCTGGCTACCGTGGGACCGGGAGAAGCCATCTCTCCAGCCCTTGTTTGGCTGTTTTGTCCAGTTCAGTTCAGACAAGTTCCCCAGGGGCTGCCGTGGAACTCACTATACAGCCCAGGCTGGCTCCCAACTCAGTAATCCTCCACTTCGGAGAGCTGGAATTGTAAATCTGAGCCACCATGCCTAGCGACCTGTGCTCTGGTGGTCAGGGTTAGAGTCAACACAGCCTGTGTCTTCCCAGGCAGCACGACAGGGTTTACCTGTTAATTTGGGGCAGCTCCACAGCTCCCGGTTCTGGTGGCAGCCTCAGCCACTAGCCTGGATAATCTTCCAGGAGATTCTTACCAGCTCCCATTTCCACTTCCCACCCTGTCCCCTCCCCCCCCCCCCCCCCCCCCCCCGCTTGAATTTAGCATGTACTCCAAGCCTCCACGGTTACTTTGTCAGCAATTACCCTTTTTTTTTTTCCAGGTAGGGTCTCGCTCTAGCCCAGCCCAGGCTGACCTAGAATTCATTATGTAGCCTCAGGGTGGCCTCAAACTCACAGCAATCCTCCTATCTCTGCCTCCCAAGTGCTGGGATTAAAGGCATGTGCCACCACACCTGGCTTGATTAACTTAATTTTATTTATTTATTTATTTATTTATTTATTTATTTATTTATTTATTTACAAGTAGAGAGATGATGAGAGAAAGAGAATGAGCACACAAAGGGCATTTAGCCACTGCAAGCAAACTCCAGATGCATGTACCACTTTGTGTATCTGGTTTTATGTAGGTATTGGGGAATTGAACCCAGGCCATCAGGCTTGGTAGGCAAGTGTATTAACCACTGAGCCATCTATCCAGCCCCCTTTGATTAACTTTTTATTTATTTTTAATTTATTTATTATTTGAGAGAGATAGAAGCAGACAGAAAGAAAGAAAATGGGTGTGCCAGGACCTCCAGCCACTGCAAACAAACTCAAGATACATGCGCCAACTTGTGCATGTGGCCTACATGGGTTCTAGGGAATCAAATCTGGGTTCTTTGGCTTTGCAGGCAAGTGCCTTAACTGTTAAGCCATCCCTCCAGCCCTGATTAACTTTTTAGAGAAAAGTTCCTTGTTCTGGTATGAAAAACGTAGCTCCCTCTATACTATTTTCAAGTAAATTGCTGGCATATGCCGTCATCTAGTTATCTAATGGATGTATTTCTTATGTCAGGACCTTTTATGCAACCAAAATACTGCATTCAAAATTAGAAAGTTAACACTGAAACCTCCTATTATTTAATTTTCAGATTCAAGTGTTGAAGAAAAAAAAGATCCTGTCTGTATTCATGCATTGTGATGACTTGTACTTCCAAAATTCCTTGGGCCTGGAACATTGCTCATTCTTTCTTTGACCTCTTGACCTTGATTTCGAAAAATATTTATTTGAAGCTGGGTGTGGTGGCGCACACCTTTAACCCCACTACTCGGGAGGCAAAGGTAGGAGTATTTCTGTGAGTTCGAGACCACCCTGAAACTACATAGTGACTTCCATGTCAGCCTGGGCTAAAGCAAGACCTTACCTCGAAAAAAAAAGAGAACAAATATACACATAATATGTGTATATATATATATATATATATATATATATATATATATACATAATATTTATTTATTTATTTTTGGTTCGAGGGTTGCTGGAGAGATGGCTTAGTGGTTAAGGTGCTTGCCTACAAAGCCAAAGGACCCTAGTTTGACTCCTCAGGACCCATATAAGCCAGATGCACAAAGTGGCACATGCATCTGGAGTTCATTTGCAGTGGCTGGAGGCCCTGGCACGCCCTTTCTCTATCTGCTCCTTTATCTTTCTCAAATAAATAAATATACTTCTTGGGCACCCATTCTTTCACTCTATATGGCTCTTTCTCTTTAAAAAAAAAAAAAAAGCCAAGCGTGGTAGCACACACCTTTAATCCCAGCACTCAGGAGGCAGAGGTAGGAGGATCGCTGTGAGTTTGAGGCCAGCCTGAGACTACATAGTGAATTCCAGGTCAGCCTGAGCTAAAGTGAGACCCTACCTTAAACAAACAAACAAAACAAAACAAACAAACAAAACCGGGCTGGAGCAATGGCTTAGCAGTTAAGGCACTTGCCTGCAAAGCCAAAGGATTTTGGTTCAATTTCCCAGGACCCACATAAGCCATAGGCATAAGGTGGCGCATTAGTCTGAAGTTCATTTGCACTGGCTGATGCGCCCATTCTCTCTCTCGCTCTGCATCTTTCTCTCTCTCAAATGAAAAATTTTTTAAAAGCCATAAATTCCACTGTAATTACTTGTACAGATAATCCTCACACACATGCAAAATTGGGTATGCACAAGTTTATTCACAGAAGCATGAAAACAATATAAGAAATAACCAACTCCAGTGCTTATATCTATACAAAGATATAGTCCCTGTGCAAGTATTTATCTATAAGTACTGATTTTTGTACAATGGAAGAAAAGCAAGATGTGAACAAGTGTACTTATATGCTACCATTTGTATGTAAATAGAAAATGAAAAAATAGAAATATAATTACTGCTTGTATCTGCTCAGATTATTTCTGCATGGATGCAAGAAATGGGTTTAACGTCAATTATATTAAGGGAGGGAACCAGCTGGTTGGGCAACATAATGAGAGACACAATTTTTTTTACATTTTTTAAAAATTTTTATTAGCATTTTCCATGATTATAAAAAAAATCCCATGGTAATTATCTCCCTCCCCCCCAACACTTTCCCCTTTGAAATTCCAAGACACAATTTTCATTGTAAAGCTTTTCATATCTTTTGAATTTTGGACTGTGCAAATGTATTATCTATTAATTTTTAATTTAAAAGGCTGTTATTAAAATGGAGACAGTAGATGCCTGACACAAAGAAAGCATTCAATAAATAGCAGCTACTATTATTAAAAAAAAAAAAAAGCTTAAAAAAACTCAATTTCTTGGGCTGGAAAGATAGCTTAGCAGTTAAGGCGTTTGCCTGCAAAGCCAAAGGACCCAGGTTCAGTTCCCCAGGATCCACGTAAGCCAGATGCACAATGTGGTGCATACATCTGGAATTCGTTTGCAGTGGCTGGAGGCCCTGGCACACCCATTCTTTTTCTCTTTGTCTCCCTCCTTCCCTCCTGTCCTCTCTGTGTCAAATAAATTAAAAATAAATATTAAGAAAGAAGAAAACTTTATTTAGGCAGGTTTTGACACCTTTTTTTTTTTTTTTCAAGGTAGGGTCTCACTCTAGCCCAGGCTGACCTGGAATTCACTATGGAGTCTCAGGGTGGCCTCGAACTCACGGCGATCCTCCTACCTCTGCCTCCCGAGTGCTGGGATTAAAGGCGTGTGCCACCACGCCCGGCTTTTGACACCTTTTTTAAAAAAACCTATAACTTCTTTATTTGACAAAAAAGAAAAGGGCAAGCCTGGCATGAAAGTGCACGCCTTTAATCCCAGCACTTGGGAGGCAAAGGGAGCAGGATTTCTGAGAGTTGACAGCAACCCTGAGACTAAAGAGTGAATTCCAGGTCACCCTGAGCAAGAGGTAGGACTCCTTGCAATGCACTCTTCCAGAAACAAAGTGGCTTGTATATCCATGTCCTCACAGTGCCTGGCACTACCTACACAAGACCAGTACAATAGGAGGAAAAGATGATGACATCAAAGTAAAAGAGAGACTGATTGAGGGGGGAGGGAATATGATGGAGAGTGGAGTTGTGAAGGGGAAAGTGGAGAGGGGAGGAATTATCATGGTATATTGTCCATAATTATGGAAGTTATCAATAATAAAAAATAAGAAAGAAAAGGGGACTGAATGTGGTGGTGCACATCTTTAATCCCAGCACTCGGGAGGCAGAGGTAGGAGGATCGCCGCGAGTTTGAGGCCACCCTGAGACTCCATAGTAAATTCCAGGTCAGCCTGAGCTAGAGTGAGACCCTACCTCAAAAAAAAAAAAGAAAGAAAGAAAGAAAAAAGAAGGGCAGCAGCCAGGTATGGTGGTGCATGCCTTTAATCTGAGCATTTGGGAGGCAGAGGTAGGAGGATTGTTGTGAGTTCAAGGCCAGCCTGGAACTACAGAGTGAGCTACAGATCAGCCTGGACTACAGTGAGACCCTCCCCCCCCCAAAAAAAATAAATAAAATAAAAAGGAAAGGAAAGGAAAGAAAGAAAGAGCTGGAGAGATGACTTGGCGGTTAAGTGCTTGCCTGTGAAGCCTAAGGACCCTGGTTTGAGGCTCCATTCTCCAGGACCCATGTTAGCCAGAAGCACAAGGGGGCGCATGGATCTGGAGTTCCTTTGCAGTGGCTGGAGGCCCTGCCATGCCCATTCTCTCTCTTTCTATCTCCCTGTTTCTCTGTCACTCTCAAATAAATAAATAAAAATAAACCAAAAATAAATTTTAAAAAAGTAGACAGAAAGAGAGAGAGAGGGGAAAAAAAAAAGGAGAAAGGAGGAGATGAGGGAAGAGGAAGAAAGGGAAGGGGAAAAGGATTGGGTCACCTACCTACCAATGGTCCTTCTTGGGGGAGGCAAGTGCAGTGGCCCATCGTGACCAGCAGATGGCAGCGTTGAGACATCTGGGTATGGGGACCTGGAGGACTTGGACCTGTACCTACAAGACTCTTGGCTGAGCCAAGCATAGAGATTTATAAGCATAATTAATTAACCAGTGCAACAGAGTGAGTTCCAGGTCAGCCTGGGCTAAAATGAGACCCTGCCTCAAATTGAAAAAAAAAAAAAAAAGGGTGGGGCATAGTGGCCCATGCCTTTAATCCCAGCAGTCAGGAGGCAGACGTAGGATCTCTGAGAGTTCAAGGCCACCTGAGACTACATAGTGAACTCCAGATCAGCCTGAGCTAGCGTGAGACACTACCTCGGAAAGCAAAAACAAAAACAAAACAACAAAAAAAGTCCTGCCACCATGCCCAGCTGTCCCTGGGTTAAATGTTCTGTCGTCATCTTCATTTTATACTAGAGCTTTCAAGTCCTTGTGAGACAGGCATTTATCCCTCCCTTTGCTGCCTGGGTTCTTCATTCCTGTAGGGAAACTAGGGAAGGAGGAGGGACACACAAGAGGGTAGAAGGGCTGGAGAGAGGACTTAGCAATTAAAGGCACTTGCTTGCAAAGCCTATTGGTCCAGGGTCCCATTCACCAGTACCCACATAAAGCCAGATTTACAAAGCAGTGCATGCATTCATTCAGAGTTTGTTTGTAGTGGCAGGATGCCTTGGTAGGCCCATACTTACTCCCTTTCTCTCTTTCCCCCTCCCCTCTTTCAAATAAATAGAATTTTGTTTTGTTTTGTTTTTCAGGTAGGGTCTTACTCTAGCTTGGGCTGGCCTAAAATTCAGTATGCAGTCTCAGGATGGCCTTGAATTCATGGTGATCCTCCTAACTCTGCTTCCTGAGTGCTGGGATTAAAGGAATGTGCCATCACACCTGGCTCTAGAATTGTTTTTAATTATTTTTTTTTATTAACAACTTCCATGATTATAAACAAATATCCTATGGTAATGCCCTCCCTCCCCCTACTTACCCCTTTGAAACTCCATTCTCCATCATATCCCCTCCTCCTCTCAATCAGTCTCTTTTATTTTGATGTCATGATCTTTTCCTCCTAATATGATGGTCTTGTGTAGGTAGTGTCAGGCACTGTGAGGTCATGGTTATCCAGGCCATTGTGTGTCTGGAGGAGCATGTTGTTAGGAGTTCTACCCTTCCTTTGGCTCTTACATTCTTTCCGCCACCTCTTCCGCATTAGACCCTGAGCTTTGGAAGGTGTGACAGAGATATTGCAGTGCTGAGCACTCCTGGCACTTCTTCCCAGCACCATGATGCCTTCTGACTCATCCCAAGGTCATTGTCATCTGAAAAAAGAAGATTCTCTACCAAAAGTGAGAGTAGCATTAATATATAGGTATGAACATTAAGAGAAGTGCTTACTGGGCAGTTTGATGAGCATAGTATATACATTTAGCCAGACAGCAGCAGATATTACACCCCTAGGGCTCATGACTACCCGTTTTAGGTTTTCAGTATCAGGATATATTCCCTCCCATGGAGCGGGCCTCCAGTCCAATCAGAGGGCAGTTGGTTTCCACCATGGCAGACGTGTCCCTGTTGCACCCATTGGCTCATTTGGCCTGGCTGGCCAAATATAAGGCTCGCAGTGTCCACTGTTGAGCGTGTTCACTGGTGATTTCTCTTTCTCTCATTGAACTGCATGCAGCACGTTTTTTTTTTTTTTTTTCCAGCTGTCTATCAGCTGGTCTACATGGAGGAGGTTATCAGCTCAGTTCTAGCAGGATTTCTCAGTGACCTTCCAGCCCAAGTATGTGGAGTCTTCAGCATTAAGAACTTTTTTTTAAATTCATTTATTTATTTGCAAGCAGACAGAGATAGAGAGAAGAGAGACACATAGAGAGAGAATGGGCACGTCAGGGCCTCCAGCCACTGCAAATGAACTCCAGACATATGTGCCCCTTGTGCATCTGGCTTACGTGGGTCCTGGGGAATCGAACCTGGGTCCTTTGGCTTCACAGGCAAGCACCTTAACCACTAGGCAATCTCTCCAGCCCAAGAATTTTTGTTTTTAATAAAAGGTGTAAGAAGACTCCACATGGGGTGACCAAAACTCAACATGGGTAGGAAGAGAATCAAATATGAGGCCTGGGTGGAGCAGTCAGGCTGCTAGCAATGGGCTCTGGTGAAGGACAGATTAGGGCTTGGGAGACAGACAGGGACTTGATAGGTGGACAGCTGGCTGGACATCAGTAGTAAGACCCTAGGGAAGAAAAGGCAAGTGGGGCAGTGAGGCTAGGTAGCCAGAGTCTGAAGGCTGGCTGCCCATGCCAGGGCTCTTAGGCATCCCCACAGAGACAGTCTGAGAATGAGGACTGTTTCCATTTCTCAGAGAAAAAGATAGAGTGCAGTAGGTTTTGCAAGTGTCTTTAGCTGTTGAGCCATCTCCCAAGACCCACATAATGTATTTTATTTATTTATATTTTTCACATATTTTTTTCGAGGTAGGGTCTCACTCTAGCCCAGACTGACCTGGAATTCACTATGTAGTCTCAGGGTGGCCTCGAACTCATGGCGATCCTCCTACCTCTGCCTCCCGAGTGCTGGGATTAAAGGTGTGCGCCACCATGCCTGGCTCACATAATGTATTTTAATCATAATCGTCCCTCATTATCTTCTTTAGTTCCCCTTTCTACTGAACCCCCCTTTTTTCCCCAACTATTCCCTCTTTTACATATATATTTTGAGGTAGGATCTTGCTTTAGCCCAGGCTGACCTGAAATTCATTATGCAGTCTCAAGGTGATCTTGAACTCACAGTGATCCTCCTACTTCTGCCTCTGCTGGTATTAAAGGCCTACAACAGCACATCCAGCTTTTTTTTTTTTTTTTTTTTTTTTTTGCCTTCTTCCATTATACATGATGAAATATTGATGGGATCAATATTAACAGGTTTTGGACAGGTAACAACATCTTCCCCACAGCATCTTTATAGTTTCTTTTTTTTTTTTTTCAAAAAAAGTATTTGCAGGGAGAGAGTGAGACAGAAATGGATGCACTAGGGCCTCCAACCTCTGCAAATGAACTCCAAATGCATGTGCCACTTTATGCATCTGGCTTTACATGGGTACTGGGGAATTGAACCCAGGTCATTAAGCATTATAGGCAAGTGCCTTACGTGCTTTGCTATCTCTCCATCCCTCCTTTTTAATTTTTATTTTGGGACAGGGGTTTTGCTTAATCCAGGCTAGCTTCAAATTCGAGATCTTTCTGCCACAACCTCTTGAGTTTTGGGACTCCAAATGTGCACCACCATGCCCAGTTCTCATCAAGACTTCAAATGGTTCTCACCAAATACTTGTCAGTGAAGAACTGACTCACACAGTAACTCTGGACCATCTCCTTCATTTTCCAAGCAGGTAACCTGAGGCACAAGCTAACAGGTTGCCTGCAGGCAGAACCCAGATGGACAGACCCCCGGGTCATTGTGCAGCCATCAGCCACAGTTGCAAGGTCTCTCTCAGGAAGACAAGAGACCCAACACCTTGCAAAATTGGCCCTGGGGATTCAGGATGGTGAAATTCATGGGAGACACTCATCAGATCACCACATCAAGCCCAGCAGAACTGGATGGTCACTCCTGGCCTTTAGTTGGCTCATGTTTCTTCCGCCAGAAGTCCTCTGGCCAACAGGATTCAGTGTTTTGCTCACCTGGGGCTACCAGGCCAGCTTGCCTGTAAGTGAGGCAGCCTGTTCCAGAACAAGCAAAGGACCTGCCCTGTGAAGCTTTCGGGAGAAGAGCATGTGGAGGTCCCAGAGACAGCCAGGAGTGACCCCAAAGTACAAGCAGTCTCAGCCCTGCTCATCTGAAGTCACCAGTTGGTGTCATTACAAGCTGCCACTTATGCGCACACACAAACATGGCTGGCACCAAAGGGTGACTGCGCAATGGCAAGGCACCTTTTATTTTACAAATAAGGATGATCCTGTGGCAGTAGGGCTTCTCAGTGCTGGATAAACACCCAACCAGAAACAGCTTATGGGAGGAAAGGGTTTATTTCAGGTTGAAAGATCTAGAGGAAGCTTCATCAATGGCAGAAAAAAAAAGCTGGCTCATGTCTATAGATGGTAACAGAGAGACATCACCAAACAGCCAGCAAAACCAAAAAGCATGAGCAGCCAGAGCTCCAAACTGCTCTCCACACACCTTAGGGCTCGACTCAAGAAGCAACCCACACACCTGCTGTAGCAGGGATCTGCCCACTAGATGCTCAATTTTATTTTATTTTATCTTATGTGTTTATTTATTTTGGTTTTTCGAGGTAGAATCTCACTGTGGCCCAGGCTGACCTGGAATTCACTCTGTAGTCTCAGGCTGGCCCTCAAACTCACAGCCATCCTCCTACCTCTGCCTCCGGAGTGCGCCACCATGCCCAGCATATTTTTATTTTGTTTTATTTTTTATTTTTTATTATTGATGGGTGTGGTGGCACATACCTTTAATCCCAGCACTTGGGAGGCAGAGGTAGGAGGATCACTGTGAGTTCAAGGCCACCTTGGGACTACATGATAAATTCCAGGTCAGCCTGAGGCTAGCGTGGGATTCTACCTCAAAAAAAAAAAAAAATTACATATATATAGTGTTGAGTGAACTCTTTTCTGGGGAAAAGCTGACAAGTGCTTGTCCCCCTCAGGCTTGGCGCCCCTGAATGACTAATGTTTGATTCCACCAAAGTGTGCCCTGGTGAAACCAGTGAGTCCATTGGGTTTCCCTGCAGGCTATGAATGAAGGTTTACTTACAGGGTCATGGGGACTCCAGAGCAATCTTTGCAGCTTAAGGTCTCTTCCCAGCGTGGATGATGGACAGATGGCGCTCCCCATCCCTTACCTTCCACCCTCTACATCATCTGTCACCTCCTGAGACCGCAACACCTCACCCACCATCGTGTACAGCTGGCCCCGCGCACCTTGGATCCCTGCAGCCATTGAACCCTTCGGCTCCCCTCGCTCTCCCTCTATGGGGGAACATCCACGGGCCAGCTCTCGTGGGTGTCCCCTCCATGACCGCAGCTGCCTCTGGTGAAAGCGGCAACAGTGGTTTTGCTCAGAGGATCACGTGGTCACACAGCAACTGGGCAGGGGTAGGAGTCGCCGGGGTGCTGATCAGTTTCCAGGCTGAATTGGGGGTGCGTCCTCTCCAAGGGGGAAGCTACGTGTGGCTGCTCCCTCCACCGGCATGACACCCTCCATGTCCCGCTCAGGACAGGTCTGTCTCTCGCTGCCACTCGGGGCCTCCATTCTCAGCCGGCGGCCCCGTCCTGTTGCCCCGGGACCCCAGATCATACAGGGTACTGCCCGTGGTCAGCCTGCTGAGGCTGTGGGAGCTGTGATGGGGTCGGAGGCGGTGGCACCGGCCCCCAAGGCCCAGCGCTTGCCGGAAGGTCTCTCGGAAGCGGCTGGACATGAGGCTGTAGAGCACCGGGTTGGCGGCTGAGCTGAGGTAGAAGAAGATGCCAGAGACGATGTGCACGTACTGGAAGGCCAGGAGCAGACGCTCGGTCCAGTGGGACACGAAGCTCCACATAAGGCGGTCAGCATGGAACGGGGCCCAGCAGACGCCAAACACCAGGACCAGTACGACTGCAAGAACACAGACAGGGGCCGCTGCGAAGGAACTCCAAACACAAGAGCCACCTTGGGCATCTACCTTTACCTGGGTGCTGGGGAAATGAACCCTGGCTGTTAGGCACTTACCTGCAAAGCCAAATGATCTGGGTTAAATTCTGCAGAAGGTGGCTCCCAGTTTCTTCCTCTCTCTCTTTCTTTCTTTCTCTCTTTCTTTCTTTCTTTTTCTTTTATTTATTTATTTATTTATTTATTTATTTATTTATTTATTTATTTATTTGACAGAGAAAGGGAGAGAGAGAGAATGAATGGGCACGCCAGGGCCTCTAGCCACTGCAAACAAACTCCAGGCACATGTGCCCCCTTGTGCATCTGGCTAATGTGGATCCTTTGGCTTTGCAGGCAAATGCCTTAACCATTAAGCCACCCCTCCAGTCCCCTCTCTCTCATTCTTTTTCTCTGGCTGTCACTCTTTTTTATTTTATTTTTTGGTTTTTCGAGGTAGGGTCTCACTCTAGCCCAGGCTGATCTGGAATTCACTATAGAGTCTCAGGGTGGCCTCTAACTCATGGCAATCCTCCTACCTCTGCATTCCAAGTGCTGCGATTAAAGGCTCTCTTTTTTTTTTCTTTTTTTTTTAAATCTTATTTTATTTTTTCTCAATTTTTTTTAACAAATTGGTGTCCACCTGATACTTTTTTTAAATTTTTTCGTTCATTTTTATTTATTTATTTATTTGAGAGTGACAGAGAAAGAGGCAGGTAGAGAGAGTGAGATTGAGAATGGGCGCACCAGGGCCTCCAGCCACTGCAAAAGAAATCCAGACGCATGTGCCCCCTTGTGCATCTGGCTAACGTGGGTCCTGGAGAATCGAGCCTCGAACCGGGGTCCTTAGGCTTCACAGGCAAGCACTTAACCGCTAAGCCATCTCTCCAGCCCTTTTCTCAATTTTTAAAAACATTTTCCATGATTATAAAAAATATCCCATGGTAATACCCTCCTTCCCCCCCCCCACTATTCCCTTTTGAAATTCCATTCTCCATCATATCCCCTCCCCATCTCAATAAGTCTCCCTTTTATCTTGATGTCATGATCTTTCCCTCCTCTTATAATGGTCTTGTGTAGGTAGTGTCAGGCACTATGAGGTCATGGATCTCAAGGCCATTTTGTGTGTCTGGAGGGAGCATGTTGTAAGGAGTCCTACCCTTCCTTTGGCTCTTACATTCTTTCCACCACCTCTTCCGCATTAGACCCTGAGCCTTTGAAGGTGTGATCGAGATGTTACTTGGTACTCTAGTCACTTCTTTCCAGCACCATTCGGCTCTCTTTTTAAATGACTTCTCTTTGTTATTATTATTTCGGTTTTTCAAGGTAGGATCGTACTCTAGCACAAGCTGACCTGGAATTCACATATAGTCTGAGTGGCCTCAAACTCACAGCAATCCTCCTACATTGGACTCCCAAATTCTGGGATTAAAGGCGTGTCCCACCACACCCAGTATGACTTTTTATTTTTATTTATTTTTTACTTTTTTTCTTTTCACAATTTTTATTAACATTTTCCATGATTATAAAAAATATCCCATGGTGGGCTGGAGAGATGGCTTAGGAGTTAAGCGCTTGCCTGTGAAGCCTAAGGACCCCGGTTTGAGGCTCGGTTCCCCAGGTCCCATGTTAGCCAGATGCACAAGGGGGCGCACGCATCTGGAGTTCGTTTGCAGAGGCTGGAAGCCCTGGCGCACCCATTCTCTCTCTCTCCCTCTATCTGTCTTTCTCTCTGTGTCTGTAGCTCTCAAATAAAAAAAAAAAAATATATATATATATATATATCCCATGGTAATATCCTTCCTACCCCCCCCACACTTTCCTCTTTGAAATTCTATTCTCCATTATATTACCTCCCCCAGTATGACTTTTTAAAAAAAATATGTATTATTTGGTGGCACATGTCTTTAATCCCAGTACTTGGGAGGCAGAGTTAGGAGGATCACCATAAGTTCAAGGCTACCCTGAGACTACATAGTGAGCTCCAGGTCAGCCTGAGCTAGAGTGAGACCCTACCTTGAAAAAACAACAACTATATATAAATATATTTGAGAGAGAGACAGAAGCAGTAAAAAAAAGAGAGAATGAATGTGCCAGGGCCTCTAGCCACTGCAAACGAACTCCAGACACATGTGCCACCTTGTGTATCTGGCTTATGTTGGTACCAGGGAATCAAACCTGAGTTCTTAGGCTTCCCAGGCAAGCACCTTAACTAAGCCATCTCTCCAGCCCTTCTGTGTGTGTCTCTCTCTCCCTTTTTCCATGTAGGGTCTCACTCTAGCTCCAGTTGACCAAAGGCTTCAGTCCACTTTTTTAAACAATATTATTTATTTATTTAGGACAGACCCAGTCCTTGGGCAAGCAGGGTGTGGCACACGCCTTTAATCCCAGCACTTAGGAGGCAGAGGTAGGAGGGCCACTATGAGTTCAAGTCCACCCTGAGAATACATAATGAATTCCAGGACAGCCTGAGCTAGAGTGAGGCCCGTAGACTGGAGAGAGGGAAGGTGGGAGGAAGGAGATGACTCCTAAGCCAGCAAGCAAGGATGCTTCCTTCTTGGGGTGAGAGGGTCCAAGGTGAGCCTGCTGCGGACTCTGCTTGGGTTTGGGGGTGTGGAAGGAACAGTGGGCAGGAGGGGAGCAAACTGTAGTTCAGGCCTCATTCACCTGGCAGAACAGAGAGGCAAACAACAGTTCGCGCCAGGCCCATCTCAGCAAAAGGGCCCACAAAGGATCCTGGATCTGAGGATGCTCGACAGCTGTCTAATTGTCAGCGCCCTGTCCAGCCCTGGCTTGGAGGAAGGGGTACTAAGCTGGGAGCAGGGAGATCGGGAAGGTTCGTTCCCCCAGGTCCATGGGTTTGGAAGAAAAGGCAGGTGTCACTGCCGCAGCAAGGTCCAGAGCTGGACCCAGCAGGACATGCCTTGCCTGCTGCAGTCCTCCTTCCTGCCCTGGCTCCACTGTGCTCCACTCACTCAGAACGCATCTCCTGACAACCAGCACGAAAGGTCTCTCCCCAAGGCTTCCAGAAAACACAGCGTTTGGAATTTGGGACGTAGAGGTAGGAGTACCGGTGTGAGTTCAAGGTCAGCCTGAGACTACATAGTGTATTCCAGGTCAGCCCAGGCTAGAGCAAGACCCTACCTCAAAAAAAAAAAAAAAAAAAAAAAAAAAAAAAAAAAAAAGATTGCCATGAGTTCAAGGCCATCCTGAGACCCTGAGTCTACAGAGTTAATTCCAGGTCAGCTTGGGCCAGAGTGAGACCCGACCTCGAAAAACCAAAAATAAAAAAATTTAAGAGAGAAAGAAAGAGAAAATGCAGCTGTGGCATGGAGGGAGGAAATCACCACTGCCCCATTCTTACCGCCCTCCTGCCCCTTTTGGGGGCACTGACCATGTCCCACCATCTGGCTCCAAGGGGGGTGGTGGGCAGCAATGTAAGACAAACCAATCAGAACTCTTCCCTGCGACTTTCCCATAGCCGGTGCTGCTCAGCGCTGAGGCTCAAACGCAGGGCTTTGTGCAGGCTAGGGGAGCACTATAACCGCTGAGCTGCACCCCAGACCATGCTTCACAGTTGTTTGAACAAAGAACCCTGAAGTTACATTGTACACTAACCCCACCAATTAAGTAGCTGTCCATGAGCCATTCACCTCAGTCTGGTAAGCAAAAGTTCTACATGAGCCAGGCTTGGTGGCGCACTTGGGAAGCAGAGGTGGGGGGATCTGCGTGAGCTCAAGGCCACCCTGAGAATACAGAGTGAATTGGAGGTCAGCCTGGGTTAGAAGGAGACCCATCTTGAAACTTCGACCTCCCCCCCCAAAAAAAGTGTGGAGTTGGGTGGGGAGGGGGGTAGGGGAAGTCAACAACCAATCGGCTCCCTCCTCAGGCCCTGAGAGGCTCAGTGCCACCCCCAACAGTGAACTTACAGAGCATCTTGGTCACCTGTCTCCGGCTCCTGTCCTGAAGGTGGGCTCTTCCAGAGTCCCTGCGGGCCCTGGCCTCCGAGGCGCTCCTGCCCTTGGCCTGGCAGCTTAGCAGCACCCTCTCCCGCCGCAGCTGCATCCCGATGAGCAGGTACAGCACGCTGATGGTGGCCATGGGCAGGCAGAAAAAGAGCAGCGTGGTGGTCTGCACCACGAGGTTGTAGACGAACCGGGGGCGGACGAGCGTGCACACGGACGAGTCGGGCACCGGCCCGCGGCAGGGCACGTGCAGCTGCTGGATGCCATGCAGGCTGGTGTTGGGTAGAGAGCAGAGCACTGCGAGGACCCAGATGGCCCCCAGCATGCGGCGCGCACGGGCCCGCGTCACCACAGACCTGGCTCTGAGCGGGTGCACCACGGCCACGTAGCGCTCCACGCTCAGGGCGGTGACATTGAGGACCGAGGCCAGGCAGACGGTCTCAAAGAGCAGCGTGCGGAAGTAGCAGCCGCCAGCGCCCAGCAGGAAGGGGTAATTGTGCTGCATCTCATAGAGCTCCAGGGGCAGGCCCACCAGCAGCACCAGCAGGTCAGACACGGCCAGGCTGAAGAGGTAGAAGTTGGTGGGCGTGTGCATGGCTTTGTGGCGCAAGATGACTGTGCAGGTCAGCCCATTGCCCACCGTGCCCACCACGAAGATCAGGAGGTACATGACACAGATGGGCAGGAACAGCTCTGTCTGCTTTGGCCCCAGGTACTTGAGCCTCAGGGCCTCATCGGTCAAGTTCAAGTCTTCAGGATCAAAGGGGCCCCTGGCCTCACTGTCATTGCAGGAAATGGAGAGGCTCGCACCTTCCGGGGACAGGTCTCCCGGGAAGATGGAACAGTTGAGGCAGAGCGGAGTCTGTGGAATAGAGAGAGAGGGGAGAGAGAGAGGCCCAGAGAAGTCACTTAGAGAATTCTGGCTGTGTCCTGGCTCATCACATCGAAGGTGCTGAGAAATAAAAGCACCCACTGTAAAGTGCACTACAGTTGCACAATAGTAAAAATGCACACATCTTAAGTGATAATACTGGGGGCTGGAGAAACGGCTCAGCGGTTAACGGTGCTTGCTTGCAAAGCCTACTGGTCCAGCCAGGTTAGGTTTCCCCAGCATCCACATAAAGCCAGATGCACAAAGTGGTGCATGCATCTGGAGCTCATTAGCAACGGCAAGAGGCCCTGGCATTCCCTTATACATTCACTGTATCAAATAAATAAATAAATAAATAAATTTTTTTACCAGCACATGGGAGGCAGAGGTGTAGGAGGATCACTGAGAGTGAATTCCAGGTTAGCTTGAGCTAGAGTGATACTCTACCTCGAAAAAAAAAAAAAAAATCAAATAATAAATAATAAAAATTCTTTTTAAAGAGTGATAAAATTGAGCCTTTGTTTTAAATCTCACAACCTTTGACTAAATGACAAGTCCCCACCGCAAGCATGAGCTTTGCCATCAGAAGTGTCTCCAGGTGTCTCCCATTCAAGACAGCTGGCAGAGTTGCATGCACTTTAAGAGCAAGGGCCCTGGAAGCAGCTGCCTGGGTACAGGCCCAGCCTATCCAATTAGGGACAGAGGATCCAGAAGTTTAATACACATAAAAAAAAAAAAAAAAAAAAAAACTGGCCAAGGGCAACACCTGACACCCACAGGGCATAGTGACCTTGTAAAAGCCACGGGGGTTCAGTGAGGGAGCGAAAAGACTGAAATCGGTGCTTGATTCAAAAGTTGGTTCTGTTTTCTGTCAAGAGGGATTTAAAGTCTGCACGCTTGACACCCTTGGCACTGCCACCTCCAGGGTTCCCTGGAAGGTTGCTCCTGCCCAGCCTTACTCACCCCCCCCCAGCACAGGGGGCGGGAGCTGGGGGCGCGAGGACGCTGCACTCCCCGAGGAAGGGTCACTCGCTGCAGCCCTGGTGCCCGTGAGAGGCTGCGAGATGCCACCCCCCCCCTGCACCCCACGGTGGTCCTCCCATCCAGTTCACCCTGGGCCCCGCGCCGTTGGTACCCAGTGCTCTGCGCCCATCCCACCTACCATGCTGTCTGCAGCCTGAAAGGTCCCGGGCGACGTGGTCAGTCCCAGTCCGACCCACAGACGCTGAATAGCCGGCAGCCCAGCCCGTGCATGAAGTCGACTCGCCGCCGCCGCCCGCCCCGTCGCCAGCCTGTCGCCGGCAGCATCGCCGCCAGGGGGCAGTGCTGTCCCCGGAACCCGGAGGACCCCGGACAGCTCACCTCCCGACCCTCCCTCCCAGCAGCATCCCATCCAAACCGCAGCAGCTGGTGCCCGCTCCTAGCTACTTCTCCGAGAGGCCTCACTTTAAAAAAAAACCCATTTCGCAGATGGGAAAAACTGAGCCTTAGACCGGCAGCACGAGTGTTCTGGCTCTCACAATACTGCCTCAACCCTCCAGTCAGTAAACCAGCTCTAGAGTCACGTTTCCCTCAGATCCGCATGCCCTTCTGCGCTGTTTCAGACACATCTCCATGGACGCCCCCAGGACGCTTAGAGTGTCCCAAGCGAAGGTATTCATCCTTCGGATGCCACACTTCCACCCCAGCCCCGGGATGGCAATACCTCCCCCCACATCCATGTAGTGCTCGGCTGGAGGTCTCCAGTCCCCGAGTATAGGCGCTGGTCCCCTCCCATGGCTGCAGGAACCCCCTCTTCCACCAGCCCCTCCCCTCACAGCACTCCTGAGTCTCGTTAGAACCCACCTCCTCTCTGCCAAGAACACAGCCTAGCCTGATGCCAGAACCCACCCCCCCCCCCCACACACACACATACTCTCTCTCTCCTGTGCCTCTCTTGGCCCTCAAGCCCCTCCTTATCCATTCCAATGGTGTCTTTGTCCCTGCCCCCACCAAGTCCTGCCTTCCCAAGAACTGCACATGTAAACACAGACCTGGCCCAGGGAGACTGTGGGAAGCTCAGGGGCACTGGCTCCCCAGGGCTCTGGAAGAAAGAATTCTGAGGCCTCACTACTCAACCCCAGATGGACCAAGTCAGACCAAGCCTTCAAGAGAGAGTCTGGGGCTGGAGAGATGGCTTAGCGGTTAAGCGCTTGCCTGTGAAGCCTAAGGACCCCGGTTCGAGGCTCGGTTCCCCAGGTCCCACGTTAGCCAGATGCACAAGGGGGCGCACGCGTCTGGAGTTCGTTTGCAGAGGCTGGAAGCCCTGGCGCGCCCATTCTCTCTCTCTCCGTCTTTCTCTCTGTGTCTGTCGCTCTCAAATAAAAAAAAAGAGAGAGAGAGAGTCTGCAGCCATGACACTGACAAGCTCAGTATCCCTCGAAAACTGCGCGCTGCTGCCTGACAAGGGGCGAGAAGCATTGTTAACCCTGCCCACATCACCAGGACACACACATGCATGCGCACACACCACTGTGCACACACCCTGAGCCCACTGTGAAGCCTCGTACAGTATTCAGACCCAGAAAGGACAGGGAAGGACTTCTCCTGACCAGTCCTGCCATGAAAGCTCACGCCAGGCTTCAGGGCAGCCCCCTAAAAGGAGAGGGCCAGTGGCATCATGGTTGTAGACCCCACTCCTGCACCGTCCAGAGGGCTCCAGAAGCCCTGGCCAGGGCCTGGGCTCCAGATCATCGGGCATAGTGTCCCAGCGGACCCACTGACCTGTGCTTCCATCTGCTCTATCCTGAGGATGCTTCCCTGGGGTTTCTGTGTCTAAACATCCACCTCCTGAGCTTGAGATGGTTGGCATCAACCCAAAGAAGGGTGCCAATGGCCCAGCTTCACAGAACGGCACTTATGCCAACTCCTGGGGCATGGGCAGGGCTCCTGGAGCTGAGAAAATACATAGCTCATAGTTCTCCCTGCTGACATCCTGAGACCCACAGGAGCAGCTGCCCTGGCTCAAGCAAGACCAAGCGGAGCCCAGGAGCCATATACTCCTGTCCACCCCAACCCCTTTCCTGCCAGCGGAGATGAGAGAAGGAAGGTAAGGTGACTTGGGGACACTGAGGCAGGAGATGGGAAAAGGGTCTGTTCTGCAGTCTGGGGAGCAGGGACAGCTCAGGGGACCCCACTGAAGGAAAATGGGACCAAGATACTTTTATTTATTATAATTATTATTATTGTTTTGTTTTTTTTTTTCCTAGGTAGAGTTTTACTCTAGCTCAGGCTTACCTGGAATTTGGAATTCACTATGTATTCTCAGGGCGGCCTCAAACTCACCGCAATCCTCCTACCTCTGCCTCCCATGTGTTGGGATTAAAGCTGTGTGTCTTGTTTGTTTGTTTTTCAAGGTAGAGTCTCCCTTTAGTCCAGATTGACCTGGAACTCAGTCTAGTCCCAGGCTGGCCTTGAATTCACCAAATTCATGTCAACCTGCCCCCCAGGTACTGGGATTAAAGGATTAAAGGTATGTGCCACTAAACTTGGCTTAAAATGTTTTAAAAATATTTTTATTTATTTGCAAGCAGAGAGAGCTTGAAGACAGACAAACAGAATGGGTGTGCCAGGCACTCTAGCCACTGCAAAGGTACTCCAGATGCATGTGCCACTCCTCTGGCTTTATGTGGGTACTGGGGAATTGAACTCAAACCCTTAGGCTTTGCAGGCAAGTACCTTAACCATTGAGCAATATCTCCAGCCCTTCTGTTTGTTTGTTTCTAGGTAGGTTATCACTCTAGTCCTATCTAACAGTTGGGCCTGGAACTCACAGCAATTCTCCTACTTCTGCCCCTGGAGTGCTGGGATTAAAGGTGTGTTCCACCACACCTGGATAAGATAGCTGTTTTGTTTTTGTTTTACGAGGTAGGGTCTCTAGGCCAGGCTGACCTGAACTCACAGCCATACTCCTATCTCTGCCTCCTTAGTGCTGGGATTAAAGACATGCACCACCATGCCCAGCCCTAAAATAGCTTTTTTTTTTTTATTAAAGATATTTTATTTATTTACTTGAGAAAACAAGAATGGGCATGCCAAGGCCTCTAGCCCAGTAAACAAACTCCAAAAGCAAGCATCACCTCATACTTCTGGCTTTCGTGGGTCCTGGAGAATCAAACCTGGATCCTTTGGCTTTGCAAGCAAGTGCCTTAACCGCTAAGCCATCTCTCCAGCCCTAAAATGTTTTTTTATAAGCAGTCAAGCAGGGATGAGGCCCAAGGAAATGCCACCTTGCATGCCCTGGCAAGGACTAGAACCTGTGTCTTTAACATGGCTGCAAGCAATAACTCAGCAATGCTTCTTGTTTCTTCAGGTTTTCCCAGGCTTGGCACACCTGAGCAGGCTGACCCCTCCTGAGCCAACCAATCAGGCCTTACTGAGAACGATCTTAAGGTCCATCTGAGTTCCATGTATGCATATAAAGGAACTTAATCATGTGTGCAAATCTCTTGCTCACCTCCTCTTCTGTATCCCTCCGGGCACACGTGAGTGATTTATTTTTGTTGGGGCACCTTCCTGCCTTGTTCATGCCTGTTTTCTTGTTTTGCAACGCCTATGGTCTTTCTTTAAACTCTGAGGTCTTTGCTCTCTCTTAGTCTTCTCTGACCCCCTGTGTAAGGGGGATCTTGTGGCTTGGGCTCTCCTGCTGTGCTTTTCGTGTGTGTGTGTGTGTGTGTGTGTGTGTGTGTGTGTGTGTGTGTAAACGCCTTCTTCAGAGGCTCCTTTCCTGGAGATTTCTCTATGTGAAGGAGAATTAATTTAATTTAATTTAATCATTTAAGAGAGAGCGAGGATGAGGTGGAGAGAGAGAATGAGTGTGCTAGGGCCTTTAGCCACTACAAAAAAGCCCTCCAGATGCATGTGACACCTTGTGCATCTGGCTTACGTGGGTCCTGGGGAATTGAATCTGGGTCCTTAGGCATTGTAGGCAAACACCTTAATTGCTAAGCCGTCTCCCCAGCCCATAAAGGAGATTTAATTTTTTTTTTTTAGCTGGGCATGGTGGCGCACACCTCTAATCCCAGAACTCGGGAGGCAGAGGTAGGAGGATTGCCATGAGTTCGAGGCCACCCTAAGATTGCATAGTGAATTCCAGGTCAGCCTGAGCTAGAGTGAGACCCTACGTTGGAAAATTGAAAAACCAAAAAAAATTATTTTTAATTTAAAATTTTTATTTATTAGAGAATGAGAGTGAAGAGGAGATAATGGAAGCACCAGGGCCTCTAGCCACTGCAAACAAACTCTAGATGCATTCAACACCTTGTGCATCTGGCTTATGTGGGACCTGGAGAATCAAACCTGGGTCTTCAGACTTCATAGGCAAATGCCTTAACCACTAAGCCACCTCTCCAACCCATAAAGGAGAATTTTTTTTTCCCCGAGGTGGGGTCTCACTCTAGCTCAGGCTGACCTGGAATTCATATGTAGTCTCAGGGTGGCCTCAAACTCAGCAATCCTCCTACCTCTGCCTCCTACATGCTGGGATTAAAAGCATGCACCCCCACACGGCTTAAAGGAGAATTTTTAACAACTTCCCTAGTCTTCTCTCTAGATCCTAACTCACCCTAAAATAGACCTTTTAATTCATAATTTACCACTCTCAGAGTCTGTTTTTCACTTCTTTGTTAACTTAGACATAGACCCAAAAGTTGAGGTCCGTGGACCTGGGATCTCCTGCATCTTTATTGAATTTAATCCCTCCAGACCCAAAATCCTGCATCGCCACTGTCATGTTTCATAAGGCAAACACAGAGCCAAGAGATGCCACTGTCCTGTGAAGCAGGCCAGTCACCAGCCTCGCTGAGGAACCTTCCTGGCCAGTCCTCTCTACCAGGCTGTAGTCAGCTAGACCTGCTCCAAGGTATAGCCGAGAGAGGGGGGGGGGTTGGGGTTACACCTCAGTGATGAGCATGGGCCCATGGCTAACTATGGGCATCCATCTCCCCTGAGCCCACAGGCCTGGTTCTGCTCAAGGAAATCCATCCACTCCCAAGTAGAGAAATGGCAGAGCACACCCAATCTCATGTTCTGCCCATGAGATCTGAAAGAAGTCTTCGCTGTATCTCCAAGCTGACTGGGTGGCCACAGTCAAGTCCCTTCCCATTCCAGACCCAGCGTCCCAGGCTATAAGACAGCAAGCCCTGCGGTCCTGGACTGCGGTGAGGCCTAAGCAAGACCACGGGGACAAAGCACTTGCAAAGCCGCCACACAGGAAACAGGATTCCCACAGGATCCCCAAAGCCTGCTGGGAGTCAGGTCGCCTGAGAGCCGCACTTGGCAGGATTTGGAAGGGCAAGGTCCCCAGCCTGGGACAGGAAGGCTGAGCCCCAAGGGAAAGAAAGAAAAACACAGACTGGAGGGAGCCAGATGCTGGAGGGTGGGGACCTCCAGCTGAGGAGGTCTCCAGGGACTGTCACCATTGCCTTTCCTAAAGATGGACAGAGAGCCCTGGACTCTTACCACGGGCCACCTGAAAGCCGCAAGGCCTGTTCCTGAATTCTTCCTCCGTCTAGGCGCCCAGGCCCCAACCTTAATTGTGGCAGAAGTGGAGGCATGTTCAGGTCTTATGTTGGTTTAAACAGAAAAGCCCTGGGTCTACAGCCCTGAGCCTGCTTCTATCTCACGCCCTTCTGGGACTGGGGCTAGTTCTGACTAGATGCCCACAAGATTCTCCTGGCGCCTACATACACAGGGCATAGAAGCCACCCTCATGTCCACTCAGACTTCCTAGGCTGTGGTGGTTTGATTCATAAACTTAGGTGTTCTGAATGCTAGGTTCCCAGCTGATGGATATTTGGGAATGAATGACTCCTGGAGGGAGTGTATCGTTGGGGGTGGGCTTATGGGTGTTATAGCCAGTTTCCCCATGCCAGTGTTTGGCACACTCTCCTGTTGCTATTGCCCACCTTATGTTGGCCAGGGGGTGATGTCCACCCTCTGCTCGTGCCATCATTTTCCCCTGCCATCGTGGAGCTTCCCCTCGAGCCTGTGAGCCAAACTCTCTCCCAGAAGCTGCCCTTTGTTGGGTGATTTCTACCAGCAATGCGAACCGGGCTGCTACATAGGCAAACACCTTAACCACTGAGCAATCTCCTCAGCCCCAGAATATGTGTATTTGAGGAACAGAAGTCAATGCAGATGCTAAACAGATGCTAAAGAAGAAAGGGCGGGAAGAAGACCCAGAGGATACAGAGCTGTCATACAAGGGTGAGTACCTGAGTTTGAACCCCTGACCTCACATACAAGCTGTGCACTGTGGCAGTGATCCCAGTGCAGCTGCAAGAAGGGAGGCAGAGGGCTGGAGAGATGGCTGAGCAGTTAAGGCGCATGCCTGCGAAGCCTAAGGACTCAGGTTTGATTCTCCAGGTCCCAAGTAAGCCAGATTCACAAGGTGGCACATACATCTGGAGTTCGTCTGCAGCGGCTAGAGGCCCTGGTGCACCCATTCTCTCTCTAACAAATAAATAAATCTTAAAAAATAAAAAGCATGCGCTTTTAATCCCAGCACTCGGGAGGCATAGGTAGGAGGATTGCCGTGAGTTCGAGGCCACCCTGAGACTTTGTGGTGAATTCCAGATCAACCTGGGCTAGAGTGAGACCCTACCTTGAGGGAAAAAAAAAAAAAAAAAAGATAAATAAGGGCTGGAGAGATGGCTTAGCAGTTAAGGCACTTGCCTGTGAAGCCTAAGGTCACAGGTTTTATTCTCCAGGTTCCATGTAGGCCAGATGCACAAGGTGGCACACATGTCTGGAGTTCGTTTGTAATGGTTAGAGGCCCTGGTACATCCATTCTCTCTGTCTTTCTCTTTCTCCCTCTCCTAGTCTCTAATAAATAAATAAAAAGGAGACTTCTATATATGTATTTAAAAAAAAAGATAAATAAGGTCCTTGGGAGATACTGAGTGACTAAAGGAACTTGCTTGCAAAGCCTGCCAACCTGGGTTTAATTCTCCAGTTCTCAAATAAAGCCAAATGCGCAAAGTGGCTCTTTCATCTGGAGTTGGTTTACAGTGGCAAGAGGCCCTGGTGAGCCCATTCTCTCTCTCTCTCTGCCTTTTTCTCCCTCTCTCAAATAAATATTTTAAAATACAGTAAATACAACTCAGAAAAGTCATTCACACTGCTATTTGGGGAACTACATCTGAGAACCAGAAGTTTGCATCCTTCTTGGTTCCCTTGGACCCACAGAGATTACAATGGCAGGTTCACAAACAGCCTGTTCCCAAGTAGAAGATGCCAGTTATTTCTCCCAGCTGTCCTGAGAGTGCCATTTATGTGCAATTGGTTTTAAACAGGAAGAAACAGTGAGTTCTCCATGCTAACACTAATAAGTACTCAAGCTAGACTTGAGATTTGACTCCAATGTTTATGTAAACTCTCTGCCTTCTGCTCTTCAAATCTGATGCTAGCCTCCCGTCTCTAGGTTGTCTCATTTCTCTCCCTCTGTCTCACTCTCACTTTCTCCCTCCAGAGCTGCAGTAGGGACCAAACCTAGGCCCTTGTGCTTGCCAGGGAAGTATTCTACTACTAAACTAAACCCCTACCCCTTTTTGTGGTCTCTTTAATTTTTTTCTACTTTTATTTTTAGAGAGAGGAAGAGAGAGAGAGAATTGGTATGCCAGCACCTTAGCCACTGCAATCAAACTCCAGACGTTTGCGCCACCTAGTGGACTTGTGCAACCTTGCACTTGCCTTACAACCTCACCTTTGTGCGTCTTGCTACTGTGGGATCTGGAGATTTGAACATGGATCCTTAGGCTTCCCAGGCAAGCGCTTTAACCACTAAGCCATCTCTCCAGCCCCCTTTTGTGGTCTTTTGAGACCAGGTCTCTCTATATAGCCTCTGCTTCCTGAGGGCTGGAATTGTATATGTTTCTTATTATTATTTTGGTTTTTTGAGGTAGGGTCTCACTTTAGCCCATGCTGACCTGGAATTCACTATGTAGTCTCAGGGTGGTCTTGGACTCATGGTGAGCCTCCTACCTCTGCCTCCTGATATTAAAGGCATGCAGCACCACGCCCAGATATTTTTATTATTTTTTATGAGAGAGTAAGAGAGAGAGAATTGGTGTGCCAGGGCCTTAGCCACTGCAATCGAACTTCAGACACTGTGCCATCTGTGTGCATGCTCACTCTGGTGCATGCGTCACCTTGTGCATGTGGCTTATGTGGGATCTGGGGAGTCTAACATGGGTCCCTAGGCTTCTCAGGCAAGTGTCCCAACAGCCAAGCCATCTCTAGGGCTTGAATTATAGAAGTGAATTATCATGCCTGGAAAATTTCAAAAGCTTATCCTTAAAAAAAAGAAATTCCTGGGCTGGAGAGATGGTTAAGGTGTGTGCCTGTGAAGCCTAAGGACCCAGGTTTGATTGTCCAGGTACCACATAAGCCAGATGCATGTGGTGGTGTATGCATCTAGAGTTCATTTGCAGTGGCTAGAGGCCCTGGAACACCCATTCTAACTCACTCTCTTTCTCTCTAATAAATAAATAAAAATAAATCTTTTTTTTTAATTTTTATTTATTTATTTGAGAGAGACAGACACAGAGAGAAAGACAGATAGCGGGAGAGAGAGAGAATGGGCGCGCCAGGGCTTCCAGCCTCTGCAAACGAACTCCAGACGCGTGCGCCCCCTTGTGCATCTGGCTAACGTGGAACCTGGGGAACCGAGCCTCGAACCGGGGTCCTTAGGCTTCACAGGCAAGTGCTTAACCGCTAAGCCATCTCTCCAGCCCTAAAAATAAATCTTAAAAAAAAAAAAAAGAATGGGATGGAGGTATGGCTTAGTGGTTAAGATGTTTGCCTTCAAAGCCACAGGACCCAGGTTCAATTCCCCAGGACCCATGTTAGCCAGATGCACAAGGGGGCACACACATCTGGAGTTCGTTTGCAGAGGCTGGAGGCCCTGGCACACCCATTCGCTCTCTCTTTTTCTCTCCCTCTTTCTCTGTCAAATAAATAAATAAAAATAATTTTAAAAAAAGAAAAAGAAAAGTCCCCATATGCATATTTACCACCTCAGAAAGCAGGATTGCATGGGCATGTCTGGCCAGGCTTCCCTTTTGATGCTTCTGCTGTGTTGCCTTCATCGGGTGATCTGTGCGCGAGTTTTCTCCAAGAAATGCCCTGCCTGGATGCTGTTCCCAAGTCACCTAGAACTGTGTGACCTTTCATGATCCAGCCCGGCATCTTATGAGCACTACCCTGACACATTCTCTGGGCTAGTCTTCGGTGTGTTTACCCTCAGGAAGCTAAGATAGGAAGTTTACTTACAGATACTTTTTTTTTTTCTTGTTTTTTTTGAGGTAGGGTCTCTCTAGCCCAGGTTGGCCTGGAACTCACTCAATTCTCACAGGTTGGCCTCAAACTCCTGACAATACTCCTACCTCTGTCTCCCAAGTGCTGGGATTAAAGGCATGTACCACCACACCCAGCTTATTTTTGTTTTCTAACAGGATCTTGATATATTGCCCAGACTGATCTTGAACCCATGATCTTCCTGCCTCAAACTCCCCAGGGCCGGGAGTACATGTGTGTACCACCACGGATGGCATGCTTAAGAATTTTTGTTCGGCCAGGGAGGTCCCTGATGCCCCCAAAACATTATAGGCCATTACCAAGGCCCTTGGTTTCCCACCAGGAATAGATGGTAAGACCCTATTGCTGAAGACTCCACATACTTGGGCTGCAAGGCCACTGAGAAATCCTGCTGGAACTGAGCTGATAACCTCGTCCATGTAGACCAGCTGACAGAAAACTGGAAGAAGTCATTCTGCAAGCAGTTCAATGGGAGAAAGAAAATTCACCAGTGAAGATACTCAACAGTGGACATTGCAAGCCTTATATTTGGCCAGCCAGGCCAAGTGAGCCAACGGGTGCAATAGTGGCACATCTGTCATGGTGGATACCAACTGCCCTCTAATCTAACTGGAGGCCCGCTCCATGGGAGGGAATACATCCCTGATACTGAAAACTTAAAACAGGGGTAGTCATGAGCCCTAGGGGTGTAACGTCTGCTGCTGTCTGGATAAATGTATATACTATGCTTATCAAACTGCCCAGTAAGCACTTCATACCCTTATATTAATGCTACTCTCACTTTGGGTAGAGAATCTTCTCTTTTCAGATGACAGTGACCTTGGGGTGACTCAGAAGGCATCATGATGCTGGAAAGAAGTGACTGGGGTGCTCAGTATTGCAATATCTCTATCACACCTTCCAAGGCTCAGGGTCTATTGTGGAAGAGGTGGCAGAAAAAATGTAACAGCCAAAGGAAGGGTAGGACTCCTTACAACGTGATCCCCCAGACACAAAATGGTCTGGATATCCATGACTTCACAGTGCCTGACACTACCTACATAAGACCATCATAATAGGAGGAAAAGATCATGACATCAAAATAAAAGACTGATTGAGAGGGGGAGGGGATATGATGGAGAATGGAGTTGCAAAGGGGAAAGTGGGGGGAAGGAGGGCATTACCATGGGATATTGTTTATAATTATGGAAGTTGTTAATAAAAAATTTTGAAAAGAATAATTAAAAAAATTTTTTTGGTCAAGGGCTTAGTGGTTAAGGTGTTTGCCTGCAAAGCCAGGTTTGATTCCCCAGGTCCCACGTTAGCCAGATGCACAAGGGGGTGCATGCGTCTGGAGTTCGTTTGCAGTGGCTGAAGGCCCTGGCATGCCCATTCATTTTCTCTCTCTTTCTCTCTCTCACCCCCTCTTTCTCTGTCAAATAGATAAATAAATAGAAATAGAATATTTTTTAAAATAGCCAAGCATGGTGGTGCATGCCTTTAATTCCAGCACTCGGGAGGCAGAGGTAAGAGGATTGCCATGAGTTCGAGGCCACCCTGAGACTCCGTAGTGAATTCCAGGTCAGCCTGGGCTAGAGTGAGACCCTACCTCGAAAAAAAAAAAAATTAAAAATAATGTGTATTTGTGAAGGGGAAAGTGGAGGAGGGTAGGAAATTATCATGGTTTATTGTCTCTAAGTATGGAAGGTGTCAATAAAAAAAAAAGTTTAAAAAAATAATTTTTGGTCAAAATCCAAGACTTCTGTACTTAGAGCTTCAGTGGTTGTGGCTCTATGAGTTCATATGAGTTGGGGACATACTGCTCAGACTTTCTTGCCTCAATCCTCATGTAACCAGTGGGACTGACAACAGGACCTTACCTCTAAGCATGTGGGGAGGACTAAATGAATGTAAGTCAGTTATTTCATAACTATTTTTCAGATAGATAAGCATGAACACATATCTCAGAAGCTTGGTACATTTCTTTCTTTCTTTTTCTCACTTCTTTTTTTTAATTTAATTTTTATTAACATTTTCCATGATTATAAAAAAAATCCCATGGTAATACTCTCCCTTCCCCCCCCCCCCACTTTCCCCTTTGACATTCCATTCTCCATCATATTACCTCCCCATCTCAATCATTGTACTTACATATATACAATATCAACCTATTAAGTACCCTCCTCCCTTCCTTTCTCTTCCCTTTATGTCTCCTTTTTAACTTACTGGCCTCTGCTACTAAGTATTTTCATTCTCACGCAGAAGCCCAATCATCTGTAGCTAGGATCCACATATGAGGGAGAACATGTGGCACTTGGTTTTCTGGGCCTGGGTTTTGGTACATTTCGTGAACACAAAGGAAGTAACTTTTGAATATTTTCTTCCAAGGCAGCAGGAGAAAATAACCTTGAGGTTCGCCCCTTCATCTCCTGGGAAGAGTGGTGTGGAAGGAGGAGTCAAAGGACAAGGAGGGCCCAGAGGAGCTCAGGCGCCATCCACATGTAGGGCAAGAGCCCTCTGGATTGCCTCAGTGGTGACCTCACTCGTTCACAGAAAGCTCTCGAGTGTGTTTATGTGGAGATGCCACAAACAAGGAAGAATCTGTGGTCACCCCTAACAAGACTTTATTAGGGCAGAAGGACTTCACAGGGCCCAAGCCACACCCAAGCATTGAGAAAGGATTCTAACCTCACAGGGTCTGAAGACCCCTGGGGGACTCTGGCCTCCAGCCTGCTCCAACCCCACTCTTCCCTGAGCACGAGGCTCTTTCCTCGGGTGGGACCTGCACAGCGAGAGAGACCAAGGACTAAGGTGTGCACAGACTGCGTCCCTGCCCTGCTCAGGCACCAGCTTCCTCATGAGTATGCAGTCGTGAAGGAGCACAGGCCCCTCACAGACATGGTCTGGGGAGAACGCCTTGGGTGATTCCAAGGCCAGGCCTGGTCAGTGTGCTGCTGAAGTCTGGAAACGGAGCTGAGACAGCCTTCCTTCCTGGGACTCTCCTGAGACTGCTGGTTCTCTTTGGGAGTCACAGACTGAGATGAATAAAGATCTTCTCTTCAGGGCTGGAGAGATGGCTTAGCAGTTAAGGCGTTTTCCTGTGAAGTCAAAGGATCCAGGTTCAACTCCCCAGGACCCACGTAAGCCAGATGCACAAGGTAGCACATGCATCTGGAGTTTGTTTACAGCAGCTGAAGGACCTGGCATGCCCATTCTCTCTCTCTCAAATTATACATATATATATATTTTAGGTAGGGTTTCACTCTAGGCCAGGATGACCTGGAATTCACTATGTATTCTCAGAGTGGCTTGAACTCTCAGTCAAAATAAAAGAGAGGGCTAGAGATATGGTTTAGTGGTTAAGCACTTGCCTGTGAAGCCTAAGGACCCTGGTTTGAGGCTTGATTCTCCAGGACCCACATTAGCCAGATGCACAAAGGGGCACATGTATCTGGAGTTCGTTTGCAGTGGTTGGAGGCCCTGCCACGCCCATTCTCTCTCTCTCTCTCTCCATCTGTCTCTCTCTCTCTCCCTCTGTGTGTGTGTGTCCGTTGCTTTCAAATAAATAAATAAAAATAAACAAAAAATTTTAAAAACTAAATAAAAAATAAGAGAGAGACTGATGGAGACATGGAGGGAATATGATGGAGGGTGGACTTGCAAGGGAGAAAGTGGGGGTGAGGAAGGAATTATCATGGTTTATTGTTTACAATTCTAGAATTTGTCAATAAAAAGTCTTTAAAAAGAAATGTTGAGCTGGGCATGGTGGTTCAAGCCTTTAATCCCAGAATTTAGGAGGCAGAAATAGGAGGATCACCTTGAGTTCAAGGTTGAGACTACATAGTGAATTGCAGGTCAGCCTAGGCTAAAGACAGACCCTACCTTGAAAAACGTCATACACACAGGCTAGAGAGATGGCTTAGCAGTTAAGGTGCTTGCTTGTGAAGCCTAAGGACCCAGGCTTGATTCTCCAGGTCCCACGTAATCCACTGATATGATATGATGGAGCACGCATCTGGAGTTTGTTTGCAGTGGCTAGAGACACGCCCATTCCCTCTCTCTCTCTCTAGTAAATAAATAAAAATAAATATATTTTTTTTTCTTTCGAGGTAGAGTCTCACTCTAGTTCAGGCTGACCTGGAATTCACTATGTAGTCACAGGATGGCCTTGAACTCATGACAATCCTCCTACCTCTGCCTCCTGAGTGCTGGGATTAAAGGCATGCATCACCACGCCCGGCTTAAAAATAAATCTCAAAAAACAGAAAAAAGGGCTGGAGAGATGGCTTAGCGGTTAAGCGCTTGCCTGTGAAGCCTAAGGACCCCGGTTCGAGGCTCGGTTCCCCAGGTCCCACATTAGCCAGATGCACAAGGGGGCGCACGCATCTGGAGTTCGTTTGCAGAGGCTGGAAGCCCTGGCGTGCCCATTCTCTCTCTCTCCCTCTATCTGTCTTTCTCTCTGTGTCTGTCGCTCTCAAATAAATAAATAAATAATTTTAATAAAAAAAAACAGAAAAAAATTACACACACATACATACACACAAATGTTGAGAATAAATGTTGGTTAATATTTATCCCTCTCATAATTCTATATGTAGGTATTTTTTAATTTGATGGAGTTTTTATTTTATTTTATTTTATTTTTTGGTTTTTGTTATTTTTAAATCTTGCTTTCATACATTTTATTTTTTTAATTTTTATTAGCATTTTCCATGATTATAAAAAAAATCCCATGGTAACCCCCCCCCCACACTTTCCCCTTTGAAATTCCATTCTCCATCATATTACCTCCCCTTAACAATCATTGTACTTACATATATACAATATCAACCTATTAAGTACCCTCCTCCCTTCCTTTCTCTTCCCTTTATGTATTTTTAAAGTTTATTTTAGAGAGAGAGAAACAGAGTGAAAAAGAATTGGCACACCAGGGCCTCAGCCAGTGAATTTGAACTCCAGGTGCTTGCGCCCCCTAGTGGGCATATGCAACCTTGCACTTGCCTCACCTTTGTTCATCTGGTGAGTAGAACCTGGGTCCTTAGGCTTCGCAGGCAAGCACCTTAACTGCTAACCCATCTCTCCAGCCCTGATTTGGTGGTTTTTTTTTTTTAATATATTTTATTTATTTATTTGAGAGAAAGAATGAGCACACCAGGGCCTCCTGCCACTGCAAACAAACTCAAGACACGTGGGTTACTTTGTGCATCTGGCTTTTTGTGGGTACAGGAAAATTGAACCTGGGCCATCAAGCATGGCAAGCAAGTGTCTTTAACCACTGAGCCATCTCCCCATCCCTGGTGTTTTTTTTTTGTTTGTTTGTTTTTTGTTTTTTTTTTTTTTTTGGTTTTTCGAGGTAGGGTTTCACTCTGGCTCAGGCTGACCTGGAATTCACTATGTAGTCTCAGGGTGGCCTTGAACTCATGGCAGTCCTCCTACCTCTGACTCCCGAGTGCTGGGATTAAAGGCGTGCACCACCATGCCCGGCCCCACATCCCTGGTGTTTTTGAGACTGGATTTCTCTGTGTAGCTCAGACTGTCCTTGAACTCATAATCCTTCTGCTTAGCTACTCCAGGATTGTGATTACAGGCATGTGCCACCAGCCTGTTCTTCAGTTTCTTGCTGCTCATTTGTCTCTGGTCAAGGTCTTTCTAGATACTAACCCTGGCCAGGTTCATGCCTGGTGATGTAAGGAGCTGACACTGGACACAGAGGTCACTTACCAGGCCACCTGCCACACTCTCCTGTGCACCTGGGTCATATCCATAGTACTGCCACATTTTCACCTCAGCTGTCACATCTCCACCATGTCAACCCTACCGTATACTGGAAACACCTAGGCCCAGGGTAAGGAATGAGAGGCCTCAAAACAGCCCACTTTCTCCTGGATTTGTAAAGGGGAAAGTGGAGGAGGAGAGGAAAATATCACTGTCTGTTGTCTACAATTATGGAAGTTGTCAATTAAAAAAAGTTTAAAAATGGCTGGAGAGATGGCTTAGCCGTTAAGGCATTTGCCTGCAAAGCCAAAGGATCCTGGTTCGATTATTCTCCAGGACCCACGTAAGCTAGATGCACAAGGGGGCGCATGCATCTGGAGTTCATTTGCAGTAACTGGAGGCCCTGGTGTGCCCATTCTCTCTCTCCCTCCCTCTTTTCTTTCTCAAATAAATAAAATATATACTTTAAAAAAAAAAGTTAGCTGGGTGTGGTGGCACACGCTTTAATCCCAGCACTTGGGAGGCAGACATAGGAGGATCAGTGTGAGTTTAAGGCCACCCTGAGTCTACATAGAGAATTCCAGGTCAGCCTGGGCTAGAGTGAGACCCTACCTTGGAAAAAAAAAAAAAGAGTTAAAACAAAACAAATATAAATATAAAACAGTACATTCTCTATCTAAAATAATACTGAGCAACAAAAGTAAGGCTGGTGGTATCACCATACCTGATTTTAACCTATACTACAGAGCCATAGAAACAAAAAAGCATGGTACTGGCACAAAAACAGACATGTAGATCAGTGGAACAGAATAGAGGACCCAGATGTAAGCCCAGGTAGCTATAGCCACCTGATATTCGATAAAAGTGCCAAAAATACTCATTAGAGAAGAGACAGCCTCTTCAGCAAATGGTGTTTTGAAAACTGGATATATATCTGTAGAAGGATGAAAATAGATTCTTCTCTCTCGCCATGCACAAGAATTAAGTCCAAATGGATTAAAGACCTTAACATCAGACCTGAAACTCTGAAACCGCTAGAGGGAAAAGTAGGGGAAACCCTTCAACATATTGGTCTTGGCAAAGACTTTCTGAATACAACCCCAATTGCTCAGGCAATAAAACCACAGATTAACCACTGGGACCTCATGAAATTACAAAGATTGTTGCACTGCAAAGGACACAGTGAAAAAAGCAAAGAGGCAACCTACAGAATGGGAAAAAATCTTCGCCAGCTATATATCTGATAGAGGATTAATATCTAGGATATACAAAGAACTCAAAAAGTTAAATCATAAGGAAGCAAACAAGCCAATCAAAAAATGGGCTATGGAGCTAAATAGAGCATTCCCAAAGAAAGAAATATGAATGGCATATAAGCATCTAAAAAAATGTTCTACATCACTAGTCATCAGGGAAATGCAGATTAAAACTACATTGAGATTCCATCTCACTCCTGTCAGATTGGCTACCATCATGAAAACAAATGATCATAAATGCTGGCGGGGATGTGGAAAAAAAGGAACCCTTCTACACTGCTGGTGGGAATGCAATCTGGTCCAGCCATTGTGGAAATCAGTGTGGAGGTTCCTAAAACAGCTAAAGATTGATCTACCATATGACCCAGCTATAGCACTCCTAGGCATATATCCAAAGGACTCATCTCATTTCCTTAGAAGTACGTGCTCAACCATGTTTATTGCTGCTCAATCTATAATAGCTGGGAAATGGAACCAGCCTAGATGTCCCTCAACAGATGAGTGGATAATGAAGATGTGGCACATTTATACAATGGAGTTCTACTCAGCGGTAAAGAAAAATGAAGTTATGAAATTTGCAGAAAAATGGATGGATCTGGAAAGGATTATACTAAGTGAGGTAACCCAGGCCCAGAAAGTCAAGCGCCACATGATGTTCTCCCTCATATGTGGATCCTAGCTGCAGATGATTGGGCTTCTGCATGAGAAGGAAAATACTTAGTAGCAGAGGCCAGTAACTTAAAAAGGAGATATAAAAGGGAGAGAAAGGAAGGGAGGAGGGTACTTAATAGGCTGGTATTGCATATATGTAAGTAGAATGATTGATATGGGTAGGTAATATGATGAAGAATGGAATTTCAAAGGGGAAAGTGCAGGGGGGAGGTATTACCATGGAATATTTTTTATAATTATAGAAAATGTTAATAAAAATTGTGAAAATAATAAATAAATAAATAAATAAATAAATAGCCATTCTCCTTGCTCTCCTCCTCTCTGCCTGACATTCCCTACTTCATGGTGTCCAGCCAGGGCTGACATTTGGTCACATGGAAGAGGTATCTTTAATCCAAGCTGAGAACTGAGAACTGGTGCTTCCAGCCACCAGAGGTGTACAAAGGGGCTTCTCCTGGAAGCCTAGTCCCTGGGTGGCCCAGAGCTGACAGTAAGGATATCTGGACACATCCCAGGCCTCAGCATTATTTGAGTTTGGCCTGTGAGGAAGATACTGTCCTCCTTGTGTCTCAGAGGTAAAGGGTGGCTACTTCCGCAGACCTTACTGATCAAAAGGAACAGGAGAGGGCTGAAGAGATTGCTCAATGGTTAAGGTACTTGCCTGCAAAACCTAAGGACCTGAGTCTGATTCCCCCAGTACCAACATAAAGCCAGATGCACAAAGTGGTGCATGTTCTAGAGTTTGCAGTGGCAAGAGGCCCTGGCATGCCTATCTATCTGCCTTTGTCTCTCTCTCAAATAAATAAACAAAAAATTTTTAGGGCTAGAGAGATGGCTTAGTGGTTAAGGTGCTTGCCTGTAAAGCCTAAGGACACAGGTTTGATTCCCTAGGATCCACAAAAGCCAGATGCATCTGGAGTTCATTCCCATTCTCTCTCTCTCCCCGTGTGTGTGTGTGTGTGTGTGTGTGTGTGTGTGTGTGTGTGTGTGTGTGTGTATGCCTCTTTTTCTATCTCTATGTCTCTCTTAAATAAAGGGATAGGAGAGCACAATTCACTTTGGGGTCAAAAACACCCTGGTTTTGTCCCCTCTTTTCCCTCAACAGCCTGTGTGAGCCACTGGGCTCTCCCTTTGCCTCATTCCTCTCAGCCATAAAGCAAGGGCAACCATCCTTACCCAGCTGTTGCGAGGAGAACACGTTGTTCTTGCGGATACCTGGGAACACATGGTGTCTTTAATGAGAACCATACTGCAGAAACAATTTGCAAGAAGAGTACAAATAACCTTTTGTCCTCATCCAGTAGAGAGTAAGTTGCTGGCTGGAAGCCCAGGCTCCCTGAATATGGGCATGTGCATTTTCTGCAAAGGGGCCCCTTCCTCCACTGTGCCGGCGTAGCTGTCAGGGCTGCACTTGGGGATGTTGTAACCACGGGCCCCTCAAGTTCCACCGTGTGTGCCAATCTGATGCAAGTCCCTGGTCTTCTTCCCCTGACATTTGTCATCTTGAAGCTTTATATGACTACAAGCCAGTGGTTGCGTAAGGTTTCTCCCCATTAGGATCTTATCCAGTGTGTCCTATGGTAGATTTGAGTTGCCTAATTTGGGAAGACATGTCATAGAAGGGGAGGTGACAAATAAACAATAGGGAGTTTCTTTCTGAAGCGATGAAAATGTTCTAAAATTAACTGTGGTCATGACTGCATGTACTTGTGAATATACTAAAAACCACTGAAAAGTTCTGGGGATGTAGCTCAATGACAGAGCACCTGCTAGCATGTGCAAGGCACTGTGTTTGATCCTATAGCAGTTACCTTCCAATTGCTGGGGGGGGGGGGGGAATACCTGACCAAAAGCAGCTATGGAAGGAAAGGGTTACAGTTCCAGACTTACAGGTGGTTATTTTTTTTTTAAATATGTATTTATCTGCAAGCAGAGAGAGATAGAAAGAAGAGAGACAGAATGGGCATGCCAGGGCCTCCAGCCACTGCAAACAAACTCCAGATGCATGGGCCACCTTGTGCCTCTGGCTTTATGTGGGGACTGGGTAATCCAATGCGGGTCATTAGGCGTTGCAGGCAAGCTCCTTAACTGCTAAGCCATCTCTCCAGCCCTCAGACTTACAGTTTTGAGGGTAGGTTCATTATGGTGGAGAAAGCATGGCAACCAGTTGACATCTTCATATATCAGTAGCAGAGAGACAGAGAGAGAGAGAGAGAGAGAGAGAGAGAGAGAGAGAGAAAGGGCAAGCCAGCTCCGAACACCCAGTGGACTGGACTAATAAACCTCAAGGTTAACCCCCAGTGACACACCTCCTCCAGCAAGGCTCCTCCTTTGTAAGGCTCCACCAGCTGGGGACCAAGTAGGAAGCTTAATCACACACAATCTGCCTCTGGTCCTCATAGTCATTACCAATCCCAACACATTCAAAAGCCCAAAGGGTAAAGTGTCATCTGAGACCCAAGGCAGTCTCCTAACTGTGAGCCTTGGAAATCAAAGCACAAGTGACATGCTTTCCACACATCATGGCGCAGAGTAAACATTCCCATTGCAAAAGGAAGGTACAGCGAGGAAGGACTTGGCCAATGCAAGACAGCAAAGCAGCAGGGCAAACACCCAATCCACGCAGCTCCATGTCTGCAATGAAGTCCTTGTTGGTTCCAAAAGACCCAGTTCTACCACTCTACTGTGTTGCTTGCTTTCTGGAAAGATCTACCAAGCCAGAGTGAGCAGCTTTTGTTGGCAGCTATTCCATAGTCCTGATGTCTCCAAAATCTTGGGGTCTCCATTGCAACTCACATTCATCCTCACAGCTCCATAGAATGGCCTCACAGAGCCTCCAGGCAAGGACTATAGCCCTGCTTCACATTGCTTGATCACAGTGATTGCACTTCATAACCCAATTTCCTGAACTTGTAATGCTTCCACAAGTAGTACCAGGTAGACATTGCTATCAAATTTGTAAATCCATTAGGAGTGGTGGCACACACCTTTAATCCCAGCACTTGGGAAGTAAAGGTAGGAGGACCTCAGTGAGTTCAAGGCCAGCCTAAGACCACATAGTGGATTCCAGGCCAATTTGGGCTAGAGCAAGTCCCTACCTCATGAAAGCAAAAATAAATACGTTTGTAAATCCAGGATGAGATGAAGTTTGATCTTGAAGACCAGGAAATTCTTTCTTCAAGTCTCCCCCTACCAAAAAAAAAAAAAAAAAAACACTAAATTAAACAAAGAAAAATTTGTATTCTTACTAGCTTGAGCCTAAAGGGGGTCAGGTTTTACCCTCGGGACATCTTTCCTCTTGTCTCAATGCACAACATCTGCTTTAATGGTGGACACATCTTTAACAATTGCAGCCTCAGTGACCTAAAACCAGGCTCTTCCTTATATTTCTTTCTGTATCAAACTTTATTTATTTTTGCATCTTTCTGCTCTAGACTTTCCAGCAAATACCTCAGTCCACTCAACTTTGTTCAAATTCTCAGGCCATGGGCAGAAGGCGGGTATTCCACCAGCAGCCCCCTTCTGACAAAGCCCTTTCATTTCCCTTTGAGTTGCAATCAACTTCCAGTTGCTGAGAGAAACACCTAACCAGAAAGGTTTCTGGCAGGCAGGGCTTTATTTTAGGTTTACAAATTTCGGGGGAACACCATCAATTGCAGAAGAAGCTAGCTCACTTGCATAGATTCAAGCAGATAGAGAGCATCAAACTCTCACCATGCTCTGCTTACAGATCTGCAAGTTTTCCCTAAAGTTCTAAAATCTTTCCATATTCTTTTTTTTTTTCTTCAATCATTCTCTCTTTTATTTTGATCTCATGATCTTTTCCTCCTATTATGATGGTCTTGTGTAGGTAGCGTCAGGCCCTGTGAGGTCATGGGTATCCAGGCCATTTTGTGTCTGGAGGAGCATGTTGTAAGGAGTCCTACCCTTCCTTTGGCTCTTACATTCTTTCTGCCACCTCTTCCGCAATAGACCCTGAGCTTGGAAGGTGTGATAGAGATATTTCAGTACTGAACACTCCTCTGTTACTTTTTCTCAGCACCATGATGACTTCTGAGTCATCCCAAGGTCACTACCTTTTGAAAAGAGAAGCTTTTCTAACCGAAAGTGAAAGTAGCATTAATATATGAGTATGAACACTAAGAGAAGTGCTTACTGGGCAGTTTGGTGAGCATAGTATATACATTTAGCCAGACAGCAGCAAACGTTACACCTCTAGGGCTCATGACTACCCCTGTTGTAGGTTTTCAGTATCAGGGATGTATTCCCTCCCATGGAGCGGGCCTCCAGTCCAATTAGAGGGTGGTTGGCTTCCCCCATAACAGATGTGCCACTATTACACCAATTGGCTTATTTGCCTGGCTGGCTCCCTCCACTTCTTGATACCACTTTTGTGTAGCAGTTACCTTCTCATTCCTGGGACAAAACACAGGACCAAAAGAAGTTTATGGGAGGAAAAGGTTACAGCTTCAGACTTACAGTTCTGAGGGCAAGTTTCATCATGGTGGCCTTGAACTCATAATGATCCTGCTACCTCTGCCTCCTGAGTGCTGCATGCACCACCACACCCAGCTCAACTATATATATGTATACATTTGAAGCAACTACAGCAAACACAGATTTTTGTTGGATCTGATGGAACAGGCCTGTTGAAGTACCTGAAGACAGAGACAGGAAGATCATGAATTCAAGGCTTGTCTGGACTTTATAGCTAGTATAATCCAGCCTGGACTACATAGAGAGATCATCTCAAAAAAATAAAACCAATAAGCACCCAAAATAAAAACTACTGAATTGAGGGCTGGAGAGATGGCTTAGCAGTTAAGCGCTTGGCTGTAAAGCCCAAGGACACTGGTTCGAGGCTCAATTCCCCAGTATCCATGTAAGCCAGATACACAAAGTAGCACAAGAATCTGGAGTTCATTTGCAGTGGCTAGAGGTCCTGGTGTGCCCATTCTCTCTCTCTCTCTCTCTGTCACTCTCAAATAAATTAATAATTAAAATTTTTTTTAAAACAACAAAATTGAGCCAGGCATGATGGCACATGACTCTAATCCCAGCACTTTGGAGGCAAAGTAGGAGGATTGCTGTGATCCTGGCTAGCCTGGACTAGAGTGAGACTGCCTCAAAAAATAAAAATAAAAATATTGAATTGTATACTTCAAATGGGAGAACTATAACTCTGAGCTCAAAGCCAGCCTAGGACTACACAAGGAGAGCCAGTTCAGCCTGGGCTAGAGTGAGACTCTACCTCAAGAAAAAAGAGAGAGAAAGAAAAAAAATTAAAATACTGAATTATAACCGGGGCGTGGTGGCGTACGCCTTTAATCCCAGCACTTGGGGGGCAGAGGTAGGAGGATCACTGAAAGTTCAAGGCCACCCTGAGACTACATAGTGAATTCCAGATCAGCCTGAGCCAGAGTGAGACCCTATGTTGCAGTCCGGTTCGCATTCTGGTAGAAATCACCCAACCAAGAGCAGCTTCTGGGAAAAAGAGATTTATTTTAGCTTACAGGCTCGAGGGGAAGCTCCACGATGGCAGGGGAAAACGATGGCATGAGCAGAGGGTGGACATCACCCCCTGGCCAACATAAGGTGGAACACAGCAACAGGAGGGTGTGTCAAACACTGGCATGGGGAAACTGGCTATAAAGCCCATAAGCCCACCCCCAACAATACACTCCCTCCAGGAGGCATTAATTCCCAAATATCCATCAGCTGGGAACTTAGCATTCAGAACACCTAAGTTTATGGGGGACACCTGAATCAAACCACCACACCCTACATCAAAAAACTGAAAAAAATTACTGAATTATATACTTCAAATGGGAGAACTGTGTGGTATGCAAATTATATGTCAATCAAACTAGCTTTAAAAATAGATAACTCATCATCCCCCAGTTCCTAGCTGCTGGTGGGCAGCTTGAAGCTATGTTCCTCACAGCTTTCTAGAGGAGGCCTACAGAGGAGTTCCACAGTTGCTCACAACATTCACACACGTTTCACGCACATTTCATTGTCTTCCCTCTCTTCTTGGCCTTACTTTTTCTACCCCTTGCCATGCTTTCTATATTTGCATATCAAATAAAGGCCTTCTTCCACTCTGGTCTCTAGGTCTGCCCCTTCCTTGGATGTGAAGTCAAGGTACTTCTCAGGGCAGGAGGATAGGTAACCTAGCAAGGAGCACTGTTCCCATTGATTTTGTGTCCAGGACCAAAGTTAAAATTGCTGGTTTCTCAACCTGATGGTGCAGTTGATATTCCGTGATGTGACGTGCACAGTTGCTGGTGCACACACTGTGTCTGGCCTGGGAACGGAGGCAGGGACAGTTAATTAGCCACGTCCTGTCACTACACTTTACCCCAGAGTCTGGTGGCAAGAGACATGCTCATTTCCCTTTTGACTCATTTCATCCTTACAGGGAGAATTCCTCTGACTGCGCGCGCACGCACACACACACACACACACACACACACACACACACACACGATGAGGATGTTACACAAGCACGAAGGTTCAGCCTCCTCCACTTGGTAGGATTTTTGGGGGGATTTTATTTTTATTTATTTTTTTTTTAATTTTTTATTTATTTATTTGAGAGCGACAGACACAGAGAGAAAGACAGATAGAGGGAGAGAGAGAGAATGGGCGCGCCAGGGCTTCCAGCCTCTGCAAATGAACTACAGACGCGTGCGCCCCCTTGTGCATCTGGCTAACGTGGGACCTGGGGAACCGAGCCTCGAACCGGGGTCCTTAGGCTTCACAGGCAAGCGCTTAACCGCTAAGCCATCTCTCCAGCCCTTATTTTTATTTTTTTAAGATAGGATCTCCAGCTGGGTGTGATAGCGCACGCCTTTAATCCCAGCATTATTCAGGAGGCAGAGGTAGGAGGATCACTATGAGTTCAAGGCCACCCTGAGACTATATAGTGAATTCCAGGTCAGCCTGAGGTAGGTGAGACCTTACCTCAAAAAACCAAACAAACAAACCCAAAAAGCAGCTTTGAACCAGGTGTGGTGACACACACCCTTAATCCCAGCACTAGGGAGGCAGAGGTAGGAGGATCACCATGAGTTGGAGGCCACCCTGAGACTACATAGTGAATTCCAGGTCAGCCTGGGCCAGAGTGAGATCTTATGTAGCCCAAATGAGCCTCAAATTCACCATATAGGTGGGTTTTGTTTGTTTGTATATACATATATTTAAGAGGGAGAAAGAGGCAGAGAGTGAAAGGGAGAAAATGAAAATGGGCATACCAGGACCTCCAGCCACTGCAAATGAACATCAGGCTTATGTGGGTCCTAGAGAATCAAACCAGATCCTTTGGCTTTGCAGGCCAATGCCTTAACTGCTAAGCCGTCTCTCCAGCCCTGTTTGTTAGTTTTTGTTTTTTTCTTTTGAGGTAGGGTCTCACTGTCTCGCCCAGGCTGACCTGGAATTCACTATGTAGTCTGGGGTGGCCTCGAGCTCACAGTGATCCATGAATGTAAGGGTGCAAGAATCACTGAAGAAAGACCCCGGACTCAAACAGTATGTAAAGACAAAGAGCGTTTATTCTGCAGAATCAGCCAGCATGGGGGGGCGGTCAACCATACATACAAAGTGGAGACCACAAGAGGAGCAGGCAGGCTCCTTTTAAGCACAACTAGGGGAATTCCAGGCGGGTTAGGTAATCTTCTGAAATGATTGGCCAGGCAAGCAGCAGTTACAGTTGTACAACTCTGATTGGTTGGGGCAAAAGCGCTTGAAAGAGACATGTTTGTGCATGTCTCCAGGAACTGACTCAGCCCCCGGAGCACAAAATGGTAGCTATCTTCCCCGCCACATGTCAGGGTCACTGTTGATTAATAACCACCCTTTGTTCATGGTTCTTCCCAGAAGTCTTGCCTTCCTCTCTGGGAAACTGAAACTTTGGCCTACTTTGGGTGGCACCTTAACTGAAGCCTGTCATGGTGTCAGTTTGGTTCCTACAATGGAGTGATGGGATTAAAGGCGTGCGCCACCATGCCCGTGTACTCGCTACATAGTCAAGGATGACCTTGAACTTTTGATCATCCTGATTCTACGTTCTGAGTCCTGGGATCATAGGTATTTGTAACCACATTTGGCTTCTCTTTATCTTATTTATTTAAGAGAGAGAGAGAGAGAGAGAATGGGCACACCAGGGCCTCCAGCCAGTGTAAACGAACTCCAGGCACGTGCATCACCCTGTGTATCTGGCTTTACATGGGTTCTGGGGAATCGAACTTCAGTCCTTAGGCTTTGCACACAAGTGCCTTAACTGCTGAGTCATCTCACCAGCCCGACATTCGGCTTCTCCGCCTTGAACTGTAGATAAAAGAAGTATGCAGGGCAAGCTTGAAGTTAGGGAACCTGGAGCACCTAACAGGACCCCAGGAAAGGGCATACCTGCCACTGCAGGCTGGGTGACTTACCCCACGGGAATGTCTTCTCATTGTCCTGAGGCTTGTCTCCTCGGCTTGCAGAAGGCTGCTGTCTCCATGTTTCCTCACAGGGCCTTCCTCTTGTCCTCTCTCCCCTAAGGATATGACTCACATTGCATGAGCCCTACCCGCACCCCTACTGTATGTGTGTGTCTCTCTCTCTCTTTTTTTTTAATTTTGATTTTTTTTTTTGAGGTAGGGTCTCACTCTAGCCCAGGCTAGCCTGGAATTCACTATGTATTCTCAGGGTGGGCCTCGAACACTTGGTGATCCTCCACCTCTGCCTCCCAAGTGCTGGGATTAAAGGCGTGTGCCACCATTGGCTCATTTTTATTAACTCACTACTTTAAAGATCCTCTCTTCAAATACAAATATATTTTCAAAAATACTGGGAACTAGGGCAGGAGAGATGGCTTTAAGCAGCTAAGGTGTTTGCCTGCAAAACCTAAGGACCCAGGTTCAATTTCCCAGGACTTACATAAGCCAGATGCACAAGGTGGTGAATGCATCTGGAGTTCATTTATAGCAGCTGAAAGCTCTGGTGCACCCATTCTCATCTTCTCTCTCTCTCTGATTCTTTCTCTCTCAAATAAATAAAATTAAATTAAAAAAACCAAGATATCATGAGATAATCAAATAATAAGAACACTGGTGCTACATATTTTTTATTATTTATTTATTTTGTTTTTTCAAGGTAGAGTCTTGCTCTAGCCTAGGCTGACCTGGAATACACTATGTAGTCTCAGGGTGGCCTCAAACTCATGGCAATCTTCCTACCTCTGCCTCCTAAATGCTGGGATTAAAGGTGTGCCCCATCACGCCTGGCCATATTTTAATTTAATTTTATTTTTTTTGTTGACAACTTTCAGAATTATAGACAATAAACCATGTGGTTTCCCTCCCCCTAGACATGCCCCTTCAAAACTCCATTCTCCATCATATCCCCTTTCCCTTTCAATCAGTCTGTCTTTTATTTTGATCTCATGATCTTTTCAGATGGCAGTGACCTTGGGATGACTCAGAAGGCATTGTGGTGCTGGAAAGAAGTGACCAGAGTGTTCAGTACTGTAATATCTCTATCACTCCTTCCAAGGCTCAGGGTCTAATGTGGAAGAGGTGGCAGAAAGAATGAAAGAGCCAAAGGAAGGGTAGGACTTCTTACAACGTGCTCCCCCAGACACAAAATGGCCTGGATACCCATTACCTCACAGGGCCTGACCTTACTTAGGCCTTTCCACTTCCACTAATCTGTTCTTCTACTTGCATATATAGAATACCATCCCCTTAAGTCCCTCTCCCCTCCCTCCCTTATATTCTCTTTCTATCTTACTTGCCTTTACTACCAAGTTTTATTCCAACTCACATACAAGTCCAAATATTTGTATTTAGGATCCACATATGAGAGACAACATGAGGCACTTGGCTTTCTGGGCCTGGATTATCTCACTGAGAATAATCCTTTCCAGTTCTATTCATTTTCCTGCAAATATCATAATTTCATTTTTCTTTACCACTGAGTAGAACTCCATTGTGTCAATGTGCCACAACTTCATCATCCACTCATCAGGAGAGGAACATCCAGGCTGGTTCATTTCTTAGCTATTGTGAATAGATAGCAATAAACATGCTTGAGCAAGTGTCTCTAAGGTAGTGAGACGAGTCCTTAGGATATATGCCTAGGAGTGCTATAGCTGGGTCATATGGTAAATCTATTTTCAGCTGTCTCAGGATACTCCACACTGATTTCCACAATGGCTGGACCAAATTACATCCCCACCAACAGTGTAAGAGGGTTCCTCTTCTTCCGCATCCTTGCCAGCATTTATTGTCATTTGTTTTATTTTCTTTTTTTAAAAATATTTTAAAGTTTTTATTCGCGATCTTCAAATTTAGAACATTTACAATCCACATGAAAATCCAGTCATACACAATTTTCTGTTGATTCCGACATGAAGGGAGTACATAATCTGACAAATTCTTTTCAAAGGCTTCCAGTCCTAAATCCAGCTTTAATTCTTGGTCTTATCCCCAGCTGATCTTTTCTTCAGCATTTTTTGGCAACTTTTTCTTCAAGCCTCAGTTTACAAAATTGTCCTTAGTAGTCAAAAGCTATGTGGACACATTTTTCTTAACACATGGAATAGAATCAGAATCAAGGTCAAAGAACTTTAAGGTACAGTAGTCAACAATGCTGTGATTGTTTCCCTTTCATTTTTTGGGTGCATTTTCACCAACTTATTTTTATCTGAACCTTCTACTTTTTTGAAAACTCAAGTTGCAGGATTGGGGTAACTTGAACGCCAAAGTTGTACCTAACTACTGTCTAAAGATGAATGTGGGCTGGAGAGATGGCTTAGCGGTTAAGCGCTTGCCTGTGAAGCCTAAGGACCCCGGTTCGAGGCTCGGTTCCCCAGGTCCCACGTTAGCCAGATGCACAAGGGGGCGCACGCGTCTGGAGTTCGTTTGCAGAGGCTGGAAGCCTTGGCGCGCCCATTCTCTCTCTCTCCCTCTATCTGTCTTTCTCTCTGTGTCTGTTGCTCTTAAATAAACAAATAAGCAAATAAATAAACAAACAAACAAACAAGCAAAGATGAATGTATCGCAACCAAGTTCTCTCACAAGAGGACCGATGAATTTCCAAGTAATCGCTGTAATGGTGCCGTCTAAGTTCTCAAGCACCAGCCGCTGTGGTATGGGCCATGGTGCCGGGCCTGGGGGGCTCCCCAGGCTGGGACCCTGCCCAGAACCATGGGGTAACGCTGGAGGTAGTTGTGGATGTTCTACATGTAACTGTTGATCACGATGCTCAGCCTGCGGGACCTGGCAGTCGCTCTTGTGTGCCAGGAGCTGGGACATCTCGAATCGTGGGGACGCAGGCTACTCTGGGCAAAACTGAAAGAAGCGGCTGGCGCGGTGATCTTGTTTTCTTGATGATAGCCATTTGTTACAGTCTGGTCCGCATTGCTGGTAGAAATCACCCAACCAAGAGCAGCTTCTGGGAAAAAGAGATTTATTTTGGCTCACAGACTTGAGGGGAAGTTCCACGATGGCAGGGGAAAATGATGGCATGAGCAGAGGGTGGACATCACTCCCTGGCCAACATAAGGTGGACAATAGCAACAGGAGGGTGTGCCAAACACTGGCATGGGGAAACTGGCTATAAAGCCCATAAGCCCGCCCCCAACGATACACTCCCTCCTGGAGGCTTAATTCCCAAATATCCATCAGCTGGGAACCTAGCATTCAGAACATCTAAGTATGGGGGAGACCTGAATCAAACCACACCATTCTAACAAGAGGGAGATGGAATGTCACAACAGTTTTAATTTGCATTTCCCTGATGGTATATTTAATTTTTTTTAATTTAATTTTTATTAACATTTTCCATGATTATAAAAAAAATCCCATGGTAATGCTCTCCCTCCCCCCCCCACTTTCCCCTTTGACATTCCATTCTCCATCATATTACCTCCTCATCTCAATCATTGTACTTACATATATACAATACCAACCTATTAAGTACCCTCCTCCCTATTTAATTTTTTTATATGAAAGAAATAGGCAGAGAGAAAGAGAGAATGGGCTCACCAGGGTCTTCAGCTGCTGTGAAGGAAATCCAGACATGTGCACCCCCTTGTGCACATGTGTGACATTGCAAACTTGACCACTATGCTGAGTCTGGTTCATGTGGGACCTAGAGATGCGAACATGAGTCCTTTTTGTTTTTCGAGGTAGGGTCTCACTCAAGCTCAGGCTGACCTGTAATACACTATGGAGTCTCAGGGTTGCCTCGAACTCACGGCGATCCTCCTACCTCTACCTCCCTAGTGCTGAGATTAAAGGCGTGCGCCACCATACCCGGTTTAAACATGAGTGTTTAGGCTTCGCAGGCAAGCACTTTAACTGCTAAGCCATCTCTCCAGCCCTGTATTTATTGGGGAACGGGGGGTTCAAGGTAGGGTCTCGCTCTAGCCCAGGCTGACCTAGAATTCACTATGTAATCTCAGGGTGGCCTTGAACTCATAGCAATCCTCCTACGTCTGACTCCCAAGTACTGGGATTAAAGGCGTACGCCATCATGGCCAGAATTTATTTTTATTTTTTATTTATTTATTTTTTGGTTTTTCAAGGTAGGGTCTCATGCTGGCTCAGGCTGACCTGGAATTCACTATGTAGTCTCAGGGTGGCTTCAAACTCTCAGTGATCCTCTTACCTCTGCCTCCCAAGTGCTGGGATTAAAGGTGTGCACCACTACGCCTGGCTTGTATTTTTATTTTGAAAGTGCAGCCTCACTCTAGCACAGGCTTACCTGGAATTCACTATGAAGTCTCCAATGTGGCCTTGAACTCAAGGTGACCCTCCTGCCTCTGCCTCCTGAGTGCTGGGATGTGTATGCCACCGTGCCCAGCCCCATTATAATTCAAACACCAATCAGGCAGGTGCTGTCATGATATTTTGGAGACATGGATGACATCCTCAGTGAGTTCATTTTCAGTAAAAGAGATTGCCTTCTGCAATGTCCGCTCCTGCTTGAGCTACCTTCAGCCCATGGGCTTCTCTGTACATTTTACCCTGCCAGCCCACAGTGATGTGAGATACACACTCACTGACACACATGTGTAAGGGCGTAGGAGCCTGTCACCTTGGTAGGTACTCTGCTTCTCTGTGGTTCTGGCTGGCACAGCCACATCTCAGAGGGCAGGTATACAAGGTAAAGACATGACATGCGGGCTGGAGAGATGGCTTAGTGGTTAAGTGCTTGCCTGTGAAGCCTAAGGACCCCGGTTCGAGGCTCGGTTCCCCAGGTCCCACGTTAGCCAGATGCACAAGGGGGCGCATGCGTCTGGAGTTCGTTTGCAGAGGCTGGAAGCCCTGGCATGCCCATTTTCTCTCTCTCCCTCTATCTGTCTTTCTCTCTGTGTCTGTCGCTCTCAAATAAATAAATAAATAAATAATTAAAAAAAATAATTATAAGACATGACATGCAGTCTTCCATTCACAGGGTGTGGTGGTTTGATTCAGGTGCCCCCCATACACTTAGGTGTTCAGAATGCTAGGTTCCCAGCTGATGGAGATTTGTGAATGAAGGCCTTCCGGAGGCGGTGTATTGTTGGGGGCAAGCTTCTGTGTGTTATAGCCAGTGTCCCCTTGCCAGTATTTGGCACGCTCTCCTGTTCCTGTTGTCCACCTGATGTTGGCCAGGAGGTGATGTCTACCCTCTGCTCATGCCATCGTTTTCCCCTGCCATCATGGAGCTTCTTCTTCAAGCCTGTAAGCCAAAATAAACCTTTTTTTTTTTCATGAGCTGCTCTTGGTTGGGTGATTTCTACCAGCAATGCAAACCTGACTGCAACACAAGGTGTCAGTGTCTCTCATGAGACCACCCCTGAGGGGTCATAGGGCAACAAGTGGGATTGTCGGCTGAAATCTGCCCCGCCGCTCCACGCTCCGAGAAATGAATCCTGCTGCTGTCTTCACCCAAATGGACAGAGAACCAAAAATAACCCCATAAAGCATTTCCAGGACATCACTGTTAAATGGAAAATTACAGAAGCCACTCAAAGGACTCCCGAAGTCCGAGTCCCATGCTGAGCGTTTACATTAATCAAACCCAACCACATCATTGCTGCTGAGAATCCTCCGAGCTCGCAGCTACATCCAGCCCTCAACCCGGCCTGCAGCCCAGCTCGGCCCCTCCACTCCCCGCCCCTTTCCTCTGCCGCCTCACAGCCTGTGTGCACATCATTTCCCCCTCGGGGACTTCCCTTCCCTGGCTCTCTGCCTGGTCCTGTCCCATCCCTCAGGGTTCTGACCGCACATTCCATGCCCACTCCCCCCCACCACTTCCAGCCCACCTTCTTTAACAAGATTACTAGTCTGAAAATATATCTGCTTTTTTTTTTTTTTTTTTTTTAAATTTTTTGGGGTAGGGTCTCACTCTAGCCCAGGCCAAGCTGGAATTCACTATGGAATCTCAGGGTGGCCTTGAAGTCACAGTGATCCTCCTACTTCTGCCTCCCGAGTGCTGGGATTAAAGGCTTGCACCACCATGCCCGGCATTGTTTTTTTGTTTGTTTGTTTTGGTGGGGGTCTCTCTCTAGCCAAGGCTGGCCTGGAATTCACTATGTAGTCTCAGGCTGGCCTCAAACTCATGGCATTCCTCCTACCTATGCTTCCTGAGCACTGGGATTAAAGGTATGCACAGCCATGCCTGGCTATTTTCTGGGGGGCGGGGGAGTGTTTCAACATAGGGTCTTGCTCTAGCTCAGGCTGACTGGAATTCACTCTGTATTCTCGGGTGGCCTTGAGCCCTCACCAATCCTTCTATCTCTGCCTCCTGAGTGCTGGGATTAAAGGTGTGCGCCCCCTCGCCCGGCTCTAATTTTTTAAAATATTTTATTTGTTTATTTATTGAGAGAGAGAGAACGGGCACACCAGGGCCTCTAGCCACTGCAAACAAACTCCAAATGCATGCTTCACCTTGTGCAGCTGGTTTATGTGGGTACTGGGGAATCAAACCTGGGTCCTCAGGCTTCACAGACAAGCACCTTAACTGCTAAGCCATCTCTCCAGCTTGTTTTGTTTGTTTTTTTGTTTTCTTTCAAGGTAGTATCTCACGCCCACACTGATCTGGAACTCACTTGTTTTTGTTTGTTTGTTTGTTTTGAATTTTATTGACAACTTCCAAAATGGTAGGCAATGTGCTATGGTAATTCCCTCCCTCCCCCCACTTTCCCCTTTGAAACTCCACTCTCCTTCATATCCCTTTCCCCTCTCAGTCTCTCTTTTCTTTTTCTTTTTTTTAAATTATTTATTTATTTATTTGAGAGCGACAGACACAGAGAGAAAGACAGATAGAGGAAGAGAGAGAGAATGGGCGCGCCAGGGCTTCCAGCCTCTGCAAACGAACTCCAGACGCGTGCGCCCCCTTGTGCATCTGGCTAACGTGGGACCTGGGGAACCGAGCCTCGAACCAGGGTCCTTAGGCTTCACAGGCAAGTGCTTAACCGCTAAGCCATCTCTCCAGCCCTCTCTTTTATTTTTCTTATTTTTATTTTTTTATTGACAACTGCCATAATTGTAAAAAACATGGAACTCACTTTGTAGTCCCAGGCTAGCCTCAAACTCACACCAGTCCTCCTACCTCAGCCTCCTGAAAGCTGGGATCAAAAGTGTTAACCACCACACCTGGATATTTTCTTGTTTCTTGTTTGCCTTTCTTTCCTCCTGATCTGGAGGCCTATTTCTCTCATGTCTCAACGTCAGAGCCTCAGAAGGGAGCACCAGGTACAGATGGACTGAAGGAGTGAATGAATGGATGGTGACTCCTCAGCCCTGAAGCTTGTCCCATTTGGGTGAGTGTCTCTCCCTCACTCCCATCAGGCCCCAGGACAACACATTGTGTCCCTTAGTGGTTGACACAGATCATGGCCTGGTCATCCAGCTGTCCTAGCTTTCTTTCTTTTTTTCAGAGTTTTATTAACAACTTCCATGATTATAAAAAATATCCCATGATAATACCCTCCCTACCCCCACTTTCCCCTTTGAAATTCCATTCTCCATCATATCACCTCCCCATCTCAGTCTCTCTTTTATTTTGATGTCATGATCTTTTCCTCCTCTTATGATGGTCTTGTGTAGGTAGTGTCAGGCACTGTGAGGTCATGGATATCAGGCCATTTTGTGTCTGAGGGGAGCACGTTGTAAAGAGTCCTGCCCTTCCTTTGGCTCTTACATTCTTTCTGCCACCTCTTCTGCATTAGACCCTGAGCCTTGGAAGGTGTGATAGAGATTATAGTACTAAGCACTCTGGTCACTTCTTTCCAGTACCATGATACCTTCTGAGTCATCCCAAGGTCACTGCCATCTGAAAAGAGAAGATTCTCTACCCAAAGTGAGAGTAGCATTAATATAAGGGCATGAACATTAAGAGAAGTGCTTACTGGGCAGTTTGATGAGCATAGTATATACATTTATCCAGACAGCAGCAGAAGTTATACCCCTAGGGCTCATGACTACCCCTGTTTTAAATTTTCAGTATCAGGGATATATTCCCTCCCATGGAGTGGGCCTCCAGTCCAATTAGAGAGCAGTTGGTTTCCACCATGACAGACGTGCCACTATTGCACCCATTGGCTCATGTCCTAGCTTTCTGGCATCCATACCTTATGTGGATGGTCTCAGGGTTTGCTGTCCATAAACAAGGCCACATTGAATCAGGTGGGCATGGACTGTCTGTCTAAGCTGTGAGGGTGGAGGGAGAATGTTTCAGAACACCAGGGTGGCAAGGTAAAGACTGCATGGTGGCTTCTGCCAGAGTTCACAGGAAATCAAGAAAACCTGTCACTGTGAGTTGAGAAGAGAGTGGTCCTAGAGACAGGTCTGAAGGGCACAGAGGGATGGAGCTGGCCCAGACTGAAAGAGATGGTTTCTGGAGTAAAGGAGTGAAGAAAGCTACCTAAAAAAAAAAAAAAAAAAAGGGCTGGAGAGACAGCTTAGCAGTTAAGGTACTTGCCTTGCAAAGCCAAAAGGACCCAGGTTCAATTCCCCAGGACCCATGTAAGCCAGATGCACAAGGGGGTGCATGTGTCTGGAGTTAACTTGCAGTGACTGAAGGTCCTAGTGTGCCTATTCTCTCTCTCTCTCATAAATAAAAAAAAATATTTTTTTAAAGTAGGCTGAGGGGCTGGAGAGATGGCTTAGCAGTTAAGGAGCTTGCCTTCAAAGCCAGAGGACTTTGATTCGATTCCCCAGGACCCACATAAGCCAGATGCACAAGGGGGTGCATATGTCCGGAATTAATTTGCAGTGATTGAAGGCCCTAGTGTGCCTATTCTCTCTCTCCCTCTCATAAACAAAAAGTATTTTTTTAAAGTAGGCTGAGGGGTTGGAGAGATGGCTTAGCAGTTAAGGTGCTTGCCTGCAAAGCCAGAGGACCTTGGTTTGATTCCCCAGGACCCAGATGCACAAGGTGCCATATGCATCTGGAGATTGTTTGCAGTGGCTGGAGCCCTTGTGCACCCATTCTCTCTCTCTCTCTCTAATAAATAAATACAAATAAATATATTTTAAAAAAGCAGGCTGAGCTCCTGGCCTCCAAATCTGAGCAATGACTTTTACCTGAAAATTCCTGGATGTTATAAGCTTGGTGCTTTTCCATTTATTTTCTAGGTAGAAAATGCAAATACCAAGGCTGAAGAGATGGCTTAGTGGTTGAGGCATAATTTGCCTGCCAAAGCCAAAGGATCCTGGTTCAACTCTCCAGGACCCACATAAGTCAGACGCACATGGGGGCACATGGATTTGGAGTTCGTTTGCAGTGGCTGGTGGCCCTGGCACGCCCATTCTCTCTTGTGCATGCGCATAAATAAATTAATAAATAAATAAATAAGAAAGAAAGTGCGTGCAAGTACCCCCAGCTGGCTTTAGCACAAATGTTAGCTAGGCATCTCTGGGCTGGGTTAGCACTGGGGAGACTTTCTGGAACAACAGGAACACACATCTCCCCTCACAGGGGGGATAGGAACAGCCTCCTTAGCCTGGATCTGTGGCTGTCGCTGTAGTTAGGCTGGAGAGGTGGAGGTGAGAGACATGCGCAAGGGACATGAACACCCTGCAGGGAGAACCATGAAGGGTCATGAGGTCAAAAGTGGTGCTTTAAAAAGATGCTGTGAGGGCTGGAGAGATGGCTTAGCGATTAAGGCGCTTGTCTGTGAAGCCTAAGGACCCATGTTCGACTCTCCAGATCTTACGTAAGCCAGACTCACAAGGGGACGCAAGAGCACTAGGTCGCAACGATAGTGCACACATCTGGAGTTCGATCTAAATGGGCCACCAAATTAAATGACTCGATCCACAGTGATTGATGTCTAGACTGGATGAAGAGGACCACCAGCCCATGTTCCAGCCTCCTCACTCTGTCCTCTTTGTGGATCCCCTGAGGGGCTCAGCTGTAACCCAGCCTGGATGTCCTCACAAGGCCCTGGCCTCCATCATGGTGGGTCCTATACCACCCACTAGGGCAAGCCCGGGAACCGAGACCCCTCAGCAGCCCAGAAGAGAGCGATGTCCAAAGGAAGTGTCCCAGGAGCAGAAGGGTCCACCTCAACAGGCTAGAAGGATGGAGGTCCACTGGTGCGTGCATGTGTGTATGTGTGTGTGTGTATGGTTTACCCAGAATAATCCCTTATAGGAACAGTCCTGGGGGCTTCCAACCTGGCTGCATCTCCCTTGATCTGGGCCCCTTCCCTAAACTCTCCACCACACTGTGCTTGTCCTCATGTTAGCCCATCTGACCCAAGAACTTCCCCTCCTCCTTCACCCTACACTCAACAGGACTCACAGCTCTGTGGAAGACAGGGAGCTCCCCCCACCACTGCGATGGAGGGGTACCAGCTTCTGCGCAGGGCACCTGTAGCATGCTGCACACTTGCCTTGGTGACCATGGAGATGGTCTTCCTAAGCAGGGAGGTACAAAAAGCAGCTTCCCCATGTCCCCTGACTATGGCTGGTAAGCCGACAAGCCACCCTCAGCTCCCCGGGAGTCACTGCGAGCCTAGGAGCTCATGGCTCAAGGCTCTTTCCTGCCTCAAAAGCAGAGGGACAGGCTGTGAGGTTGTCTGCTACACCAGCTGTCAAGGTTTTTTTTAATTTTTTTTCTCAATTTTTACTAATATTTTCCATGATTATAAAAAATATCCCATGGTAATACCCTCCCTCCCCCAACTTTCCCCTTCGAAATTCCATTCTCCGTCATATCCCCTCCCCTTCTCAATCAGTCTCTCTTTTATTTTGATGTCATGATCTTTTCCTCCTCTTATCATGGTCTTGTGTAGGTAGTGTCAGGCCCTGTGAGGTCATGGATATCCAGGCCATTTTATGTCTGGAGGGAGCACATTGTAAAGAGTCCTATTCTTCCTTTGGCTCTTACATTCTTTCCACCACCTCTTCCGCATTAGACCCTGAGCCTTTGAAGGTGTGATAGAGATGTTACTCAGTACTCCAGTCACTTCTTTCCAGAACTATGATACCTTCTGAGTTGTCCCAAGGTCACTGCCATCTGAAAAGAGAAGATTCTCTACCCAAAGTGAGAGTAGCATTAATATAAGGGTATAAATATTAAGAGAAGTGCTTACTGGGCAGTTTCATAAGCATAGTATATACATTTATCCAGACATCAGCAGATGTTACACCCCTAGGGCTCATGACTACCCCTGTTTTAAGTTTTCAGTATCAGGGATGTATTCCCTCCCATGGAGTGGGCCTCCAGTCCCATTGGAGGGCAGTTGGTTTCCACCATGACAGATGTGCCACTATTGCACTTGTTGGCTCATTTGGCCTGGCTGGCCACTTATAAGGCTTGCAGTGTCCACTGTTGAGTATCTTCACTGGTGGTATCTCTTTCTCCCATTGAACTACATGTAGAATGGCTTCTTCCAGCTTTCTGTCAGCTGGTCTACATGGAGGAGGCTATCAGCTCAGTTCCAGCAGGATTTCTCAGTGGCCTTGCAGCCCAAGTGGAGTCTTCAGCAAGAGACCCTCACCATCTATTCCTGGTGGGAAACTAAAGGCCTTGGCAATGGCCTATAATGTTTTGGGGGCATCAGGGACCTCCCTGGCCAACAACTCAGGGTATCCCATCCCTGGCACTGAAAATTTTCTAACAACAATCTATGGCTCCTGAGTGTTCCATTGTCCAAAACTGGAGGATTCCATATGATTTATTTGTATCCTCTTAGATTTTGATTAGCCCTTCCTCCACCTTTCCTTTACTCAATATCTTCCCCTGACCTCACTTTGGGCCTTTTTACACCCGTTAATCTATTCTTCTACTTACATATATACAATACCAACCTATTAAGTACCCTCCTCCCTTCCTTTCTTTTCCCTTTATATCTCCTTTTTAACTTACTGGCCTCTGCTAATGAGTTTTTTCCTTCTTACACAGAAGCCCAATCATTTGCAGCTAGGATCCACATATGAGAGAGAACATGAAGCTCTTGGCTTTCTGGGCCTGGGTTACCTCACTTAGTATAATCCTTTCCAGGTCCATCCATTTTCCTGCAAATTTCATAACTTCATTTTTCTTTACTTCTGAGTAGAACTGCATTGTATAAATGTGCCACATCTTCATTATCCACTCATCAGTTGAGGGACATCTAGGCTGGTTCCATTTCCCAGCTATTATGAATTGAGCGTCTATAAACATGGTTGAGCATGTATTTCTAAGGAAATGGAATGTGTCCTTAGGATATATGCCTAGGAGTGCTATAGCTGGGTCATATGGTAGATCAATTTTTAGCTGTTTTAGGAACCTCCACACTGATTTCCACAATGGCTGGACCAGATTGCATTCCCACCAACAGTGCAGAAGGGTTCCTCTTTTTCCACATCCCCGCCAGCATTTATGATCATTTGTTTTCATGATGGTTGCCAATCTGACAGGAGTGAGATAGAATCTCAACGTAGTTTTAATCTGCATTTCCCTGATGACTAGGGATGTAGAACATCTTTTTAGATGCTTATATGCCATTTGTATTTCTTCTTTTGAGAACACTCTATTTAGCTACATAGCCCAGTTTTTAATTGGCTTGTTTGATTTCTTATTATTTAACTTTTTGAGTTCTTTGTATATCCTAGATATTAATCTTCTATCAGATATATAGCTGGCGAAGATTTTTTCCCATTCTGTAGGTTGCCTCTTTGCTTTTTTCACAGTGTCCTTTACAGTACAAAATCTTTGTAATTTCATGAGGTCCCAGTGGTTAATCTGTGGTTTTATTGCCTGAGAAATTGGGATTATATTCAGAAAGTCTTTGCCAAGACCAATATGTTGAAGGGTTTCCCCTACTTTTTCCTGTAGCAATTTCAGAGTTTCAGGTCTGATGTTTAGTCCATTTGGACTTAATTCTTGTGCATGGAGAGAGAGAAGAGTCTGTTTTCATCCTTCTACCGATACATATTCAGTTTTCCCAGCACCATTTGCTGAAGAGGCTGTCTTTTCTCCAATGAGTATTTTTGGCATTTTGATCGAATATCAGGTAGCTGCTGGGCATGATGGTGCACGCTTTTAATCCCAGCACTTGGGAGGCAGAGGTGGGAGGATTGTTGAGAGTTCGAGGCCACCCTGAGAGTACATAGTTAATTCCAGGTCAGCTTGGACCAGAGTGAGACCCTACCTTGAAAAAAATAAAACAAAACAAAACAAATGAATATCAGGTAGCTATAGCTACCTGGACTTATATCTGGGTCCTCTATTCTGTTCCATTGATCAACATGTCTGCTTTTGTGCCAGTACCATGCTGTTTTTGTTACTATGGCTCTGTACTATAGGTTAAAATCAGGTATGATGATACCACCCACCTTATTTTTGTTGCTTAGTATTATTTTAGATATTCGAGGGTTTTTTGTGATTCCAAATGAATTTTTGGATTGTTTTTTCTATTTCCATAAAGAATGCCATTGGAATTTTGATGGGGATTGTATTAAATGTGTAGATTGCTTTTGGTAAGATTGCCATTTTCACAATATTGATTCTTCTGATCCAGGAACAAGGAATGTTTTTCCATTTCCTAGTGTCTTCTGCAATTTCTCACTTGATTGTTTTATAGTTTTCATTGTAGAGATCCTTTACTTCCTTGGTTAGGTTTATTCCAAGGTACTTTATTTTCTTTGAAGCAATTGTGAATGGGAGTGATTCTCTGATTTCATCCTCTGTGTGTTTGTTGTTAGCATATAGGAATGCTACTGATTTCTGTGTATTTATTTTGTATCCTGCTACATGGCTGTAGGTGTTTATCAGCTCTAATAGTTTTCTGGTAGAGTCTTTAGGGTCCTTTACATATACAATCATTTCATCTGCAAATAATGACTTGATTTCTTCCTTTCCAATTTGTATCCCTTTTATTTGCATCTCTTGCCTTATTGCAATGGCTAAGACTTCCAGTACTATATTAGATAAAAGTGGGGACAGTGGACACCCTTGTCTTATTCCTGATTTTAGTGGAAAAGCTTCCAGTTTTTCCCCATTTAGTAATATGTTGGCTGTAGGCTTGTCATAAATAGCCTTTATTATATTGAGTTATGTTCCTTCTATTCCCAGTCTCTGTAGGACTTTTATCATGAAGGGACATTGGATTTTGTCAAACGCTTTCTCTGCATCTAATGAGATGATCATATGATTTTTGTCCTTCAGTCCATTTATATAATGTATTACATTTATCGATTTGCATATGTTGAACCATCCCTGCATCTCTGGGATAAAGCCTTTGTTTTTCCCGAGTCAGTGAGATGGGGGCCAGATCTGAGAGCATGCATTTTTTTTAATTTTTTTTTTTTTTTTTTTTTTTGAGAGCAACAGACACAGAGAGAAAGACAGATAGAGAGAGAAAGAGAAAGAGAATGGGCGCGCCAGGGCTTCCAGCCTCTGCAAACGAACTCCAGACGCGTGCGCCCCCTTGTGCATCTGGCTAAAGTGGGACCTGGGGAACTGAGCCTTGAACCGGGGTCCTTAGGCTTCACAGGCAAGCACTTAACCACTAAGCCATCTCTCCAGCCCGAGCATGCATTTTTTAATTTTAATTTTAATTAATTTATTTTTAGAGAGACAGAGAATGGGTGTGCCAGGGTCTTCAGCCCTTGCAAATGATCTCCAGATGGATGCACTACCTTGCGCATCTGGTTTACGTGGGCACTGGGGAATTGAACCTTGATCTTTAGGCTTTGCAGGCAAGTGCCTTAATCGCTAAGCCATCTCTCCAGCCCCAGAATATGCATTTTTGGTAACTTCCCAGGTAACGCTGTCTGGGGAGGCTCACCACAATGAAAGCTGCAGGTGCAAATGTGTGTGTTGAACAGCCTACTTTCTAAGCTCATATCTGCCCCCTGCTGGCAAGGGGCCTCTTAGACCAAAGAAGTTGCTTTTTCAGACTGAATTCAATGTCTAGAGAAGAGATAATATATTTACTTCCTGAGGGAGTTGTAAGGAGTGACATAATTCAAGGAGATTACTTATTATTATTGTTGTTGTTGTTGTTATGGTTTTGAGTTAGTATTTACTGATTTTGATTTATTTGACAGAGAAAGAGGGAGAGAGAATGGGCACACCAGGGCCCCCAGCTGCTGCACATGAACTCCAGACACGTGGGCCCCTTGTGCATCTGGCTAATGTGGTTCCTGGGAAATAAGACCTGGGTCCTTTGGCTTTGTAGACAAATGCCTTAACCACTAAGCCATTCCTCCAGCTCTGTGTTTTGTTTTTGTTTTTTTTTTTTTTCTCCGAGGCAGGGTCTCACTCTAGCCCAGGCTGACCTGTAATTCACTATGGAGTCTCAGGGTGGCCTTGAACTCAAGGAGATCCTCCTACCTCTGCCTCTCAAGTGCTGGGATTAAAGATGTGTGGCACCACACCCAACTTCTCCAGCTGTGTTTAGGGTTCATTTGCAGTGGCAAGAGGCCCTGTAGTGACCATTCTTTCTCTTTTTTTCTGCTTGTAAATAAATATATATTTTAAAAAATTTAAGGGCTGGAGAGAGATGGCTTAGTGGTTAAATTGCTTGCCATCTAAATCCAAAGGACCAGGCTGGAGAGATGGCTTAGCAGTTAAGCATTTGCCTGTGAAGCCTAAGGACCCTTGTTCAAGACTTGATTCCCCAGGATACATGTTAGCCAGATGCACAAGGGGGCGCATGCCCCTGGAGTTCGTTTGCAGTGGCTGGAGGCCCTGGCATGCCCTTTCTCTCTGACTCTCTATCTGCCTTTCTCACTCTGTCTGTCGCTCTCAAATAAATAAAAAATAATTAAAAAAAAAAGCCAAAGGACCTAAGTTCAATTCCCCAGGACCCACATAAGCCAGATGCACAATGTGGCACATGTGTCTGGAGTTCATTTGCACACCCATTATCTCTATCTGCCTCTTTACCTTTCTCTGTCTTTCTCTCTCTCCCAAATAAATGAATAAAATAGCCAGGCATGGTGATGCACACCTTCAATCTCAGCACTAGGGAAGCAGAGGTAGGAGGATCACTGTGAGTTCAAGGCCACCCTGAGACTAGAGCAAGACCCTGCCTTGGAAAAAAAATATGCTGGGCGTGGTGGCACATGCCTTTAATCCCAGCACTTGGGGGGCAGAGGTAGGAGGATCGCCATGAGTTTGAGGCCACCCTGAGTCTACATAGTGAATTCCAGGTCAGCCTGAGCTAGAGTGAGATCCTACCTTGAAAAAACAAAAAATGTATGTGTGTGTGTACACACACTTGTAAGGGCTGCAGTGATGACTCAGTGGCTAAAAGCACTTGGCACTTGCTTACAAAGCCTGAAAGCTGGGGGTTTATTTCCTCAGTACCCATGGAAAGCCAGATGCACAAAACGGCACATGTATCTGGAGCTCATTTGCAGTACTAGGGTGTTCCGGTGTGCCTGTTCTCTCTGTCTCTCTTTCTACCTCTGACATAAATAAATATTTTAAAATTTTATTTAAAAATGTGGTGCAAGTGGGTTGGAGAGATGGCTTAGCATTTAAGTGTGAAGCCGAAGGAGCCTAGTTCGAGGCTCGACTCCCCAGGACCCACAGAAGCCAGATGCACAAAGTGGCTCATGCATGTGGAGTTCATTTGCAGTGGCTGGAGACTCTGGTGTGCCCATTCTCCTTCTCTCTCTCTCTCCCTCTTTCTCTCTCTGTCGCTCTCAAGTAAATAAATTAATTAATTAAACAAATAATGTGGTGCATACATCTGGAGTTTTTTTTTTTTTATTTACTTATTTGAGAGACAGACAGAGAGAGAGAGAGAGAGAGAAAGGGAATCAGGGAGAGAATGGGCATGCCAGGGCCTCTAGCCACTACAAATGAACTCCAGACACACACCACTTTGTGCATCTGGCTAACATGGGTCCTGGGGAATTGAATCTGGGTCCTTTGGCTTTGCAGACAAGTGCCTTAACCACTAAGCCATCTCTCCAGCTCTATTTTAAAATTTTTTAAATATCTTATTTTTATTTATTTGCGAGAGAAAGAGGGAGAAAGGGGGAGAGAGAATGGGCACACCAGGGCCTCTAGCCACTGCAAATGAACTCCAGATGCATGTATTACCTTGTGCATCTGGCTTATGTGGGTCCTGGGGAATTGAACAGTGGTCTTTTGTGTTTGCAGGTAAATGCTTTAACTGCTAAGCCATCTCTCCAGCCCCCTACCTTTTCTTAATTTTAATTTTATTTATTTTACAGACAAAGAGGCAGATAGACAGAAGTAATGGGCACAGCAGGACTTCCAACTGCTGCAAACTCCAGACACGTGCACCACCTTGTGCATCTGGCTTACGTGAGTCCTGGGGAACTGAACCTGAGTCCTTTGGCTTTGCAGGCAAGCGTCTTAACTGCTAAGCTATCTCTCCAGGCCTGGAGTTAACTTTTAGTGGCAAGACTCCCTGGTGTGCCCATACACATGTATACACATACATGTGCAAATAAATACTTTTTTGTTATTTTAATATTTTATTGACTTATTTGAGAGGGAAAAAGAGTGACTGAATCAGGACCTCTAGCTGCTGCAAAAGAACTCCAAATGCATGCACACTTTGTTCCTTTAGCTTTATGTGACTTCTGGGGAATTGAACTAAAGCTAAGCCATTAGGCTTTGTAGGTAAGCACCTTAACCCCTGAGCCATTTCTCCAGCCCAATTTAAAAAAATTTTTTTTAAATATATTTTTAACTTATGAGAGAGAAAATGTACTCACCAACACCTCTTGCTGCTGCAAACACATTCCAAATGCATGGACCATTTTGTGCATCTGGCTTTACATGCGTGCTGGGAAACTGAAACCTGGGCCTATTGACTTTGCAAGCAAGCAACTTTAAGTGCTGAGCTATTTCCCAGCCCCAAATAAATAATTTAAGAAAGAAAGAGAGAGAAAGAATCTGGGCTGGGGATATGAAGGGGAATAAAAGAAAGAAAACCTGGGGCTGGGGAGATGGCTCCAGAATTAGACACTTGCAAAGCCTGTTGGCTGAGGTTTGATTCCGCACCCCCTCCATAAAACCAGACACAAAAATTGGTGCATGCATCTGGTATCTGTTTGCAGCAGCAAGAGATCCTGGCAACGCCCTTCACACACGCATAACATGCACAAGACCTCGGGTTCTATTCCCAGCACAGCATATAAACAAGGAGTGGTGGTGGCGTCACTTGTCTGTAATTCTGGCACTCAGGAGACAGCAGGAAGGCAAGAAGTTCAAGTTTAACCTCCACTACCAAGCAAGCAAGTTAGTGGCCAGATGAGGCTGGAGAACCTGTCTCAAAATAGAAAGAAGGGCTGGAGAAGTGGCTTAGCGGTTAAGTCGCATGCCTGCAAAGCCTAAGGACCTATGTTCAACAGTCCAGATCCCATGTAACCCAGAGGCACAAGGTGATGCAAGTGTGCAAGGTTGCACATGCACACAAGGTGGTATACGCATCTGGAGTTCGACTGCAGTGGCTGGAGACCTTGTTGCGTTCACTCATTCTCTCTCTCCCTCTCTCCTACTCTCTCTCTGTGTCTTTCTCTCTCATAAAAAAATAAATTATAAGCCAGGCATGGTGGCACATGCCTTTAATCCCAGCACTCAGGAGGTAGAGGTAGGAGGATTGCTGTGAGTTCAAGGCCACCCTGAGACTCCATAGTGAATTCCAGGTCAGCCTGGGCTAGAGTGAGACTCTACCTTGAAAAAAAAATAGAAATAAAGAAAGAACAGATGGAATGAAGGATGGAAGGGAGGAAGGAAGGAAGGAAAGAAAGAAGGAAAGAAGGAAGGAAGAAAGGGAGAAAGGAAGGGAGAGGACTGGTATGATGGTACACACCTTTAATCCTAGTGCTTCAGAGGCAAAGATAGGAATATTGGGCTGGAGAGATGGCCTAGCGGTAAAGTGCTTGCCTGTGAAGCCTAAGGACCCAGGTTCAAGGCTCGATTCCCCAGGACCCACGTTAGCCAGATGCATAAGGGGATGCACACGTCTGGAATTCGTTTGCAGTGGCTGGAAGCCTTGGCACGCCCATTCTGTCTCCCTCTCTGTCTCTCTCCCTCTTTCTCTGTCTGTCACTCTTAAATAAATAAATAATAAACAAAAAATTTTTTTTTTAATTTAAAAAAATATATAGGAGTATCACTGTGAGTTTGAGGTCAGCCTGAGAATACATTCCAACTCATCTTGGACTAGAGCGAGACCATACCTCAAAAAAGAAAGAAAAAAGAGCTGGGCATGGTGGCACACGCCTTTAATCCCAGCACTCTGGAGGCAGAGGTAGGTCAGGTTCTGCAAGAGGTAGGAGGACTGCCATGAGTTCGAGGCCACCCTGAGACTCCACAGTGAATTCCAGGTCAGCCTGGACTAGAGTGAGACCCTACCTCAAAAAAAAAAAAAAAAAAAACCAACAAAAAAGAAAGAAGGAAGGAAGAAGGAAAGAAAGAAAGGAAGTAAAAAAGAAAAGGAAAAGGTGTATCTTGACAACTTAAACACGGGAACACCTGTGAAAATGCATTATGGTTCAAATTTTTTCCTTCCTTTCCTGGATGGGGGTGAGAAGCCCCTGTCTTCTGGGGAGGAACACTGACGCAGCACCAGTGACTCTGGGCTTTATCTCATGGCTGTCTTCGCCACAGCACCTGTGTGGGCGTGGCCTGTGGACTAGGAACCAGGAGCACTGTCTGTTTCTTCTAATAACTTCTTGTTTTGGTCTCTGCCACATGTCTGAGTGGCATCGGAATTACAGCCCAGCTAACCTATGGCCAGAAGGAGCCCCAGCCAACCTGAAAACGACATGTAAGAAAGACAAGTGATTAGCCTTTATCACTGAGAGCCCCTGAGATGCTGGGAAATCGTCACTGCAGCCTAAACACGTGAAAACTGACTCAAAAGCTTCCTTTAGCAGGTGAATGATAAGAAACAATGCTATTTGATTGGAATGCAGCAATTAACTGAAAACTACATATGATGTTACATCTAAATTTATATTTAAATGTATGCAGCTACTAAAATTATACTTAAAAGATATTGGAAATTGCTTTTTTTTTTTTAGTATTTTCGAGGTAGGGTGTTATTCTAGTCCCAGGCTAACCTGGAATTCACTATGTCATCTCAGTGTGGCCTCAAACTCACAGCGATCCTCCTACCTCTGCATCCCGCGTGCTGGGATTAAAGGCGTGCGCCACCATGTCTGGCCATGCCTGGCTTTTTAAAATTATTTTTATTGGTTTATTTGCAAGCAGAGAAAGAGAGAAAGGAAGAACGGCACACCAGGACCTCCTGCCACTATAAATTAACTCCAGACACATGCACCACTTTGTGTATCTGGCTTTACACGAGTACTGGGAATCGAACTAGGGAGGTCAGGTTCTGCAAGCAAGCACCTTTAACTGTTGAGCCATCTCTCCAGCCCCAACCTTCAGCATTTCTAAAATGATATGATGGCCGGGCGTGGTGGCACAGGCCTTTAATCCCAGCACTCACTCGGGAGGCAGAGGTATGAGGATCTTCGTTAGTTCAAGGCCACCCTGAGACTACAGAATGAATTATAGGTCAGCCTGGGCTAGAGCAAGACCCCACCTTGAAAACAAAATTGCCCTGAAGATGCAGAAGTTACTTTATTTATTTATTTGCAAGCAGAGAGAGATAGACGAGAGAAGATAGAATGGGCGTGCCAGGAATATAAACTAATTCCAAATGCATGTGACATTTTGTACATCTGCCTTTACTTGGGTACTGGGGAATCGAACTCAGGTCGTTTAGCTCTGCAGTCAAGTGCCTTAACTGCTGAGCCATCTATCCAACCCCTGGGGGCTTTTGAAATATAGGCGGGCACAAGCCTGGCTCTCATCTTGCACCAGGGATGGAGATTAGATGGAGATAACCCTGATGATAACCCTGTGATGGTCAACCATCACACTGAGATCTCCTGAAATGCCAAAGAACCAACACTGGGGGGCAGCAGAGAGCTAGGCCAGCGTGGGGAGGGCAACGGAGTGCTCCCCATTTCCCCCAGTCCCTCTCAACCATGCCAACCAAGACAGTCTCTTCAACCGGACTGAAATGGTGCCACTTTGGGCTGGAGAGATGGCTTAGCGGTTAAGCGCTTGCCTGTGAAGCCTAAGGACCCCGGTTCGAGGCTCGGTTCCCCAGGTCCCACGTTAGCCAGATGCACAAGGGGCGCACGCGTCTGGAGTTCGTTTGCAGAGGCTGGAAGCCCTGGCGCGCCCATTCTCTCTCTCTCCCTCTATCTGTCTTTCTCTCTGTGTCTGTCGCTCTCAAATAAATAAATAATTAATTAAAAAAAAAAAAAGAAATGGTGCCATTTGTCCTTCGGAAATTTCTTTGCAAGTAACACTTGTGTTTCACCAACTCTTTCCAATGCGATACTCAAGAAAGGTCAATTTCTACATTTAATAGTTCATCATTTAAAACTTGTTTTAATGCTTCTAATCCCAGCACTTGGGAGCCTGAAGAAAAAGGATTACCTCTTGAATTCATGGCCAGCTGTGGCTACATAGCAAGACTCTGCCAAAAAGAAAAAAAGAAAGAAGGAGGGAGGGAGGGAGGGAGGGAGGGAGGGAGGGAGGAAGGAAGGAAGGAAGGAAGGAAGGAAGGAAGGAAGGAAGGAAGGAAGGAAGGAAGGAAGGAGAGAGAGAGAGAGAGAGAGAGAGAGAGAGAGAGAGAGAAAATAAACGGCTAGAAAGATGGCTTAGCGGTTAAGGTGCTTACCTGTGAAGCCTAAGGACCCAGGTTTGATTCCCCAGGACCCATATAAACCAGATGTACATGGTGGTGCATTTATCTGGAGTTAGTTTGCAGTGGCTGGAGGCCCTGGCACATCCACTCCCCCCCTCCCCCTTCTTTGTCAAATAAATAAATTTATATATATATATATATATATATATATATATATATATATATATATATATATATAATTATATATATATATATAAAATGCCAGGTGTGGTGGCACACACATTTAATCCCAGCACTCGGGAGGCATAGGTAGGAAGATCGCTGTGAATTCAAGGCCACCCTGAGACCACAGAGTGGTTTCCAGATCAGCCTGGGCTAAAGTGAGACCTTACATTGAAGAAACAAAAAGCAAAACAAAACAAACAAACAAAAAATGTTTGTAGCAGTTAAGGCATTTATTTGCCTACAAAGCCAAAGGACCTTGGTTCAATTCTCCAGGACCCACATAAGCTAGATGCACAAGGTGGCACATGCATCTGGAGTTCGTTTGCAGTGGCTGGAGGCCCTGGCATACCCATTCTCTCTCTTTCTCTGCCTGTCTATCTCTCTCTCTCTCTCTCTCTCTCTGAAATAAATAAATAAATAATATTTTAAAAATAAATAAATAAATAAATAAAAAGTTTGGAGAGAAGGCTCAGCAGTTAACATGTTTGCCTTCCTTCTGGACCCAGGCTTGATTCCCCAATACCCACATAAAGCCACATGCACAAAGGGATGCATGTATCTGGCATTCATTTACAGAAGTTGGAGGCCCTGGTGTGCCTATTATCTCTCTGTGTCTCTCTCTCCCTGTCTCTCTCTCTGTCTCTCTGTGCTTATATATATATATATATATATATATATATATATTTTTTTTTTTTTTTTTTTTTTTTTTTTTTTTTTTTTTTCTCGAAGTAGGGTTTCACTCTGTAGTCTCAGGGTGGCCTCAAACTCACAGTGATCTTCCTACCTCTGTCTCCCGAGTGCTGGGATTAAAGGTGTGTGCCACCTGCCCAGCATAAATAAAATTTTAAAAAGAGAGGCAAGGAGTAAGAAGAGGAGAGCAGAGGACAAGAAGAGACAGCTAGAGAAAAGGCCATTTGAGGACACAGTGAAAAGGCAGCCACTTGTAAACCATGAGGGAGGCCTGAGCAGAACCCAACCCCGGCAGCACCCTGATTTTGGATTTTCAATTTCCAGAACCATGGGCAAACAAGGATCCTGGGACCAGCGGTTGGAACAGGAGCAAGGAGACTAGAGGCGGCAGGGAGGGATCCTGGGAAGCTCAGGTGGAAGAAAGTCGGGTCCCTTCAAGGACGGGTGGCCCAGGAGAACCAGGCCTGGCTTAGGCTCCAGGCTCTGTAGGCACACGTGCCCATGACTAGCGTGTCTTTGGGGCTGGCAGAGGGCAAGGGGGGGCGAGGGACAACAGCAGCAATGCCATCTCACCCTGGGTCTCAGCCTGTTAGTCTTGTATAAAGCTCTCACTGACAACCGGATCCTGGGAACCTGAGCTCTATGTTGCAGACACCTGTCTTTTTTTTGTTGTTTGTTCCCTCTGGCTCAGGTTGACCTGGAATTCACTATGTAGTCTCAGGGTGGCCTTGAATTCACAATGATCCTTCTACCTCTGCCTCCCAAATGCTGGGATTAAAAGTATGTGCCGGGATTAAAGGTATGTGCCACCACACTCAGGTTTTTTTGTTTTGTTTTGTTTTGGTGCTACTGGGAATTGAACCTAGGGCCTTGCCGGTGGTAGAGAAGTGTCCTACCACTGAGTTACATCCCTAGACTTCATCCTTCATCTGTGTAATTCTGTCCAGAAGCCTTGGCTGGTTCTCCTCAGCAGTGACAGGGAAGATGGACACAGGGATGCTCCTTCATGTGGCCACATCTCACATTCAACTGCAGCCTCTCGAGGCTGATCTGCAACCTGGGTCTTGAGGCCAGCCCCCCCTGAACCCTCAGGCAGCTCTGCATGGGGCTCACAGCAGCTGGCTGGCCACCCTGGGGTCTAGGGACCTCAGCGATGAGGATGAGGACTAGCCAGGCTGGCCCCTGGGCTGGACAGCTAGGAGGCAGTACAGAGCGGAGAGGGCTGAAGGTCCGCTTTGTTTTAGAACCGGGTGGGGGTGCACTCTCTTTCCATTCAGTGTCTGCTCCGTGGGTGGTTGGGTGGCTCCTGGAATCCTTCTTACATCAAGGGCCTAGGTTTCTGGGGGGTGGGGGGTTAAGAAGGAGGAATTCATTTTAACTTGCAAATGTGTTCTAATAATTTAAATACTTATGCGTTGTTGAAAGGGCAAATGAATTATGTAAATCCGAAAATGGACAAAAGCTCCAAAGACAGATCTTGGACTAGGATGAAAGTTTCAAATACTGAGTACTCACTGGCTATTTGATGATGTCTCATAACGGAACACTTTTATTTTATTTTATTTTATTTTATTTTATTTTATTTTATTTTATTTTATTTTATTTTATTTTATTTTATTTTATTTCAAGGTAGGGTCTCACTCTGGCCCAGGCTGACCTGGGATTCACTATGTAGCCTCAGGGTGGCCTCGAACTCACGGTGATCCTCCTAACTCTGCCTCCTGAGTGCTGGGATTAAAGCCGTGAGCCACCACACCCAACTAACGGAAGTTGTTGTTTTTTTTTTGAACACTTAATTCTTGTGATTTTCTCTTAGTGCAATAAGTATCATAGTAGAAAAATTGTAGGGTCTCACTCTAGCCCAGGCTGACCCGCAATTCACCATGCAGTCTTAGGCTGGCGTTGAATTCCAGGCGATCCTCCTACCTCTGCCTCCCAAGTGCTGGGTTTAAAGGCGTGCACCACCACTCCCTGATAAACTAGTTTTTTTTTATTTGTTTGTTTGTTTGTTTGTTTGATTGTTTTTGTTTTTCGAGATGGGATTTTGCTATAGCTGATCTGGAATTCACTATGTAGTCTCAAACGCAAGATGATCCACCTACCTCTGCCTCCCAAGTGCTGGAATTAAAGGTGTGTGCCACCACTCCCAGCTAGATTTCTTTTTATTTATTTATTTATTTGAAAGTGTGTTGGGCTGTGCACACCAGGGTTTTCCATTGTAAAAGAATGCATGTACCACTTTAGTGCATCCGGCTTTACATGGGTGCCGAGGAATCAAATCCAGGCCATCAGGTTTTGCAAGCAAGTACCTTTAATAATTGAACCATTTCCTCAGCACAGCTGCTTAGATTTCTTTGGTGTATAGTCTATTTTTGTGTTTTGCATATTGCTTTGGGGTATTTAATGGAGCCATCGCTGGGGCATGGATTTCATTTTATTTTTTTATTTGCTTATTTAGAGAGAGCAAGACAGAAACAGAAAGAATTGGTATGCCAGGGTCTCAGCCACTGAAAATTGGACTCCAAATGCTTGCGCCACCTAGTGGACATTGCAAACTTGCACTTGCCATACTTTTATGCATCTGGCTAACGTGGGATCTAGAGAATTGAACAGGGGTCCTTAAGCTTTGCAGACAAGTGCCTTAACCACTAGGCAATCTCTTCAACCCGATTTTTAAAATATTTATTTTCAAAGAGACAGAGAGAAAGAATGGGCATACCAGGTTCTCTCACTGCTGCAAACAAATCCAGACATGACACATGTGCCACTTTGTGCTTCTGGCTTTACGTGGGTACTAGGGAATCAAACCCTGGTTGTTAGGTGTTGTAGGCAAGTGCCTTAACCTCTAAGCCATATTTCCAGCCCTTTGATTTATTTATTTATTTTAAATTTTTCTGTTTGCTTTTATTTATTTGAGAGCTACAGACATAGAGAGAGAACGGGCACGCCAGGGCCTCCAGCCACTGCAAACAAACTCCAGATGCGTGCACCATCTTGTGCATCTGGCTTACATAGGTACTGGGGATTCGAGCCTCAAACCAGGGTCCTTAGGCTTCACAGACAAGCACTTAACCGCTAAGCCATCTCTCCAGCCCCTATTTATTTATTTATTTATTTATTTTTAATTTGAGAGAGTCAGAAAGGGTGAGTGAGACAGAGCAAATGGGCACAGCCAGGGCCCCCAACCACTGCAAATGAACTCCAGACGCATGTGCCACCTTGTGCATCTGGCTTATGTGGGTCCTGAGGAATCGAACCAGGATCCTTTGGCTTTGCAGGCAAATGCCTTAACTGCTAAGCCATCCCTCCAGCATTTTTTCTTTTTTTTTGATAAGCCACACTTGAGTCTAGCCAGGCCTTTATAACATAATACCTTACGTTGGATAATGTACAAACAATGGAATCTCATTACCCACAGTCCTAAATTCTGGGAAGTACAAGACTGACTGCTGGGTGAGGGCCTGATCCTCCCAGACAATGCCTTTAAACTGTGTCTTCACATGGCATAAAGGTTTCCTGAAGGCCTCTTCTTGAGGGCACAAATCATGTTTATGAGGGCATAATCTTTTTTTTTTAATATTTTTTATTTACTTATTTGAGAGTGGCAGGCACAGAGAGAAAGACAGATAGAGGGAGAGAGAGAGAATGGGCGCGCCAGGGCTTCCAGCCTCTGCAAACGAACTCCAGACGCGTGCGCCCCCTTGTGCATCTGGCTAACGTGGGACCTGGGGAACCGAGCCTCGAACCGGGGTCCTTAGGCTTCACAGGCAAGCGCTTAACCGCTAAGCCATCTCTCCAGCCCGAGGGCATAATCTTCATGCTGTAGTCTCCTCCCAAAGCTCAGACTTTAATGTTGTCACATGGGGCTAGCTTTGGCCATGAGTTAAGAGAAGGGACATCGGGCTGGAGAGATGGCTTAGCGGTTAAGTGCTTGCCTGTGAAGCCTAAGGACCCCGGTTCGAGGCTCGGTTCCCCAGGTCCCACGTTAGCCAGATGCACAAGGGGGCGCACGTGTCTGGAGTTCGTTTGCAGAGGCTGGAAGCCCTGGCGCGCCCATTCTCTCTCTCTCCCTCTGTCTTTCTCTCTGTGTCTGTCACTCTCAAATAAATAAATAAATAAATTTAAAAAAAAAAATTAAAAAAAAAAAAAAAAAGAGAAGGGACATCAACATTTAGATCACAGTACATCATGAATTTTCCAGCTGTTGAGATTTTAATTTTATCTTATCCTTTGATCGTCTGGTCCGCAGTAGCAGATATTTCTGAAGGGTTGTATTGTCCTGAGCTTGTCTACTATATCTGATATATCTTACATGCTTATTATACAAAATATGAGAATCCATGCTCATGGGATAGGGAGACACCTCAGTGGACAACAGCGCTTGCTGAACAAGTTTGTGGACCTGAGTTGTGGACCAGCACGTGCATAAAAATCTGGGCAGGGCCGTGCTTTTCTGTCAGCCCAGCACTGAAAGGAGTGGAGACAGGAGGATTTCTGGGGCTCCTTACTCCTTACACAGCCCATCTAACCAAGAAACCACAGCTCCAGGTCCCAGGAGGGGCTCTGTCTCAGGGAGGTGAGGTGGAAGTGTGATAGAGGAAGATACCTGACGTCCTCCTCTGGCCTCTGCATGCTCGTGGGACACACACATTGGTGTGTGTACACATGTGCATGCCCTACATATACCTACATACATACAACCAAAAAATTCCTGTTCACCCACTTTCAACCTTAGGGCTCTCTCTCCATGTTGCTTCACCATCATTTTGCATTAGGGCTACAGTCATTTCACCTATGCTATTTTGTGTCTTTCTAGTACTTTTTTTTTTTTTTTGCTTGAATTTTGATTAAATGACACTATATATCCTTACAATTAAAAATCCAACTCTATTGCTGTCTATTCATGATTTGCATGTAATAACCTCTTCTTTATTTCTTCTTTCTTTCCTTCTTCCTTTCTTTTTTCTTTCATCTTTTTTTTTTTTCTTTTCTTCTTCTTCTTTTTGAGACAGAATCTCTTTCACTATGCTGGTCTGGAACTCGTAATTCTTTTGCCTCAGACTTCCAGTTGCTGGAGTTTACAGGCATGTGCCATCCACTGCACTACCAGTTTGGGAAAACATAATGGTTTCTGTACCAATTTTTTTTTTCCAGTTTGTAATTTGTTCTTAAAATTGTTTGTTTGTTTGTTTGTTTGTTTGTTTTGACCTAGGTCTAGTTTCCCCTTGTAAATTTCTTTGCTGCCTTTTCTGTCTAGAAAGTATTGGTCCTTCCCAGGTCCAATGTTGTCCATCCCTGGTCTCCCTGTGTTTCCCTCATGAACTCACTTGGAAATGAACGTGAGACGCTAACTAGGCATCCAGGACCGCTGTGACCTGCCCTGGATGTCCCTCTGTGGCATCCCAAGAACAGCCTCCACCCTCTCCAGGAAGCCATTCTGGCTCCCACACATCAGCAGTCTGGCCCAGTGTGAGCTTCAGTGCGGCACCCCGGAGGGCTTTACCATGGAGACCCAGAGGCAAACAATGTGAATCTCCCCTAGAGCTCTTCTGTCCTCTCCAATGCCAGGGCTGCACTCCAGTGCTTTTCTCCACTTCTCCTCTCTGCACAACAGCCTGGGTCTGCTGCCCACCTGGAATTCTTGCATCTCCAAGGAGCTTCAGAGACTTGGCCCTGGTTGCCCCTGCATAGCAAGGCTCTCCCACAGCTCCTGCCCACCACCTCTAGCCCGTTCCCCACAAAGGCCCTCATGGCAGAGCCATCCTCCTCAGAAGGCAGAGTGTGGCGTCAGGCTTGGTAACCTGAGAATGCCTTTGGGGGGGGTCCCATGCCCCACCCATGGGGCTTATTAACTTGTTTCTTCCAAACAAATTCAATGTGCATTCTTAAGTTGAATCCCCATAACATCTGCTCTTGCAGTTCTGCTTTCTCCATCCCCTTGGAATATTCTGGAAGGAGGAGTTCAAGGAAGACTTAGAGCCAGGACTCTGGCTCCCAGAGCCCTTCCCAGGTGCCCCCAATGTGGCTTCAGTAGCAGCCTGATAGGAGCTTATGCACTGGCTTCCCCCAAGTGGGTATGGCCATGCTGACAGATAACAGAGCTAGGGAAAGCTCCAGGTCCACACACCCAGCTTTGCATCTTGTTTATTAGTGTTTTTTTTTTTATTCTTGCTTATTAGTTTTTGAATTTATTTATTTGCATGGAGAAAAAGAGTAAATGGCGGCGCCAGGGCATCTTGCCACATCATGTAACTCCAGACACATGCACTACTTTGCATCTGGCTTAATGTGGGTACTGGAGAATCAAACCTGAGCCATCAAGCTTTGCAAGCAATTACCTGTAACTGAGCCATTGCTCCAGTCTCTGTTTTTCTCTTTGTGTATGTGTGTTTTGTTTTGTTTTGTTTTGTTTTGTTTTTGAGGTAGATTCTCACTCTAGCCCAGGCTGACATGGAATTCGCTATGTAGTCTCAGGCTGGCCTCAAACTTATAGTGATCCTCCTATCTCTGCCCCCTGAGTGCTGAGATTAAAAGCATGCATCACCATACCCAGCTCATCATGCTTTAAAAAAAAATATTTCATTAGTTAATTAATTTGAGAGAAATAGGCAGGTAGAGAGAGAAAGAGAGAGAGAGAATGGGCACAATAAGGCATACAACCACTGTAAATGGACTCCAGATGCGGGCGCCCCCTTGTGCATCTGGCTTATGTGGATCTTGGGGAATCAAACTTGAGTCCTTTGTCTTTGCAGGCAAGCCCCTTAACCACTAAGCCATCACTCCAGCCCTCATCATGATTTTTTTTTTTCAAGGCAGGGTCTCACTCTAGCCCAAGCTGACCTGGAATTCACTATGTAGTATCAGGATGGCCTTGAACTCAATCCTCCTTCCTCTGACTCTCAAATGCTGGGATTCAAGGCATGCATCACCAAGCCCGGCTTCATCGTGCCTTTTTTTTTTTTTTTAAATCTTTTTGATTGTTTATTTTTAGTTATTTGAGAGCAACAGAGAGAGAGAGAGAGAGAGAGAGAAAGAGGCAGAGAGTGAGAGAGAGAATTGGCGCGCCAGGGCTTCCAGGCACTGCAAACGCACTCCAGACACATGCGCCCCCTTGTGCATCTGGCTAACGTGGGTCCTAGGGAACCGAGCCTCGAACCAGGGTCCTTAGGCTTCACAGGCAAGCGTTTAACCGCTAAGCCATCTCTCCAGCCCTCATCGTGCCTTTTTATTTGTTTGTTTGTTTTTGTTTGTCAAGGTAGGGTCTCACTCTAGCCCAGGCTGACCTGGAATTCACTAAGGAGTCTCAGGGTGGCCTTGAACTCATGGCGAGATCCTCCTACCTCTGCCTCCCGAGTGCTGGGATTAAAGGCGTGCGCCACCACGCCCGACTTCCAATAAATAAATAAATAATTTTTTTTTTAAAAAGGCACGATGAGCCGGGCGTGGTGGCGCACGCCTTTAATCCCAGCACTCGGGAGGCAGAGGTAGGAGGATCTCGCCATGAGTTCAAGGCCACCCTGAGACTCCTTAGTGAATTCCAGGTCAGCCTGGGCTAGAGTGAGACCCTACCTCAAAAAAAAAAAAAAAAAATATATATATATATATATATATATATATATATATATATATATATATATATTTGAGAGAGAGAGAGACAGGCAGATAAAGAATAAACATGCCAGGTCCTGTAGCCACTGCAAATGAACTCCAGACACATGCACCACCTTGTGCACTTGGTTTACCTGAGTACTGGGGAATTGAACCTGGGTCCTTAGCCTTCACAGGCAAGTGTATTAACCACTATGCCATCTCTCCAGCCCTCATCATTCTTTTCAAAGCACCTGTTATATAACACTAGGCCATTATATTAGTTGCTTTTGTGTCTCTGTGAGAAAATCTTGGCATGAACAACTTATGGGAGTTGCTTCACAGTTCCAGGAGATTCAGTACATGGTCCATCCCTGGTTCCACTGACCCGGTCTGTGCATAGACAGAACTTCAAGGCAGTGGGATCCCATGGAAGAGAAACCCAGAGATGTGCTACATTAATCTCCTAGAACTTTGTGGTGGTCTGAATCAGATGTCCCCCATAAACTCATGTGTTCTGAATGCTTGGTCCCTAGATGATGGAGCCTTGCTAAAGGAGTTGTGTTTCTGGTGGCCTTAGAGGTGTAGCCAGACCCCCTTACCAGAGTTTTGTTCACTCTCCTGCTGCTGTTTTCTACCTGCTGTGGCTGAGGTGACGTCCAGCCTCTGCTCATTGCTCGTGCCACGCTTTCCCCTGCCGTCATGGAACGCCCCTTAAGACTGTAGGCCAAAACAAAAGCTTTCCTCCCATAAACTGCTTCTGGTCCAATGCAATGAGAAGCTGACTACAATAGCAACTTTCAATCTAATCACATTGACAAGATTAACTATCACAGCCTTAGGCTTATGTTTTGGGTAAGGTGCCAAGAACAGGGTTTATTCTAAAATAAAAGTAAATATGTGTTTAATAAAGGAGTCATTCTCCCTAAGAGAAAGGAAGTGAAAAGAAGTTAAAAAGAAACAACAGCTTGCGAGGCAGGGAAGCAGAGGTAGGAGGACTACTGTGAGGCCACCTGAGACTATATAGTGAAATCCAGGTCAGCCTGAGTTAGAGAGAGATCCTACCTTGGAAAACAAGCAAACAAACAAACAATTTAAAAAAAAAAAAAAAAAGGAGCTGACAGAAAGCTGGAAGAAGCCATTCTGCATGCAGTTCAATGGGAGAAAGAGAAATCACCAGTGAAGATACTCAAAAGTGGACACTGGAAGCCATATGTTTGGCCAGCCAGGTCAAATGAACCAATGGGTGCAGTAGTGGCACATCTGTTATGGGGGAAATCAACTGCCCTCTACTTGGACTGGAGGCCTGCTCCAATGGAGGGAATATATCTGTTGCAGTCCGGTTCACATTGCTGGTAGAAATCACCCAACCAAGAGCAGCTTCTGGGAAAAAGAGATTTATTTTGGCTTACAGGCTTGAGGGGAAGCTCCATGATGGCAGGGGAAAACGATGGCATGAGCAGAGGATGGACATCACCCCCTGGCCAACAGAAGGTGGACCACAGCAACAGGAGGGTGTGCCAAACACTGGCATGGGGAAACTGGCTATAAAGCCCATAAGCCCGCCCCCAATAATACACTCCCTCTAGAAGGCATTAATTCCCAAATCTCCATCAGCTGGGAATCTAGCATTCAGAACACCTAAGTTTATGGGGGACACCTGAATCAAACCACCAAAATATCCCTGATACTGAAAACTTAAAACAGGGATAGTCATGAGCCCTAGGGGTGTAACGTCTGCTGCTGTCTGGCTAAATGTATATACTATGCTTATCAAACTGCCCAGTAAGCACTTCTGTTAATGTTCACACCCTTATATTAATGCTACTCTCACTTTTGGTAGAGAATCTTCTCTTTTCAGATGGCAGTGACCTTGGGACGACTCAGAAGGTATTATGATGAGGGAAAGAAATGACCGCAGTGCTCAGTACTGCAATATCTCTATCACACCTTCCAAGGCTCAGGGTCTAATGCGGAAGAGGTGGCAGAAAGAATGTTAAGAGCCAAAGGAAGGGTAGGACTCCTTACAACATGCTCCCTCCAGACATAAAATGGCCTGGATATCCATGACCTCATAGTGCCTGAAACTACCTGCATAAGACCATCATAAGAGGAGGAAAAGATCATGACATCAAAAGTAAAAGAGAGACTGATTGAGATGGAGAGGGGGTATGATGGAGAATAGAGTTTCAAAAGGGAAAATGGGGGGAGGGAGGGTATTACCATGGGTTTTTTTGTTGTTGTTGTTTTTCGAGGTAGGGTCTCACTCTGGCTCAGGCTGACCTGGAATTCACTATGTAGCCTCAGGGTGGCCTCGCACTCTAGGTGATCCTCCTACCTCTGCCTCCTGAGTGCTGGGATTAAAGGCGTGCGCCACCATGCCCGGCACCATGGGGTATTTTTTATAATCATGGAAGTTGTTAATAAAAAATAAAAATAAAGGAAGGAAGGAAGAAAAGGGAGGTTCTGGAGATATGGCTTAGCAGTTAAGGCACTTGCTGGCAAAGCCAAAGAACCCAGGTTCAATTCCCTACGACCCCGGTAAAGCCAGATGTACAAGGTGGCACATCTGCAGTGGCTGGAGGCCCTGGCATGCCCATTCTGTCTCTCTTCTATCTTACTCTGCTTGTAAATAAATAAATAAAAATATTATAGCCTGAGACTACACAGTGAATTCCAGGACAGTCTGGGCTAAAGAGAGACCCTACCTTAAAAAAAACTGAAAAAAAAAAAACAGAAAAATTTTAAAAACTAATAGTAAAACAAACAAAAACACAGTTGTGTGTGCACGGACATCCATACTCACAGAGGTTTGAGATTCGTACATACAACACATGCACACTCAAACAAGCACAGGTGTGACATGTACATAAACACACTTGCACACACTGCAATGCGTACTTGGTCAAATACAGACACAGGTGTTCACACATCATGTATACAACACATACACACGTCAACAAGCCACACAACTATCCCAGTTAGGAAAAAAAAGAAAAAAGCAGGAAATGAAACACGGACCCACTTCCATGAAGGAACCCTTGGAGACACGTGTGCGCACTGGTTTTTTTGCCTTATAAACTCACTGATAAGACAAGGCGGCTCTCCCCAGCAGCTTGCTGTGAGGGGAGTCACCAGCCAGCTAATAAAGACTCTCCTTTTAAAATCCTTATGCAGGTGGTCTTGAACTTGATTTCTGGTCTGGGACTCGCTACAGACCCACCACTGACCACCCAGCCAGCTCTTCCTTGCTGAAGGGGGCACCGCTAATCCAGCCCCACGCTGCCGCCTTCTCCCTCCAGATGCCCGGGATCCCCACCCGGGCCGGCAGAGGGCGCCCAAGGCCCCTTCCCGCCAGGCCCAGCCGCAGCTGGGAGCCAGAGCACGTGGTTGCCACCTGCCCTCCCAAGCCAGCTCCCCTTTGTTCCCCAGGTCCCTGGAGGAGGCGACTGCGTCTGAGGACCAGTGGTCCACAGAATCCTGTAGGCTCTGCTCAAACTCTCCTCTGCCCAGGAGATGAGGCCAGGAGACTATGGGCAGGTGTCCAGCAGCTACAGTCGTCAGGGCCGTCTATCTTCCATGGCCTGTTCTTAAAGGGACCAGGCAGTCCGCGGGACCCGGCAGCCTCTGTGCCTAAGGCTGGGAGGGGAAGAGCAGCCTGGGGCTTACCCTTCTTGCTTGCAAAGCCTGATGTCCCAGGTTTGCTTCCCCAGTACTCATGTAAAGCCAGATTCACAAAGTGACACATGCATCTGGAGTTTGTCTTGCAGTGGCAAGAAGCCCTGGTGTGCCCACTCTCTCTCTCTTTCCCTACTTGCAAATAATTTTTTAATTGCCCCGTTGGACTGGAGAGATGACTTAGTGGTTAAAGCACTTGCCTGTAAAGCCTAAACCATAGGTTCGATTCCCTGACCCATGTAAACCAAATGAACAAGGTGGTGCATGCATCTGGAGTTCGTTTACAGTACTGGTGCACCCATTCTCTCTCTCTTTTTTTTCTCTCTCTCTCCTTTCTCTCTCAAATAAATAAATAATAGCAAAAAAAATTAATTGCCCTCTAAATATTTACATTTATGAGCCAGGCATTTTAATCCCAGCACTAGCAAGGCTGAGATAGGAAAATCATCATGTGTTCCAGGTCAGACTGGCCTAGAGTGAGACCTTATCTCAAAAAAAAAAAAAAGGGTGGAGAGATGGCTTAGCAGCTAAGCGCTTGCCTGTGAAGCCTAAGGACCTTGGTTCGAGGCTTGATTCCCCAGGACCCACCACTTAAGCCAAGAGGGCACATGCATCTGGAGTGTCTGGAATTTGTAGTGGCTAAAGGCCCTGGCACACCCATTCTCTTATCTATCTGCCTCTTTCTGTCTGTTGCTCTCAAATAAATAAATAAAAATAAACAACAGGGCTGGAGAGATGGCTTAGCGGTTAAGCGCTTGCCTGTGAAGCCTAAGGACCCCGGTTTGAGGCTCGGTTCCCCAGATCCCCCATTAGCCAGACGCACAAGGGGGCGCACGCGTCTGGAGTTCATTTGCAGAGGCTGGAAGCCCTGGCGCTCCATTCTCTCTCTTTCCTTCTACCTGTCTTTCTCTCTGTGTCTGTCACTCTCAAATAAATAAATAAATATTTTTTTAAAAAAAATAAAAAAAAAAAAGGGGCCAGGTGTGGTGGCGAACTCCTTTAATCCCAGCACTTGGGAAGGCGAGGTAGGAGGATTAGTCCAGGGCTAGAGAGAGACCCTACCTCAAAACAACAAAAAAAAAAAAAACAACAAAAAAAAAAAAAAAAAAAAAAAAACGAGGGCTGGAGGAAAGGCTTAGTGGTTAAGGCACTTGCCTGCAGAGCCAGAGAACCCAGGTTCAGTTCCCCAGGACCCACGTTAGCCAGAGGCACAAGGGGGTGCACGCATCTGGAATTTGTTTGCAATGGCTGGAGGTCCTGGTGCACCTATTCTCTCTCTCCCTCTTTCTCTGTCAAATAAATAAAAATAAAATATTTTTTTTTCTTTTTTTTTTTTGTTAAAATAAAATATTTTTTAAAAAATAGTGCTGTTCTCACTTTTGGTCAGAGAAGCTTCTTCTCCTTTTTCCCCTCGAGATAAGGTCTCTCTCTAGGCCGGACTGATAGGGAACTCACAGTGATCCTCCTACCGCTGCCTCCTGAGTGCTGAGATTAAAGGTGTGTGCTACCAAACTCGGCCTAGAAGCTCCCTTTTGCAGACGGAAGTGACTACTGGGCAGAATAAGTTATCAATCTTGTTTATCCTTTCAAAGAACCAACTCTTTGTTTCATTAACTCTTTGGATTTTTTGTTTGTTTGTTTGTTTCTATTTCATTAATTTCTGCCCTAATCTTTATTATTTCTTCCCATCTACTGATTTTCAGTTTGCCTTGTTCTTCTTTTTCCAAGGCTTTAAGGTGAAGCATTAGATCGTTTACTTGCAACCTTTCTAATTTCTTTTTTTTTTTTTTTTGGTTTTTTTTTTTGAGGTAGGGTCTCACTCTGGCCCAGGCTGACCTGAATTAACTATGTAGTCTCAGGGTGGTCTCGAACTCACGGCAATCCTCCTACCTCTGCCTCCCAAGTGCTGGGATTAAAGGTGTGCGCCACCACGCCCGGCCCTAATTTCTTAACATAGGCGCTTAAGGCTATAAATTTACCTCTTAGAACTGCCTTCATTGTTTCCCAGAGATTTTGATATGTTGTGTTCTCATTATCATTTGACTCTATAAATTTTTTGATTTCCTTCTTGATTTCTTCATTGACCCATTCATCATTTAGTAGTGTATTGTTTAGTTTCCATGATTTTGTGTATGCTCTATAGCCTTTCTTGTTACTGATTTGTAGTTTAATTCCACTGTGGTCAGATAGAATGCAAGGAATTATTTCAATTTTCATGAATTTGTTAAGATTTGCTTTGTGTCCTAATATATGGTCTATTTTAGAGAATGTTCCATGTGCTGCTGAAAAGAATGTATATTCTGCAGCCTTTGGATGAAATGTCCTGTATATATCTGTTACGTCCATTCCTTCTATGACCTCATTTAGTCCAGATGCCTCTCTGTTTATTCTTTCCCTGGATGACCTGTCAATTGATGAGAGTGGGGTGTTAAAGTCACCCACTACCACTGTGTTTGGTGTTATCTGTGACCTTAGTTCTAATAGCATTTGTTTGATGAATTTGGGAGCCCCCATGTTAGGTGCATATATGTTTAGGATTGTAATGTCCTCCTGTTGGAGTGTGCCCTTAATCAATATAAAGTGACCTTCCTTATCTTTCTTGACTAACGTTGGACTGAAGTCTACCTTGTCAGATATTAGGATAGCAACCCCTGTTTGTTTTCTAGGCCCATTTGCTTGAAACACCGTTTCCCAAACTTTCACCCTAAGATAATGTCTATCCTTTGTAGAAAGGTGAGTTTCTTGGAGACAATAAATTGTAGAATCCTGCTTTTTAACCTAGTCTGCAAACCTATGTCTTTTCATTGGGGCATTGAGGCCATTGATATTAAGAGATATTATTGAAAGGTATGTATTTATGTTTGCCTTTTTTTTTTTTTTTTGTGGTTCTGGTTCTACCTGTGCTCTCTTGTGTTAACTAGTATTTGAGTATTGCTTGTTTTTTCTAGGTTCCTTATATGTGTGCTTTTCCTTTTCTTCAGCATGGAGGATTCTATCAAGTATTTTCTGTAGAGCTGGTTTTGTTTTCAAATACTCCTTTAACCTGCTTTTGTCATAGAGTGTCCTTATTTCTCTGTCTATTTGAATGGATAGCTTTGCAGGATAAAGTAACCTTGGTTGACAGTTGTTATCTTTCAGAACTTGGAATATATCACTCTAAGCCCTTCTGGTTTTTAAAGTTTGTGTTGAATAATCTGCTATAATCCTGATGGGCTTGCCTTTGCAGGTAACTTGATTTTTCTCTCTAACTGCTTTCAATATTTTTTCTTTGGTGTGTGTGTTTGGAAGTTTGATTATAATATGGCAAGGAGAGGTTCTTTCCAGGTTTTGTCTGGTTGGGATTCTAAAGGCTTCCTGTATCTGCATTGGCACCTCTTTCCCAATTTGGGGGAAATTTCCTTCTATGATTTTGTTGAAGACGCCTACTATGTCTTTGGAGTGAGATTCTTCTCCTTCTACTATGCCCTGAATTCTTATATTTGATCTTTTCATAGTGTCCCAAATATCCTGAAATTCCCACTCATACTTTTCTATAAGTTTGTCTTTCTCGTTATTGGACTGTATTAGATCTGCCACCTGGTCTTCTAGCTTAGATATTCTGTCCTCTCCCCCATCCATCCTACTGGTGAGATTTTCTACAAAGTTTTTTATTTCATTAACTGTGTTCTTCATTGCTAGTAATTCTGACTTGTTTTTCTTTATTCTTTCTATTTCCTTATTTATGTCTTATATTGCCTTCTTTATTTCATTAAATTGGTGTCCTGCATCTTCTTTGATTCCTTTGATTTCCTCTTTGATTTCTTCTTTGATTCTTTTGATTTGTTCTTTGACCTCTTTGAACATATTTACAATCATTCTTTTGAACTCTTTCTCTGGCATTTCCTTTAACTCGTTCTCACTGGAGGACATTTCTGATGCATTAATACTTTTAGGTGGATTTATTTCGTCTTGCTTTTTAGTGTTTCTTGTGTTATAATGTATATATTTTTGCATCTTGGATTAAGTTAAAGCTTGGATTTTCTAGCTAGCTGGGTATTCTTAGCTGTATCAATTGATTTGATGTAATATATTTTCAGGGTAGGACCTTAAGGTGTTAGGTGTGGCTCTTAAGACTCTCAGAGTATCTACAAAGGTGCTCCTAGGGGTTGAGTTTCCCTGCTATGGGAGTATTCAAGCAGGCTGAGTGGAATAAAACACAGGTAGATTCTAAAAGTTAACTAAACACTGTACCCATTCAATCAAAAACAGCCCCATGTATGTATGAAAGAGTAGTTATTATAACGACCAGATCCTGTATCAACAAAGAGGTTAAGATTTCTGGTCAATTGAGGGATTCAAGTCAGCTTGTGACCAAGTGAGACCCTTCCCTGGTGCAATCCGTTACCTTGGATGATTTTGGTCTCAGTCAAGTTGCTGCCTGGGTCGTCAGGCTGCTGTTGTGATTTCTGGAGCTGGGCACTGGCTTTTCCTGTGGGGCAAACTGGGCCTGGCAAGTGTGGCCCTGCAGATCAGCACCCCTGCTGCTGGAACTGCTGCTGCTAAAGCTGCTGCTGCTGGGTCTGTCACTGCTGCTGCTGAAGCTGCTGCTGTTGTAGCTGCCACTGCTGGAGCCACTGCTGCTGCTGAAGCTGCTGCTGCTGTGTCCACTGCCGCTGCTGCCACTGAAGCTGCTGCTGCAGGATCTGCCGCTGCTGCCGCTACTGGAGCTGCTACTGCTGGGGCCGCTGTTACTGGTGCTGGAGCCGCTGATGTTGCTCCCGGACTCTGCTCCTGCTTGGGTCCCGCTGTCAGCCCAAGTTGGCGTGGCCGGTCCCGGGCCGCTGCTCTGTTCGCTGGAGCTGGGCTCAGGCGGTGGGGGAGGGGAGGGAGCCGCAGCTGCTCTGGATCTCTCGCTGCTCCACGTGTTCTTCTACCTCGCAGTCTGCTCCTCCGTTGCTCACTGCCGCTCTCCCCTCACGTGTCCTGAGTTGCGGAGAGCGCGGTGTGAGGGAAGCGCCCGCACCTCGCTTTTCCTGCGGCTGGAGCCGAGCCTGGCGGCTTTCTGGTGCGCTGCCGCCGCCGTGGTTGGCCGAGCTGCCGGAGCTGCTTTTTTGCTGGCCTGTGCGGGCTCTGGATGCTCTGGATCTCTCCTACTTCTCCGCTGCCACTTCAATTTCCTATACACCTCACTTTTTAGTAAAAGTGTGTATTTTGCTGAGTTTTTTTGGTCTTCCCCATCCCCCCCCCCAGGCTGCTTTGGCGTGGTACCTACACCGCCATCTTAACCAGAAGTCCAGAATAAGTTATAACTGAGTGCTCTGTGTTAAATGCAACATGGGTATCTCCCTCCAAGGCTCAGGGAACATTGCAGAAGAGCGAGTGGAAAGAATGTGAGAGCCACTGGGTGCGAGGACTGCTTTGGAAGGCTGTTTTCCTGACATGAGGTGGCTGAGACCTTCATGACCTCACAGCAGCATTGAGACCTGCATAATGCCCGCACAGCGATGGACGAGGGAAAAAGGGAGGGAGGGAGGGAGGAAGGAAGAAGACAACAAAAATGAAAGTACAGCCTGAGCTGGGGAATCAAACCTAGCCTTCAGGCTTTGCAAGCAAGCTCGTTAACCACTGAGCCATCTCTTCAACCCTAAAAGCAAAAACCAAAATAAAAAAATAAATAACAACCCAGGTTTGATGCCCCAGTACCCATGTAAAGTCAGAGGCACACAAAGTAACACAAGCATCTAGAGTTCATTTGCAATGGCTGGAGGCCCATTTTCTTTTTCTATCTCTCATCTATCGCTGCTTACAAATAAATATATTAATTTTTTTTTTAAAGGCAATAAGCCACCAAGCATGGCGTCTCACTCTTATAATCCCAGCACTCAGGAGGCTGAGGTAAGAGGATCACCTTGAGTTCAAAGCCAGCTTGGAACTACAGAGTGAGTTCCAGGTCAGCCTGAGCTCAAGTGAAACCATGCCTCAGAAAAAAGCAGGAAGACCAAAAAAACAACCAATCAACCAATAAGCACACCAGGGACCGTGGCCCACCCTTACAAGCTCAGCACTCAGGAGGCTGAGGTAATGTGAGAGTTCCAGGTCAGGCTGAACTAGAGTAAGATCCTGCCTCAAAAAAGAAAAGAGCTGGACATGGTGGTTCATGCCTTTAATCCCAGCACTCAGGGAGGCAGAGGTAGGAGGAGCTCAGTGAGTTCGAGGCCATTCTGAGACTACATAGTGAATTGCATGTCAGCCTGGGCCAGAGTGAGATCCTACCTTGAAAAACAAGAAAAAAGAAGAAGGAGGCGGAGGAGGAGGAGAAGGAGAAGAAGAAAAAGAAGAAAGCCAAAGGAAGGGTAGGACTCCTTACAATGCACTCTTCCAGCCTCAAAATGGCCTGGATATCCATGACTTTGCAGTGCCTGGCACTCCCTACACAAGACCAGTCTAATAGGAAAAGATAATGACATCAAAATACAAGAGACACTGATGGAGAGGGGGCGGGGATATGCTGGAGAGTGGAGTTTTGATGGAGAAAGTGGGGTGGGGGAGGGAATTATCATGATTTGTTGTCTATAATTATGGAAGTTGTCAATAAATAAAAAAAATTCTATATATAAACATCCACACCTGCTTCTCATTGCCCAAAGCCACAGCTCGACAACTCGTCGTGGTCCTGTGGTTACAGCTGCGCACATCTGCCTCTCTTTCTTTCCCTGTGTCCCTGAAAAGTCATCCTGTAGACAGCCCAACGGAGCAGTTGCTTGGGAGACTCAGGACCCGGGCTCTGCATGTGCCTGTGACATCACCATCCGCTCGGGGCTCCCTGTGACCTCACTGCCTGCGCAGCTCAGCAGAGCCACGGCCACTCCTTCCACCCACCACCAGTAGCAGGGGGTATAGATGACCACCGCGCCCCTGGGAGAGGCCAACGGTACCAGCAGTCCTCCAAATGGCTCTCCCCAGGCTCCCCCGGGCTCTGCAGGCACCCTCCCTGCTGACGTCCCTCCACAGCGGGGAGTAGAACAGGCCAGCTCAGCTCCCGGCGTCGGGGATGGGACTTCAGATGCTCCAGGGAGCCGCCAGGAGAGGCCTGAAGAGAACACAGCTCTGGTGGCCCAAGAGGCAGGTGCCCTGCAAGTGTTCGTGGGCTTCCAGAACCCCGTGTGGGAAAACCCGGCGGAAAATACACGAACTGAGAGCCCCACTGTTCCCCTGAGCGACTCTCAGAAAAAGACACCCCCAAAGAATGAGCAGCGGCCGGAACCAGCTCCAAGCGCCCCCGATGCCAAGGTCCAGGCTGCCCAGCCTGGGGACGTCCAGCCCTCTGTGGGTGCTTCTAACTCATCCACCTCAGGTGCCAGAGGTTCTGACCTGCAGCCCACCCAGACTGCCCAGCAGAAAGCTGAGGGTCCTTCGGTCTTGAACCTTGACAGCAATGCTGGATCCCCGTTGGAGACCAGGAGGGATTTGGCTGAGGGCTCCAGGATCCCTCCATCCCTGCCTTTCCCCAGCTCACCTGGGAACCCGAACAGGATCGTTCTGGATCCCGACTTATACAGAGCGAGCGAAGAGATCAGCTACATGCGCTCCATGACCAGCCTGCTGGGAAGCGGCGAGGGCTCGGTCAGCTCGCTGGCCGACGTCCTGGTGTGGACCGACACGGCCAGGAGCATGGGCCTGGCCCTGGGTCTTCTGGCCTCGGGCCACAGCTCCCCTGCCGATCTGCTGCAGGACGAGGGCCCCAACCTACGCTCTGTCTCCAGCATCCTGAACAGTGCCAGGGCAGCCATCTCCTCCGGGGTGGCATCGGGCACCAGCTCTGTGCTGCGCTCCATCAACAATCTGCTGCATTCCATGGAGAGGCGGACTATAGAGGGCATCCGCTCGGCAGTGCGCTACCTGAGCAACCACCTCAACCCCCGCTGGGCCCGCAGTGACCAGGACCCTGATTAAACCCGCAGACCCCGGATCTCTCTAGGCCTGCTCCTCTCCTACCGACCCCTGCCCTGGACGGCTCCCCCACCCCTTTGCACATCAGTAAATGACCACAAGCGGTTATTTTCTAAGCGCTGCCCGCCTCCATTCAGTGAGCAGCAGTGTGAAAGGGCCAAAGGGAACCAGACTGTCTGGAAGCAGAATGTGCCCAGAGGCTTCTTAGAGACTACAGTGGGTCTGGGGGCAAAAATGCAGATAGGGCCAGGTGTGGTGGCGCACATCTTTAATCCCAGCACTCGGGAGGCAGAGGTAGGAGGATCGCTGTGAGTTCAAGGCCACCCTGAGACTCCATAGTGAATTCCAAGTCAGCCTGGGCTAGAGTGAGACTGTAACCCTAACCCTCTTCTTTCCTCGCAAAACAAAACAAATGGGCTGGAGAGCTGACTTAGCGGTTAAGGTGCTTGCTAAGAATTCAGGTTCGATTCTCAGTACTCACATAATCCAGATGCATAAGGTGGTACATGCATCTGGAGTTTATTTGCAGTGGCTAGAGGCCCTGGTTCCCCCTTTCTCTTTCTCTCTGTTTCTCTCTCTCGTCAATAAATGGAAAAAAAAAAAAAAAAGCCAGGCATGGTGGTGCACGCCTTTAATCCCAGCATTTGGGAGGCAGAGGTAGGAGGATTGCCATGAGTTTGAGGCCATCCTGAGACTACATAGTGAATTTCAGGGCAGCCTAAGCTAGAGCAAGCCCCTACCTGAAAACAAAACAAAAAAAAAGGGCTGGAGAGATGGCTAAGCAGTTAAGATGTTTGCCTGCAAAGCCAAAGGTTCCCAGTTCAACTCTCTGGTACCCACATAAGCCAGATGCACACGTCTGGCATTCGTTTGCAGTGGCTGGAGGCCCTGGCACGCCCTTTTCTCTCTCTCTCTCTCTCTCTCTCTCTCTCAAATAAATAAATAAATAAATAAAAATATTTTTAAAAGAGATAGAGAAGAGCTGGGCTTTGCAGAGGTTGGGGGGGGGCACAAAGTGGAGAGGAGTCTGAAATCTACAAAAAACCAGCTGGACCTCCACAGGTAAGCTGTTGAGAAACAAAGGCCTGAGCCTGCCCACCCCTGGTCCCCAGCCCCAGCCACTTCCGGGGCTCTGAAAGGCAGGGCAGCACACTAGCAAGGGAGGCTGTGCCAGGCCAGTGGGCTTCAAGCCCCAGTGTCTCCTCCTGCCATAGCAGCCACCTCACTTCCTAGCCTCCCTCATCTCCTCCTCTCAGCTGTGCAATGAAGACAAAAACCCCCTAGACCAGTGCTAAAAGACGTAGAGGGAAAAGCGCAGGCCCATGCAGTATACCATGGAACAGGGCTCCGGGCAGGGTGACCATCTGTCCTGTTTTGCCACAGACTAGGGGAAATCTAGAATGTAGGGCTTTCAGATTTTTGTCTTGTTTACGTATTTATGAGAGAGAATGTGGCCATGCCTGGGCCTCCAGCCACTGCAAACAAACTCCAGACATATGCACCACGGTGTGAGTCTGGCTTACATGGGTTCTAGAGAATTGTAGCTGGGTCCTTAGGCTTCATAGGCAAGTGCCTTAATTGCTAAGCCATCCCTCCAGCCTGCTTTCAGATTTTTTTTCTCTCTTTTTATTTGAGAAAGAGAGAGAGGGAAAAAAATTGTCGTTCCAGGGCCTCCAGCCACTGCAAATAAACTCCAGACACATGCACCACCTTGTGCATCTGGCTAACGTGGGTCCTGGGGAATCATTCCTAGATCCTCTGGCTCTGCAAGCAAGCACCTTTACCACTAAGCTATCACTCCAGCCCTGCTTTGAGATTTTTTCTTTTGGTTTGGTTTTTGAGGAAGGGTTTCACTCTAGTCTAGGCTGACCTGGAATTCACTATGTAGTCTCAGGGTTGCCTTAAATTCATGATGATCCTCCTACCTCTGCCTTCCAGGTGCTGGGATTAAAGGCGTGTGTGACCACACCTAGCTTTCAGATTTTTTTTTTTAATTTTTAATTTATTTATTTGAGAGCGACAGACACAGAGAGAAAGACAGATAGAGGGAGAGAGAGAGAATAAGCGCGCCAGGGCTTCCAGCCCCTGCAAACGAACTCCAGATGCGGGCGCCCCCTTGTGCATCTGGCTAACGTGGGACCTGGGGAACCGAGCCTCGAACCGGGGTCCTTAGGCTTCACAGGCAAGCGCTTAACCGCTAAGCCATCTCTCCAGCCCTAGCTTTCAGATTTTAAACTGGTCAGTATGGGAAGGCCCACGTCACTACATGGTGTTATGGTGCTTGGTCAGAGATACATGAACAAGTGTTTCTTAATGCATGAATTAATTGCTTTCGTGTTTTTTAAATTGGAGAGTTTACATAAGAATCAGGATTGCCGGGGCTGGAGAGATGACTTAGCAGTTAAGACACTTGCCTGAGAAGCCTAAGGACTCAGGTTCAATACTCCAGTACCTACATAAGCCAGATGCACAAAGTGGTACATGTATCTAGAGTTTGTTTGCAGTGGCTAGAGACGCTATCACACCCATTCTCTCTCCTCTCTGCCTCTTTCTCTCTCAAATAAATAAAATATTTTTTAAAAATCAGATTGCCCAGCCAGGTGGGACACACCTTTAATCCCAGTACCCAGAAGACTGAGGTAGGAGGATAACTGTGAGTTCAAGGTCAATCTGAGACCACATACTGAATTCCAGGTCAGCCTGGGCTAGAGTGAGACCCTACCTCGAAAAAACAAAAACAGAAAAGCTGGCCGTAGTGGCGCATGCCTTTAATCCCAGCACTCGGGAGGCAGAGGTAGGAGGATCACCGTGAGTTTGAGGCCACCCTGAGGCTCCATAGTGAATTCCAGGTCAGCCTGGACCAGAGTGAGACCCTACTTCAAAAGAAAAAAAGGAAAAAGAAATAAATAAATCAGGATTTCAACTTCTGCGGAAAAAGCTAGAACCCCCTCAGGATCACGGGCAGATAAAATGCTTGCTCTGGGGATGTCCATTGTCCATCACAGTCTTGCTGGCCTTGTCAGTACCACACGTACTATGTTGGTCCCCAGAGCACAGTTTGCCACTCCTACCTAGCAGATGGCTCATGCGAGGAAGTATGACTCCAAGCCCCAAGAGGAAGGCAAGGGACCCAGAGGTGTGTGTGTGTGTTTCCCTCAGCTACCACCTGCTGGAGGTGCAGCAGCAACTGTCTTTGTCCATTTATTTCACAGCCCTAGGCACTAAAAGGGTAGAGGAGCTCCTCTCTAAAGTTCCCCATAGTCTCACAGAGATAGATGGATAAAAGCAATCAGAGCCCATGTGTGGTGATTCATACCTGTAACTCCAAACACTCAGGAGGCTGAGGCAGGATTGTTCCAGACCAGCCTGTGCTACAGGATGAGCATCTGTATCAAAAAGAAAAAGCCAGGCATGGTGGCACACGCCTTTAATCCCAGCCCTCAGGAGGCAGAGGTAGGAGGGTCACTGTGAGTTCGAGGCAACCCTAGACTATATAGTGAATTCCAGGTTGGGCTAGAGTGAAACACCTTGAAACACACAAATCCACGCCCAAAAAAAAAAAAAAAAAAAAAAAAAGGCATTTCAGCTGAGCCAAGAGGCAGGTGCACAGTCCACCATCGAAGCCTGGCAGGGCCTGGATTGAAGGGAGTACGGGCAAGTCCTGGCACACATCAGAAGGACCCCCCCCCCATCCACTGTGTGGTAGAGGCTGCCTCATCTCCCTCAAAGGAAGACTTGTTTCCCAGATGCTAGGTGTGTCGTCATGTCGTCATGTGCGGCTGCCTGGGGCTGTTGGTGGACCAGCATCCTGATCTTGACCTCTCCCTCTCCCCACTCAGGCTTCATTCTCTCTCAGAGCACGGTCCTCGGTGATGCTCTGTACACAGCATCTGACTCTGAGCCCACACTTGGGTAGCCCAAGCTGTGACCGACGGCTGTTAATTTTTCTCCAAGTTTTGTGTGTGTGTGTGTGTGTGTGTGTGTGTGTGTGCCCCACATATTCAAATGATGGAAAAAGTTTCAGTCAGGTCCAGGTGTGGCATACACCTGAAAGCCCAGTACTTGAAGGCCAAAGCAGGAAGATTGTTATAGGCCAGCCTGGGCTACATGGATCCTATCTCAAATAAACAAAATTAAAGATATTTTACGGGCCAAGTGTGGTGGTGAACACCTTTGATCACTCCAGAGGCAGAAGTAGGCAGATCACTGTGAGTTCAAGGCCAGCCTGGGACTACAGAGTAAGATTTGAGATCACTACAGGATCCCTTTTTTTTTTTTTTTTTCGAAGTAGGGTCTCACTCTAGCCGAGGCTGACCTGGAATTCACTATGTAGTTAGTTTCAGGATGGCCTCAAACTCACAGCAATCCTCCCACCTCTGCCTGCCAAGCCCTGGAATTAAAGGCGTGTACGACCACGCTCGGCATAGTTTGTTTTTTTTACAGCCTTTCTCTATGTTTTCACTTATTTTGAGAGGACAGTATTTGTGATCAGTGTCCAGTTTGTAGCCCATTGGTCAAAATCTCCATGCTATTCTAGGTTTAGATGGGGAAGTCAGGTTCCAACAAGAACAAAAAAAAGAAAGTGTGTCTCCAAAATGAAGCAATTATAGGTAATCAGTCACCCAAGGAGGGCAACAGATAAAGGATAACAGGTAATGCACATCAAGGTCTTAGGTACACATTTACGTGTTTAAATAAGATTAACCCGCTCTAGCCTAACAGGCAGCCAGTCTTATTAGTTTGCTGATTTTGAGCGGAACGCGCCCTCTACTGGAAAGAAAGTGCCACTGCCCCACACCAGCGGAGCCCAAACCCAAGCTTCTGAAGGATAGATACACAGTGAAGCTGCAATAGGGATTCAGATATAACCTGAGACAGCAACATTGGCTGACTCAGGCTGGAAATGCATCCCTGAGAAGCTGCAAGGAAGGCAGTGGGGCACAAAGCCTCCAACTGGAGAGATGAGATGGTCAGAGCTGAACAACACCGCAATGGTTCAATGTCCAGAGACCCAGACCGCGGGAGGCCAGAGCCCTCCATTCTGAGGCCATCTGGGCAAAGGTCCTCGGGGCAGGTCCTGGTGGAGCAGTCTGAGGACAGGCAGTACCCTCTGGACCCATACTTGGAAGCAAACTGACCTACCATCAAACACAGTGGTCTTAGAGCATAGTGTTTTATGCCTCCAAACCTCAGGTTCCTGAATTTCCTCAACGGTAAGATAGATCTTCCATTTGCCTCACACAGAATCTGTGATCAGTAATGCTTTTGTTGTTGTTGTTGTTGTTTGTTTGTTAGTTTGTTTGTTTTTCCAGGTAAGGTCTCTAGCTCCGGGTGACCTAGAATTCACTATGCAGTCTCAGGGTGACCTGCAACTCAATCACAGTGATCCCCTACCTCTGCCTCCCAAGTGCTGGGATTAAAGGCATGTGCCTCCACACCCGGCTAGTAATGGGTATATATTTTTTTGTTCATTTATTTATTTGTTTATGAGCGACAAAGAGAGAAAAAGGCAGACACAGAGAGAATGGGCGCGCTAGGGCCTCCAGCCACTGCAAACGAACTCCAGATGCCTGCGCCCCCTTGTGCATCTGGCTAACGTGGGTCCTGGGGGATCTGAGCCTCAAACCGGGATCTTTAGGCTTCACAGGCAAGCGCTTAACCGCTAAGCCATCTCTCCAGCCCAGTAATGCTTATTTTTGACATAGTGGAATATACCTGTAGTCCCAGCACTTAGGTGGCAGATTCACAAGGATCAGGAACGGCTGTAACATCAAACCTTCAAGGCTAACCTCAGCTACATGAGACCTTGTCTCAAAAACAAAATAAAAGCCACATGTGGGGCAGGAGAGATGGCTTACACATTTGCCTGTGAAGCCTAAGGACCCAGGTTTGATTCCCCACAACCCATTTAAGGCAGATGCACAAGGTGGTACATGTGTCTGGATTTCATTTGCAGTGGCTAGAGGCCTTGGTGCACCCATTCTCTCTCTCTGCCTCTCTGTCACTCAAATTCCAGGTCAGCCTAGATTACAAAAGACCCTACTTCAAAAAACTTCGAGGCCACCCTGAGACAATATAGTGAATTTCAGAATTCCAGTTCAGCCTGGGCTAAAGCAAGACCCTACCTTGAAAAACAAAACAAAATAAATTGAGATGGGGAGATGGGGAGGTAATATGATGGAGAATGGAATTTCAAAGGGGAAAGTGTGGGGGGAGAGGGAATTACCATGGGATATTTTTTTATAATCATGGAAAATGTTAATAAAAATTAAAAAAATAAATAAAAATAAACAGAAACAGAAACAAAATACAGTATACTGAAGTTTGAATGTGTTCTCCCAAAATTCATGTGTCAGAAATTTAATTACTAAATTTACATGTGAAGGGTATTTAGCTAAGAGAAAGAGGTAGATATAGAGAATGAACATGCCAGGGTCTCCAACTGCTGCAAACAAACGCATGCACCAACTTGTGCATCTGGCTTACATGGAGCCTGGTTCCTTTGGCTTTGCAGGCAAGCGTCTTAATCGCTAAGACATTTCTCCAGCCCATATGTTAAGGGTATTTGAAGGGGAGACCTTTGGGAGGTAATTGGTATTCAATGAGATCATGAGAACTGGTGTGTGTTGGGGGGGCAATAATGGCCTTAGCAGCTTTATAAGAGGAAGAGGGAGAGCTGTCACAGCAGTTATCTTTTGCAGGGGCAAGAGCCCCTGACACGTGCACGCACACACACGTATAAATAAATAAATAACTTAAAAAAATTTACTCTCTCCTTCTTTCTCTGTCAAATAAATAAAACAAAATATTTTTTTTAAAAATTTATAGTCAGGTATGGTGGCACATGCCTTTAATCCCAGCACTCAAGAGGCAGAGGTAGGGCTGAAGAGATTGCTTAGTGGTTAAGGCGTTTGCCTGTGAAGCCAAAAGACCCAGGTTCAATCCTCAGGACCCACATAAGCCAAATGCACAAGGTGGCACATGCATCTGGAGTTTGTTTACAGCAGTTGAAGGCCCTGGTGTGCCCATTTTCCCTCTCTCTCTCTCTCCCAAATAAATAAAATAATTTAAAAATTTAAAAAAAAAAAAGGCAGAGGTAGGCAGATCACCATGAGTTCAAGGCCACCCTGAGACTTCATAGTGAATTCCAGGTCATCCTGGACTAGAGTGAAACCCTACCTCAAAAAAACATTTTTTAAAAAAATTTATTAGCTGGGTGTGGTGGAGCATGCCTTTAATCCCAGCACTTGGGTGGTGGAGGTAAGAGGATTGCTGTGAGTTCAAGGCTACCCTGACACTACATAGTAAATTCCAGGTCAACCTGGACTAGAGTAAAACCCTAAGTTGAAAAATGAAAAAAAATTTAAAAAAAATTTTTTTTTAATTTGACAGAGAATGGGCACACCAGGGCCTCTAGCCACTGTAAAATGAACCTCAGACGTGTGTGCCACTTGGTGCATCTGGCTTTATGTGGGTCCTGGGGAGTCAAACCTGGGTCTTTAGGTTTTGCAGGAAAATGACTTAACCGCTGAGCCATCTCTCCAGCCCTAAATAAGTATTTTAAAAAGCAGAAGAGAGCAGGTGTGGTGGCGCATGTCTTTAATCCCAACACTTAGGAGCTAGAAGTAGGAGGATTGCCATGAGTTCGAGGCCATCCTGAAGCTACTTAGTAAATTCCAGGTCAATCTAAGCTAGAGTGAGACCGTACCTCAAAAACTCAAAAAAAAAAGCAGAAGCAAAAGGACCTGAGCCAGCATGCTTGCTTGCTCTGTCAAGATATGATGTAGCACAAGACCTTCAACAAATGATGCTGTGTGCTCTTGGACTTCCCAGTCTCCCAGACTGGGAAGTAAATAAATGTCTGATTTTTGCATGTTGCCAGTCTCTCTCTATCTCATTGTCTCTCTTGCTCTCAAGTAAATAAACAAGAAAGAAAGAGAGGCCCGGTGCAGTGGTGCATGCCTTCAATCTCAGCACTTGGGAGGCAGAGGTAGGAGGATTGTCAAGAGTTCAAGGCCAGCCTGAGACTACATAGTGAATACCAGGTCGACCTGGGGCTAGATGGAGACCCTTCCTCAGAGAAAAAAGAAAAAAAAAAAAAAGAAAGAAAGAAAGAAAAGAGGGCTGGAGAGATGGCTTAGCAGTTAAGCGCTTGCCTGTGAAGCCTAAGGACCCCGGTTCGAGGCTCGATTCTCCAGGACCCACGTTAGCCAGATGCACAAGGGGGCGCACACGTCTGGAGTTCGTTTGCAGTGGCTGGAGGCCCTGGCGCGCCCATTCTCTCTCTCTCTATGTGCCTCTTTCTCTCTCTCTGTCTGTCGCTCTCAAATAAATAAAAATAAACAAAAATTAAAAAAAAAAAAGAAAGAAAAGAAAAAGAAAACAGAGCTGCCTGTAATAATGCACATAGGAGGTACAGTCAAGACAATCAAGAGTTCAACATCCACACTTGGCTACTTAGTGGGTTCAAGACCAGCTAGGGCTACATGAGTCAAAACCAATAAAGGCTCAGAGTCTCAGCACTTGCACAGTACGTGGAAAGCCCTGTGTTCCATCCCCAGCACACAAAAAAATGAATAAGAGGGCTAGTGAGATGGCTTAGTGGTTAGACACTAGCTGTGAAGCCTAAGGACTCAAGTTTGGTTTCCCAAAACCCATGTGGTAAACCAGATGCACAAGGTGGGACACGCATCTGGAGTTGATTGCGGTGGCTGGAGGCCCTGGTGCACCAATTCTCTCACATAAATAAAATAAATAATAAATAATGAACAAGAAACGGGGAAGCAGGGCAGTGGGCACAGTCATTTTTCTTCTTGGGGTTTTCTGTGTTGTGTATTAAGTCAGGAATCTCTTCATTGGAACGACAGAACCCAGGGTGAAGTGCTTTTGGCATAAACAGGATTGACAAGCTCTGTTGAGAAGAGCTAGGGAAGAACCTGGTGTCACTTACTTGAAGCCGTCAGGCCTGGCCCCATGGCTTGTCTCCTCCTCTCGTGAACTCCGCCTCTTCCTGTCCAGCAGGCAACTGGCCCCTCCAGGTTTCTCTCACTCCCCCTTGCAGGCAGCACCCTATCCTCCATACTGCTTCATCTGAACATTCCTCAGCAAGACTAAAGTCACGTTCTCACAAACACAGCCAGGCCCACAGACGCAGGGGACACAGAAGACGCCTGGATTCTGGGCCTTGGGCGTGTCCTCTAGGACACAAGCCTGTGTGTATGTGCTCTGCGCACAATTTTCTTTAATCATGTGCTTGGAAAACAGGCAAGACATTCGCATCTTTCAGCCCTCCCCCTCCCCAATTCCATGGATTAAAGAAATAGTCCGTTTAGACAGACGTGGTGGTGCACACCTTTAATCCCAGCATTTGGAAGGCAGAGGTAGGAGGTTCACCGAGAATTCGGGGCCACCCTGAGACGACATACTGAATGCCAGGTCAGTCTGGGCCAGAGTGAGCTCCTACCTCAGAAAAAAACAAAACAAACAAACAAAAAAGTCCGTCAGGCGTGGTGGCACTACTAGCCTTTAATCTCAGAACTCTGGAGGCAGAGGTAAAAGGATTGAGCCAAAGTGAGATCCTACCTCGTAATAAAACAAAAAAAAAGTCCTTTTTATCTTAATTTTATTATTTGGTTTTTGTTGTTTCAAAACTTAATAAAATTATAAAAATAAAATTTGAAATGTTTCAAACATTTTATTTTTATTAACTTGAGAGAGAAAGAGGCAGCTGGAGAATGAATGCACCAGGGCCTCCAGCAGCTGCAAACGAACTCCAGATGCTTACACCACCTTGTGCATCTTACTTTATGTAGGTCTGGGGAATTGAACCTGGGTGCTTTGGCGTCGCAGGCAAGTACCTTAACCGCTGAGCCACTTCTCCAGCCCCACTCTTTTATTTATTTGTTTGTTTGTTTGTTTGTTTGTTTATTGGTTCTTCGAGAGGCTTACTTTAGTCCAGGCTGACCTAAAATTCACTATGCATTCTCAGAGTGGCCTTGAACTCACGGTAATCCTCGTACCTCTGCCTTCCAAGTGCTGGGATTAAAAGGAGCATGTGCCACGACGCGTGGCCTTCCTTTTTGTTTGTTTGTTTTTGGTTTTTCGAGGTAGGGTCTCACTCTGGTCCAGGCTGACCTGGAATTTAACTCTGTAGTCTCAAGGTGGCCTTGAACTCATGGCGATGCTCCTACCTCTGCCTCCCAAATGCTGGGCTTAAAGGCGTGCACCACCACGCCCGGCCTTCCTTTTTTTTTTTTTTTTGAGGCAGGGTCTCACTCTAGCTCAGGCTGACCTGCAAGTCACTCTGTAGCCCAGGCTGGCCTGGAACTCTCAAAGATCTCCTTTCCAGACACGAGCCAGGCCTCCACCATACCCAAGAACACACGTCGGAGGCCCTCAGCCTGGAATGGCAGCTGCAGGTAACTCCTGCAAGAGATTCTGCCTCCCAGCCTGGACTTCCGACTTCAGCAGTTGGCACTGGGCTAGGCAATGCCAGAGAAACTCTAAGCACAAAGCCCTGTGGCCCAGCTCCCTTCACCCAGGGGCGCCCGTCCTGCCCGCGGAGGCGAAGGTTCACGGGGCACGGGGGAAGGCAGAGTCCTCTCGGTCTCCTCCCCCGGGGCGGGCGGCCAAGGGCTCCATTGCCTGGGTGACCAGAGGGGACGGGGAAGGTGCCGCCACCTGCTCCCGGCTACGTACGGCGGCGGGAGGCCGGGCTGAGGCCCGGGGAGCGCGGGCGCCGGGGCGGAAAACCGGGCGCTCGGCCCGGGTGGGGCCCGAACAAAGGCGGGTGTCTGCGGGCGACGCGGCGGCGCGGCGGCGGCGGGCGGGCGGGCGGGCGAGCTCGGACCACAGGGGGGCTTTCCACGGCCGCCGGCGGCCTGGCCAGCCCGAGGGCAGGGCGGGGTGCCGGGGCTGGGAGAAGCTCGCTCCCCGGCTCCGCAGCGGGGCGAGTTCGAGGCCTGGAGGCGAGGAAAGCGGAGAGGCCCGGGGGGTGGGGTGGGGAGCGCGGGGCTGGCGGGTCCCCCCGTCCTCCGCCCCGCCCCGCCGTGTCCATGGCGACCGTGACCTCAGCGCCGGGGCGCGGCGGCGGCGGCGGGGGGGGGGGACGGCGGAGAGAAGAAGTCGGCTCCGGTTGCTACGCAACGGCCGGGTGACGTCAGCCCATTGAGTTTGGTTCCCAAGACAACTGGCCGGGCAGCTGGGCCGGGAACTATTTGTGTCTGTCCCCAGAGGGGCCGCCGAGCCTCCGGGGTCTGGCGCGGCCGAGGCGGCGCGCTCGGGGCCGCGGGCGAGGCGGGGGCCGCCGCACAGAGGCTCTTTCAGGCCGCGGGCCGGGCGGGCGGGCGCCCCGCGTCCAGCTCCCGCCCTCGCGCCCTGCGCCCGGCCTGCCTCCCACTCCGGCCCGGGAGGCCCCTGGACCGCCCGGCTTTGTCCTGTCTGGAAAAACGCCGTCCTGAGTAAATCCTCGAAGAAAGAGGCTTCTGTTTGCGGCCGCCGAGCCCACCCCACCAGCAGCCCTCGCTGGTACGCAGTAGGCGCTCAGCGCGGCCTTCCCAGGAGCTGCCCCGACGCCCCCAGCGCCAGAACCCCTTGTTGTCCAGCGGCGGTTGTCACTCCTGGACGCCGCCCCAGGGTGCCCTGCCTGCTAAGCCGGTGGGCTGTACGGCTTTTGGAGACTTGGGTGCAAAGATAAAAACAAGAGCCTTTAATCCCAGCCCTCGGGAGGCAGAGGTAGGGGGATCGCTGTGAGTTCGAGCCCACCCTGAGACTGCATAGTGAATTTCAGGTCAGTGTGGGCTACAGTAAGACCCTTCCTCAAAAAAAAAAAAAAAAAAAAAAAAGCCGGGCATGGTGGCGCACACCTTTAATCCCAGCATTTGGGAGGATCACAATGAGTTCAAGGACACCCTAAGACTACATAATGAGTTCCAGGTCACCCAGGGCTAGAGTGAAACTCCACCTCGAAAAACAAAACAAAACAAAAACAAAAAAAGGTGAGGAACGAGACATGGCAGGAGCAGACAAACAGGTGTGCAAAGATAAAACAGTGACCTAAATTTGGGCCTGAGAGCTGGCCAATCGATGCCAGGTGCTCAAGACTGGGCACTGTAACCATTAGCCAGGCTCCTCCTGCTAACATCCCTCACACCATCAGGTCCCTCACCAACTGTCTCCAGGGAGCCGCCACCACCTGCCCTGGCCTGATAGGCCTACACCCAGAGCTCAGGGCTTCCCGGCCGGCCTGGCCCACTCCGTAAACTCAGGTATCTTATCACAGTCAGTGGCTTCCATCTGACAGCCTGCCCCAGGGTTCTGAGTGCAGGACAGTACCTGACATCTGTGACAGAGTGGCCTTCAGGCTGATCAGTATTTGAGACAAGTCACTGACTATGTTCTCTCCTTCCCTCTGGGTTGAGCTGGCGCCATGATTCTTGTTTCATACACAAGGACACTGATACTCAGGCATTACACAGATAAGAATGGCTCTGCACTGTCATCCACATTCCCCAGTCTTGGGTCCGGGATGCAGAGCTGGTGAGCAGGCCCAGTTACATAATTTATGAGGCCCAGTGCACTTTAAAAGGCAGAAAGCTCTGGGTGTGATCTTTAGCACCACATGAACAGGACATGATGGTGTGTTGTCTGTAATCCCAGCACTTGAGAGATCATAAATTCAAGGTCATCCTTGGCTACATAGCTTCTAGAGGCTAACCTGAGACACTGTCTTAAAAAGAAAATCAGGCATGGTGGCTCACACCTTTAATCCCAGCATTTGGGAAGCAGGGGTAGGAGGATCCCCATGAGTTTAAGGCCACCACTACATAGTGAATTCCAGGACAGCCTGGGCTATGGCAAGACCCTATCTTGACAAAACAAACAACAAGAAAAAAAAGTCAAAGACATGTTTGTAGACTCCTACTATTTGAAAATCACCCATGATTCATCTCAGTCTGCCCTCAGGAAGTCAAGAGACAGAATTCCTGCTTCAGTGGCCCTGGGCTTATCACTCTGCTATGCAGGCACACTCCCTACCCAGGTTCTGCAGTTGTTGCAAGGGTCTGGATATCCCCTTCCAGTTTATCTGATTCCCCAGCCCGGGTCAGTCCACACAGTGGGCATTGTGCTTTGCTGGATTCCCTGCAGGACAGAACAGCTTATTCTCCAGTGCTTTTGGCCACTGGATAGATGGTCTTGAAGACTAATACTGGAGAGATGGCTTAGTGGTTAAGGCATTTGCCTGCAAAACCAAAGGACCCAGGTAAGCCAGATGCACAAGGGGCACATGCATCTGGAGTTTTTTGCAGTGGCTGGAGGCCCTGGAGCACCCATTCTTTCTCTCTCTTCTCTCTATCTCGGCTTGCCGATAAATAAATGATAAAGTTTAAAAATAGATGACCAAGCCGGGCGAGGTGGCGCATGCCTTTAATCCCAGCACTCGGGAGGCAGAGATAGGAGGATCACCGAGAGTTCGAGGCCACCCTGAGAATACATAGTGAATTCCAGGTCAGCCTGAGCCAGAGTGAGACCCTACCTCGAACCCCACCCCCCAAAAAAAATAGATGACCAATACTCATGGGTGTAAAAAGATTCAGTCCCCAGGCTGGAAAGATGGCTTAGTGGTTAAGTACTCATGTAAAGCCAAATGCACAAAGTGGTGCAAGCATCTGGAGTCTGTTTGCAATGGCTGGAGACCCTGGCACACCCATTCTTTCCGTCTCTCATCTCTCTGTTTGCAAATAAAATATTAAAGGAAAAAAAATTCAGTCCTGCCCAGCCTGCCAGCACTCGGGAGGCAGAGGTAGGAGAATCACCATGATTTCAAGACCACCCTGAGACTACATAGTGAATTCCAGGTCAACCTGGGCTAGAGCAAGACCCTACCTTGAAAAACCAAATGCCATAATAATAATAATAATCAGTTTGAAGTCAGCCTGAGTTACAGAGTGAGTTCAGAACAGCCTGGATGAGAGTGAGATGCTTTGGGAAGGAAAGAAGGAAGGGAGGAAGGGAGAGAAGATGGGAGGGAGGGAGGGAGGAAGGAAGGGAGAAAGGGGGAGAAGAGAACAGGGAAGGGAAGGGTGCGGACCAAACTCTAGACAATAAGGAAAATATCCCAGCCAGGCATGGTGGCACACACCTTTGATCCCAGCACGTGTACTCAGGAGGCAGAGGTAGGAGGATCACTGTGAATTCAAGGTCACCCTGAGAAGACACAGTGAATTTCAGGTCAGCTTGGGCTACAGCAAGACCATACCTTGAAAAAAAAGAAAAGAAAAATAGGACAGGGCTGGAGAGATGGCTCCGTGGTGAAGGTTCTTGCCTGCGGTACCCATTTAAAGTCAGATGCACAGGGTGGCACATGCATCTGGGGTTTGCAGTGGCTGGAGGTCCTGGTGCACCCATTCTCTCTATGTCTCTTCTCTCTGCTTACAAATAAAGTTAAAAAAAAAATCATGGGGGCTGGAGAGATGGCTTAGTGGTTAAGCACTTACCTGTGAAGCCTAAGGACCCCAGTTCAAGGCTCGATTCCCCAGGACCCACGTTATCCAGATTCACAAGGGGGCGCACGCATCTGGAGTTCGTCTGCAGTGGCTAGAAGCCCTGGCATGCCCACTCTCTATCTCTCTGCCTCTTTCTCTCTCTGTCTGTCGCTCTCAAATAAATAAAAATAAACAAAAAAAAAAATCAAGCATAGCTGTGGGCAGCTGCTCTGAATCAAGCTTCCTCTGGATGAAAGCAAACCTCTCTGCAGTGTCCATCTCAGTGAAGAGGCCATTCTGGACTACTTGAAGAACAGACACTGACCAGGCTTTCAGGTAGGAAGGAAGGAAGACAGACACAAGTTTACAGAGATCAGTACAGAGACTAAGGCTGAGCGATGGGAGGTGAGGTCAGAGGCACAGCCAGAAGATGCAAGGCCTAGGAGAATCCGGAGAGAACCAGTTTTTTTTTTAAATATTTCTTTTATTTTCTTATTTTCTTTTATTTATGTTTGAGAGTGAGAGCGACAGAGAGGCAGAGAGATAATGGGTGCGCCAGGGCCTCCAGCCACTGCAAACGAACTCCAGACACATGCGCCCCCTTGTGCATCTGGCTAACATGGGTCCTGGGGAATTGAGCCTTGAACTGGGGTCCTTAGGCTTCACAGGCAAGCGCTTAACCGCTAAGCCATCTCTCCAGCCTGAGAGCCCAGTTTTTATTCTGAGGTAAGTGGGTGTGCCATGGTAGCTGTGGACAGGAGATCATGAGAAGGCCAAGTTTAAAGCAGCGCTGGCTGCTGGGCAGAGCATGAATCCATCACAGCCTCCAAGTACTGTTCGGCATGGAAGCATATCTAGAAGCCCCTCTGGAAGTGCTGTGTGGCCCATGTTAGTTTGAACCTGTGTGACACTCTGCTGCTAGGGTCCACCTTCTAGTCCTTGGATTTCTTTGTTCCCTGTATAGCCTTTATCAAGTTGGTGCTCAAGGAACATTTCCAGATCTTTGGTTGACATTTGGGTCTCTGCAAATTAGAGCCTTGCTTTTCAAAGTGTAATCCTCATACCAGCCATCAATACTATCTGGGAGCTGGTAGGGAATGCAGAATCCCAGGTCCTAATCAGACTACTGGGTCAGAATCTTTCATTTAACAAGATTCTCAAGAACTTCCTCCCAATGGTTGCCAGGTGTGGCGACACACACCTTTAACCCAAGCACTCAGGAGACAGAGATAGGAGGAACTCACTCTTTTCCAGGTCAGCCTGAGCTAGAGTAAGACCCTTCCTCGAAAAAGCCAAGAAAAAGAACTTCCTGTACTTAATACAGTTTAGAAAGCATAAAGGTACAGCTCATTACTAGAGAGAGAAAGAGAAAGACGGAAAAAGAGAAAAGAAGTCCAGGTGTGGTAGTGCACACCTTTAATTCCAACACTTGGAAGGCCAAGGTAGGAGGATCACTGTGAGTTGGAGGCCAGCCTGAGAATACATAGTAAATTCCAGGGCAGCCTGGGCTAGAGCAATACCCTACCTGTTAAAAAAAAAAAAAAAAAAAGCCAGGAGTGGTGGCATACACCTTTAATCCCAGCACTTGGGAGGCAGAGGTAGGAGGATCAATGTGAATTCCAGGCCACCCTGAGACTACCTAGTAAATTCCAGGTCAGCCTGGACCACAGTGAGACCCTACCTTGAAAAACCAAAAGAAGAAAACCAGGAATGCATGAATGGTGGCATGTGCCCATAATCCCAGCATTAAGGAGTCTGTAGCAGAAGAATTTCCATAAATTCAAACCAGTTTAGGCCGGGAGTGGTGGCGCACCCCTTTAATCCCAGCACTTGGGAGGCAGAGGTAGGAGGATCACAGAGAGTTTGAGGCCACCCTGAGACTACACAGTGAATTCCAGGTCAGCCTGGGCTAGAGTGAAACCCTACCTCGAAAAACAAAACAAAAAAAAAAAAAATCAAAAAACCAAAACCAAAAACAAAATAACAGCTTGAGAGCCAGGCGTGGTGGCACACGCCTTTAGTCCCAGCATTTGGGAGACGGAGGTAGGAGGGTTACCGTGAGTTCGAGGACAGCTTGAGACAACACAGTTCCAGGTCAGCCTGGGCTAGAGTAAAACTACCTCAAAAAATAAGAAAGAAAGAAAATAAGTAAAAGAAAAGAAGCAGAGGAAAGACAGGAGGGAACGATGAGAACTTGCAGAAAGGCAGAGCAATGCAGGAGCCGCCGAGAAAGCAATCACCGGCAGCAGGGAGTGGCAACAGGTATAAAACCGAAGCAGTTAGGCTTGAGCCCAGCTAGGCTGGACAAGGATTTTGAGAGGAGTGGAACGTGCATTACAAGCTAAGGCAAGAGAGAGGAGGAGGCAGGTGTAAGGGTGGAGGACTAGAGGGCTGAAACAAAGCCACAGGGGTCAATGAAATAAGTACCAAAGGAAAAGTCCCACCTTGGGCCCCTCAGCTCCAATAGGTGGCTTGATCCTTGATTCTGGCTTTGCCTCCCACTAGCTGCTACTCAGCCAGCCACTCTAAGCAAGTGTTTGACTCTGACTTCCCCATTGTATCCTCTACCCAGTGAGGATAATAATAGAGGTACCAGCAGATTGTTTAAGTGAGCTGGCACATACTAAGTGAGCTTCTGGGCACAGTACCACTGGGAGCAGCGCTCTGGGTAAATGCTAAATGCTTCTAAGTGTGGGCTACATTGGGTAGGGCCAGGAAGGGGAACTGAAGGCTTCTTTCCAAGAAGAGAAGCGCTGCCGCGTGTGTCATGGAGATAAATCCCACAGGGACACTGGGAATGGGCGGGAGGCCAGAGGAGAGGAAGCTCCTGGAACCAGACCAGAGGCCCTGAGAGACAACCGAGAGGTCAGAGAGGAGGGGCAGCTGTCCTTGGAGGAGCCAAGGGATGCAGGGATAAAGACAGCTTTGGAGCTTCTAGTTGAGCTGGCCCGTGGGGAAGCGGCTGGGTAGGAGTGACAGTACAGGGGACAGCTGGGAGGGGAGGGAGCTACAAGAGGGTTGGAACCAGCATTCAAGAGGGGACAGAGGCGGTCTGTCGTGCTGTAGGTAAGGAACGCAGAGGAGCAAGATCAATCCGGGAGACAGAACGCAAGCCCTGGGCGCACACAGTGGAATCAACTGGTGACTCTCCCTGAAGAGTGGCAATCACCCTGAGTCATTGACTCTCAAGAGGTGACTCACCCTTCCCAGAGAGGAGGCAGAATCAGTAATAAGACTAACCCTTACTCAATGTGCTTTCTACGTGCCTGACACGTTCGGCAAGCCCTTACATGCATTAACTTATTTAGGCTTTGAAAGCCCTGGAAGATGGTACTGTTAAGATCCCTGTCCCCCAAGTGCAGATGGGAAAGTGACACCTAATGAGGCTGACATTCTTCCAGAAGAGTCATCAGGTCTCACGAATTTGGCAGTCCCTGGTGTTTACAGCAAACTGCTCTGATTGGCTGGTGGCTGTCTTACCGGTTATTCAATGTTTTGGATATCGCCTTGGTTACACAGCTGGATAGAGGCGGCTGAATGCAAACCAGCCTGGAACCACAGTCTCCGATCCATCTAGCAGCGTCCCCACCCAAAAGCAGAAACCTCAGACAAATACTGCCTGTCGGGGAGAGCTTTCTACACTATAAAGAAGCCCAGTATAAATAGCAAGTTTGCTGATTGCTCCACGGCAGAAGAGGTGGGGCCACTGGAAGTCTGAAAAGAGACGCTACTGTGGGGGATCCAGCATTCTCTTAGTTCACTGAAGGGGGAAACCGAGTCAGAAGGGGCAGGAAAAGGCTAATGGAGCCCTTAACGTGCCTGAAGCCATCAGGTTAGCCTGGGCTTATAGTCAGGGACTGAGCGGGCCCTCCTGTATTTGCCACCAGGGGGCGCGGCTCCCCTAATCTTCGCCACTGGCCACCTCCACCCCCATAGGGTTATAAGAAACTAGGATTCTGAAGGAAACTTGGGGAAGGAAGCGCCGTGGACTTTGCGAAGTGGCAAAGGCGGGGGTGGGGAGGAGGGTGCAGGGTGGGGGTGGGAGTCGATCCCTACCATCACTGGGAGGAAAAGCTGGATAGAAGGGGGAACGCCGCCTTCAGCACCCAAAACAGCCCTGTGGAGTCCTTGGACCCATTTCACTGATGAAGGAAGCCCAAGGATGTTAGATGACATCAGGAGGCTAGGCAATGCTGGACCAACTGATTCCAAAGTCAATTTCCCAGTGTATCACAAGTAAACGCCTACCAACTTCCATAATCCCATGGGGTCACAAGTGCACCTGCCTTTGTCACTGTTGTGTTGACACCTACCAGAACTGGCCTGCCTGCTGTGCTCCCGGAAGAGTTGGACAGGTGTTTTGTTTTGCTTTTTTTGTTTGTTTGTTTTTTTATTCTCGAGGTAGGGTCTCTCTCTGGTCCAGGCTAACCTGGAATTAACTCATTGGCGATCCTCCTACCTCAGCCTCCCGAGTGGAGTGCTGGGATTAAAGACGTGCACCACCAGGCCTGGCTTGCCGGTGTTTTGTTTGAGACATGGTGTAATGAAGCCCAGGTTTATGTTTTGTAGCAAAGATTGGCTTTAAAATCCTAATCCTGCTTTCCAAGGAGTGGGAGAGAGATTCTTGTGCCCTTTAACTTTTTTTTCCCCCTTTTTCTTTTCTTGAAGCAGGGTCTCATTCACGACCTGAAACTCACTTACTGAATAATGTAGCTCAAGCTGGTCTCGAACTCAGTGAGATCCTCTTTTCTCAGCCTTCCCAGTGTTGGGAAATGAGCGCGCCACCACATCCGGCTTGAGTTTTGATACCATGGGCTCCCTGACTTCCAGTGACCTCCATTCCGTCTGCCAAGCCAGACCAGCTGTCTCCTCATCTGGGCAGACTGCGCCGCCTCTGCTCGCGGATGTAGCCAAAAGCTAAGGACCCCGGTAGCCTAGTTCTGTTCTGCACCTCTTCCCTCCCCACCCCCACGCCGGGGAGCGAATGAATCGGGAACAGCCTGAGCCATCTTCCCACCAACTCTTTTTTCTATGGCCTCCGGGCCCCGGAAATTCCTCCTCCTTTATAAAAAGCCCCAATTTAGCCGGGCGTGGTGGCGCATGCTTTTAATCCCAGCACTCAGGAGGCAGAGGTAGGAGGATCGTCATCGAGAGTTCGAGACCACCCTGAGACTACAGAGTGAATTCCAGGTCACCTGGGCTGCAGTGAGATCCTGCCTTGCAAAACCAAAAAAAAAAAAAAAAAAGTCCCAACTGGAAATGGTTTCGGGAGTCACTGGGTCCATTTTTGCACCAACACTTTCCTTTTCTGTAGAAAACCCCTTCGCGGCACCGCCGCCTCCCCACTGGCAGAGAGATTTGCAAGATCAGACTCGGCTGGGCCGCGGCGTGCACGGGAGGGAAAACTCTAGCCCCGGGGGGCCGGAGCTGGGCACGCCTGGCCTTGGGAGGTCCAGGCCCAGCACCTGCGAAATGGGGGGCGGGACTGAAAGGGACTTCTTCAAAGCCCCCTCCCCCGCCTCCGCCCTGGGAGGTTCCGTGGGTAGCCGCAGGGTCCCGCCCTAATGAGCCTATTTCAGCCCAACCGTTCGCTTCCTCCCGCCGGGGGGTGGGGAGGGGGGAGTGGGAGGGGGGCAAGGCCGGGAGCCGCTCGCGTGCCCGGGCGCACGTGCGTGTGTAAGCGATCGCGGCGACGCAGCGGCGAGGGCGCGCGCGCGCGCACGCGTGTGCCCCCTTCATGCCCTCCGCGCCGCGTGTGCCCCGCGTGTACCAGCCGGTTCCGCGGGCCCCTCGCGCTTCCGGAGCGGACAGTGCAAGGCATCGGGAGCGCGGGGACTCCGGATCACCCGTCGCCCCCAGGCATTTTTTTTCCCCCATTCCCGGGGCTTCTCCCCCCGCCCTTTTTTTTTTTTTTTTTTTTGCTCCGGGGCGCTGTCCGGGAGCGCCCCGCCCGCCCAGGCCTGCCGGCTGGGGTGTAGCTACGGCTGCCCGCCGTGCGTGCGCCGCCCCCGCGATGGGTTTTTCCATGACTGCATCCGGCCGCCTTTGTTCCCGCCGCGCCTGGCCGGCCTGCGCGCCGGGGTTTTTCCAGGGCTCAATTGGAGCATGGAGGATCCGCCCCGGCCGGCCCGGCCCCCGGGTCCTCCATCCGCTCGGCGCCGCTCTGGGTCCCCACCCACCCCCTCATGTGGTCGCGGTCCCCAGAGTTGGAGGTCACCCCCGACCCGCGCGCCTCGCTGTGCCCACGTCTCTTAGAGGAGGGGGACTGCAGGTTCGCGGGGCCGGGCATCGCCTCTGGCTCCGGGATGGGGAGGGGGGCGCAGTGGGGACCGTTTAGGAGGCCGGGCCAGTGGTGCGAGGGACCCGTGTGCGCACCCTGAGCAACGTGCGCTTGTGGTCTGTGCGCAGCTCGTGGGTGGAAATGGAAATAGGTTCATATTGGCGGGCAGGAAGCAACAGCTCCTGGGATCCTGTGATCGCCTCCCTCCCAACTGTCAGGAAGGAAGAGAAGCTGCAAAGGAACTATGGGGAAGGGGCGGCTATTGGACTGAGGGCAGAGCCCGGTCACCGCCTCGGGCAGACAGGAGGCCCTTTGGGTTCCTTATGTGCCTCGTGGGAGCTGCTCAGCTTCCGGATCTGCCAGCACTGGAGTGAATTGTGTCTGGATGCGGTGGCTGGCTCCTGTGATCCTGCCTGCCATATTGCCCAGAAAAGTGCCAAAGAACTTCTTTGCCCGGGCGTGGTGGCGCCTTCCTTTAATCCCAGCACTGGGGTGGCAGGAGTTGAAGGATTACTGTGAGTTCGAGGGCACCCTGAGACTACATAGTGAATTCCAGGTCAGCCTGAGATAGAGTGAGAACCCTATCTTGTAAAAAAAAATAAAGTTTTCCTAGTGAGGCTTACAGGGCACCCTCCTGGCTAGGGAACGGTTGAGGGGAACCACAGCGTCTTTGCAGAGAAAAAGGCCATGGATTAAGAAAGGGTGTCTGCCTCGAAGACTGTGTTGGGAGCGAACCCTTTCCTGGAGGAGATGGCGCTCAGAAGGCAGACTGATCTAGATGCCAGGGCCACCCACATCCAGAGGACCCTGCTGTCCTGTGCTGGGATGGACGTGCAATGAGAGGGCTGGCAATACCGTGGGAACAGACAGCCTACTGTGGAAGGTCCCTCCTTCCAGGCACCATCTTTGTCACCTTTAAATTATTTATTTATTTGAGAGAAAGAATGGGTGTGCAGGATCTAGCCACTGCAAACAAACTCCAGAGGCATGCGCCACCTTGTGTATCTGGCTTAGGTCCGGGGAAAATCCAACCTGGGTCCTTAGACTTCACAGGCAAGTGCCTTCACCACTAAGCCATCTCTCCAGCCCTCTTTTTTTCTTTCTTTTTCTTTTTCTTCCGAGGTAGGGTCTCGCTGTAGCTGGGGTTGAACTGGAATTCACTATGTTGTCTCAGTGGCCTTTAACTCACAGCATCCTCCTAATCCAAGTGTTGGGATTAAAGGTGTGTGCCACCATGCCCGGCCCCTCTTTTTTTCTTAAAAAAAAAATTTATATATATATACATACACACACACACACACACACACATATATTGGTTTTTCTTTTTTTTTAATTTTTAATTTATTTATTTGAGAGCAACAGACACAGAAAGACAGGGAGAGGGAGAGAATTGGGCGCGCCAGGGCTTCCAGCCTCTGCAAACGAACTCCAGATGCGTGCGCCCCCTTGTGCATCTGGCTAACATGGGACCTGGGAAACCGAGCCTCGTACCGGGGTCCTTAGGCTTCACAGGCAAGCGCTTAACTGCCAAGCCATCTCTCCAGCCCCATATATTGGTTTTTCAAGGTAGTGTTTCACTCTATCCCTGGCTGACCTGGAATTCGCTATATAGACTCAGTGGCTTTGAACTCACATCCCAAGTGCAAAGGCATATACCACCATGCCCGCCTTAGAAAATGCTTTATTTATTTATTTGAGAGAGAAAGAGAACTTCCGCAACCCTATTAATTTACTTTTAGAGGCTGGACATAACTCCCAGCCTGACCCATGAGGGCATGGGAAAGCCGGACTCCCACACAGCTGGATGCCCTCCTGCCCACATGTTAGCTCGGTTGTGGAACTGGGGGAGGTTCCAGAAGCTGAGACAGAGGCCCAGCCCCTCTCATAAGAGGAACTTGAACTGAGATGTCAGTTGCTCCACATCAGGCCCCACTACCCAGGACCGTGGCCTTTGATGTGCACGGTCCTCATTCAGTTCTGCCATTTCATATTAACATTAAGGACCAGCAGGGCCGCCTTCGACATGCCTAAAATCCTGGGGTGAGGGAGACTGTAAGCAAAAGAGGAAGGCATCTGGCTTGCTTCTCCCAGTGTCTTGTTCCAGGTGTAGGCATCAGAAGCAGCAGGCTTACCTGTCCTGCCTGGCCAGCGTGGCAGAGCCTTGGGAGGAATGTCTGCTTCAGTCACAGGCCACAAGGTTTCCTGTTTGCTGTCCCTTTGTCCTTAGTGGTCCTATTCCACCATTTTTCCCTTCATTCTCCATGTCTTCCTCACTCAGGTAGGAATTGCTTGTTGGTTTTTTTCGAGATAGAATCTCCATGTAGCTCAGGCTGACCTGGAACTCACTCTGTTGTACCAGGCTGGCCTTGAACTCACAGTGATCCTCCTGCCTTTGCCTCGCAAGTGCTGAGATCAAGTGAGTCATCACATGCAGCTTAGTGTGGGTGTGTGCATGTCACACTAAGCCTGTGGAGATCAGAGGTCCTAACCTTCTACCTCCTTTGAGTCAGAGTCTCAGCAAGAGCATCTAGGGTCTCTGCCTGCTTTCTCACCTTAGGGTGTTAGAATTACAGAATCCCACAGCAGTCAGGGCTTTCGCATGGAGTCTGAGGAATTGAATGCAAGTACTCAGATAGGGTGGCAAGTGCTCTGTCCACTGAGCCATCTCCCCAGCATCCCCTCCCCTTTTTTTTTCAAAGTAGTCTTGGCTGACCTGGTAGTAGTCCCAGGCTGGCCTTGAACTCACAGTGATCTTTCGACCTCAGCCTCCTTATTTCTGGGATTAAAGGTGTGCGCCACCCCACCCGGCTCTGTGTTTCCTTTTGAGGTACTGTCTCAAGGCTGGCCCAGAATGACCTGAAACTCACAGCATTCCTCCAACCTCAACCTCCCAAGGGCTGGGACTTGTGAACCACCACACCCAGTGGCATTTGTTGGCTTGAGATAGGGCCTTACTCTGTAGCCCAGGCTGGCCTGGAACCTACAATGTAGCCCAAGCAGGTCTTGAGCTCTCAGACTGGAGAGTAACTAGAATTAGAAGCCTGCTCTTCCACGCCCTGCTCAGGTCTGGAATAAGCCACCTTTGTAACAGTGCTGTCTGACATAGTTCACACTTTGTGGTGTTAAAATTGTTTTATGGGTTTTTATTTTAATTACAACTGTCAACCCAGAAATTTATAGTCACCTTGCCAGTGGAAGATTCCAGGCCCTTCCAGCAGTAACGTGGGTCCTGTCCCATTTCTTCTTGCCTTGTACTTGGACCTCTGGCCTGGACCTGTAACCAGTACCTTACCTCAGAGAGAGCTTTCTTAGCAGGTGCAGGGCTCACCTCACTACTTGGAAGGCAATGTGTATGCCCATGTAACTAGGATTTCTTTGACTGCAAAAAGGAGTAACTCAGTTCCCAGGCAGTGATACCTGATGAGTATCTGTAGATGCCCGCTGCTCTAAGGACGCCTGATAACCTGTCCCCTGGTTCCCTTTGTGTGGCCACTTTCCGTGGCCGTGGGCAGAACCTACGTCTTGCTTCTAAGTAACAGAATCTGGCAAAAGAGACTACGTTGCTTCTAAGATTATGAGGTGTTTGCTAGGATACCTGCCTCCCTTGCTGTCTTTTCTAGAAGGAAGCAGCCCAGTGTGGTGGCTCATGTCTGGGATTAGGCTGCAGTGTGAGCCTTGTCTCTAAAAAACAAAACAACAAAAAACTGGGTGTGGTGGTACCTGCCTGTAACCTCAGCATTTGGGAGGATCAGGAATTCAAATCCAGACTTGCTATGTAGTGAATTCGAGGACAGTCTGGTCTACATGAAACCCTGTCTCAAGTCAATCAATCAATTAGTAAAGTACCAGCTAATACCAAGCCAGAAATAGGCCAGGGGAGAGAAAACAAAAAGGACAGGAGAGGCCTGGGGGCTGTACTGAATCCTGCCTATAACTGAGAAACCATCTTTTTCCAGGTCAGTCTTCAGATAAGAACTCAACCCTGGCCACACCTTTACCTTGCAGAAGCCCTAGCCAAGCCCAGACTCCTGTGACAAACTGAAGATAACTTCATACTGTTTAAACTGATGGGTTTGTGAGAATCTCACTAATGCAGCAATAAAGAACTAACTCAGGGACTGAGATACAAAAATGTGTAAGACGCATTTCAGGAGCTTCCTGGCAGGGAAGGTGAGAAAGGAAATACAGTAGGGTTAACTACTTGACCAAAAAGGAAGTTAATGTTTCCAAAGAGGGAACTAGTTCCTCCTTGAAAGAGGAATCTGTTGTGTAGACAGTTATCAAGTAGGATCTCTGACCAGTGCAGAGTTTGTACAGATCTGTATCTACGCAAAGGGAGATTCGGAGATTCTCTTCCTGTCGGCCAGCCTGCCTTTTGTTTTTTTTTTGGTGATTTTTGTTTTTATTTTATTTTTTTCCCCCCTAGGTAGGGTCTCCCTCTGGCCCAGGCTGACCTGCAAGTTACTCTGCAATCCCAGGCTGGCTTTGAATTCAGGGTACTCCCCCTACCTCTGCCTCCCAAATGCTGGGGTTAAAGGCATACACTACCACACCTGCCTGCCCTCCCTTTTATGTTACTTTATTATTATTTTTGTTGTTTTTAAGGTAGGGCCTCATTCTAGCCCAGGCTGACCTGGAATTCACTACGTAGTATCAGGGTAGCCTCAAATTCATGGTGATCCTCCTACCTCTGCCTCCTGAATGCTAAAGCTGCGTGCCACCATGCCCGCTTGGCCTCATTTTTGTACAGCTTTATTTTTTATTTATTTATTTATTTGAGAGCAACAGACACAGAGAGAAAGACAGATAGAGAGAGAATGGGCGCGCCAGGGCTTCCAGCCTCTGCAAACGAACTCCAGACGCGTGCGCCCCCTTGTGCATCTGACTAACGTGGGACCTGGGGAACCGAGCCTCGAACTGGGGTCCTTAGGCTTCACAGGCAATCGCTTAACCGCTAAGCCATCTCTCCAGCCCTTTGTACAGCTTTAATTCCCAAGGAGAATTAACCACTTCCCCCTTAGGTCCCAAGTGTTTGATGACTTCAGGAAAATGGTTCCCCACTACATTTTTCCTGCGCACCTACTAATTGCCCGGCCTCCTATTTAGGTACAAGGCACACAGACACAAATGCAGGACAGGGTTCTGCTGTTCTGCAGTCTGCTTGTGGCACCACACAGTTCAGCATGACATGGGCAGCCACAAGTGTCCCTGTTTGTGAAATGAATGTTTGAGGTAGGCACACCTTCCTCTGATACCTAAGGAGTTCCTGGCTTTCTTTCTGTCAGGTGTTTGGGAACTCACAAACTGAATATATGCCCCCCGCCCCATCCTCAGCACGCCAAAGACAATCAAAATATGTCCCTGTGGGCTGGAGTGATGGATGGCTCAGTGGTTTAGGCACTCACCTGGGAAGCCTGAGGACCCAGAGGTTCGATTCTCAAGTATTCACATAAGCCAGATGCACAGGGTGGCGCGTGTGTCTGGAGTTCCTTTGCAGTGGCTGGAGGCCCTGGAGTGCCCATTTCTCTCTCGCTCACACGCTTTTTTTTTTTTTTTGAAATAGGGTCCCACTCTGGCCCAGGCCAACCTGGTTCACTAGGTAAGTTTCTGGGTGGCCTTGAACTCACGACGATCCTCCTACCTCTACCTGGATTAAAGGTGTGTGCCACCATGCCCCAGGCAGTTGGATCTGGTGACTGACTGGTCTGATTTAGTGATGTCCTGGTGAACTCGGCACTCTGACTTCATTTACCTGGTATTGAATTGAGGCTTCAGGGCTGACTGGAATTAACGAGTGGATTCAGCAGCAGTCGGCTTGGGGTTGATGGGGGTCAGGTCTGTGAAGGGAGGAAGGAGAGAGGAACATCTTGTGCCAGTGACTGGAGACTTGTGCATCTAATCTATCTGAGCACGGAAGGACATTAGAGACAGTTACAAACTGCCTATTAAGTCATTGTTGCCCAAACTGCCAGGGAGCTTGGAGGTGTCCAAGGTTCTGGAGGGCAGGAATAGTGCACTCCATCCTTCCACCCCCCTTCCGGATCATTCCAGGCAAATGTGTGGCCCCTGTGCCTCCTCCCCCAAGGGAGTGGTGCCATGGTCCCCCATCTGTGGGGTTCTGATGGCCTCTTCCACAACACTCCAAGCCCTCACTGCTGCATTGTGGGGGGACTTGCCTGGCTCAGGCCCAGCCCTGCGATGGGAGTGGGGGAGCGGGCCACTCCATGATCTCTGCTCAGAATTTCCAAGGTACTTAAAATCCTTCTTTGAAATCTCCAGCCCACTTCCAGACTCCACGAAGGAGGCCTCTGGGCTTCATCTTACATCTGACAAGGATCATGGAATAGTCTGAAGTTTTGCTCCATTCTCTGGTGCTTTGGTGTCTGCACTCACAGCCTGAGTTCACCCTGAGGCATGATGGGAGCCTTCCCCAAAGGGAGAAGGAACTTGTTTAGAATTGTCACTGGAAACTAGTTTGCCCTTCCTGCCTGCCTTTTCTTTTTCTTTTTTATTTTTTTTATTTTTTTATTTTTTTATTTTTTTGGTTTTTCCAGGTAGGCTCACTCTAGCCCAGGTTGACCTGGAATAAGCCTCTGGCTGGCCTCGAACTTCGAACTCATAGCAATCCACCTAGTTCTGAGTCCTCGGTGCTGGGATTACAGGTGTGCGCCACCTAGCTCCTGCCTGCCTTTTCAACAGATCTGATGCTTCCTTTTAATTGAAGTTACAAGAATGACCAGAATCCTGTCCCTCATCCTTAAGCTAGAATGTCCCATGTCCTGTGAAACCTATGTTTGGTGCCCTCTGTTCATCTGACTTTTCTGTTCCATCCTGCCCACATTCAGGGAAGAGAGCCGCAGGAAAATAAAAGATGCTGTATAACACATGCTGTTAATCCTTACACGCAAGAGGCTGAGGTAGAACAAGCCTTGTGAGTTCGAGGCAGGCCTGAGACTCCATAGTGAATTCCAGGTCAGCCTGGTCTAGAGTGAGACCCTACCTCAAAAGAAAAAGCCCACATAAGCCAGATGCACACCTGGCGTTCACTTGCAGTGGCTAGAGGCCCTCATGTGCCTTCTGCCTTCCTTCCTTCCTCCCCTCCCTTTTTTTTTCAAGGTAGGGTCACAGGCTGACCTGGAATTCACTATGTAACCTCAGGGTGGCCTCGAACTCACGGCAATCCCCCTACCTTTGCCTCCCAAGTGTTGGAATTAAAGGCGTCTGCCACCATGACCAGCATTTTTTTTTTTTTAACAAACTCCAGATGCATGTGCTACCTTGTGCATCTGGCTTACGTGGGTACTGGGGAATCTAACCTGGGTTCTTTTGCTTCACAGGCAAGTGCCTTAACTGCTAAACCATCTCCCCAAACCCCTCCCTCTCTAATATATCAAGAAATAAATAAGCTGGTTGTGGTGGCACACGCCTTTAACCCCAGCACTTGGGAGGTGGTAAGAGGATCACTATAAATTTTAAGTCACCCTGAGACTACATAGTGGATTCCAGTCAGCCTGTACTAGAGTGAGACCCTACCTCAAAAAGCCAAAATAAATAAATAAATGAATTTTTAAACATGCCAGCCAGGCATGGCTTTAATCCCAGCACTCTGGAGGTAGAAGTAGGAGTATCCCCATAAGTTCAAGAGCACCCTGAGAGTACATAGTGAATTCCAGGTCAGGTTTGGTTATAGCAAGACCCTACCTACAAAAACCAAAACCAACCAAACAAAAAAAAAACCAATGTAAGCCAGATGCACAAAGCAGTACCTGCATCTAGAATTCATTTGCGGGCTGGAGAGATGGCTTAGCGGTTAAGCGCTTGCCTGTGAAGCCTAAGAACCCCGGTTCGAGGCTCGGTTCCCCAGGTCCCACATTAGCCAGATGCACAAGGGGGCACACGCATCTGGAGTTCGTTTGCAGTGGCTGGAAGCCCTGGCGCACCCATTCTCTCTCTCTCCCTCTATCTGTCTTTCTCTCTATGTCTGTCGCTCTCAAATAAATAAATAAAAAATGAACAAAAAAAAATTAGAATTCATTTGCAATGGCTGAAGATCCTGGTGGACCCATACTCACTTCTCACACACACTGTGTATCTAAATAAAATATGCTTTTAAAGTGTTTTGAGGGCTGGGGAGATGGCTTAGTGTTTAAGGTGTTTGCCTGCAAAGCCAAAGGATCCCAGTTCGATTTCCCAGGACCCACGTTAGCCAGATGCACAACAGGGGCAGATGCATGTGGAGCTCGTTTGCAGTGGCTGGAGGCCCTGGCATGCCCATTTTCTCTCTCTCTTTCTCTCTCTCTCTGACTCTTTATCTCTCTCAAATAAATAAATTAAATTAAATATTTTTTAAAATATTTTAAAAAGGAGCTGGGCTTGGTGGTGCATGCCTTTAATCCCAGTACTCATGAGGCAGAGGTAGGAGAATCACCATGAGTTTGAAGCCACCCTGAGTTTACATAGTGAATTCCAGGTCAGCCTGAGCTAGAGTGAGACCCTACCTTAAAAAACAACAACAACAACAACAAAAAGTTTTAATGGGGACTGGAGAGATGCCTTAGTGGTTAAGGAACTTGCCTGAAAAGCCAAAGGACCCTGGTTTGATTCCCCAGTACCCTCATAAGCCAGATGCACAAGGTAGCACATGCATCTGGAGTTGGTTTGCAGTGGCTGGAAGTCCTAATGTACCCTTTCTCTCTCTCTCTCTCTCCCTCTGTCTCTCTCTCTGCCTCTTTCCTCTCTCAAATAAATAAATACTTATTTATTTGGTTTTTCGAGGGAGGGTCTCACTCTAGCCCAGGCTGACCTGGAATTCACTATGGAGTCTCAGGGTGGCCTCGAACTCACAGTGATCCTCCTACCTCTGCCTCCCGAGGGCTGGGATTAAAGGCATGTGCCACCACGCCCAGCTAAATAAATAAATAAAAATAAAATATATATATTTTTAAGTTTTCAGGGCCGGGCGTGGTGGTGCCTGCCTTTAATCTGAACACTTGGGAGGCAGAAGGAGGAGGATTGCCATGAGTTCGAGGTCACCCTGATGCTATAGTGAGTTCTAGGTCAGCCTGGTCTATAGTGAATAGAGTGAAACCCTACCTCAAAAAATATATACATATATTTTTAAAAGGAAATATAATCCCAGCACTTGGGAAGCAGGGGTAGGAGGATCACTGTGAATTCAAGGCCAGCCAGAGACTCCATAGTGAATTCTAGGTCAGCCTAGGCTAGAGCAAGAACCTATCTTGAAAAACAAAAATCAACAACCAAAAAAAAAAAAGAAAAGAAAAGAAATTTCAGGCCTGGTGTGGCGGCTTAAGCCTTTTAATTGCAGGAAGATCACCTGGGTTGGAGGCCAGCCTGGAACTACAGAGTGAGTTCCATGTAGGTTTGAGATACCTTGCCTCAAGAGAAAAAAGGAAAAAAAAATTCCCTTTCAGCGTGAAGATTATTTTTTACTACTTTTTTGTTTTGTTTTTGTTTTTTGTTTTTTGAGGTAGGCTGACCTGGAAGTATGTAATCTGAGGGTGGCCTTGAACTCATGGGGATCCTCCTACCTCTGCCTCCCAAGTGCTGAGATTAAAGGCGTGTGCCACCACGCCCGGTTTAGCCTGTGAAGATTCACTGAGACAAACTGGCACAGATGAAGTCAGGACTGAAGGCCTGAGCACATCCATTGTGGAGCTGTGGACAGCCAGAACCCAGGCAAGCATGGGCACACCCATTCTTGTCCAGGAAGAGGGGAATCTGAGCAACTTTGAGGAGACTTTTGAGTGGCTGTTAGGGGAAGTTAGTGGGCATGAGAACATAGCACAGCCCAGGGCAAAGTCGGCTGGCCACAGAGCAGCAATCATTCTCAAGAACCAGCACAGAGCACAATGATGTGTGTCAGATCTGTCAGCTGTGTCCACAGACTTCAGTCTCCCTTCCTGTCATCTGGGTTCAATTATTGGAAACTCAAGGAAGGGACCAGAACTAATTATTTTCTTCCTGGGAGATTCAGATTTTAGGCCAATTGGGAATTTTGCAAAAACCTTGTCCCTATGTGGGAGGGAGAAACCATTCCCGAGTCAGTGGGAGCTAGACTCTGAGGTAAATCTAAAACTTGTAGGTATGCCTAAGTGTCTGTCTTTGGGATATCCTCTTTTGAGCCCCAATATTAACCCTGTGAACAGCACAACGAGAAAGCACGAGCCGGGCATGGTGGCGCACATCTTTAATCCTGGCACTCAGGAGGAAGAAGTAGGAGGATCGCTGAGTTCAAGGCCACCCTGAGACTACATAATGAATTCCAGGTCAGCCTGGGCTAGAGTGAGACACAACCTCAGGAAAAAAAAAAAAAAAAAGTGGGGGAGGTAAAAATACCCGTCCACAACACAAAAATTCCAACTCAAGAAGCCTGGCAGGGCTATGGAGATGAGAGGTTGCCTTGTGAGGAGGGTAAGAAGGGTACCAAACCTTACCCCAGCCTCAACCAGCCGGGGCATCTCAACATTTACGTTGTCAGTAAAAATTACAGGAAGCCAGCTGGGTGTGGTGGCGCACACCTTTAATCCCAGCACTCAGGAGGTAGAAGTAGGAGGATCACAAGTTTGAGGCCACCCTGAGACTACATGGTTAATTCTAGGTCAGCCTGGACCAGAGTGAGACCCTATCTTGAAAAATTGGAAAACCAAAAAAAGGAACAACAAATAAATAAATAAATAAAATACAGGAAGCCATTGTTAGGTCTAAGCTCCTGCACTAGGTCCCAAGAGACAAGGCTAAAAGCTCAAAATAGAAACTGAATGTTGTGTGTGACACACCCCTATAATCTCAGCACTGGATGAACTGCAGAAGCAGAGAAACCACCTTAAATACGAGAACACGAGAACAACCTGGTCTACATAGTGAGTTACAGATCAGACAAGACTTCATAGCCAAACCCCTATCTTCAGAAACAAAACAAAATCTAGGGCTGGAGAAGATGGCTTAGCGGTTAAGGCCCAGGACCCATGAAAACCAGATGCACAAAGTGGGACATGCATCTGGAGCTCGTTTGCAGCAGTTGGAGGTCCTGGTGTGCGCATTCTCTCCCTCTCCTCTCTCTTTCAAATAAGTCAAAATCAGGGCTGGAGAGATGGCTTAGCGGTTAAGCACTTGCCTGTGAAGCCTAAGGACCCCAGTTCGAGGTTCGATTCCCCAGGACCCATGTAAGCCAGATGCACAAGCGGGCGCATGCGTCTGGAGTTCGTTTGCAGTGGCTGGAGGCCCTGCTGAGTCCATTCTCTCTCTCTTTCTCTGCCTCTTCCTCTCTCTGTCTGTCGCTCTCAAATAAATAAATAAAAATAAAGAAACAAAAATCAAAATCAGCTGGGTATGGTGGCATGCACCTTTAATCCCAGCACTGGGGAGGAAGAGATAGGAGGATCACTGTGAGTTCAAGGCCACCCTGAGACTACAGAGTGAATTCCAGGTCAGTCTGAGCTACAGTGAGACCCTACTTTGAAAAACAAACAAACAAACAAAATCAAAATCAAAATGGAGTTACTCATGCTAACATCCTCTTTTCTTTAAAAGATTTTTTTTTTCCTTTTTTTTGAGGTAGGGTCTAGCCCAGGCTGACCTGGAATTAACTATGTAGTCTCTGGGTGGCCTCAAACTCACTGTGAGCCTCCTACCTCTGCCTCCAGAGTGCTGGCACAACATCTGGCTTTATTGGTTATTTTTCTATTCTCTGTCTCCATATCCCTGCCTTACAAGGGAAGTAACTTTAAAATGGCCAATCCACTTTTCGTGTTTTGTTTCTGCTGTCTTCAGCCTTTTTCAGTCTATAAAACAGCCCTACTCAGCCCATTGGAACTCTTATTCTATTTTGTGAAATGAAGTGTTGCCCATTCTAGAATGGAAAATAAAGCAAATTTAGATCTTTAAATTGTAATTTTGTTCTTTGACAATGTTTTGTGTTCGGGGGCAGCCAAAAATGTTTGTGTGTGTCTAAAAATAAAGTTTGACCACCCCTGGAGTACATTAAAGGATTGAAGTAATTGGATCATTATGAAACAGTGCCACCATTTTTCTGACCAGCCAAGTGACTCAGAATGGTGTAGGTCCCCTGGGAGGGAGACTGGGATGGGATGGGCAAGAGGGAAGAAGAGGAGCTGGAGAGAGCTCAGTGACTGAAGGCACTTGCTGGCAATGCCAGATGGCCCAAGTTGGATTCCCTAGCACCCAGTGCACAAAATGGTACATACATCTGGAGTTTGTTTGCAGTAGCAAGTGGCACGAGGCCGTGGTGCCCCTATTCTCTGTTTTTCTCTTTCAAATAAATAAATATATTTATTTTGTTTGTTTGCTTTCAGGGTAGGGTCTCACTGGAATTCACTATGTACTCTCAGGGTGGCCTTGAAATCTTGGCAATTCCTCTACCTCTGCCTCCTGAGTGATGGGATTAAAGGCGTGCATCACCATGCCTGGCTCTATTTATTCATTTATTAGAGGGAAAGACTGAGTGAGTGAGAATGGGCATGCCAGGACCTCTAGCCACTGGAAACGAACTTCAGATGCATGCACTACCATGTTTTGAGGCAGGGTCTCATTCTACCTCAGGCTGACCTGGAATTCACTATGGAGTCTCAGGGTGGTCTCAAACTCATGGTGATCCTCCTACCTCTGCCTCTGGAGTGCTGGGATTAAAAGCGTGCTCCAGGGCTGGAGAGATGGCTTAGCGGTTAAGCGCTTGCCTGTGAAGCCTAAGGACCCCGGTTCGAGGTTCGGTTCCCTGGGTCCCACGTTAGCCAGATGCACAAGGGGGCGCACGCATCTGGAGTTCGTTTGCAGAGGCTGGAAGCCCTGGCGCGCCCATTCTCTCTCTCCCTCTATCTGTCTTTCTCTCTATGTCTGTCACTCTCAAATAACTAAATAAAAAACGAACAAAAAATATTTAAAAAAAAAAAATTTAAAAGCGTGCTCCACCACGCCCGGCCTCTTGCTAAAATCTTTTTAAAAAATTTTAGGGGCTAGGCATGGTGGCGCACGCCTTTAATCCCAGCACTCGGGAGGCACAGGTAGGAGGATCACCGTGAGTTCGAGGTCACCCTGAGACTCCATACTGAATTCCAGGTCAGCCTGGGCTAGAGTGAGACCCTACTTTGAAAAAACAAACAAGAAAGAGAGAGAGAGTAGAAAAAAGATTTTAGCAAGATGGGACTGGAGAGATTACTTAGCGGTTAAGGCACTTGCCTGCAAAGCCTAAGGATCCATGTTTGATTCCCCAGTACCCACGTAAAGCCATATACACAAGGTGGCACATGTGTCCAGAGTTTGTTTGTAGTGGCTAGAAGCTCTGGCATGCCCATTGTCTCTCTCTCTCTTTCTTTCTCTCTCTCATAAATAAATACTTTAGCGAGATGAATGTCAATGAGATCGATATGTGATGATTAATTCCATTTCAATAAAACTAAAAGAGATAAAATATCCTGTCAGCACTCACAGTGGGTTCTGTGTTTGCATAGTTGAATTCGAAAGCAAAGGTCAGAGGCTTTATTCATTACTCACTGTAGCTATTTCAAAAGAACAATCTTTGGCTAACACTCAAAACTGACAGAAATAGACTGTTGGGTCACTAGCTGATTAGAATGGAAAAGCTGAAGTTCCCCAAAAGGAAACAATAGGAGGCAAGAAGTCTAGACCAGCCACTCAAGAGTGTGCCAGGGAGCTGGGTGCGGTGGGAGCTGGGTGCGGTGGTGCACACCTTCGGGAGGCTGAGTCAGGAGGCCAACTGCCTTGAGTCCGAGGCCAGCCTGGGCTACAGAGTGAGTTCCAGATCAGCCTGGGCAAGGGGCAGGAGAATTAGGAATTCTTCCTCTGCTTTATTCTTTCACCTACATGGAGGCCAGCCTGAGCTACACAAGAGCCTGGGAAAGGGAACAGTGGCAGGTGGGTCCTGGTGTGGACAATGTCCACGCCTACGTGCGGGGAGGAGGCTGTGGAGCTACCAAAGTGCTTGTGACCAGGAGCTTTTCCCCAGGGGACTGTGCAGGGCAGCAGCCTCCCTGACTGCCTGTGCCCCAACAGGATGAGTGTTTCACCCCCGTGTGTTGCCAGGCAATGCAGTGTGTCTAGGCGTGTTCCCGGAATGCTCTCCTCTCCACTTCAGTAGTCTGTGGCACAGCCTGCTGCCCTGGGGTCCAGGGCTGGAGATGTCCTCATGAGAAAGCACTGTCTTGTTCTCTCTCCTGCTCTTGGGGTTCAGGGCCTTCAGCATGCTAGGCAAGCGCTCTGTCACTGAGCCTCACCCCTAGCCCTGCAGGGCTGGAGCTCTCCCACAGTCCGACCTCAGGAGGCTGTAGCTAGACCTGGAAGTTTCCCCGGCTGCATGTGGCGCTCTCCCGGGGCTAAGAGCTGAACTGTGAAGCCTTATAGGCCAACGGACTGTGCCTGTGGCTGAGTTTAGATAGCAAACTTTATCCTCCATGGACTCAACCCAACACTTCTTACTATGTTGGTGGGACATCTTTTTTTTTTTTTTTGAATATTTATTTATTTGAAAGAAAGAAAAAAGCAGATAGAGAGAATAGGTGCACCAGGGCCTCCAGCCACTGAAAATAAACTCCAGATGCATGGGCCGCCTTGTGTATCTGGTTTACATGGGTACCAGAGAATCAATCCTGGGTTCTTAGGCTCCACAGGCAAGCACCTTAATGGCTAAGCCATCGCTCCAGCTCCCCGCCCTTTTTAAAAAACATTTTAGGGCTGGAGCGATGGCTTAGTGGTTAAGGCATTTGCCAAAGGACCCAGGCTTGATTCTCCAGAACTCATGAAAGCCAGATGCACAGTGTTCCATGAAGCTGGAGTTTGTTTGCAGTGGCTAGAGGCCCTGGTGCACCCATCTTCTCTCTCTAAAAAAAATAAAAATAAGGGCCAAGCGTGGTGGCGCATGCCTTTAATCCCAGCACTAGGGAGGCAGACAGATGAGGTTGCCATGAGTTCAAGGCCACCCTGAGACTACAGAGTGAATTCCAGGTCAGCCTGAGCTGGAGTGAAACTCTATTTCGAAAAAATAAAATAGGTAAATAAATAAATAAATATAAAATATATTTTTATTTATTTGCAAGCAGAGATGGGGGAGCAAATATGTGTGCTAGGGCCTCTAGCCACTGCAAACTCCACATGCATGTGCCAGTTTATACATCTGGCTTTACGTGGGTATTGGGGAATCAAACCTAGGTCATTAGCTAGCTCAGTGATAGAGCAACTGCTCTGGGTTGCACTGAAAAAAAAAAAAAATCAATCTTAGGGCTGGAGAGATGGCTCAGAAGTTAAGGCATTTTCCTGGAAAGCCTAACATCCTGGGTTCGATTCCCCAGTACCCATGTAAAGCCAGATGTATAAAGTGGCATATGCATCTGGAGTTAGTTCACAGCAACAAGAAGCCCTGGTGTGCCCATTCTTTCTCTAATCCTAAATAAATAAATAAAATCTTAATGTGGGCAGGATGTGGTAGTGCACGCCTTTAATTCCAGCTCTTGGGAGCAGAGGTAGGAGGATCACTGAGTTAGAGACAATCCTGAAACTACATACTGAATTCCAGGACAGCCAGAGCCAGAGCAAAACCCTTCCTCAAAAATTGAAAAAGCAGCTGGGAGTGGTGGCGCACACCTTTAATCCCAGCACTTGGGAGGCAGAGGTAGGAGGATCACCATGAGTTCGAGGCCACCCTGAGACTACATACTTAATTTCAGGTCAGCCTGAGCTAAAGTGAGATCCTACCTCGAAAAAAAAAAAAATTGAAACAACAAAAACATCTTAATGTGGGCTGGAGAGATGGCTTAGTTGTTAGCTCTTACCTGTGAGGCCTAAGGACTCTTGTTCAACTTTCTAGGGTCCACCTCAACCACAAGCAGTGACAGAAGTGCATGCACATGTGAAAAAAAGACAGCAGAGAGAGCAAGTGACAGGGCTTCTTGCCACTATGCAGATAAACTCCACATGCCAGTTTGTGCATCTCTCTTTATATTTTATTTTTATTTATTGGACAGAGAAAGAGGAAGAGAGAGAGAATGGCCACTGCAGATGAACTTCAGATGTGTGCGCCCCCTTGTGATGCTGGCTAGTGTGGGTCCTGGGAATCAAACCTGGGTCCTTTGGCTTTGCAGACAAATGCCTTAACCGCTAAGCCATCCCTCCAGCCCATGTGCATTTCTCTCTGTATGTAAGTATTAGGGAATTGAACCAGGGCTGGCAGGCTTTGCAAAGCAAGTGTCTTTAACCACTGAATCATCTTCCAGCCCATGTTTTTAAAATCATTGCTTTACTAATAAAAAAAAAAAAAAAGGCAAGGAATTGGGCTTCCAATCTAAGGCCATCAATAAAACCTACCATTTATCTGCGCAGCACCTAAGTCACTCATATACATTATTTCAGTGGATTCTCCCTCACTGCCCCTCCCTTTTTTTTTTTTTTTTTTTTGAGGTAGGGTCTCACTCTAGCCCAGGCTGACCTGGAACTCACTCAGTAGTCTCAGGATGGCCTTGAACTCATGGCAATCCTCCTACCTCTGCCTCCCATGTGCTTTAATTAAAGGCATGCACCACCACACCCACCTTACGTTTTTTGTATTTAAAAAAATATTTTATTTTGGGCTGGAGACAGGGCTTAGCAGTTAAGGCTCTTGTCTGTGAAGCCGAAGGCCCAGGTTCGATTCTCTAGGTCCCACAAAAACCAGATGGACATGGTAGCACATGCATCTGGAGTTCGTTTGCAGTGGCTAGAGGCCCTAGCCCACCCATTCTCTCTGTCTCTAATAAATAAATAAAAATATTTTTAAAAAATCGGGTTGGAGAGATTGTTTAGTGGTTAAGATGTTTGCCTAGGAAACCAAAGGACCGAGGTCTGTTTCCCCAGGTCCCACATAAGCCAGATGCACAAAATAGTGCATGCATCTGTTTGTTTGCAGTAGCTAGAGGCCCTGAGGCACCCATTCCCTCTCTCTCCTACTCACATGGTTTCTAATGAATAAATAAAAATAAATCTTTAAATCTGCCGGGTGTGGCGGCCCAAGCCTTTAATCCCAGCACTCGCGAGGCAGAGGTTGGAGGATCGCCGTGAGTTCGAGGCCACCCTGAGACTGCATAGTGAATTCCAGGTCAGCATGGAAAAGAATCTTAATGTTACAGACATGAAACCCGGGCTCAGGCACGGGTGTTAGCGTCTGCTCCTACTGCACGGGGAGCGGCGGGGCACATTCTGGCGGGCTGACTGAGGCGGAGCATGTGTCCTCGCGGGGTCTGCGCAGCCCGGTGCGGCCGGTCCCCACCCCGACCCCGCGCGCGCTAAGCTTGCTCCCGCTGCTGCCACGCTGTGAGGCGGCTTCGGAGCCCCGCTGCCCACCACGCAGGACGAGGTGGGCCTCGTAGGAGACAGGCCTGTCCCCAGACCCCCGACCGGGCGGGCTGCAAGTGGAAAGGAACGGAAGAAAGGTCACAGATAGGAAAATCCGTCGTCCAGCCAGGCGCCTTCAATCCCAGCACTTGGGAGGCAGAGGTAGGAGGATTGCCGTGAGTTCGAGGCCAGCCTGAAGACTGCATTGGTGAATCCCAGGTGAGCTAAAGCAGGACCCTACCTCGAAAAAAACAAAAGAAAAATCCTTCATCCAAACCACGGACCCCGAGGCCACACACCTCACTAGCTTCACTGATCGAAAAGTATTTGTCGCCGGGCGTGGTGGCGCATGCCTTTAATCCCAGCACTTGGGAGGCATTGGTAGGAGGATTGCCGTGAGTTCGAGGCCACCCTGAGACTCCGTAGTGAATTCCAGGTCAGCCTGGGCTAGAGTGAGACCCTACTTCGAAAAAACAAAAACAAAACAAACAAAAAGTATTTGTCCCAGGGACGTTTGTAGTGATGTTTGTCTAGTGGAATTTCAGAAAAGCAAAGTGGTGGGTGTAGTGGCTTGAAACTAGAGCTGCCCTTCTTCAGTAAATAGCTAGTTAAGGACACAGGCCAACAGGAAGGTAGATGTCAACCTGCCTGGGCAAGACGAAGCCAACTGAGTCCAAAACTTAAATCTGTCTCGCCGAGATGGTGATAGGGATCAGGACCTCGGTTAATTACTTCCTAGTCCTGCATCTTTCTAGCACCTTTTTGGATGCCCTCTCCTTCCTGTCTCCCCCCCCCCCCCCGTGTGTGTGTGTGTGTGTGTGTGTGTGTGTGTGTGTTCTTCTTTCTTTCTTTTTTTTTTTTTTTTCTTTTCTCTCTCTCTTTCTTTCTTCTTTCCTTTTTTGGTTTTGTGAAGTAGAGTTTCGCTCCAGCCAAGGCTGACTTGGAATTCACCCTGTAGTCTCAGGGGGCCCATGAACTCATGCTGATCTTCCTACCTCTGCCGCCTGAGTGCTGGGGTTAAAGGTGCGCACCACCACGCCCGGCTTCTTCTTTCCAACCACCAGCCAATCAACGGCCTCTATCTACATTTAAGTTTAACCAATAAAGTTTACCTCAATTTGATGCCTAATTTCCATACAGGCTCATCTTCAATATATAAAAGTTCCCAGCAGGGCATGGTGGCCTTGAACTCTCGGTGATCTTCCTACCTCTGCCTCCCTCCCAGAGTGCTGGGATTAAAGGCTTGTGCCACCATACCCAGGTCCGGCTTTAACTCTTTAAAATACTTTACCTATTTATTATTTGCAAGCAGAGAAAGAGAGAGAGAGAGAGAGCAAGAGAAAGAATGAACATGCCCGGGCCTCCAGCCAGCCATTGTAAATGAACTCTAGTTGTATGTGTGCAGCTGAGCATCTGGCCTTACTTGGGTACTGGGGTATTTAACTATGTAAATCTGGTTTTATGTGGTTACTGGGGAATCGAAACTGGATCCTTTGGCTTTGCATGAAAGTTCATTAACTGCTCAGCTGTCTCTCCTGCTCTGACCTTTTCTTTTTTTGGTTTTTCAAGGTAAGGTCTTGCTCTAGCCCAGGCTGACTTGGAATTCACTATGTGGTCTCAGGGTGGCCTTGAACTCACAGCAATCCTCCTACCTCTGCCTCCCAAGTGGTGAGACTAAAGTTGTATGCCATCACGCCCAGGCAACAGATTTTATTAAAAAAAAATATTTTTTAAGGGCTGGAGAGATGGCTTAGCGGTTAAGCACTTGCCTGTGAAGCCTAAGGACCCCGGTTCGAGGCTCGATTCCCCAGGACCCACGTTAGCCAGATGCACAAGGGGGCGCACGCATCTGGAGTTCGTTTGCAGTGGCTGGAGGCCCAGGAACACTCATTCTGTCTTTCTGCCTCTTCCTCTCTCTCTCTCAAATAAATAAATAAAATATTTTTTAAAAAATATTTTTTAAAAAATTTTTTTGTTTATTTTTTATGCATTTATTTGATAGCAACAGACAGATAGAGAAAGAGGCAGAGAGAGAGAGAGAATGGGCGCACCAGGGCCTCCAGCCACTGCAAACGAACTCCAGATGCATGTGCCCCCTTGTGCATCTGGCTTATGTGGGTCCTGGAAGATCGAACTGTGATCCTTTAGCTTTACAGGAAAAAGCCTTAACCACTAAGCCACTCCAGCCCAAATAATTTTTTTTTTTTTTTTTTTTTTGCTGGGGGGTCGATGTAGGATCTCACTCTAGCCCAGGCTGACCTGGAATTCACTATGGAGTCTCAGGGTGGCCTCGAACTCACAGCAATCCTCCTACCTCTGCCTCCCGAGTGCTGGGATTAAAGGCATGTGCCACCACACCCGACCCAAATAAAAATATTTTTAATAGGGGCTGGGGAAATGGCTTAGTAGTGAAGGCATTTGCCTGAAAAGCCTAAGGACCCTGATGTGATTCCCCAGGACCCACGTAAGCCAGATGCACAAGGTGGCACATGCATTTGGAGTTTGTTTGCAGTGGCTGGAGGCCCTGGTGTGCCCATCTCTCTTTCTCTCATTACTAAAAATAAAATATTAAGAATCACTTTAATTTTTTTATTATTATTTTCAAGAGGAGAGCGGAGAGACAGAGATAATGGGCACATAAGGACTTCCTGCACTGCAAATGAACTCCAGACACATGCTCCACTTTGTGCGTCTGGCTTTACATGGGTCCTGGGAAATTGAACCCAGGACATCAGACTTTGCAAACAAAAACCTTAGTTGCTAAGCCATCTCTCCAGCCCCTCCAACAGTTTTCATATTTTAAATTATTTATTTATTTTTGGTTTTATATTTTTATTTATTTGTTTATTTTTATTTCTTGTTTTTTCAAGGTAGGGTCTCGCTCTAGCCCAGGCTCACCTGGAATTCACTATGTAGTCTGAGGCTGGCCTCGAACTCACAGTGATCCTCCTACCTCTGCCTCCTAAGTGCTGGCATTAAAGGTGTGCTTCACCATACCTAGCTTTATTTTTCTTTCTTTCTTTTTTTGGTTTTCTGAGGTAGGGTTTCACTCTAGCTCAGGCTGATCCAGAGCCAGGCGTGGTGGCACAGGCCTTTAACTCCAGCACTTGGGAGGCAGAGGTAGAATGATCACCGTGAGTTTGAGGCCACCCTAAGACTACATAGTGAATTCAACGTCAGACTGGATTAGAGTGACACCCTATTGCAAAGAAAAAAAGTGCACACTAGGGGCTGGAGAGATGGCTTAGTGGTTAAGGAGCTTGTCTGTGAAGTCTAAGGACCCATGTTCGACTCTCCAGATCTCACATAAGCCAGACACCCAAAGGTGAGGCAAGCACAAAGTTGCACATGTCCACTAAATGGCACAACCATCTGGTTTGATTGAAATGGCTGAGGCCCTGGCACACCAATTCTTTCACTCTGTCAAATTAAAAAAAAAAGTAGCCACCATCACACCTGGCTTTTGTGGTTATTTTATTTTTTAATTTTGAGGTAGAGTTTCCTTCTGGATCAGGCTGACCTGGACTTCATTATGTAGTTTCGAGGTGGCCTCAAACTCATGGCAGTCCTCCTGCCTCTGCCTCCCATGTGCTTTGATTAAAGGCATGCACCATCACACCCAACTTACTTGTTTTGTATTTAAAAAAAAAAAAATCTGGGCTGGAGAGATGGCTTAGTGGTTAAGCGCTTGCCTGTGAAGCCTAAGGACCCTGGTTCGAGGCTCGATTCCCCAGGACCCATGTTAGCCAGATGCACAAGGGGGTGCACGCATCTGGAGTTCATTTGCAGTGGCTGGAGGCCCTGGCGTGCCCATTCTCTCTATCTGCCTCTTTCTCTCTCTGTCTGTCACTTTCAAATAAATAAAATAAAAATAAACAAAAAAATTATTTTGGGCTGGAAATAGGGCTTAGCAGTTAAGGCTCTTGTCTGAGAAGCCTAAGGACCCAAGTTTGATTTTCTAGGTCCCACATAAGCCAGATGGACATGGTAGTGCATGCCTCAGGAGTTTGTTTACAATGACTAGAGGCCCGGGCATGCCCATTCTCATACACTCTCTCTCTTTTTCTCCCCCACCACTCTCTGTCTCTAATAAATAAGTAAATAAATAAAAATAAATATTTTAATTTTTTTCATTTTATTTATTAAAGATAGAGGTAAAGAATTGGCACACCAGGGCCTCTAGCCACTGCAAATGAACTCTAGATGCATGTGCATTTGGCTTATGTGGGTTCTGGGGAGTCAAACCTAGGTCCTTAGTTTTTTGTTTTTTTTTAAATTTTTATTTATTTATTTATTTGAGAGCGACAGACACAGAGAGAAAGACAGATAGAGGAAGAGAGAGAGAATGGGCGCGCCAGGGCTTCCAGCCACTGCAAACGAACTCCAGACGCGTGCGCCCCCTTGTGCATCTGGCTAACGTGGGACCTGGGGAACCGAGCCTCGAACCGGGGTCCTTAGGCTTCACAGGCAAGCGCTTAACCGCTAAGCCATCTCTCCAGCCCTAGGTCCTTAGTTTTGACAGGCAAGTGCCTTAAAAGCTAAGTCATCTCTCTCCAGCCCACTTTTATTTTATTTTTTTAATATTTTGTTTATAATTTATTTTCAAGGAGCGAGAGAGAGGGAGAAAGAAAAAGAAAATGGCATGGTGGCGCATGCCTTTAATCCCAGTACTGGGGGGCAGAGGTAGGAAGATCGCTGTGAGTTTGGGGACACCCTGAGAATACAGAGTGAATTCCAGGTCAGCCTGGACTAGAGTGAGACCTTACCTCGACAAACAAAAACAAGCAAAAAAAAAAAAAAAAAAAAAAACAACCCTGGCTCTTGCCACTCACTGCAAAGGAACTCAGATGTATGTGCCACTTTGTGCATCTGGTTCTATGTGAGTTTTGGGGAATCAAACCTGGTTCAACAGGCTTTGCAAGCAAGCACCCTGGGGTGCATCCTGAAGCAAAAGGACCTAGGGTGCCTTCCAGGAGAGCTGGTAACAGGACCAGAAAGGAGCCCTTACTGTTCTTCCTGTCAAGTAGGTGGGAATCCAAGCAAGATTAGCTTTCCTTATCTGCGGGCATGGAGGCAAGGGTGGAGCACCTGGCCCTTCAGATGGGCTTCTTTCCAGCCAGGGCAAAGGGTCTGGAACAGCTGGGCCAGTCCCTAGGCCTGTCATGATCCCCGGGAGAGAAGCTCTGCACCAACCAGGAAGCGCTGGATGAGGGCTGGCCCACCAGGGATTTCTGGAATAGCAGCATGAAAGATTTCCCTCTTCTGGGTCATACGTTCCAGTGCCTTCAACTCAATGTTAAATGGGTAAGAATGGCACAAGGCCCTTGTTAAAATGTACTTTGTAAACCAGGCATGGTGGCACATGCCTTTAATCACAGCATTCGGGAGGCAGAGGTTGGAGGATTGCCATGAGTTCAAGGCCATCCTGAGACTACAGAGTGAATTCCAGGTCAGCCTGGGCCAGAGTGAGACCCTACTTCAAAAAAAAAAAAAAAGCACTTTGTGGTTCAGTCAGTTTAGGGTGGGGAGCATGGGATACATGAGACCCTGTCTGAAAAATGAAAAAAAAAAAAAAGAAAAAAATAGGGCCAGAGAGATGGCTGAGCAAAGCCTGCTGGCCTAGGTTTAATTCTTCAACACCCACATAAAGCAGATGCAAAGTGTCACATGCATGTGGAATTCATTTGCAGCAGCAAGAAACCCTAACACACACACACACACAAACACACATATGAGCAAATTTTAAAAAATGTAGCTGCCAGACATAGCTGGACCACCCTATCCCTTACTCCCAATGGATGCAATTGTCACACCCCAAGAAAAGCAGGGTGTAGAAGACAGCCTCACCTTGTCAGCTGCTGGTACAATGCACAAGGAGCCTTCTCATCCTAAGCCTGGCTCTACAGAGGGGTTGGGAGTGAGAACAGTCCTTCTCTCCTCCCCTCTGAAGTGCTCAGAGGCCTAGCAAGCCTGCATTTCTCAACCTGCCCATAAAACCAGTTCCCACAGGTCCTTGCAAGATGGCTTCTAGCTATCTATGGGGTGTGCCTCCTCCCGCATCCAGATGTGGAACAAAAACCATTGGCCAGGAATTCAGAAGTGGAGACAAAAGGAAAAAAAAGAAAAAAGAAAAAAAGCCTGGCATGGTGGTACACTCCTTTAATCCCAGCACTCTGGAGGCAGAGGTAGGAGGACCAGGAGTATCACTGAGAGTTCAAAGCCACCCTGAGACTACATAGTGAATTCCAAATCAGCCTGGATTAGAGTGAGACCCTACCTAAAAAAATAAAATAAAATAAAATAAAATAAAATAAAATAAAATAAAATAAAATAAAATAAAATAAAATAAAATAAATAAGGCACTGGAGAGATGACTTAGCGGTTAAAGCATTTGCCTGCGAAGCCAAAGGAACCAGGTTCAATTCTCCAGGACCCACGTTAGCCAGATGCACAAGGGGGCACATGCATCTGGAGTTTGTTTGCAGTGGCTGGAGGCCCTGGCAGGCCCATTCTCTCTCCCTCTCTCTCTCTCTCTCTCTCTCCCTCCCTCCCTCTTTCTCTGTCAAATAAATAAATAAATAAAATATTTTTTTAAAGGGGGGGATGGGAAAAAATATAGTTGAAGGTTCCTGAAGAATTTTGTTCCTGTATTCCCTTATTTTTATTTTATTTTTTTTTTTTCGAGATAGGGTCTCACTCTAGCCCAGGCTGACCTGGAATTCACTATGGAGTCTCAGGGTGGCCTTGAACTCACAGCAATCCTCCTACCTCTGCCTCCCAAGTGCTGGGATTAAAGGCGTGTGCCACCACACCCAGCATCTCCCTTACTTTTTTGTTTGTTCAAAATTACAGGGACTGGGAGATCGCTTATTAGTTAAAGACATTTTCTTTTTTGTTTTTGTTTTTGAGGTAGGGTCTCACTCTAGCCCAGGCTGACCTGGAATTCACTATGGAGTCTCAGGGTGGTCTTGAACTCACGACAATTCTTCTACCTCTTCCTCCCAAGTGCTGGGATTAAAGGCGTGCGCCACCACACCTGGCTAAAGGCATTTTCTTACAAAGCCTGGAGACCTGAGTTCAGTTCTCCAGTATCCAAGTAAAACCAGATGCACAAAGAAGCCCATGTGCTTGGAGTTCTTTCGCAGCAGCAAGAAGGCCTGGTGTGCCCATTCTCAGCCCAGTGAAAGGGTTTCACATGTCTGCATTCCCAAAGCACCTAGAGCAATGGGAAGCAGAGTCCTGAGAAGGCTCAGCCAAGCTAGCCAAGCTAGCCTGGTGCTTGTAGCAGAAAAAAAAGAACTCAGTAGCAAAGGTCAGTAAGCTAGAAAGGGGATATAAAGGAAATAGAAAGGAAAGGGGACTGAATAGGATTGTATTGTATATGTATAAGTAGAAGAATAGATTAATAGGGGTGAAAAGGCCCAAGTGAGGTCAGGGGAAGAGACTGAATAAAGGAAAGGTGGAGGGAGGGCTAATCAAAATCTAAGGGGATATAAATAAATCATATGGAAACCTACTTTTTTGGACAATGGAACACCCAGAAGCCATAGATTGTTACTAGAAAATTTTCAGTGCCAAGGATGGGATACCTTCCAGTGAGTTGTTGGCCAGGGAGGTCGCTGATGTCCCCAGAACATTATAGGCCATTGCCAAGGCCGTTGGTTTACCACCAGGAATAGATGGTAAGACCCTCTTGCTGAATACTCCACATACTTGGGCTGCAAGGTCACTGAGAAATTCTGCTGGAGCTGAGCTGAACACCTCCTCCATGTAGAACAGCTGACAGAAAGCTGGAAGAAGCCATTCTGCATGCAGTTCAACAGGAGAAAGAGAAATCACCAGTGGAGATAAACAACAGTGGACACTGCAAGCCTTACATTTGGTCAGCCAGGCCAAATGAGCTAATGGGTGCAATAGAGGCATAACTGTTATGGGGGAAAATAACTGCCCTCTAATTGGACTGGAGGTCTGCTCCATGGGAGGTAATACATCCCTGATACTGAAAACCTACAACGGGGGTAGTCATGAGCCCTAGGGATGTAACGTCTGCTGCTCTCTGGCTAAATGTATGTACTATGCTCATCAAACTGCCCAGAAAGCACTTCTGTTAATGTTCATACCCACATAAATTCTACAGTCACTTTTGGTAGAGAACCTTCTCTTTTAAGATGGTGGGGACCTTGGAATGACTCAGAAGACACCATGGTGCTAAGGAGAAGTGACCAAGGAGTGCTCAGCACTGCAATATCTCAATCACACCTTCCAAGAATCAGGGTCCATTGCGGAGGAGGTGGCAGAAAGAATGTAAGAGCCAAAGGAAGGGTAGGACTCATTAAAACATGCTCCTCCAGACACAAAATGGCCTGGATGTCCATGACCTTGCAGTGCTTGACACCACCTACACAAGACCATCATAACAGGAAAAAAAGATGATGACATGAAAATAAAGGAGAGACTAATGGAAAGGAGGAGGGAATATGATACAGAGTGGGGTTGTGAAGGGGAAAGTGGGAAGGAGGGGATTATCATGGTTTATTGTCTATAATTATGGAAGTTGTCAGAGTCAATAAAAATACTTTAAAATTTTTTATTTTATTTATTTGAGAGTGACAGAGAGAGGGAGAGAGAATGGGTGCACCAGGGCCTCCAGCCACTGCAAACAAACTCCAGATGTGTGCACCCCCTTGTGCCTCTGGCTTATGTGGGTCCTGGGGAACTGAGCCTAGACCCGGGGTCCTAAGGCTTCACAGGCAAGCACTTAACCGCTAAACCATATCTCCAGCCCTAAAAAAAAAACTTTTTAGAAAAATGAAGTTATGACATTTGCAGGAAAATGGATGGATCTGGAAAGGATTACACTAAGTAAGGTAACTCAGGCCCAGAAAGCCAAGCATCACATATTCTCTCTCATGTGTGGATCCTAGCTACAGATGACTGGGCTTCTTTGTAAGAAGGAAAAAACTCAGTAGCAGAGGCCAGTAAGCTCGAAAAGAAATGTAAAGGGAAGAGAAAGGAAGGGAGGGGGTACTTAATAGGATGGTATTGTATATATGTAAGTAGAAGAATAGATTAATGGGGGTGAAAAGGCCCAAAATTAGGTCTGGAGAAGAGATTGAGTAAAGGTGGAGGGACAGCAAATCAAAATCTAAGAGGATGTAAATAAATCATATGTAATCCTACTTTTTTGGACAATGGAACACTCAGGAGCCGTAAATTGTGGCTAGAAAATTTTCAGTGCCAGGGATGGGATATCTTCCAGTGAGATGTTGGCCAGGGTGGTCCCTAATGCCCCAAAAATATTATAGGCCATTGCTGAGGCCCTTGGTTTCCCACCAGGAGTAGATGGTAAGACCCTATTGCTGAAGACTCCATATACTTGGACTGCAAGGCCAATGAGAAATCCTGCTGGATCTGAGCTGATAACCTCTTCCATGCAGACCAGCTGACAGAAAGCTGGAAGAAGCCATTTTGCATGCAGTTCAATGGGAGAAAGAGAAATCACCAATGAAGATACTCAACAGTGGACACTGCAAGCCTTATATTTGGCCAGCCAGGCCAAATGAGCCAACAGGTACAATAGTGGCACATCTGTTATGGGGGAAACCAACTACCCTCTAATTGGACTGGAGGCCCACTCCATGGAAAGGAATACATCCTTGATACTGAAAACTTAAAACAGGGGTAGTCATGAGCCCTATGGGTGTAATGTCTGCTGTTGTTTGGCTAAATGTATATACTATGCTTATCAAACTGCCCATTAAGCACTTCTGATAATGTTCATACACTTATATTAATGCTACTCTCACTTTTGGTAGAGAATCTTCTCTTTTCAGATGGCAGTGACCTTGGGATGACTCAGAAGGTATCATGGTGATGGAAAGAAATGACCGCAGTGTTCAGTACTGCAGTATCTCTATCACACCTTCTAAGGCTTGGAGTCTAATGTGGAAGAGGTGGCAGAAAGAATCTAAGAACCAAAGGAAGGCAGGACTCCATACAACATGCTACCTCCAGACACAAAATGGCCTGGATGCCATGGCCTCACAGTGCTTGACACTACCTGCATAAGACCATCATAAGAGGAGGAAAAGATCATGACATCAAATGTAAAAGAGAGACTAATTGAGATGGGGAGGGGGTATGATGAAGAATGGAGTTTCAAAGGGGAAAATCGGGGGAGGGAGGGTATTACCATGGGGTATTTTATAATCATGGAAGTTGTTAACAAAAATAAATAAATAAAAGAAATCAAAACCAAAAAAAAACCCCACAAAACACTTTTTAAGGGCTGAAGAGATGGCTTAGTGGTTAAGGTACTTTCCTGCAAGGCCAAAGAACCCAGGTTTGATTCCCCAGGACCCATGTAAGCCAGATGCATAAGGTGATGCATGCGTCTAGAGTTCATTTGCAGTGGCTGTATGCCTTGGTGTGCCCATTCATTCTCTCTTTCTCTCCCTCTTTCTGTTTCTCAGATAAATAAATAAGAATAAAGTATTTTAAAAAAGAAAGAAAATATTTAAAAGCCCAGTATGGTACCCACACCTTTAATCCCAGCACTCGGGAGGCAGAGGTAGGAGGATTGCTGTGAGTTTGAGGCCACCTTGAGACTACATAGTCAATTCCAGGTCAGCCTGGGCTAGAGTGAGACCCTACCTCAAAAAAAAAAAAAAAAAAAAAAAAAAGTTAGGACTGGATAGATGGCTCAGTGGTTAAAAGGTACTTGCTGGCAAATCATGACAGCCCCATGTAAAGTGAGATGCATAAGCATGTGTCTGCAGTTGTTGTTTACACTGGCAAACAAATCTGTCACACCTATAACTCTCTCTTTAAATTTTTTTTTTTTTTTTTTGAGGTAGGGTCTCACTCTGGCTCAGGCTGACCTGGAATTCACTATGTAGTCTCAGGGTGGCCTTGAACTCACGGTGATCCTCCTACCTCTGCCTCCCGAGTGCTGGGATTAAAGGCGTGTGCCACCACACCCGGCTTGTTGTTATTTTTATTTAATTTATTTGAGAGTGATAGAGAGAGAAAGAGGCAGATAGACAGAGAGAGAGAATGGGCGTGCCAGGGCCTCCAACCACTGCAAATGAACTCCAGATGCGTGCGCCCCCTTGTGCATCTGGGTAACATAGGTCCTGGGGAGTCAAGCCTCGAACTCAGGTCCTTAGGCTTCACAGGCAAGCGCTTCACCACTAAGCCATCTCTCCAGCCCACTCTCTCCCTCTCCTAAGTAAGAAAAAATATTTTAGAAGGGAGCCAGGGGTATTGGCGCATGCCTTTAATCCCAGCCCTGGGGAGGCAGAGGTAGGAAGATCACCATGAGTTCAAGGCCATCCTGAGCCTACATAGTCAATTCCAGGTCAGCCTGGTCTAGAGTGAGACCCTACCTTGGGAAAAAAAATTTTTTTTGTTCATTTTTTATTTATTTGAGAGTGACAGAGAGAAAGAGGCAGAGAGAGAGAGAGAGAGAGAGAATGGGCACTCCAGGGTCTCCAGCCACTGCAAACAAACTCCAGATGCGTGCGACCCCTTGTGCATCTGGCTAATGTGGGTCCTGGGGAATTGAGCCTCAAACCGGGGTCCTTAGGCTTCACAGGCAAGCGCTTAACCACTAAGTCATCTCTCCAGCTCCCCTCCCCCAATTTGGGGAGCTGGAGAAATGGCTTAGTGGTTAAGGAGCTTGCCTGCGAAGCATAAGAACCAGGTTTGACTCCCCAGAACCCATGTTAGCCAGATGCACATGGTGGTGAATGTCTGGAATCTATTTGCAGTAGCTGGAGGCCTTAGCATGCTATTCTCTAATAAAGATAAAATGTTAAAAAAAACCAAAAAACATTGGGGGGTGTTGGGCACTTTTGCCTGAGTAGGCAGCTGCAGGTCTAGACTGTCAAGATAGAACAGGGGTCTCAATCCAGTGAGCTGGTGCTGGATGCTATGTCCCAGGTCACTAGCCAGCTTGTATTTTCAATGGAAGTTGGGTATGGCTGTGAGCTCGGACAGTTGCAGATTATTTAGGTATCCTTATGTGGCTGTGATGCTCAAAGTGGCAGATCAGTCTGGTTAAATACAGAACAAATTAATTGAAATGACAATTCTATAATTTCAAACTCTCTACAGACAGTTCAAGGAGCTTGCTGCTGTGATGGAAACTGTGTGGTAATCATTGTAAAATAACGGATCATGTATTTATTGAACACAATTGCACTTTGATTTTTTTGTTCTTTTGAATAATAAAATGAGATAAACAGCAAAAAGAATTCTAGGAAAAAAATTTTAAGGTCTATTTGCTGGTGACTGCAGCTATCATAATTTCTTTTAATATTCTTTACTTGGAATATTTTTTTGTTTTTCTGTCAGGGTGGCCTTGAACTCCTCCTACCTTTCCCTCTGGAGTGCTGGGATGTGCCACCACGCCAGCAAACTTTTATTTTTTCCTGTGGCAGGGTCTCACACTAGCAGCTAGGCTGACCTGGAATTCACTATGCAGTCTCAGGGTGGTCTCGAACTCTGGGCAATCCTCCTACTTCTGCCTCTCGAATGCTGGGATTAAAGGCGCGCGCCACCACGCCCGGTTGATTCTTTTTGAGGAAGCATGTCACTGGGTACCTCAAGGTGGCCTTGAACTCACGGCCATGCTACTACTTCGGCCTCCTGCGTGCTGGGATTATTGACGTGCTCCAAATAGCTTTTCTAGGCCCCTTACCAAGGGCTAACCCCCTGCCTCCGTGTTCAAGCGGACAGCGCGCGTGACCGGGGAGAGCCTCCAGCTGCCCGGGAGGCGAGCGCGCCCGCACGGCCCCGCCATTACGACTGGCAGGGAAAATGGAGGCGCCTCCTCTGCGCCTGCGCGCGCGATGCCCTTCCCGCCGGCCTCGGGCGGTTGAGGGAGCGAAGGGAAAGGAAGAAGCGGAGGGAATGGAGGGTAAAGGAGCGGCGCTCGGGTCCCCACCGCGCGCTCAGACTCGCAGTTCCCGCGAGCCCGGATCCGGCGCTGAGAATCCGCTCCAGGCCGTAGACGACCACGAGCCGCTCCTCAGGCCGCGTCCGCGCTCCGTACTTTCCCTGCAGCCCTTTGTGTCTCGGCGCGCGTCGGGGATTGGCGGGAACGCGCACTGCGTCGCGCGCCTGCGCAAAGAGAGGCACCCCCCCCTTTCGGCTCTCCGAGGGGCGTGGCTCCCCGCGGCCCCGCCCCCGCCCGCCATTTCGCGCTCGGGCGCTTCGCTGGGCAGGCGAGCGCGGTCTCTGCGTGATGGACGCCCGGAAGCCGGGCACAACAAAGGCCGTAGTGCCGGCCTCGCGCGAGTCGTGGGGTTGGCCTTCGGTAGGGGCGAAGATGGCGCCTGGGCCCTGCGGTGGTGCCAAAGTATGGGACGCGCGCACCGCGCACGAACGGCCACGTGTGTGCAGATCCCGGGGGCGTGCGCTTTTCCGCGTGTGCACACACACCTTTGGAGCGTGCACACTTCCAGCGTGCACACCGAAGTCTTGTTTGCCGTGTTCGCCTTGCAGGAACTCGTGGCTACAGAATACGCAGGCCTGGCTGTGGTGGCCACGCCTGTCTTTGCATCGCCTGGATATTTACACAGCTCCGGGTGTGCACAGGCGAGTGTTTGCACGCATGTGGCATACTTACGGACCCGTGCCCCCAAGCCCAGTGTACAGTGTAAGGTTCGGGAGTGACCAAGCATTTTCCTGGACGGGTGTTTGCAGCTAAAATCCGCAACAGGCTCCGCCTTCTTAGTCTGCTTCTGGGCAAAACTGTCCCATAAGTGTCCCATGTGAAGCATGACTGCCTGTCCCCTTTTGAGCCACTCCTTTTTGTTTGTTTGTTTTTCTAGATAGGGTCTCACTCTAGCCCAAGCTGACCTGGAATTCACTAGTCTCAGGGTGGCCTCGAACTGGCGGTGATCCTACGACTGCTTCCCCAGTGCTGGGATTAAAGGCGTGCACCACCACGCCCGGCCCGGCTTTGTTCCACTCTTAACCTCCCCTTTATTCTCTGACATTGGGGTTACCCCTGCGGGTCCAACTAGTGCACCAGAGGCACAACGTGACTTGAGAGTGGCCAGTGAGGTAAACACACCGAGAAAGATATGGGCGGGTAGCACATCACTGTGCCTCTAACGTGTCAGGGAAAGTGTTCTGGAGGAAGCCCTGGTCCAAGGTCAGTGGCTGCCAGGACCTGGCAGGAGAGATCAGGGTCAAGGCCTGGACCTTGCTCAGGCCGGAGGAGTTTGTTCTCTCGGGCATTTAGTTGTATTTTATCTTAATTCCCCCACACACACACCCCCGACTGAGGTAGGTTCTCACTCTAGCCCAGGTTGGCCTCAAACTCATAGGGATCCTCCTACTTCTGCCTCCCAAGTGCTGAGATTACAGGCGTGCACCACCACATCCAACATTTTTTTTTTTCTTTTTGAAATAAGGCCTCGGGCTGGAGAGATGGCTTAGCGGTTAAGCGCTCGCCTGTGAAGCCTAAGGACTCCGGTTCGAGGCTCGGTTCCCCAGGTCCCACATTAGCCAGATGCACAAGGGGGCGCACGCGTCTGGAGTTCGTTTGCAGAGGCTGGAAGCCCTGGCGCGCCCATTCTCTCTCTCTCTCCGTCTTTCTCTCTGTGTCTGTCGCTCTCAAATAAATAAATAAAAAAAAAAAAAATAAGGTCTCACTCTAGCCCAGGCTGACCTGGAATTCACTATGTAGTCTCAAGATGGCTTCCAACTCAGCGACCCGCCTACCTTTGCCTTCTGAGTGCTGGGATTAAATGCACGTGCCACCAGTCCCGGATAACTGCCTGCTTGTTTTTGTGTTTTTGAGGCACAGTCTCCTGTAACCTAGATGGGCCTTAACTCTTTGGCCTCCTTATTTTTATTTTTATTTTTTTTACCTCGCAAGTGGTAAAATCCCAAATGGGATTACAAATTCATGAGCCACTACACCAAGCACTTTGACATTCTCATATGATGGCTATTGCTGTGTACTTTTTTTTTTTTTTTTGGGGGGGGGGGCTGATTATGGTGGCACAGGCTTGTAATTCCAGTACTCAGAAGCGGGGAGACAAGGGTCAGGAGTTTAAGACTGTCCTCAGCTATATAACAAGATAGAGAGCAGCCTGGGTTACATGAGACCCTTGTCTCAACCAAAGACATAACAAAACAGTACATTTTGGATTTGCGAGTTTAAAAAGACTTTATTTTCTTTCTTTGAGATGGGGGTGCCCTATGTAGTCTAGGCTGGCATGGAATTTAAACAGTCCTCTTGCTTCAGCTCTCAGGCGTATGCCACCATACACTTACAGGAAAGTAGTAGAAAATCTGTCCCCTTCTCTTGATGTGGTGGTTGGTTCCGGTAGACCCTGCTACTTAGGAGGCTGAGGCAGGAGAATCCTTTGAGCCCAGGGGTTTGAGGCCAGCTGGGGCAACATAGCAAGACCCTGCCTCTACCCCACTTCCCTCTCAAATACTCATCTCCGCCACGCGTGGTGGTGCCCCTGGCGCACGCCTTTAATCCCAGCACAGGGAGCTCAGGAATTAGGGGCTAGCCTGGGAAACCTAGTGACAGCCTGTCTCAAAACAAAACCAAGCCGGGCGTGGTGGCACACACCTTTAGTCCCAGCACTTGAGGCTCGCTGTGAGTTTGAGGCCACCTTGAGACCACATAGTGAATTCCAGGTCCGCCTGGGTCAAGGCAAGACCCTACTTCAAAAAAAAAAAGAAAAGAAAAAATCGCTGGGCTAGAGCACCACCCTACCTCAAAAAAACAAAAAATAAAATAAAATAAAATCCTCCCCTATGCACTCCCATTGAGAGCCCCAGTTTCCACAAATATGTCAAGGAGCTATGGGAACAGGTCTCAGGAAGTCTTTAGTGTAAGCCAGATCATGTTCACCTGAAATGAAGGTTCTTTTCCTTCTTATTATTACTTTATTTATTTGAGTGAGATAGAGAATGGGCAAACCAAGACATATGCACCCCCTTGTGAATCTGGCTTATGTAGGTCCTGGGTAATTGAACCTGGCTTTGAAGGCAAACTCCTTACCCACTAAGCCATCTCTGCAGCCCTGTTTCTTTTTTCTTTTTGGTAGGGTCTCACTCTAGCCCAGGCTGACCTGGAATTCAGTATGTAGTCTCAGGGTAACCTCAAGTGGGATTAAAGGCGGGCACCACCACACCCAGCTATTTTTTTTTAATTATTAATTAATTTAATATTATCTTGATTTTTCGAGGTAGGGTCTTCTTCTCTGGCCCAGGCTGACAGGGAATTCACTATGTAGTCTCAGGGTGGCCTCGAACTCACAGCGATACTCCTACCTCTGCCTCCTGAGTGCTAGAATCATAGGTGTGCGCCACCACACCCAGTTTGGTTTGGTTTTGAGATAAGCTCTCACTTTGCTCCCCAGGTTAGCTCCTAATTCCTGAGCTGGTGATCCTCCTGTAGCTGACAGTACAGTATACTATCTTTGATTTCTGACGTTCTGAATTAAAACAGAGAGGGGTAGACTTTCCACAGTTGTTCTGGGCCTGGGAAACAGACTACTCTCACTCTCACAAGATACCAACTGGGAGTGCTCAGAATGAGACCGTGTTGGGGCAGAGGGAGAGACCTTGGCCATGGAGGTCACCCTATCTGACCATCAGGGTCAGGGCAAAACATCTGGGCAGCTCTGGGAATTGGAGATTGACAGTTCAGTATCTTGCCAGCTGGCTGTGGTCTCTCACTCAAGCATGGCACCAGGCAGGTTTTTCCACTACCGTTGATACCTTGATGGGGGCAAAGGCTGGGGCCTCAGCGAGCCAAGCCTGAGGCCTGATTTAAAGTCCAAGGGGAAGTAGATGAGCTAGTCCCCCGCCCTCTCCTGCCACACAGTTAGCTTTCAGGCTTTCCTTAAAGGACCTGGGGCCTCAGTTGGTATCACCCTCTCTGGGGGCCTTCTGGAAGTACAGGGCTCCCAGGACAGCCCCACATCCTGCCCAGCTGCACTTTTTTGTTTGTTTGTTTGTTTGTTTCAAGGTAGGATCTCACTGTAGCTCAGAGTAACCTGGAATTCACTATGTAGTCTCAGGGTGGCCTTGAACTCAGCAATCCTCCTACCTCTGCCTCCCAAGTGCTGGGATTAAAGGCGTGCACTACCACGCCCTGCTGTGGGCTGCACTTCTGAAGCCTGCCTGAGCTGGGGTCTGTGCCCAGGAAACCCTGGCCCCCCCAAGAGAAAACCACACGGACCTAGAAGGTGCCACTATGGCTGCTTCTGACCTTCAAAGGGTCCACGTTAAAGGAGAAGTGGTCCCTTAACCAATGAGACTGTTTGTTAAAGAATGAATGCCACCTTGTGCCTGCTGACTTCCTGAGAGCTCTGTGGCCTTATTTGGAGTATGTGTAAATAATTTAATGGAAAACTCCGGAAGGAAGGCAGCCTGAGGGAGACTAGCCTCGCCCACCAGAAGGCAGTTTTATGAAATGTTTCCCCTCTAAGGAGTGCCTCAGTGACAACTCCCCAAGAAATAAACGATTGCTTTAGGCTCCCTGTCAGGCCTTGAGAGGCTGCATGTGGCCAGCCTCTACCCGGTGGAGGCTTTCCTCAGGGAGATAGACTGCCAGGTCTTTCTGCTCCTGTGGCAGCAGCTCAGAGATCTGAGTTCGCATGGTTGCTTGGTGGTCCCAAAATATGGTGGGCCCTTGAAGCAGGCAGCTCATGACCAAGCAGTTTGCCTTGAAGGGGCAGCAGGGAAGGTTACAGAGGGAGACTTTCACCCTGCCAGGCAGGTGTCCTCACAAGAGGAACCATGGAGCAGGTCCCCCACACCTACTTCCTGGTCTCCCTAAGGCTGGGCTGAAGTCCCCCCACCACCACCACCTGGGTCTCTGGGCAGCTTCTCCTGGATCTGGCTGCCCCAGTCCAGCCTGTCTGGGAGGGGCCTGGCAGAGGACAGAAGGGGGGGGGATGGGAGCAGGGAAGCCAACGGTCCAGAGGCTGCTCACTGCTGAAGACACAAACATTTCCTTTTGTGGTGTCCCTGAGGACCTGCTGGGGCGGCACCCAGGAGCTTCTAGGGATGGACATGCCCTGGGTGACTCTAGTGACTCTGCCTCCCAGAAGCAGCGCTGCCCACCAGACCCTCCTCCTCTTCTGTGGACAAAGCCCCCCTCCCAGGTGGTCCTAGGAGGAAGCTGTCCCTGCTTGGCCAGGCTCTCGACTTGCTTCCCTGAGGCTGGAGGTTCAGGCCTAGACCATAGATCTTAGAGAGGAAGGGGCCGTGAGTAGATTGTCCGGCCCAAAGCACTAGGCTCAGCGAAGTTCACTCCTTCCCAAGGACCTCTTGGGCTATATTTGGCCATGGGGGATAACAGGGTGACTCATGAGAAATACAGCCCTGGCTTAGGAAGCTCAGGAGAGGCAAGGATGTTCCCAGGCCTGCGGCAGCTCCCACCCTCCCTGAGTTCTGGGCAGGACTGCCACCCACAGTAGGCTCCGAGCTGCATGAGTCTTCAGGGTCCAATAAGGGTGTAGGAGAGTGACTTCCATGGGTCCCTAAGCAGTCCAGAGCCTAGTCAGTGGTCCCTCACTCAGATCTTTCTGCACCCCAGGTTCTGAGTGTACACTTTCCCCCTCTTCCCCACTTGTCCAAGGTTCATCAGCCAGTGTCTCATGTTACATTACAGCCTCTCAGCACATTTAAGTGTCCAATTTTGGCCTGGGGAGATGGCTCCGTGGTTAAGGCGCTTGCCTGCAATACCTAATGGCCTGGGTTTGATTCCCCAGTACCCATGTAAAGGCAGATGCACAAAGTGGTGCATGTATCTGGAGTTCATTTACAGTGGCTAGAGACCCTGGCACATCTGTATTCATCCATGTTCATTCCTTCCCTCCCTTCTTTCTAGCTCTCCTCTTCCTCTCTCCTTGTGAATTAAGTCCAGGGCTGGAGAGATGGTTTAATGGTTAAGGCACTTGCCTGCAAAGACCAAGGTTTGATTCCCTAGGACCTATAAAAGTCAGATGCACAAGACTGCATATGCACATGGAATGTGTTTGCAGTGGCTGGAGGCCCTGGCATGCCCATTCCCTCTGTGTGCATCTTTCTGTCCCTCATTAATAAATAAATACTTTAGAAAATGTCCAATTTTCTGCCAGGTGTAGTGGCACATGCCTTTAATCCCAGCACTTGGGAGGCAGAGGTAAGAGGATTGCTGTGAGTTCGAGGCTATCCTGAGACTACAGATTGAATTCCAGGTCAGCCTGGGCTAGAATGAGACCCTACCTCGAAAAACAGAACAAAATTAAAAAAGTCAAATTTTCACATACACACAAGTGCAAATAAGTCAAGAGGACTGCTGTTAGAGGCCAGCCTGAGACTAGATAGTACATTTCAGGTCAGCCAGGGCTAGCACAAGACACTACCTGGGGGTGGGGGAGTCCAATTTTGCAGTCCTATAGGACTTCCTTCCTCCCTCCTTCCCTTCTCTTCTTCCTTTCTCCCTCCCTTTCTTCCCTGTATGGCGCTAGGGGTAGACTCCAGGGTGTTGCACATGGTAGGCACTCGCTGTACCACAGAGCTATCTCTCTCCCAGCCCCCCCCCCCCCCAGGCTGCTTAAGTGAGGCTGTTAGTAGGAACCTTGCTCGCTCAGCATCCATCTCTATTTGGTATGGTCTCCTCATATCATTTGAAGCCACAGCAGAAAGATGACCTGGGCCAGGAAGCTTTTGTGCACAGCATCCCCATGCCAGACTGGTGCCTCTCCACCAGCACTCCTGGAACTCCTGTCCCTTTTCCCTTTTCTTTCTTTCAGATTTTTTATTTTTATTTATTTACTTATTAGAGACAAAGAGAGGGAGGGAGAGAGAGAGAGAGAGTGAGAATGGGCATGCCAGGGCCCCCAGCCACTGCAAACAAACTCCAGATGCATGCACCCTCTGTGCATCTGGCTAACGTGGATCCTGGGGAATCAAACCATGGTCCTCAGGCTTCGTAGGCAAACGCCTTAACTGCTAAGCCTTCTCTCCAGCCCTCTTTCTTTCTTTTGTACAAAACAATCAAAACGTTTATTTAATATACATTGCAAGGGCCCAAGTACACTTAATTTTAAAAAAAACAATTATAACACCACAGCTGAAGATAGAGTCCATACAGAAATCAAGGAAAAGGACAGACCACCTAAGGAAAAATACAAAGAGCACAAAGAGGTTGGACAGCTGGGGTCAGGGCTCTTAACTAGAGACCTGCTTTGAATAGGTTTTTTGCAGGTACTTTAAAAAAAAATATATTTATTTGAGAGAGCGAGAGAGAAAGAGGCAGAGAGAGAGAGAGAGAGAGGGAGATGCACCAGGGCCTCCAGCCACTGCAAATGAACTCCACACGCATGCATGTGTGTATCTGGCTTACTGGGGAATCGAACCAAGGTCCTTTGGCTTTGCAGGCAAGTGCCTTAACCACGAAGTCATCTCTCCAGCCCTTGCAGGTACTTCTTAAAAGCTGTGGGGTTTTAGCCGGGCATGGTGGCGCACGCCTTTAATCCCAGCACTCGGGAGGCAGAGGTGGGAGGCAGAGGTAGGAGGATCGCTGTGAGTTCGAGGCCACCCTGAGACTACAGAGTGAATTCCAGGTCAGCATGGGCTAGAGTGAGACCTTACCTTGAGAAAACAAAACAAAACAAAACAAAGCAAAACAAAACAAAACAAAACAAAACAAGCTGTGGGGTTTTTCCAGAGCTTGGCAGCCTGTGTGTTCCAAGGGCTGTCGATGTTGGGTTCTCCTAGCAGGCTCTGGATGGAGGGCTGACCCCTTGTCCTTGAGGACGTCCAAGCAGATGTTACCGTGGGTGTCCACGCTGGGGTGGTAGCAGGTCTTGAGGAGCTTCACTGTGGGTGCGTTATAAGGGTAACCACTGGGGAACTCCAGGGAGAGTTTATACCTCAGATCTCCGTACACTGTGCCAGCAGCGCCATGGATGGGCCCTGTCCATTTGAAAACATTATCTGACTCAGGGCAGCCAGAAATTCCTTTGTCACCAGACATCTTGAGAGTCATCAGCTCCTGCTGTAGCCTCTTGTCCACAGGGCCCCAGATGGCACCCCTGCTGGACTGGGCTTCTTTCCAGGGTGGTGGTGACGCTGGCAGTGGCTGGGTTTTAGCTCTGGGAGGCCATCCTGGTGGCACTGGCAAGGAGACAGGAGCTCTAACACCTCAGTGAGAGATAAAGAGAGAGAGAGAATTGGTGTGCCAGGGCCTCCAGCCAGTGCAGTCGAACTCCAGATGCGTGTGCCATCTTGTGCACATGCGCGACCTTATGCACTTGTGTTATCTTGTGCTTCTGGCTTATGTGGGATCTGGAGAGTTGAACTTGGGTCCTTAGGCTTGTCAGGTAAGTGCTGTAACTGCTAAACCATCTCTCCAGCCCCCATTGTTATTTATTTATTTATTTATTTATTTTTTTTTTTGAGGTAGGATCTTACTCTAGCCCAGGCTAACTTCGAGCTCACAGTGATCCTCTGCCTCCTGAGCGCCGGGATTAAAGGTGTATGCCACCACAACAGGCTCCTGTCCCTTATCTAGAAGGCTTCTTAGGGTCCCATCCCTGCTCCAGGTGTCACAAGACACAATCAAGCTGTTTTCCCTTAGCCATTGCCTCTACTACATGACACTGGGAAGTCATTTTGCCCAAGCTCATCCTGGGCCTAGTCCAGAAGGCCCCATCCCGTCTGTAGAAATGATTTTCACTTTTTATTTATTTTTAATTTGCAAGAACAGGAGGTGGTGGGGCAGACCATGTAGACATGCCAGGTGCTTCTTCCCTCTGCAGAAGAACTGCAGATGTTTTGGGCTGAAGAGATGGCTCAGCCGTTAAGGTGCCTGCCATCAAAACCTAACGACCTGAGTTCAGTTCCCCAACATCCACATAAAAAGAGTCCATTCATTCACAGCACCTGGAGGCCCTGGCATGCCTATTCTCTCTCTCCCTCTCCCTCCCTCCCTCCCTCCCTCTCTCTCTCTCTCTGCTTGCAAATAAATGAGTGAATAAATAAATAAATACCTCCAAGCCAGGTGTACTGGCACACACCCTTAACCCCAGCACTCAGAAGGCAGAGGTAAGAGGATCACAAGTTCTAGGCCACCCTGACACTACATAGTGAATTCCAGGTCAGCCTGAGCTGAAACCCTACCTTGAAAAACCAAAAAACAAAACAAAACAAAACCCTCCAGATATATGGCCACGTTGTGCATCTGACTTTACACAAGTACTGGGGAATTGAACCCTAGGCCAGCAGGCTTTGCAAGCAAGTACTTTTAACTGCCGAGCCATCTCCCTAGAAAGTCTGTAGAAATGGGGAAAAATCTAAACTCCCAGTTTGAGAACCATTTTGTTGGGGTACTAGGCTCTGGTACTGAAGCGCAGATTCCTGCAAATATCAGTGGCCATCTTTGCCCAATGTATAGACACAGTATTCTAATATCCTGAAGGATTCTCATTCTATGCTGGGGACAGGTCTCTGGGGAATATTGGAGGGGCACATGAAGAAAAAGACTCTCTAAGGTATGAGATGCCCCTGCATCTCACCAATTGAACGGCCTGGCCTTGCTATTAGGAGGGACCTTAGTCTTCCTTTCACCCAATCCTGCTCCCTTCCCGTGATTTTAGCCAAAGACAGAGGCATGATCAATCCTGCTACCTAAAGCAGAAAGCTCTTCGGCAGCATCCCTGAGTTGCTTCTGGTGACAGCGAACTCGCTCTCTCAGCAAGTTCAGGGTTGTAGGGAGCTGAAATCTTTCTTGTTTACCATCTGTCCTCATGGCTCCTTTCTGTCTGTGTTCTGTAAAAGGGTCCAGGGGCAAGTCTGATCTCTGCTGAATCCCACGAACTGGAACAAACCGGCATTCAATGGATCTGTTATCAGAATGAAGACAAAGCAATATTGATGTTAGCCAAGGGATCTTAAAGCCATGCACCCAGGGCTAAATACCACCAGCTTCCTTTTGTTTTTGTTTTTTTCAAGGTAGGGTCTCAGACTAGCTCAGGCTAACTAACTCTGTAGGTCTAGGCTGGCCTCTGACTCACAGCCATCCTCCTACTTCTGCCTTCCCTCTGTACTGGGATTGAAGGGTGTGTCACCACACCCAGCCACCACCAGCTTTCTTTACCTACCCACCCACCTGTGATACTGTTTCTAGAACACCCCTCATCTTTCCACTGGCTGCCTCATTTTCAGTACCATAATGTGGCTGTATCCTTCTGAGCCCCAGGTGCAACTGTGAGCTAGTCAGATAGGGTCTGCAGTGAGCCAGAGTCTCACTCGAGCCCAGGCTGGCCTTGAACTCATGGCTCTCCTCCTACCCCAGCCACACAAGTGCTGGGATTAAAGGTATGAATTCACCACCATGACCAGCTTTTAAGTTTTTTTTTTATTTTTTAAAAATATTTATCCTTATTTATTTATTTATAAGTGACAGAAAGACAAAGAGAGAGCATGGACATGCCAGGGCCTCTATACAGTGCAAATGAACTCCAGATGCATGTGCCACCTTGTGCATCTGGCTTACGTGAAACCTGGAGAATAGAACCTGGATCCCTAGGCTTCGCAGGCAAGTGCCTTAACTGCTAAGCCATCTCCCCAGCCCAAAATTTTTATTTCTTTTTTTTTGTTTGTTTGCTTTGTTTTTCGAGGTAGGGTCTCACTCTAATCCAGGCTGGTCTGGAATTTACTATGGAGTCTCAGGCTGGCCTGGAACTCACGGTGATCCTCCTACCTCTGCCTCCCAAGTGCTGGGATTAAAGGCGTGTGCTACCACGTCCGGCTCCAAAATTTTTATTTTTTACAAGGCAGGGTTTTACTCTAGCCCAGCCACATGCCTGGCTGTGAAGCCTGGCATAGTATTATGCACCTATGCTTTCAACACTGTGAGTTACTATGAGTGCAAGGGTAGCCTAGGCTACAGAGTGAGTTTGAGGATAGCCTGGGCTAGAATGAGACCCTGTTTCAAGCAAACAAAATATGGTTGTGGCAAAAAAAAAAAAGAAAGAAAGAAAGAAAGAAGGAAAGAAAGAAAGAAAGAAAGAGCCGGGAGTGGTGGCGCACGCCTTTAATCACAGCACTTGGGAGGCAGAGGTAGGGGGATTGCCGTGAGTTCGAGGCCACCCTGAGACTGCATAGTGAATTCCAGGTCAGCCTGGGCTAGGGTGAGACCCTACCTTGAAAACCAAAAAAAAAAAAAAAGAAAGAAAGAAACAAGGGTGTGCTCTTGATTGGTATTCTCAGCAAGCAAGACATGGCCTTGGGCTGGGTGTGGTGATGCATACATTTAATCTCAGCCCTCCAGAGGCAGAGGTAGGAGGATTGCCTTGAGTTCAAGGCTACTTGGAGACTACACAGTGAATTCCATGTCAGCTTGGGCTACAGTGAGACCCTACCCTGAAAACCAAAAACAAAAGGCCTTGGGGGCTCTCCTAGCTCCTGATACTGGTGGAGCCATTAGGGTATCAAGGGTCTTTAGGAATGTGCTCAGTAGCTACCTAACTACCTACCTGCACAGCTACCCAGTAGCTATGAACACATGGTCCAGAGTTACTATTTGTTGACTGATTCCTGAGAGCAATCTCCATCAGCAACTGGCAGAGCTCACACGCTTGATCCTCCCTCTGTAGTCTGGAATTAGGCCAAATCACATAGCTCTCTCTCTCTCTCTATCTCTATATATATTTTTTGGTTTTTTGTTTGAGGTAACGTCCCACTCTAGCTCAGACTGACCTGGAATTCACTATGTAGTCTCAGGGTAGCCTTGAACCCATGGCAATCCTCCTACCTCTGCCTCCTAAGTGCTGGGATTAAAGGAGTGCGCCACCACGCCTGGCTACATGGCTCTCTTGCCCACAGGTGCCAAGCCTCAGGTTTCTTTGAGCAGACTCAGAGCTTAACCTGTAGGCTGAGGGCAGGTGGAGGGTAAGGTCCATTGTTTTGCCAGGAGGGACCTGGGCTTCTGCCTGGAATGGATGCCCTCCCTAGAAGCCCAGGGAGCATCGCTCCAGGCCTAATGTGGCAGCCCAAAGCTTAGGTAGGGCTGTGGGGTGGGGAGAGGACCCAGGGTGGCAGGGAGGGGCAGAACCATTGCTCCCACAGACTCCCACTGCAGGCGCGTGGTGACAGCAGAAACCAATAAGGGCAGCGCAGGGCAACTGAAAGGAACACCCACATTTGCCTGAGGTCGAAAAGGAAAGGCTTGAAGAGAAGTCCCAGAGAGGGGCAGCTGTTACAGTCCCTGAGCTTACCCCGTGTTCTCAGGGCTCCTCTGGGCGAAGGTCTGTCCTGGCAAAGGGTAGCTGGCTCAGCCCAGCTCTGGGAGGACACAGTACAAAGATGGCCATGTGTGCCACACAGAGCAGCATCTGCAGGGCAAGCTTCTGCTGCCTGCCATGGCCCCCGTTTGGGCACTTGCTTCTGTAGTCCCCGCGGGTGATATGGCATGTAGGCATGTTGCTCAAAGAGCTGCCTGCATGTCTGGGCCTCAGGGGTCCACCTGGGCCTTTCTAGCCCTCTACCTATACCAGGGTACTCGCTGTCCCGAACAAGCGTAGCTGCCTGGTTCTCACAAAGGAACCCAGGAAGAGATGGTTCTTAAGGCTAGGTTCTCACTCTGCTGAGGAACCAAGCCTCCCTGAACTTGCTGACCAAGAGTGGTTTTTCGGGTCACTGTATAATTTCTCCAGCTCTGAGAGAACGGGCCATCTGAGCTGAAAGGGATGGGGAGAAGGTCAAGGCCAGAGTCTGGATGTGAAATGCAAATGTGGCCTCATATGTAAATCAGCCAGTGTGGGTTCCTTCTCTTTGGACAAGGCCCAGTCACCCAGATACCTCATGGAATGCCCAGCAACCTGGTACCGGAGTATCCTCACACCAGTAGGGGCATCTGGAGTGACACAGTGACACTGACCTGTAAGGAACAGGGTCCTAGCTGAACCCCATTCCTCTCTCCTCTGAGCCTAGGCCCTGGTCCCCAAGTCAATGGAATTCACATAGGTCCCAGGTCATGCCACACACTGGCGACCAGTCTGTTTCCCAGGCCCACTGCGGAATGCTTTCCGTCTAGGACCTATAAGTAGGGGGTTGATACGGTACACATGTGGGCAGGGTAGTTATAAGTGAGGCCCACAGGACTCTTGCTTATATGAAATACCTTGATGGCTGGAGAGATGGCTTAGTGGTTAAGGCATTTGCCTGCAAAGCCAAAGGACCTCGGTTTGATTCTCCAGGACCCATGTAAGTCGAATGCACAAAATGGCACAGGCATCTGGAGTTCGTTTGCAGTGCTGGAGTCCTTGGTGCGCCCATTCTCATCTCTTTCTCTCTTGCTCCTCTATGTTTCTATCTCTCTTTCTCAAATAAATTAAATTAAATTGTAAAGTTGGGCATGGTGGTGCACACCTTTATTCCCAGCACTCAGGGGGCAGAGGTAGGAGGATCACTGTGTGGTTGAGGCCACCCTGAGACTATATAGTGAATTCCAGGTCATCCTGAGCTAGAGACCCTACCTCGAAGAAATTTAAAGAAGAAAATTAAATTGTAAATACAAAAAGAAAAATAAGCCGGGCGTGGTAGTACACGCCTTTAATCCCAGCGCTCGGGAGGCAGAGGTAGGAGGATTGCTGTGAGTTTGAGGGAATCTTGAGGCTACATAGTAAAGTCCAGGTCAGCCTGAGCTAGAGTGAGACTCTACCTGGAAAAACCAACCAACCAAACAAACAAAAGAAAAAGACAATTGTCTTAAAAACAAAAACAGGGCTGGAGAGATGGCTTAGTGGTTTAGCGCTTGCCTGTGAAGCCTAAGGACCCTGGTTCGAGGCTTGGTTCCCCAGGTCCCACGTTAGCCAGATGCACAAGGGGGGGGCGCACGCGTCTGGAGTTCGTTTGCAGAGGCTGGAAGCCCTGGCGCGCCCATTCTCCTCTCCCTCTATCTGTCTTTCTCTCTGTCTGTCACTCTCAAATAAATAAATAAAAAAATTAAAAAAAAAAAAACCAAAAAAACAACCTTGAAGCTGGGCATGGTGGTGAATGCCTTTAATCCCAGCACTGGGGAGGTAGAGGTAGGATTGCTGTGAGCTTGAGGCCACCCTGTGACTACATAGCGAATTCCAGGTCAGCCTAGGCTAGAGGGAAACCCTACCTTGAAAGAGAAAAAAAAGAAAGAAAGAAAGAAAGAAAGAAAGAAAGAAAGAAAGAAAGAAAGAAAGAAAGAAAGAAAGAAAAGAAAAAAGTACCTTGAGGGTGGGGGGCCAAACTTGGGATCCCTCCTTAAAGCTGCTGGACTGGGTGCAAGGGTTGGGGTGGCCAGGGTGGCCGTTCCCTAAGGCTGCTCTGCACGGGCAGGCAGCTGGGCCACTGGGACCCTGGGGAGACCCAGATGTTGTCTCTTTCAGCTCACTGCTTCCCAGAGTGCGAGCGGGGAGACCAGAGAGGCTGCAGGGAGGAGCCAAGGGTCCCCTGGGAGGGGGTTATGGTGGAGCAATTAGGGAGGGGGAGCCACCATCTGCTCCCCAGGCTGCAGGGGCACGCTGGGCCAGGGGAGGAACTCTCTAGCGCTGACTGGCAGTGCCACCAGTCTCAGTTTGCAGAAAAAGCTGGTTGAAGCTGAATGGAGGAAGTGAAGGAGGAGAACTCAGGCGCAGAGGCAGCCTGGGGTGGGGGGACCCCGGGAAAGAGTTGGTGCAGGGGTGTGGGGAATAGGCCTGGCAGGGGAGGCTCTATCCCATGGTGGATTGGGTTCCTCCTGACTGTTGTATGGCAACCAAGACACCCAAACCCTGGACCCACCTGACTGTCAAAGGCCTTTTAAACCCTGTACAGAGGTCAAGGTCTCTCATTTCCTGCATATGTACCTGAAGGGAGTTCCTAGTTCACCCCAGGGAGGAGGTAGAGGGGAGACAAACCCTTCCCAGCCAAGCTCTAATCCCTGAGTTTGGCTCGTACATTCTGGGGCCATCCTGCGCTCAAGAGATCAACTCTGGGCTGGAGAGATGCCTTAGTGGTTAAGGCGCTTGCCTGCAAAGCCTAAGGTTTGATTTCCCAGGACCCACATAAGCCAGATGAACAAGGTGGTACATGTGTCTGGAGTTTGTTTGCAGTGGCTAGAAGCTCTGGTGTACTCATTCTCTCTCTAATAAATAAACAAAATAAAAAAAAATAGAGAGAGATTAGCTCGCCAGGCATGGTGGCACACACCTTTAGTCCCAGCACTCAGGAGGCAGAGGTAGGAGGATCGCCGTGAGTTTGAGACCACCCTGAGAATATAGAGTGAATTCCAGGGCGAGAGTGAGACCCAACCTTGAAAAACAAAAACAAAACAACAACAACAACAAAAAAGGATTCGCTCTACCCTTCGGGCTGGCTCCTGCCCATTGCCAACCTGCAGGTGCCCAGGTCCTTCTTACATTAACAGGACGTGCACACGGCCCACTTGCTTTGGCCCCTTTTCTTCACAGTCAGCCCTTGGAGGAGATGAGTAGCCACCATCTCCACTTCCAGTTACCCATTCCTGAGACACCGGCTTTTGTTCATTTCCTCCTTCTCTAGAGCTCCGTTCCTACCTTCATTCCTTCTTGCAGGACTTCGCAAGTGCGACCACCACGCTACACCCCCAGTCCTCCAGCAATTAATTACAGGCAGAAGTCTCCATGCCTGGCTCCAACTGTGACAACTCTGTCCCTGCACGCTTTTTAAAAAAAAATTTTTTTTTGTTTATTTTTATCCATTTATTTGAGAGCGGCAGACAGAGAGAGAAAGAGGCAGATGGGTAGAGAGAGAATGGGCGCGCCAGGGCTTCCAGCCACTGCAAATGAACTCCAGACGCGTGCGCTCCCTCGTGCATCTGGCTAACGTGGGTCCTGGGGAATCGAGCCTCGAACTGGGATCCTTAGGCTTCACAGGCAAACACTTAACCGCTAAGCCATCTCTCCAGGACCCCCCCACTTTTTTTTTGGAGGTAAGGTCTCACTCTAGCCCAGGCTGACCTGGAATTTCCTATGTAGTCTCAGGATGGCCTTGAACTCCCTAGTGCTGGGATTAAAGGTGTGCGCCATCATGCCAGGCTTAAAAAATATTTTTGTTTATTTATTTGCAAGGAGAGAGAGAGAATGACATGCCAGGGCCTCTAGCCGCTGCAAACAAACTCCAAATGCATGTGCTACTTTGCGTATCTGGCTTTACATGAGTACTGGAGAATTAAACCTGGGTCATCGGGCTTTGCAGGTAAGCACCCCCACACTTTAATTTTTTTTTTGAGGTAGGTTCTCGTTCTAGCCCAGGCTGACCTGGAAGTCACTATGTAATCTCAGGGTGGCCTCGAATTTATGGCAATCCTCCTACCTCTGCCTCCCAAGTACTGGGACTAAAGGCGTGCGCCACCACGCCTACTACTTAAAGTTTTCAATTAGTCAAACAGTTTTGTGAGGAAGAAATCTTTGGCTTTTTTGGGAGGAGGGGAGGGGGCACCTCCATTTTTTGAGTCTCATGTATCACAGGCTGATCTTGAATTCGATGTGTAGCTGAGGATGATCTTTAACTTCTGATCTTCCTGCCTCCACCTCCAGAGCTGGAGTGCTGGATTCTAGGCTTGCTTCATTGTGCCCAGTGTAGGCAGTACTGGGGATTGAACCCAGAGCTTTGGGCATGGTAGGCGCACACTCTACCCACTGAGCTACATACCCAGCTCTGTCCACCTGGGTCTTGATACTGGAGTTCTGTGCCCTGAGTGAGTAGCAGAGGCTAGGGAGGCTGGAGGTAGTGGCCCTAGCATCAAAGACACCTCAACCTACCCACAGTGGCTGTGGGTGGCCCCTTCACTCTCCTGTCTTGGAGGAAGATCAGTTAAAAGGATCTACCAGGTCCTGTACAGCTGTTGCATGCAAAGGAGTTCTATAGGGGGAGGAGTTGGGGGGTGGGGGGAACCTGCCATTGATCTCTCAGAGGCAGCAAAGGGCCAGAGAACCAAGGCCAAGTTTCCCAGATCTTCACGGGACTTCAGGCATCTGAGCTGATTTTGGAGTCCTGGTGATCAGTCACATACACAGGCTCATGCTCAGCACATTACTCTACTGAGTGGTGGGCACATTTTGAGGGGCTTGGCACAGTACACAATGTTCTCTCTGACGTACTTGCTCCCAAGGAAGTCAGCCCCATCCCAGCCATGGCTAATCCTGGGCACCTCTGTCTAGAATTCTGGGGTCTTAGGGAGAGAGGCTAGGAATAGACGGGTTAACTCCTGGCCCGACTTCCCACACACCCCTCCCCCACTTCTCTGACAGACGGGGACAGAGGGCTCCCCCAGGTGGCCAAATGTGACCAGGCCAGAAGCAGGGGAGTCAAGCAGGCATTTATTTCTTTTAAACTTCTGGCCTCTTCGGCCCTCTAAGTACACAGGCTTAGCTAGACCCGGTATTCCTATTTGGAAATGAGAAAATCACTTGTGTATGTGTTTGGGTTCTGCACAAAACAATCCAGGCAGAGGCTAGGAGTTGTGAAGTGTTCTTTTTTCTTTCTTTTGACTTGAAATTTACTATGTAGTCTCAGGATGGCCTTGAACTCATGGTGATCCTCCTACCTCTGCCTCCAGAGTGCTGGGATTAAAGGCATGCACCACCACGCCTGGCTTACATTTTTTTTAAATTTATTTATTTTACAGAGAGAGAGAGAGAGAGAAGGAGAGAGAGAGAGAGAATGGGTACACCAGGGCTTTCAGCCACTGCAAATGAACTCCAGATGCACACACCACCTTGTGCATTTGGCTTATGTGGGTTTTGGGGAATTGATCCTGGGTCTTTTGGCTTTACAGGCAAGTGTCTTAACAGCTAAGCCATTTCTCCAGCCCTTGGTTTTTGATTTTTTAAGTCAGGGTCTCTCTAATTCAAGCTTATCTGGAAAGATGGCTCAGTGGTTAAAGGCGCTGGTTTGCAAATCCTTCTGACCCAAGTTGAATTCTCCAGTACCCATGTAAAGGCAGACACACAAAGTGACGCATGGGTCTGTAGGTCATTTGCAGCAAAAAGACACCCTGATGTGCCCGTACACTCACTCACTGTCTCTGCTTGAAAATTAAGTGATGTTTTTAGCAGAGTGTAGTGGTGCACACCGTTAATCCCAACATTCTGGGACAGAAGTAGGAAGGATTGGCATGAATTTGAGGCCAGCCTGAGATTACAGAGTTCCAGATTATCCTGGGCTATCATGAGACCCTACCTTGAAAAACCAAAATAAATATTTTTATTTAGCCAGGCATAGTGGCGCACACCTTTCATCCCAGCAGGTAGGAGGATATATATATATGTATATATATGCCCCTCTCCCTCTCTATTGGCAAATAAATCATGCAAACTCCAAATGCATGTGCCATTTTGTGCATCTGGCTTTTTACATGGTACTGGGGAACTGAACCTGGGTCAGCCGACTTTGCAAACCATTGCCTTTAACTCCTGAGCCACCTTTCCAGCCCCTCCATCTTTGTTTGTTTGTTGGGGGGGGCGGTGTTTCAAGCCCTGTAGTCAAGGCTGACCTGGAATTCACTATGTAATCTCAGGGTAGCATCAAACTCACAGCGATCCTCCTACCTCATCTTCCTAAATGCTGGGATTAAAGGCGTGTTCTACCACGCCCGGCTTTTGTTTTTGTTTTTGTTTTTTGAAGGTAGGGTCTCATTGTATCCCAGGGTGACTTGGAACTCTCAGAGATCTTCCTATGTCTGCTGCTGGGATTAAAGGCATGTACTAACACACCTGAATATTTGTGTGTTTTGAGGCAGGGTCTCAACTCTAGCTCATGCTGGCCTTGGATGCAGAGTGCTGACACTAAGCACATGAGCCACCACATTGACGCCCCCCCCCCCATCCCATTTTTGTTTTGAGACAGGGTCTCACCAAATTGCCCAGGCTAGTCTTGATTTCACTCTGTGGCCCAGGCAGGTCTTAAACTTCAGATCCTCTTGCCTCAGCCTCTGTAGCGACCAAGCTTATAGTCATGGGTCACCATGCCCAGCTCATGCTCCAGGAGGCAGGCACTCCGATTCCCCTATTTAGCAGTGAGGCTGTCAGCTCAGAGCATTTAAACTCCTAGTCTAAAATCACACCACTCCGGGAAAACCTGAATTTGAACTTAGATATGCCTGACACATACTTCCTTACTCTCGTGGCTGCCTGCCTATCTCAGGAAGACAACAGGCAAAAATAACCAGGAGACACAGCGACTTCTATGCTGTTCCTAAGCGAGGCTGTGTGACTCCAGCTTCTTAAACCAGGAGCAAGGCCAGCAGGTGCTTGGCAAGAGCAGGCAGAGTGATGACAAGGCCAGTCAGACCAGCCCAGTGAGCGCATACCCACGAAGGAAGGGGGAAAGCCCAGCCTAGCTCCAGGTACTCAGACAGCCCGCCACCACCACCAACTAGCAAGAGGTGGGCGTGAACACTTAGGGCATGGTCGTTGGTCCTTCAAGACCTCGGACATCTGGAACTTTTGAGGATTCTCAGATCGGTTCCAGTGACTGACTAGCTGAGCCCCCAACATTCTGAGACCCAGGTTTCTGGGAGCAGTCGCACACATGTAGGGGACAGATACACAAGCTCCACCCACACGAACATCTTCCAAAGGCAGTCTGCTGCTGCCATCTGTTCTACGCAGACAGTTAAACATTTGGCCTCCTGAGCACACAGACCAGCTCACGCTGACAAATACACGTGCAGACATGAGTGTACAGGCAACCCCCCCACACACACACAGGAGATTTCACTGAGAAGCGCAAACAAGATGGAACTGAAAACCCCTGATGCTCCGGGTTCCTGTGGAGCCTCAGCCCAGGAATCAGCCTCCTGGGTTGGAGACTGTTTCCACCTTCCAAAGCCCTGGAATCAGCCTCCTGAGTTGGAGACTTTCTTCCACCTTCCCGTTTTGAAGGTTGGCCAAGGCCTGGAATGCCCACGATCACCACCAGGGGGCAGGTGAGCACTGGAAAATCTGGTCAGTCCAGCCTCCTTTCAAAAGCCTCATTGGTTTCCAAGTATGTATTAAAACCTCACTCCGTGGACGGTGCCCGGACAGAGGCAAGGGACTCCGAGGAGAGGGGAAGGTGATTAAACCATGGGAGGCGACGTGTGCCTAATTTGGCGGGACTAGCAGTTAGATTTGGAGAAAGGTGTTGGCAGGAGGGGCTGGGTCAAAATACCAGCTTGAATGTACTCTGTACCAGCTGTGCTCCAAGCCGGTCGCCTTTTTACTGACCTGCTGAGCACGCATGAATTCATTTTGTCAGCAACTGCACAAGGCAGGTAATCTAGAATAACCTCCATTAGTCTACTGTCATTGGAGCCGGAAAGCAGACATGATGCTACTACCACGCAGGGCGGTAGTGAGGATGGAGCAGGGCTGTAGAGACGGGTCAGCTTCTCAGAGCAGAGCCTGCTCTGGTGTTTACTGGTACCTCCGATTTACAACCCTAAACAGGAGTGGGACACAGTTATGAGCAGGCTGGTTCTAGAGGGTGGGTTTACCAAGTTACCAGACTTGCTGGTAGACTCAGTTGGTATGGGGGCGGGAGGAGAGGCTGGAGAATTTGAAATGTCTCTATGGCATTTTATTTGTTTGTTCATTCATTTATTTAGAGACGGTGTCTTACTAAGTAACCCTGGCTGGCCTGGAACTGTGTAGACCAGGCTAACCTTGAACTCATGGGCGATCCTCCTGCCTATTATGCCACAGTACTGGGACTGTAGGTATAAACCACCACACCCAGCTCCAGTTATTTTTTGGGGGGGGGGAATGGGGGTAGGTTTCGAGGTAGGGTCTCACTTTAGCCCAGGTTGACCTGGAGCACACTGTAAGTCCAGGCTACCTTTGAACTCACAGTGATCCTCCTACCTCAGTCTCCCTTGTGCTGGGATTAAAGGCATGAGCCAAAGCTGGGCGTGGTGGTACACGCCTTTAATCCCAGCACTCAGGAGGCAGAGATAGGAGGATTACTGTGCGTTGTAGGTCACACCTTGAGACTACCTAGTGAATTCCAGGTCAGCCTTGAAAAACCCAAAAAGTTAAAAATAAAAAGACATGAGCCACCATAGCCAGTTTTTTTTTTTTTTTTTTTTTTTTTTGCGACAGAGAGAAAGGGAGAAAGACCATGGGCAAGCCAGGTCCTCTAGCCAGTGCAAATGAGCTCCAGATGAATGCACCTCCTTGTATATCTGCCTTACATGAGACCTGGAGAATCGAATCTGGGTCCTTAGGCTTCAGAGGCAAGTACCTTAACCGCTAAACCATCTCTCCAACCAGTTTAATTTTCTGTGTGTAGTCTCTAGTCACTAGGTAGTCTCAAGGTGTGACCTAGAACGCACAGTAATCCTCCTATCTCTGCCTCCTGAGTGCTGGGATTAAAGGCGTGTACCACCACGCCCAGTTTTGGCTCATGCCTTTAATCCCAGCACAAGGGAGACTGAGGTAGGAGGATCACTGTGAGTTCAAAGGTAGCCAGCCTGAGCCTACACAGTGTATTCCAGGTCAGCCTGGGCTAGAGTGAGACCCTACCTCAAGAAAAAGGAAAAGAAAGGGAAAAAAAAGCTTCTTTGAAGGGTCTTGGGGGATGGTTTCTACCAGTGCTTGGGGGAGGAAGGAGGCAGGGGGCTAGGAGCGCAGTAGTATTTGAAGTAAGAAGGCCCCAATCCTGCCCTCTGGACTTGACAGAACGCACTCCACACCTCCAGGGGAAAAGATGCCCCTAATTCCTGCGTACCACCCTTGCTGGACAACCCAGGAATAATGTAAGGGCAGGAAACTTAAAGTCCTCACTGTCCTGGCGTCGCACCCTAGTGCTCCTGGGTAAGACCAGACCATGGGCTCACCCCCTCCGCGGCACCCGTCTCCCAGCAATTACATCCCTTGTATGTATCGTGCACGTGTGTGTGGGCTTGCTTCTTGCAGCCTTCCCCTTCGCGGGAATCCACTTTAGTGTCCTAGCAACCTGAAAAGCAGGCCGTCTCGGTGCCACACGTAAGGAACCACATTCCAGGTAGGGGACTTGTGTGGAGTACACAGGCGCACACAGCTCCTGCGTGTGCTGGTGGTGGGGGAGGGGGGCCGGCCAGCTCTCTTTCAGAATTTTTGCTGAAAATTATGGTTTCTTTCTCCTGCACTCTCCGGTCCTTGGTGGCCACCTGGGGTGGGGAAATCAAGTCTCTTTCGGATTAGGATCCCTGTATAAGGCAGGGGGGTTGGGGATATTCAGTCAACAGCTCGGCAAGGGACTGAACCTGAGTCCACCTTCAGTTCCGGTAGGAACCGAAAGGGAACGAATTGGCTGGGGGCCCAGGGCCTCCCGATGGGTGGGGGCGGAGTGGGGCATGCCTGAGCAGAGTGGGGACAAAGAGGGGCCCCGGCACACCTGGCGGCCCCGCAGCCCGCGCCCGCCAGCCCAGATTCAAAGCGGAGCTGAGGCTGTGATTGGTGGCCTGGCCCGAGCCCCACCCCGGCTCTCACCTCCCAGGCAACTGGGAAAGAGGAACGGAGTTGAGAAAGGCCTCTCGCAGTGTTTTTCTTTTCTTTTCTTTTTTTTTTTGCCAGGTAGGGTCTCACTCTGGCCCAGACTGGCCTGAAATTCACTCTGCGAACTCAGGGTGTCCTCGAACTGGCAGCGATCCCCCCCCCAGCTCTGCCTCCCGAGTACTGGGATTAAAGGCGTGCATCACGCAGTGGCCTGGCTCGGAGGGAGGCCGGCCAGCTTCCCCTCGTATCCCCCCAAACCCTGCTCTGACTCTGGCCTTCCGGCCCCAAGACTTCCAGAGCTGCTGGACTGTGGCCCTTCAGTCCGTCCTCCCCAACAGACTTCCAGATCGGGGCTTCCTCCACGTCTTCCCCGGCCCATCCTCTCTCAGGGCCCCTTGCTCCCTAACCTCCCTTCTAGTCCAGCACACATCGCCCCCCCCCCCTCCCGGCTCAGTTTCCTGGGCTCCAACCCCTTGGCACGTGGGCACCCTGACACTCTAGAACCCGTCGGGCCTTCCCAGGAGGCGGTGGCCCAGGCTTGCTGCACGAAGCCTGGGGTCCCCGCGTGGGGCTGGGCAGAGGGCTGGGGCGCCCAGTGCACAGGTTGCGGGGCTCCGCCAAGGAGCAAGACCCACCGCCCGGGCAGGCTCCCCCACGCGGGTGCAGATGGCGGCCAGGACGGCAGGTCTGGGGCCCGGGGTGGGGGGGGAGGTGGAGGGGGAGGGCTCGTGTTTCGGCCTCGAGAGGCGGGGCGGGAGCGAGCCCCAGACCGCAGCCAATCACGGCTTGTCCCGGACTCCCCACCAGCCGCCAATCACCACCCGACCGGCCCACTCCCGCTCGTTGCCTTCTTTGTTCCCGATGGCCCGGTGGCCACCGCGGGTCTTCGGTCCGGGGACGTCCGTCCGCGCGGACCTGGCCCGTGTGCACGCGGGCGTGCAGGAACCGCTGGGTGGAGGGGGTTCGTTCCCACGAGTCTGCCCCAAGTGTGTCCGCGTCTGCCCCAAGTTGGCTCTGGCGAAAGCTCCAGAAGAGCGCTTTGGGAGGTGGACTTTGGCTTTGGCGTGGAGGAGGGTGGTGGCACGGATGCGCCCCTGGGCGGTGGTCCAGCTCTGGCCCCACCTTTCCTTCCTGGGCCGCTGTTTTCCTTACGCTCTCGCCTAGTCTGTTCTGAGCTGCTTCCCCCGCGCTGTCGTCTTCTAGATCCCCCAGCCTGTGAACCCCAGAGCCTGGGATGCTCCCAGAGACACAGGTGCCTCACCTGCCCGTCCACTCCGATCTGGGTTTGGGGCATCCTTGACAATGCCCTCCGAGGGACTGGACTGTGTGACCCCAGGGCCTGGCAGAGCCAACCCACACTGGTAATCCCTGACCAGGATCTGCAACAAGCCCCTCACACCTTACACTGCCCTAGCTTCTTCAGGCCTAGTCTAGTTCCTGCTGAGACTGAGCAGAGTTAGGCAGTGTGTCACGCTCTGAATTGGACTCAGCTTTCTTATTTGTGAAGTGGGAGCTATTACAGTATACCGGGCGTGGTGGCACACGCCTTTAATCCCAGCACTCGGGAGGCAGAGGTAGGAGGATCACAGTGAGTTCAAGGCCACCCTGAGAATACAGAATGAATTCTAGGTCAGCCTGAGCTAGAGTGAGACCCTATCTAGCAAAAAACAAAACAAAACAAAACAAAATTACACTATTAAACTGGGCGTGGTGGCGCACGCCTTTAATCCCAGAGGTAGAGAGAGAAGAATCGCCGTGAGTTCGGGTCCACCCTAGACTACATAGTGAATAACATGACAGCCTGGGCCAGAGTGAAACCCTACCTCAAAAAAAAATTAGATGTCAGGGGTTGTTTGTTTTTTCAAGGCTGGCCTCAAACTCACAGTGGTTCAGTGATTCTCTGTCTCTGGAGGGCTAGGATTAAAGGCATGCGGCCCTGCCTTTTTTCTTTTTTACTGTAGCCCAAACTGACCTGGAATTCAGGAATTCACTATGGAGTCTCAGGGTGGCCTCCAACTCATGGCAATCCTCCTACCTCTGCCTCCCAAGTGCTGGGATTAAAGGCGTGTGGCACCACGCCCCTTATTTGAGAAAGAGGCAGATGAAATCACTGCAAATAAACTCCAGACGCATACACCACCTTGTGTAGCTGTCTTTATGAGGGTACTGGGGAATTGAACCTGTGTTCTGAGGTTTCACAGGCAAGCACCTTAACTGCTAAGCCATCTCTCCAGCCTTAGAGTTAAAACAAAACAAAAAACAAACAAAAATCAGGGACCAGCTTGGTTGCACATGCCTTTAATCCCAGCAGAGGTAGGAGGATCACTGAGAGTTTGAGGCCACCCTGATGCTACATAGTGAATACCAGGTCAGTCTGGGCTAGAGTAAGACCCTTCCTCAAAAAAACAAACCAAACCAAAACGAACAACAAAAACAGTATTGAGTCAGAATCCCTGGCTGTAGGCATTTAATTTGCTTTCCTGGATTCCCGGCCCCTTCACAGTTACTCAGTCCAGCCGACATTCTTTCCCTTGCCTTAGCTTAGCATCCCTTCTCTGGGCCTTTGGGACTATGCTCAGGACTTCCCTGCCCTGCCTTACCTTTCTTCTGGGCCCTCCACAGACCTCCCTGGACCACTCAAGGGCCTCAAACTTGAAATCCTCATAATTACATACAGCTAGTTGTTTTTTTTTGTTGTTGTTGTTTTTTGTTTTTTGGTTTTTTTTTTTTGAGGGGGAGTCTCACTCTAGCCCAGGCTGACCTGGAATTCACTATGTAGTCTCAGGATGGCCTCGAACTCACGGTGATCCTCCTACCTCAGTCTCTTGAGTGCTGGGATGAAAGGCGTGGGCCACCGCACCTGCCTAGCAGCTTTTAATTTCTGTGAAAGACTTGTTTTCCTCACCAGGGACCCAGGTGTCATCCCACCCTTGACCCCACTGTGCTCTATAACCAAATCTGTTCTTCAGGGACCAGCATCCAGCCCACACTCTCCTACCTTTGGCCTCACCTCCATTCAGCCTCCTGCCCCTCTCCTGAATGGCTCCTGCTTTCTCAGCATTCAACCTAGCACCTGAGTGTCACAAACAGGGCCCTGCCATCTGGCCTGGCCTGCCTTCTTGTTCCAACTCCAGGCAAACAGAATTACTTCAGGTGAAGCCTTTGCCAGAGGTCAGGGGCTAGGGAGTGGTGAGTGCTGTCCACTTCCCCGGGGTTCCCTAACTGCAGGGCTGGGCACTGGAAGAAGGCCTTCAGAGAGACAGCTGAGGCTGGCAGCAAACTGGCTGTTCAGACAGGCACACCAGGGCGAGGCCCACATGGCTCTGCACACACCTGCTTTGTGACTTTGGTTTCCTAACTCACCCTCTCTGTTTCTCCTGCTGTTCAGGATGAGTTCATATCACCAGCTGGGGTAAGGGCATAGGGAGCAGGGGTGCACTAGAGAGATGGCTTAGTGGTTAAGACCCTTGCTTGCAAAGCCAAAGAACCCAGGTTTGATTCCCCTGTACCCATGTAGAGCCAGATGCACTTGGTGGCACATGCATCTGGAGTTTGTAGCAGCTAGAGGCTCTGGTGTGTTCATCCATTCTCTCTTTCTACTTCTTTCTCATTGTCTCTCAAATGAATAAATAAAATGAAAATAATGGGGATGGGTTGCTTTCCTCCCTCTCAAAGATTTCGCTGGGCTCCAGCTTCCAGGTCACCTGGGAGCTGGAGGGAGGAGCAGGAGATGGAGGACCCAGTTGGGACCCATGGAGGGAGGGGACAAAGGGGAGATTGACAGAAGAGACCAGCTGCTATTCACAAGAACCTCAAGTTGGTAATGAGTGGAAGGGACGGGGCAGCAGTTTGGCAGGAGCCTCTGCCAGCTAAAGAGGCTGTCCAGAGTGGTACTTCTCTGGCTGCTGCCTCTCCCTGCCCACTGGGCTTCACCCTGGCCCAGAACATAAGATTACCCAGGATGGGGCACTAGAGGCCAGTGCTGGAAACCCACAGGGAGGCCTGTGCCTGGTGGAGCTCAAGATCCTCCAAGGAGCTTAAGCAGCCATAGCTCCACCCCTAAACTCTGGGATCAAAATGCAGGTTCTAGGACAGCCTCAGAGAAAGAGTGAGGCCCCCAGAGGACAGACCCAGACTTCTCTGCCTCTCCCAGAAGCAAAGGGACAGAATCAGGGCTGGGGAGGCCAGGAGGCTCCCGCCAACCCCTAGGCCCCCAGTAAGGCCAGGAGAGTTCTGGACACAGATAAACAAGTGAAGGAAGGCCAGCCAGCCAGGACTTGGGGTGTAAGGAGTGAGAATGGGAACCCCACCACCACTTATTACACACACACATAGAGAGTTCTGGAAGGATCTCCTGAGGCCCTGACACCATGCTCTGTGCCAGTGTACCCTGGCTCGAGGGTCTGGCTATCCAGTCTGCATACTCCCTGAGTAAAGTGCTGCCCCATGCTTACAGCCACTCCCGTCATGTGAGCTAGCTGGCGGGTACGTATGGCTGACAGGCTGCATGTACACGGACGTGTGCTGTCACAGGCTGGGCATGTACGCAAACACGAGTAATCCTGCTGTCACATGTGCTGGCTTGGCACAATGCCATCACTATGGTGGTGGGAGAGGTCGGCAGCTTCCTACACTTCCCCCCACTTCTGTCACCTACATTTTGATTGTTCAAGCTCTGAGGCAGCACTTCAGCCAGGAGAGGGGCGGCACCATAGAGCTAGGCCCCTGGTCAGGGGAAGGGCTGGGGCAGTAAGCAAAGTTCTTGTCCCTCCGAAGCTACAGCTGAGCTTTGTGGGGAAGCAGCAGGGAAGACACCCCAATGCAAGAACCAGGAGTCTGCCAGGGTTGAGCACAGTGGAGGAGCAGGACTGTTCCTTTGGTCGGGGGTGCAGTAGTGAGCTTTGGATCTCTAGGAGAATGGGAAGTTTATCCTGGAGTCAGTGGGGGACATAAAAGATGCCGAGCAAGGAGAAACTGATGGACAGGGCAGTACTGTGACCACAGTCTCAGTGCACAATCTCAGTGCAGTTGAGGAGATGAGGATATTGGGGTATAGGCAATGCCAGGGTCCTGGGGTCATATGGACCTGGGTTCCAAGGCTGACCTGAATCCTTTCTGGGTGCTTTGGGGGCAGTGTACCCTTGGTTTATCAGAAGGGTTGGGTGTAGGAGGATCCTGTCCTGGGTGCGATCTGAGACTGGCTCCTTTCCTTGACCCTTCTCCCTGGTGGGGAGCAGTGGTGTGGCCAGTTGGGACTCTGATGGCCTCAGAATCCAGGGCCAGAGCTGACCTGGAGTGACAGGGCAAGGACAAGGGGTGTTGGGGGCTATGCCTGTAGGGATGGACCACCTTGACAATTTCCCGAGCCCTCTAAAGGTCTTGGGCACCCTCAGGGAAAGGCAGGGTGAAGTCATGAGCTGGCACTCCACCAGGTGAGAAAAATTAAGGTGTGCCGGGCATGGTGGTGCACGCCTTTAATCCCAGCACTCGGGAGGCAGAGGTAGGAGGACCGCCGTGAGTTCAAGGACACCCTGAGACTCCATAGTGAATTCCAGGTCATCCTGAGCCAGAGTGAGACCCCACCTCAAAAAACCAAAAAAAAAAGAAAGAAAGAAAGAAAAAGAAAGCTGTACCTCTCCCCTTCATAGATGTGTGCAGACAGGAGCCCACTTTGTTGAGCAGAAATGAATGTGTTCAGGGACCCTTTCCCTGGGCTCAATCCCTCAAGTTAGGGGGTTTAGGGACACTGGGACTTAAGGAGAATACCCATTGAGACCCTGAGGCTGGTGCCAAAGAAGAGGCCAGCCTGGTGCCACCCTGTGAGGGCACCAGGCTGGCCCACACCCAAGGCCTTTCTGGGGCCACCCTCACGAGGCCACAGAGGAGGCATTGATGGCACAAGAGACACCCAGAGGCCACTGCAGCTGGTGAGGCATGGGCAGCGTGGGCTTTGGGAGGGAGAGTCAGGATGACCCTACTGCTTGTAGGCCTCGGTCAGGCAGACTCTAGGACCCAGGTGCGCTCGCCTGTGGTCAGAACCAACATCTTAGGCATCCTGGGCCTCAGGAGATTATTTGTGCCAGGCGGGTTGCCTCAACCAGCACCTGCAGACCCCCAAAACTCCCTGAGCCAGGCTTAGTGGCTCCTATCTGTCATGCCAGCACTCAGAAAGCTGAGGAAGACAGGCTTCTTAAAGAGATCCTGTCTCAAAAACCACAAACATTCAACTAGAAAACACAGGCCTGGTAGCACATGCCTTTAATCCCAGCACTGGGGAGGCAGAGGTAGGAGGCTCTTTAAGAGTTTGAGGCCACTCTGAGAGTACATAGTGAATTCCAGGTCAGCCAGGGATACAGCAAGACCCTACCTCAAAAAATCAAAACACAAAACAAGCAAACAAACAAACAAAAACACCCATACACAGACAAAGAAAATAAGGAGAACCAGTCTTCTGAGGTACCACCCCCATCTATCCTCCACCCCCAGAATGAAAATCTCCATCCAGCACAGACTTCTTCAGCCCACTTCCCTGGCCTTGATGTCCACCTTTGGACCCCCAGATAATCCCAGTGCTCCCGCCCCTCTCAGATTTTTCTGTTTTCTGTGCTCTGAGCCCCATGGGCCCAGCTTCCTCCTGTCCAAGGCTTTTTCTACTTACTTTTCAAGCCTCAGCTCGCCTCCTCTGGGAAGCCTTCCCAGATTGTTTCCAGCAGCCTTAGAACCCTGAGGCTCCTCCAGTGGAATTATAATAATCTGAACTGTGCTGGCTTGTGACTCACATAGAAGGTTCTCAGAAGATGGATGACAGGCCAGCCTTCCCTTCCTTTGATCTCAGAGGCACTGAACAAACACCAGAGTGGTGCCCCTCCCTTGACTTTCTGTGTGGGCTCTCCGCCACTGAGGGTCCTACACTCTCCCTAACAAGGCCTGGAGGTCCATTTATATCCCCTAGGGCCATTCCAAGCACACCGATGTGTGTGTATGTGTGCATGGGGACTGGAAAGATGACTCAGTGGTTAAAAGCGCTTGTTTGCAAAGCCTGAAGGCTTGGATTTGATTCCCTAGTACCATGTAAAGTCAGATGCACAAAGTGGTGCATGTATCTGGAGTTCCTCTGCAGGGTTAAGAGGCTAGGAGGATCGCCATGAGTTCAAGGCCGCCTTGAGACTACATAGTGAATTCCAGGTTAGCCTGAGCTAGAGAGAGACCCTACCTCGGAAAAACCAAACCAAACAAAAAACATGTGCGTGCATGGACTGATAGAGATTCGTGCACACAACACATGCACACCCAAACAAGCAAAACAAGTATAAGGGTGACATGTACATAAACACATGTACATACACTGTAATGCATACTTGATCAAATACAGACACAGATGTTCACACACTCAACTAGACAACACATGCATATCTCAACAAAACTTACAATAATCCCAGCACTCGGGAGGCAGAGGTAGGAAGGTCGCCGTGAGGTCCAGGCCACCCTGAGACTACAGAGCGAATTCCAGGTCAGCCTGCGCTAGAGTGAGACCCTACTTCGAAAAATCAAAAAACAACAACAAAACATACAACTATCCCTGTTAGGAAAAAAGCGGGAAATAAATCACAGCCCCACTTACATGAAGGAACCCTTGCAGACACACGTGCACACTGTGGCCACGCACAACACACACGGACCCACCACTGACCACCCAGCCAGCTCTTCCTTGCTGAAGGGGGCACCGCTAATCCAGCCCCACGCTGCCACCTTCTCCCTCCAGACGCCCGGGAGCCCCCCCGGGCCGGCAGAGGGCGCCCAAGGCCCCTTCCCGCCAGGCCCAGCCGCAGCTGGGAGCCAGAGCACGTGGTTGCCACCTGCCCTCCCAAGCCAGCTCCCCTTTGTTCCCCAGGTCCCTGGAGGAGGCGACTGCGTCTGAGGACCAGTGGTCCACAGAATCCTGTAGGCTCTGCTCAAACTCTCCTCTGCCCAGGAGATGAGGCCAGGAGACTATGGGCAGGTGTCCAGCAGCTACAGTCGTCAGGGCCGTCTATCTTCCATGGCCTGTTCTTAAAGGGACCAGGCAGTCCGCGGGACCCGGCAGCCTCTGTGCCTCAGGCTGGAAGGGAAAGAGCAGCCTGGGGCTTACTCTTCTTACGTCCTTCTAAAAGCTTGCTAATGTTTTTCTCTGGGAGGAGTTCCAGCACTGAAATTTGAGCAGAGAACCCTAAAGGGAAGCCCTTTGATCCTCTTCATCTTGCCAGTGCCCAACTCTTCAGACCCCACAAGGTGCCAGTCCACTGAGGTGTTTTATTAAAAAACAATAGCCCTGGGCTGGAGAGATGGCTTAGCAGTTAAGACGCTTGCCTACAAAGCCAAAGGACCCAGGTTTGATTCCTCCGGACCCACATAAGCCAGATGCACAAGGTGGCACATGCATCTGGAGTTCATTTGCAGTGGCTGGAGGCCCTGGTACACCCATTCTCTCATAAATAAATAAAAGTATAAAAAATAAATGCCAGGCATGGTGGCGCACATCTTTAATGCCAGCACTTGGGAGGCAGAGGTAGGAGGATCGCTGTGAATTCAAGGCCATCCTGAGACTACATGCTGAATTCCAAGTCATCCTGGGCTACAGTGAGACCCTACCTCAAAAAACCAAAATAAATAAATAATAAAGCCGGCTGAGGTGGCGCACACCTTTAATCCCAGCGCTCGGGAGACAGAGGTAGGAGAATTGCCATGAGTTCGAGGCCACCATGAGACTACCTAGTGAATTCCAGGTCAACCTGAGCTACAGTGAAATCCTATCTCAAAAAAAAAAAAAAAAAAACAACCCAATAGCCCTGACCCTACCTTCACTGCCAACTTGGAATCATGGAGATTACTCATTCAAGACCCATTTCTGCCACTTAGAAAGGCCTGCAGTGAGTGACTGACTCTTTGGAGCCTTAGTTTGCTCATCTGTAAAATGGTGCTTCACAGCAGTCTCTTAGCCTTGGGGGCTGTGAGGCAGTGCATGAGGAACCCTGGTTTGGGTTGATGGGTGGGTGGAAATTGGCTGCTGTCCCTAGCGGGCTTCTGTGTGCAGAGCTCTTCTTTGGCTGAGGCTCTGGGGAGGAGTTTGGACCTTAGCAGAGATTCACGCAGCATGTGGTCACTAAATCCTGGTATGTGAATGGGGTGGGGGGGAAGAGGTGTCCCAGGAATGCCATACCTGTGACATCAGTAAACTGCCAGAGTCAGAGAGGGCTTGGACAGACACTGGCTTTGTTTTGCAACTGATTTGTTTCCCTGGGACTTGAGTTTCTATTCCTGGTAGGGCCCAGCCTTCCACTCACCCACACAGCCCCTGGCTGCTCAAGGTTCCGCCTCCTTCTACTAGGGCACTCCCATGTCCCATGCCCAGTTACCCCCCACTTAATCAGGCCCTTTTCAGCTCAGTTGGACTTGAGGAACATTGTCCCTTCCCTCAGGGTCCTTCTGTCTTTTTAAGGGCAGAGAGGTGACTGAATCTGTGGCAAGGGTGGGCTAACCCTCCAGTCTCCCCAGCTGGCCCCTTGCTTGCTCCTGGTCAGCTGTGTGGAGGGCTGGACTGGGTGGGGAGGCTGCTGGCTGCTCTCCTCATTAGCAGCCCAGCCTCACTCCAAGTGAATTAGCTGGTCCTTGGGGACTGAGTACTGAGGCCTGCAGGCTCCTGGCACTGCCAATGATTCATTCGCCACAACCCCCACCAGAGGCCAGCAGCATCCCCACCCCCAACCCACCGACCTGGCTGGCGGCCGGGCAGCAGGAAGCTGTTGCTCACAACAGCCCTGACTGCCCATCCACCTGCCCCCAGCATCCTATCAAACAGGCTCACCTCCATCTGCCAACTCGTCCCATGTGCCAACCTGGTTACTTTCACCTCTGCCTGGTCCCACCTGCCAGGCCCCATCTCCAGTCCTATGGTACCTGGAGGGGTTCAAGGGAAGCCCTCAGCCTCCTTCCCTCCCTCTGCTCCTACATTCCAAGTCCTGAGGTCCCCAAACCCATACTGATAAGAACCAGGGCTGCTGGGGCCCCGGCAGCTTCTGGCTCTAGATGAATGATGGAGGTCCCCTTTGGTCCCCGCTGCCAAAGTCCATAAGAACCTGTCTTACCCACTTTGTCCACACTGCTTCTCATTTTCATTTACCTGGCGGGAGAAGGCATGCGCTTAGAGAATGAACGAATGAACGTGTGTCTTTCCCAGCCCAGCATTTGGAACTCTTCCCCGGCAGCTCAGCTCACGTCTTCATCTTGGCCACCTCTGGCTGGAGAGCTGACTCCCTGCAGCCACGGACAGGAGAAAGTGCATAAGGCCAAAGACCTGAATTCCAAACTGGACTCTTGTCCATCAGCTGCTGTCCCTGAGTCACACGGTGGTCCTTGTCTCATTGGCATGGAGTTGGTACTGCTCCCTGGCTGGCTCTGGGGATTCTAGGTGTCTATGTGGCGCGGGGAACACAGGGCACAGAGATACAGTGGCAGTGTGGCTCTTTCTGGAGGCCTTCTCACACATATGTGTGCAATTTCCTATGCATTGTCCTATGATCCTGCATGCGTTGTTCTGTAATTGGTCTCAAATGGCTTCATTCTAATAATGAGCATCTGCAGCACTGTGTGCAGTTGGCAAAGGGCTTCTTGCTGATCATGATCCCACCTTTACAAGACGAAAAGGAGGCCTGGGAAGATGGCTCAGTGGTTAAAGGCACTTGCTTGCAAAGTCCACCTGGGGTTCAATTCCACAACCACCCACATAAAGCCCATCAGGCATGCATTTGATTGCAGTGGCAAGAGACCCTGGCATACCCTCACCCCACCCTCCATATAATTACAAATAAATAATTTTATTTATGTATTTATTTGTTTATTTATTTATTTTGGTTTTTTGAGGTAGAGTCTCACTCTAGTCCAGGCTGACCTGGAATTCACTATGTGGTCTCAGGGTGGCCTCGAACTCACGGTGATCCTCCTACCTCTGCCTCCCAAGTGCTGGGATTACAGGCGTGCGCCACCACACCCGGTGCAAATAAATAAATTTTAAAATAAGTAAAAAGGGGCTGGAGAGATAGCTTAGAGGTTCAGATGCTTGCCTGTAAAGCCTAAGGACCCAGGACCCATTCCCCAGTACCTATGTAAGCCAAATGAATAAGGAGTTCTCTGGAGTTCATTTACAGTGGCTGGAGGCCTTGGCATGCACATTCTTTCTCTCTGTCCCTCTGCCTCATTATCTCTCTCAAATAAATAAATAAATAAATAAAATATTAAAAAGAGAGAGATATAAGCCAGGCGTGGTGGTGCACGCCTGTAATCCCAGCACTCGGGAGGCAGAGGTAGGAGGATCACCGTGAGTTCGAGGCCACCCTGAGACTCCATAGTGAATTCCAGGTCAGCCTGAGCTACAGGGTGACCCTACCTTGGAAAACCAAAAAAATAAATAAATAAATAAAAAATAAAAAGAGAAAGAGCAAGTGAGAGAGAGCCGGGCATGGTAGCACATGCTTTTAATCCCAGCACTCAAGAGGCAGAGGTAGGAGGATCGCCCATGAGTTCAAGGCCATCCTGAGACTACATAGAGAATTCCAGGACAGCCTGGGGTAGAGTGAGACCCTACCTTGAAAAAAAAAAAAAAGGTGGGCTTGAGCGATATCTCAGTGGTTAATGTAAGGGGCTGGCTTGCAAAGCCTGACAGCCCTGGTTTCATGCTCCAATACCCACACAAAGTCAGACACAAAAAGAGGCACATGCAGCCGGGCGTGGTGGCGCACGCCTTTAATCCCAGCACTTGGGAGGGCGGATAGGAGGGCCACCCAGAGACTACATGCTGAATTCCAGGTTAGCCTGAACTAGAGTGAGACTCTACCTTGGAAAACAAAAACAAAAACAAGAGGCATGTGCATCTGGAGTTCGTCTGCAGCAGCAGGAGGGCCTGGCAGGCCCATTATCTCTTTCTCAAATTAACAATACTTTTTCAGAACAGAGGATTTGATGGAAGATGAGATAGTAGGGTAGAGAGTAAGTGTGGAAAGGAAGGGACAGAATCACCGAGCTGTGACTGGGTGGGAGAATGCTGGGGAAGGTTCTGAACTTGAGGCAGCCATTGGATGCCGAGTGGCTGAAAGGCAATGCGGACCATTGTCCTCTGGCTGCCACTTCCTCTTCTGTGTAGTGGGGACAACTCCACTGACTGGTGTGCAGCCTGAATGACATAGCTTGTGAGAAAGTGCTTAGGTATAAAGGACTCCACCTCAGTTAATTAATGATTATTTTAATTAACTTAGGGCTCAGCTCTAAAGATTTTTTTGCTTTTTTGATGTAGAATCTCACTCTAGCTCAGGCTGACCTGGAATTCACTATGGAGTCTAAGGGTGGCCTCGAACTCATGGCAATCCTCCTACTTCTGCCTACCGAGTGCTGGGATTAAAGGCATGCACCAACACGCCGGCTTCAGCTCTAAAGTTTATAAAAATGCCCAAAGGAAGCTGGGTGTGATGGCACTCAGGAGGCAGAGGCAGGAGGATTGCTATGAGTTTGAGGCCACCCTGAGACTCCATAGTGAATTTGAGGACAGCCTGGGCTAGAATGAGACCCTACATTGAAAAAAACAAAAAAGAAAAAGGGCTTAAAGGTTAAGGCATTTGCCTGCAAAGCCAAAGGACCTAGGTTCAATTCCCCAGGACCCACGTAAGCCAGATGTACAAGGGGGCGCCTACATCTGGCATTTGTTTGCAGTAGCTGGAGGTCTGGGCACCCCCATTCTTTCTCTCCCTCTCTCTCAAAAATTAAATTTGCTGGGCATGGTGGTGCATGCCTTTAATCCCGGCACTTGTGAGGCAGAGGTAGGAGGATCTCCATGAGTTTGAAGCCACCTGAGACTACACAGTGAATTCCAGATCAGCCTGAGCTAGAGTGAGACCCTACCTTGAAAAATTAAAATAAATAAGTTAATTAAATAAAATAGAAAAAAGCAAAGCAGGGCTGAAGAGTTGTTAAAAGCACTTGCTTTCAAAGCCTTATGGTCCTGGGTTCAATGCCCCCGTGCCCACATAAATTCAGATGCACAAAGTGGTCTGGGGTTTATTTTTAGTGGCTAGAGTCCTGGCATGTCCATTCTCTCCTTTTTTCTCTCCTTGCAAATAAACAAATAATAAAAAGCAAAGCAAAGCAAACAAAAAACCCAATACCAAACAAAAATAAAAACCCCAAAGCATTCAGAGCATGCGCCACCATGCCTGGCTTTGATCATTTCTTAATGAAGTTTGGCTGGATGTATAATGCAAAGGGCTCCACTAAATGGGACACAACCAGACCTGTCCCCTTACCCATACTCAGCTCACCACGCCTACAGGTCACTTACATGACTGTCCATGTCCTTTCATTTTAGCTGAGAAACATGCCAAGGAACTTGCTTGGAGCCTAGAAGTGAGTCCTTCAGTGCCCCTGCTGGCCCAAGATGGAGGCACAGGGAAGAGGCAGAGCCAGAAGGGAGAGCACTATTGACTGCCAGGCGTACCTCAAAGCTTGGCTTCTTGGTTAAGCATGTGTTTCCTCTCTTTTTTCCTTTCTCTCCTTCCCTTTTCTTTCCACCGTCTTCACTGCCCTCCCACCCTCCTTTAAAAAAAAATATTTGAGAGAGAGATAGAAAGACAGGGAGAGGCAGATAGAGAGAGAATGGGCTCACTAGGGCATGCAGCCACTGTAAATGAACTCCAGATGCAAGCGCCGCCTTGTGCTTCTGGCTTATGTGGATATTGAGGAATCAAACCTGGGTCCTTAGGCTTCACAAGCACCTTAACTGCTAAGCCATCTCTCTGATTTATGTGGGGCCTGGAGAGTTGAACATAGGTCCTTAGGCTTCAAAGGCAAGCACCTTAACATCTAAGCCATCTCTCCAGCCCTTTCTTCCTTCCTTCCTTTCTTTTTTTTTTTTTTGAGGTGGGGTTTCACTTTAGCCCAGGCTGACCTGGAATTCACTATGTACTTTCAGGGTGGCCTTGAACTCATGGCAATCCTCCTACCTCTGCCTCTCGAGTTCTGGGGTTAAAGGTGTGTACCACTATGCCTGCTCCATTCCTCCCTCCCTCCCTCCCTCCCTCCCTCTCTCTCTCTTTCTTTCTTTTGTTAAGCAGTGTTTCTCTCTAGCCTATGCTGAACTGGCATTTACTCCATAGGCCAGAATGGCCTTGAACTCACAAGGTGATCCTCCTACCTCTGCCTCCCAAGTGCTGTGATTAAAAGTATGAGCCACCACCCCCAGACTGCTTTTTATTTTATCTATCTATCTATTTATTTATTTATTTTGAGGTAGGGTTTCACTCTAGCTCAGGCTCTCCTGGAATTCACTATGTAGTCTCAGGGTGGCCTTGAACTCACGGCGATCCTCCTACCTCTGCCTCCGAAGTGCTGGGATTAAAGGTGTGTGCCACCACGCCCAGCTTTATTTTTATATTTTTCAAGGTACGGTCTAGCACTAGCCCTGGAATTCACTATGTAGTTTCAGGCTGCCCTTGAACTCAATGTGATCCTCTTACCTCTGCCTCCTGAGTGCCAGTGCTGGGATTAAAGGCATGAGCTACCATGCCCAGGTTGTTGTTTTTTCTTAAACTTATTTTATTTATTTTTTTATTTTTTATTTTGCAAGGTAGGGTCTTGCTCTATTTCAGGCTGACCTGGAACTCACTCTGCAGTCTCAGGCTGGCCTTGAATTCATGTTGAGTTCCCACCTGTGCCTCCCAAGTGCTGGGATTAAAGACATGTGCCACCATGCCCCCCTTTTTTTTTTTTTTTTTGAGGTAGGGTTTCACACTAGTCCAGGCTGACCTAGAATTCGCTATATAGTCTCAGGGTGGCCTTGAACTCATGATGATCCTTCTACCTCTGCCTCCCAACTACTGGGATTAAAGGCATGTGCCACCATGCCCTGCCTGGCTACTATTTTCTTTTAATTTTTTGAGGGTTTTTTTTTTTAAATATTTTTTGTTCATTTTTTATTTATTTATTTGAGAGCGACAGACACAGGGAGAAAGACAGATAGAGGGAGAGAGAGAGAATGGGTGCGCCAGGGCTTCCAGCCTCTGCAAACGAACTCCAGACGCGTGTACCCCCTTGTGCATCTGGCTAACGTGGGACCTGGGGAACCGAGCCTTGAACCAGGGTCCTTAGCTTCACAGGCAAGCGCTTAACCGCTAAGCCATCTCTCCAGCCCAGGGTTTTTTTTTTTTTGAGTTTTTTTTTTTTTTTTTTTTTTTTTTTGAGGTAGGGTCTCACTCTAGCTCTGGCTGACCTGGAATTCACTATGTAGTCTCAGGGTGGCCTCGAACTCATGGTGATCCTCCTACCTCTGCCTCCCAAGTTCTGGGATTAAAGAAGTGTGCCACCACACCTGGCAATTTTTTGAGTTCTTACAAAAATTTATTTATTTATTTACTTTGAGGGGCGGTGGGGAGAGAATGGGTGCTCCAGGGCCTCCAGGCACTGCAAACGAGCTCAAGATGCATGTGCCATCTTGTGCCTCTGGGTTACACGGGTCCTGGGGAATTGAACTTAGGTCCTTTGGCTTTGTGCCTCGAGTACTGAGGCCCTGTGTGTCAGGTCAGAGCCATGCTGTTATTCCCTAGGAGCCAGGCCATATACTCTGTATAGCAAGTTGGGATTGTGAGAATTTGCCAACAGCCATATGCATAGAAGCATTGACCAATGCTGTTGAGGTAATCCTCTCATGCTTTTTTATTTATCTGAGAGAGAAAGAGAGAGAGAGAGAGGGAGAGAATGGGCGCACAAGGGCCTCCAGCCACTGCAAATGAACTCCAGATGCGTGTGCCCCCTTGTTGATCTGGCTTATGTGGGTCTTGGGGAATCAAACCTGGGTTCTTTGACTTTGCAGGCAAGTGCCTTAACTGCTAAGCCATCCCAGCCTTTTTTTTTTTTTCCCCTTTGTATAGAATTTTCTTTTTTGTTTATTTTTATCTATTTATTTGAAAGTGACAGACACAGAGAGAGAAAGAGACAATTAGAAAGAGAGAATGGGCACACCAAGGCCTCCAGCTACTGCAAACGAACTCCAGATGTATGTGCCCTCTTGTGCATCTAGCTTACATGGGTCCTGGGGAATCAAGCCTTGAAACAGGGTCCTTAGACTTCCCAGGCAAGTGCTTAACCACTAAGCTATCACTCCAGCCCTCATTTCACATTTTTTTTAATATGCATATTCTCTGTACATAGAAAATTCTACACAAGGGGGCTGGAGAGATGGCACATAAGCCAGATGCACAAGGTGGCAGGTGCATCCCTCCAGCCTTTTATTTATTTTTATTTTTTATTGGTTTGCAAGAGGAGAGACAGGAGAGAGAGACAAAGACAGAGACAGAGAGAACATGTGGGGGTTACCACCTGGTGAAAGATGCTATAAGCAGCCAATAAATGGTCATATTTCAAGACCTAGTCACCATAGTTTGTGGGACCCAAGAGAACTCTTTGCAGCTGAGGGATGCCAGGGTAGCTTGGTTCAGGTAAGGGAGGACCCCTCTCTTGACTGTCACACATGTGTGATACACACACTTCTGTAAAAACATGCTAGCCTGCCGGGCGTGGTGGCGCATGCCTTTAATCCCAGCACTCGGGAGGCAGAGGTAGGAGGATCACCGAGAGTTCAAGGCCACCCTGAGACTCCATGGCGAATTCCAGGTCAGCCTGAGCCAGAGTGAGACCCTACCTCGAAAAAGAAAAAAAAAAAAAAAAAAAGATGCTAGCCTGGCCTTGCTTTCCCTTGACAGGATTACTTATTTAGAGAGAGAGAGAAAGGGAGGGAGATAGATAGATAGAGAAAGAGAGAGAGATTGAATATGCTAGAAAGAGAGAGAATATGCTAGGGCCTCTTGCTGCTGCAAATGAACTCCAGACACATGCACCACTTTGTGCATCTGGCTTTATGTGGATGCTGGGGAAGTGAATCCAAACTGGAATGTACTGCAACCATCTTTAATCACTGAGCTACTTCTCCAGCCCAACCTGGCCAGTTTAAGTTCTATTATTTAATTATTTATTTACTTATTTTGGTTTTTTGAGGTAGGGTCTCACCTGTAGCTTAGGTGTATGTATGTATGTATGTATGTGTGTGTGTGTGTGTGTGTATATATATATATATATATTTTTTTTTTTAAAGAATTTAAAGCTGGGCGTGGTGGTGCATGCCTTTAATCCCAGCACTTGGGAGGCAGAGGTAGGAGGATCGCCAGGAGTTCGAGGCCACCCTGAGACTACAGAGTGAATTCCAGGTCAGCCTGGATCAGAGTGAGACCCCACCTCGAATATATATATTTAATTTATTTTAAGACTGGAGACATAGCTTAGCAGTTCAGGAGCTTGCCTGCAAAGACTAAGGACACAGGACCCATGTTCAATTCCTCAGATCCCACATAAGCCTGAAACACAAGATGATGCATGCACAATGTCACACATAGGTACAAGGTAATACTCTCATCTGGAGTTTGATTACAGTGGCTGGAGGTCCTGGCACATCCCTTCTCTCCATTTCTTGCTCTAGCTCTTCTCATAAAACATTTCTATCTATTTATTTAGTATTTAGGTTTTTGTTTTTTTGGTTTTTTTTAGTTATTTTTTATTGTAGAGACAGAATGGGCATGCCAGGGCTTCTAGCCACTGCAAACAAACTCCAAACACATGTGCTACCTTGTGCATCTAGCTTTATGAGGTGCTGGGGAATGGAACCTAGGTCCTTAGACTTCACAGGCAAGCGCCTTCACTGCTAAGCCATCCCTCCCTTTTTTTTTTTTTTTTCCAGATAGGGTCTTTTTGTTTTGTTTTGTTTTGTTTTGAGGTAGAGTCTCACTCTAGCCTAGGCTGACCTGGAATTCACTTTGTAGTCTCAGGGTGGCCTCAAACTCATGACAATCCTCCTACCTCTGCCTCCCAAGTGCTGGGATTACAGATATGCACCACCACACCCTGAAAATATACTTTATTTATTTATTATTATTTTTAAATTTTTATTTATTTATTTAAGAGCAACAGAGTGAGAAAGAGGCAGAGAGAGGGAGAATGGGCGCACCAGGGCTTCCAGCCACTGCAAACAAACTCCAGATGCATGAGCTCCCTTGTACATCTGGCTAATGTGGGTCCTGGGGAATCAAACCTTGAACCAGGGTCCTTAGGCTTCACAGGCAAGTGCTTAACTGCTAAGCCATCTCTCCAGCCCTATTTATTTATTTATTATAATTTTTTTGTTTGTTTTTTTGTTTTTCGAGGTAGGGTCTCACTCTAGCCCAGTCTGACCTGGAATTCACTATGTAGTCTCAGGGTGGCCTCAAACTCATGGAGATCCTCCTACCTCTGCCTCCTGAGTGCTGGGATTAAAGTGGGTCTTGCCTGGAATTCACTATGTAGTTTCAGGCTGGCCTCAAACTCACAATGATCCTCCTACCTCTGCCTCCCAAGTGCTGGGCCTAAAGATATGTACCACCATGCCTAGTAGGTTTAAGTTCTGAAGTGAGACTGTATCCTATTTTCTTTCTTTTTTTGGCGGCGGGGCGGTAGGATCTCGCTCCTCATGGCGATCCTCCTACCTCTGCCTCCCTGAGTGCTGGGTTTAAAGGCATGAGCCACCACACCTAGCTTGTATCTTGTTTTCAGACTTTTTTTTTGGGGGGGGGGTTCAAAGTAGGTTCTCACTTTAGCCCAGGCTGACCTGAAATTCACTATGTATTTTCAGGGTGGCCTTGAACTCAGTGTTCCTCCTACCCCTGCCTCCCAAATGCTGGGATTAAAGGCATATACCACCATGCCCAGCTCTGTTTTGAGATTATTTTTAAATTTTTGTTTATTTTTATTTATTTGAGGGTGACAGACAGATAGAGAGAGAAAGAGGCAGATAGACAGAGAATGGGCACCCCAGGGCCTCCAGCCACTGCAAACGAACTCCAGATGCATGCACCCCCTAGTGCATCTGGCTTACATGGGACCTGGGGAATCGAGCCTTGAACCGCGGACCTTAGGCTTCTCAGGCAAGCGCTTAACCATTAAGCCATCTCTCCAGCCCCTGTTTTGAGATTTTTTTTTAAAATGCTTATATATTTGAGAGAGAGGGAAAGAGGCAGATATATAGAGAGAATTGGCACGCCAGGGCCTCAGCCACTGCAAACAAACTCTAGATGCATGAACCACCTTGTGCATCTGGCTTATGTGGGTCCCAGGGAATCAAACCTTGGTCCTTTAGCTTTGCAGGTAAGCGCGTTGACCACTTAGCCATCTCTCCAGCCCTGTTTTGGTTCTTCAATGTAGGGTCTCACTGTAGCCCAAGCTGACCTGTAATTTACTGTGTAGTCTCAAAGCGGCCTCAAACTCAGTGATTCTCCTACCTCTACCTCCTGAGTGCCTGGTTGTTTTGAGATCTTGCTACAGAAATGTTTACGTAAGTATGTGATTTTTTTATCTTAATAACTGCAGAGAACCTTTCAGAGGAGAGACTCCTTTTCAAAGAAAGAAGTCTGAGAGCATTCCCATTCCCCTCCCAAGAAGACTCACATCTAGAGACAAATTTACCTCCATGCCGGGATCTGAGCAGACGCCCTTACTGTTCCAGAGTGCTGTTTGGGAGGTTTTCTGTGCGACCTCATGATGCCTCTCCTTGGTGTTCCTGGTCCTGCTGGACTCCCATCTGGAGGGGCTTGGGTACATAAATTCAAGGTTCCATGGAGAAGACCACCTTCTTCTCACTTGTAATGCTCTTTGTGTCTTCAAAGGCAGTTTCCCAGGTGTGTGCCAGTTCATGTGTTCCCCCAGCCAGCGCTTTCCTATGCCATGGTGAGACTGGGCCCACCCACTTGCCAACTAACCAGAGATTAAGCAAAACACCCACAAGCTTAGCTATGCAAATAAGTGCACACAAGCACTGGGATGCAGAGAAGGGGCCAGGAAAAGGCGCAGCAGGCACTGGATTCCTGGATCTGCAGTAGGGGCCATGGGTAGAAGAAGCCTGGCACGACAGCACTCTGGTGCCCAAGGGTGGTGACCATGGGCACTTGTACAGTCACCTCCCCCAGCATCCTTACATTACTTTGGCGCTCACCAGGGTTCTGCAGGCCTTGGCACAGGTTTGAGGGCAGGCTTCAAATGTCAAGAGACATTCCCCACCCTCTCCCTGCTGAGCAGGAGCCTCCTGGGGTGGCCAGACCTGTGTGGGTACCAAGAGCAGAGCCTCTTGCCCAGCTGTACAGGGAGGGCACAGAGGACGGGCAGGCCTGGGCGTGCTGAGAGGCAAGCAGCCATTGGGGGTGCTCTTTCACAATCCTGCTGCTGCAAGGCGGGAGGGTTGAAAGGCACTTGGCATCTCCCCAGGCCCTGCCGCCCCAGCGAGAAAACCACAGCCTGAAACTCCTGGGATTCTGAAGGGCGGGAAGGCGGGAGTTTTTGAGATCTGCTGCACTGAAGCTGTCTTCCAGACTCCATCAGTCTTCTGAGGGGCTGCCAACCATGCTGGGCACCAAATCATGGACTTCAAAAGACTAGTGAGATCAGGGCACTCATTTGTCATTGAACACGGGAAGAATCGGCTGAAGACATTCCCTTTTCCAAAGTTCTACAAATACCCAAACTCCAATACACTTAAATACAGAAGGCAGCTGGAAGAGGCGTCCTGAGGGCATGTTTCCCTGAATGTGCTAGACTCTTTCAGTTGGTTCTGAATATTTAGTCATTTAGTTCCCACAGTAGTCCTGTAAAATAGGAACTATCATGTTATCTCTACTTATTTATTGTTTTAGCTTTCTTTCTTCTTCTTCTTTTTTATTTTTTATTTTTAGAGTTAGAGTCTCGCTCTAGGCTGACCTGGAATTCACTAAGTAGTCTCAGGGTGGCCTCAAACTCATGGCAATCCTCCTACCTCTGCCTCCAGACTGCTGGGATTAAAGGTGTGCACCACCACACCCGGCTTATCTCTACCTTAAAAAAAATTATTTATTTATGAGGGAAATAAGTGGTGGAAATAGTGGGGGTGGAATACAAATGGGTGCACCAGGGCCTTTACCCACTGCAAATTAATTCCAAGCACACGCGACACCATTTGCATCTGGTTTACATGGGTACTGGGGAATCAAATCTGGGTCCTTAGGTTTCACAGGCAAGCATCTTAACAGCTAAGCTATCTCTGTCCTGCCCTTCTCTTCTTTTCAGAGGCAAGAAAGTAGCTCCTTTGCCTGATTTTACATAAGCGTCAAGTGGCAGGACTGGGATTTGAACTCAGAAAGCCTTATGCCAAATATGCATTGTGTCTATTTTAGGACTCAAGCAGAAATGTGAGATGGTTGATTGGGGACATACATGTTGGAGGTGGCTTAGGGGTAAGCCTAGGCTGCAACCCAATAGCCTACCAAGGCAGACTGATGAAATAAATGAGTCAGGTCAGTGGCTGACTGGGAACCCTCGAAAAAATTCCACCAAAATAAATATGCCCGTAGGCCGTCTGGGGCCCCTCACATAGAACAGCTCTAAGGCAGGTCTGCGCATACTGTGGGTCTGTTAGAACAGATCTAGGAGAGGAAGAAATAAGACCTACCAGGGCTCACCAGCTTGTCATGAAGGATTTGAGACACAAGGCCATGGAAATGCCTCACCTCTTGCCTCTGAGGCAGTAAAAGACAAGATGCATCTATGAGAGGAAGTGACTGGGGCCAGGAGAATAACACATTCAGAAACAGAGAGAGACATCACTGGGGAAAGGATGCTCTTTACAGTCTCAGTAACTCCAGCAATTTTTTTTTTTATTAATTTTCTTTTTCTTTTTCAGGGTAGGGTCTCGCTAGCCCAGGCTGACCTGGAACTCACTATAGTCTCAGGGTGGCCTGGAACTCAAGGTGATTCTCCTACCGCTGCCTCTTGAGTGCTGAGATTAAAGGCATACACCACCATGTCCAACTAATTTCATTTATTTATTTGTCTTTTGGTTTTTCGAGGTAGGGTCTCACTCTAGCCCAGCTGACCTGGAATTCACTAGTCTCAGGCTGGCCTCAAACTCATGGCAAACCTCCTACCTCTGCCTCCCAAGTGCTGGGATTAAAGGCATATGCCATCTTGCCTAGCTAAAATGTATCTATTTGTTTTTGTTTTCTCAATGTAGGGTTTCACTCTAGTCCAGACTGACCTGGAATTCACTATGTAGTCTCAGGGAAGCCTTGAACACATGGTGATCCTCCTACCTCTGCCTCCCTGGTGCTGGAATTAAAGGCGTGTGTCACCACAGCTGGCTATTTTTTATCTTTTTTTTTTGAGGTAGGGTCTCGCTCTAGTTTAGGTTTGCCTGGTATTCACTGTGTAGTCTCAGGCTGGCCTCAAACTCATGGCAATCCTCCTACCTCTGCCTCCCAAGAGCTGGGATTAAAGGCATGTGCCACCATGCCTGGCTGAAAATAATTGTAAAGTGGGCAGGGTGGTATATGCCTTTAATCCCAGCATTCTGAGGCAGAGGCAGGAGGATTGCCAAGAGCTGGAGCCCACCCTGAGACTACATAGTGAATTCCACGTTAGCCTGATAAAAACAATAACAAAAAAAAACAACAAAAAAGAAGAGTTAAATTTTTTAAATAAAATAAAATACCTTTGCTTATTTATAAACAGGGGGAGGGGAATGGGTATGATAGGGCCTCTTGCAACTACAAATGAACTTGATACATGTGCCACCTTGTCCATCTGGCTCCATATGGGTATTGAGAAATTGAACCTGGGTTGTCAGGCCTTTACCCACAGAGCCATCTCTCCAGTCCTAACTTTATTTTTTTGAGGTAGGTCCTTATTCTAGTCCAGGAGTACTCCACCATAACCTGCTCCCTGCCCTTTTAACTGAAAATGCAGGGGCTGGGTTTGATTCCCCAGTACTCATGTAAAGCCTGCATCTGGGGGAGTTAGTTTGCAGTCACAAGAGGCCCTGGTGTGACCATTCAATTCTCTCTCTCTCTTTCTCTCTCTCTCCCTCTCCCTTGTCTTCCACCTCTCAAATGAATAAAAAAATAATTTTCAAAGCTGGGCGTGGTGGTGCACGCCTTTAATCCCAGCACTCGGGAGGCAGAGGTAGGAGGATTGCCATGAGTTCAAGGCCACCCTGAGATGACAGAGTTAATTCCAGGTCAGCCTGGACCAGAGTGAGACCTTACATGGAAAAACCAAAAGAAAAAAAAAATTTTTTTTTTTCAAAAATAGAATAAACCTGGTGCAGTGGCACATGCCTTTAATCCCAGTGCTCAGGAGGCTGAAGTAGGAGGATCCCTGTGAGTTCCAGGCCAGCTTGAGACTACCTAGTGAATTCCAGGTCAGTCGGGGCTAGAGCAAGACCCTACCTCGAAAAACCAAAAACATAAATAAAACAAAGCAGAAAAGCAGATGATGGTTTGGTTATAGCAAGGGACTTGGAGTTACCAAGTGAATCAAGGATGAGAACTATGGACTACGAATAATAGAGGAGATGTGGAGCAGAAGTCACCTCTGGGCCTTTAGTGTCTGATAGCTCAAAACTACTGAAGATATCTGGGTGTGGTGGTGCACTAGGGAGGCTAAGATAGGAGAATCTCTGAGTTTGAGGCCATTCTGAGCTACAGTGAGACCTTACCTCAAAAAATAAAAATTAGGGGCCAGGAGTACTGGTGTATACCTTAAATCCCAGCACTCACAAGGCAGAGGTAAGAGGACAGCAGTGAGTTTGAGGCCAGCTTGAGACTACAGAGTGAATTCTAGGTCAGCCTGGGCTAGAGTGAGACCCTACCTTGAAAAACAAAAAAAAAAAAGGAAAGGAGGGGGGAAGTGGATGTTAATTGGTTTTCAACTGATTATGACTTATAAAAATGTCACTTTATGTGGTTCAATCTTGTAACCGTATTTTGTAAAATAAATGGACATACTTGAAGCCTAAACCAAAAACTCACTGTCATGTATACATTAGGTGCTCAGGGAGTGCCAGGTGAATTTTTAAGTGGAGCTTCTATTACCAGATGGGTTTGAGCCATCTAACCCTATTCTAGCAAAGCCAGTTGCAAAGGAACAAGATCAGGTAAAGCAGTTCTTCGAGGGAAATTCATATTCATCCAGCTTCTCCGGTCCCTCTCAGGACAGATTCCAGAACAGTCACGCTGAGGCGACTTGCTCAAGGCCACTCTCCAGCCAGTGAGGGAGCTATGACGGCTAAGAGCTAAAATGTGGCACAGACCAAGCTCTCCCTGCACCGGGATTTTGTGCACGGAACAACCTCTGGTGGGTAACTGAAGCTTAATGGATGCCCAGCAGGTTCACCGCGGCGCTTAATCCCTTGTGTCTCTCACAAAAGAAAGGTCGGCGGCTGTGGCTCGAGGTCTTTTCTGGGCCCCCTTCCACACTGCAGGAAAGGCAGCTGGACGAGCGGGGGTTGGGCAGAGCTGGTCCTCAGGGACGTCGTAGCGAGTTGCTAGGGCGCGAATGCCCAACCTGGAGAGGATGGGGTCTCCAACCGTGGGTCGTCTCGCTGGACCCCACGTGTGTCCTCCCCTCTGCTCCCCGGGCAACGGGTGCAGGGTGCCCAGCACCTGTCCTACGTTTATCAGGTCAAACAACAAGGAATTTCACAGGGAAAGCCCAGAAAGGTCAGCGGCCCGACAGGCACGTGTGCTTGGGGATGCAGGGCAGCCACCACGCTGACCGGACATGGCGAGCTCCTCCCTGCTGGACGAGCGCATGCATCGTCCATCGCAGAAGGGGACAAGGAAAAGCGACCTCAAACTCCGCGGGACTTGGCATCCGTCCGCCTTCTCCGATCCCAAACTCCGGGTTTTCTTGGTTCCCAGATCCGCGGACCCCCAGAGACAGACGGCAGGATCTGCCAATGGCAGGACGCAAAGCGTCAACTTTGTGTTCGCCCGCCACTCTCGGCCAGTGCGCGCCCGCGGCTCCCGAGTCCCGCCTTCCGCGTCGGGCGCCCCCTTCTGGTCAGGCGCGGTCGGCCGCCGTCTGCCGCCATCTTGTGTGTGGCGCAGGTCGGTTCTGGAGCCTCTCTCCGGCCGTCCTAGTCTTTCTTCTCACACAACAAACTTACTCGTTCGACAGCCAGCTGAGAGCGCGATGAGGCCGCTGGAGCCTTCGGCCTTTGACTTGTCTGCGTGATTTGGATTGCCACGTCACGCCACGCCTGCCCAGGCCAACGCCATCTTGAGTGTGGCGTCCGCATGGTTCTCTTTTCGGGGCTCCGCATGGTTTTTTTTTTCAAATGGCTCAAGTTTGAAGGAGTCCCCAAGGACTAACCCTATTGGCTCACAGGAGGGTTATTTTCCCCCTTTCTGCAGGGTTCACGTGCTAATCAGAGCTCTCAAAGTGTCCGGGAGGGGGGTACCTTCGATGATCGGGCAGGACCCTCGAGGGCTGGGGGGGAGGGGCTGTGGCGACGGCACGGTCCACTATGGGGCGGACGATGATCAGAGCAGTGGAAGGCGGGTACCGACATGAGATACGATTCCTGAGACCTGTTCTGTTCGTGGGCAGGAGCTCGTAACCGAGATCGAATCCCCCTCCTTACACGAGTGTGAGGGGGTGCGTAGCCCGCTCGTCGGCGGGCTCCGGACGCCCGCACTGGGGGTGGGTGGCGGGATTACTGTCCAGCGTGATCGAGGCGGCTAGGCGAGGAAGAGAGGGCAGCCTCGTCGCTCGTCGTTGGACTCACGTCCACTAGTAACTAGGGACAACTGTTAGTCGAAGGTGCCAAGGTGCGGGCTGGGCATGTCCGCGGGCACCGCCCGGGGCAAGCGCCGCCCAAAACTCGGCTTCCCTTCCCCCTCCCTGGCAGCCGTCGTGCGCCCGCCGCCGCCTCCTCTGCCCTCCCCCTCCTTCCGAGCAGCCGGGGAGGGGGAGGCGGGGGCTGGGCGGGCAGCTAGCTTTGCCGCGCTTTGGCTTTCTGCGTCAGAAGATCCAGCAAAACAGCAGCGGGAGCGCGCGTCTCCCCGTGCCCGCCCGCGCGCGTGCGCGTCCCCTTTTCCCGCGGCCTCGGCGCCGACAGAACCCAACAAACTCAAGACCCTGACTGACAGACAAGCAGGCGACTGCGCAGCGCGGGCCGCGCGGAGGCACTGCCGCTTTAAGCTCACTTGCCCATTGTTCGGAATCGAGCCAATGAAAGAACGCCCGCTCCCTGAGATTATCCAATAGCGTTGGGACTAGGGTGGCTAAGCTCCGCCCACTAATCTATATTAAAGGTTCTGGCGCCGCGTGAGTCCCCCACAGGCTGCTCGGAAAAGCCATCTTTGCATTGTTCCTGGTCTCCGTCTCTCCGCTCGCCGCAGACTCCACCGTCGCCTGCCTTCCCTCCCTCTCTCCGGCCGCGGACTCCGGCAGCCTTTTCGCCAGAGTCTTCGAACTCTCGCTTTCTCTTTCGCCCGCTGCACCGGCTCACCGGCGTGCCCCACCATGTCAGACGCGGCTGTGGACACCAGCTCCGAGATCACCACCAAGGTGAGGCTGGACGCCGCCCGCCCCCTCGGGGTCCGCGCGCAGCCACCGCCGCCGCGCGGCGGCTTGGCTCGGGCTAAGGCGGCTGCGGTTAGCTCCTGAGGAGTCCCTGGTCCGCGGGTAGCCCAGTGCCCCCCGCGCTGCCCACTCTTTTGTGTGCGGGGGAGGGGGCGGGAAGCGCGGCGGGCCGACGGCGCTGCGGTCGGGAGACGGGCCGGGCCGGCGGCTTCTGACGACGGGAGTCGTAGCGGGGGAGACGCCGGCCCTGCAGCGCTGGAAACTTGTTGTTTTGGGACTCGCTGGCGCGGCCGCGGGAGGAGCGGGGCCGGGTGGGGGGTCGTGGCCCTGTCGGCGCACGGAAATAACTTTGAAAGTCGGGCGCGATGGGAGTCGGAAGTGCCGCGTGCGTGTGCGGGCGCAGGCGGCTGCGGGAAGTGGCGGCGGGCGGACGCCTGCCGGGCCGGCCTGTCGCGCCGCTCTTTGTTCGGCGCCGGGTCGCGGGCTTTCGCGCCGTGTAGCGGGCCGGCAAGGAGCGTACTCGGGACGTCGGGCCGCGACGTCGGGAGGCGGAGGTGTGAAGGGGCTACCGCGTCGTCGGCCAGGCCGCCGTGGGTGGTCGCCGTCTGCGGGGAAGGGTGCCGGGAGCGGGCTCCGCGGGTTTCCCGGGCCGTGCGGGGCTTGACCCCGGCGGCGAGCCCACGCGCCGGAGGCGGCGAAGAGGGAAGGCGAGGGGCGGCGAGGGGCGTCCTCCCACGGGGCCCGGGCGGGCGGGCGCGCGCTGCGGTCGCCGCGGCCGGGTGGTTGCTAGTTGTCGCCCGAGTCCTCCCGGCGGCCGCGGCCCCGCTTCGTTCGGTGCGCCGCCCGCCTGCCCCGGGGAGCGTCTCCGCCCTCGGCGGGCGCGCGGCGTGGCCGGAGGACCGCCCTTTTTTCACCCCTGAAATTTTGGCTCTCGTCTGCGCCTCGCTCGTCGCCCGGCGGGAACGAGCTCCAGTGCCCTTGGCGTCTCCTTAAGTTGGGCGGCCCTGCCGTCACCTTCGCTAATCCCGGTTGGCGACCCTCGGGGACGAACGGACCTCGTAGTCTAGGATCTCGGGAGGAGTTGTCATCGGTCCCCCTCCTACCGGGCCTGGGAACGGGTTTCGGGGCGCCCTTCCCTCCTCCCTGCGCGGGCCTCCGCACTACTTCTCCCTGAGGTGAACTCCCGCGAGGCGCGCGACGAAGAGCCCCGGGGAGCGCGCTCCCGACGGCCCCGATCCGCGGGGCCCGAGCAGTCCGTCGACCTCACGTCGGGCGGCCTCCCGCGGGACGTTGCCCGCCAAATTCGGCGACGGAAGCGGTAGCGGGGCGTGTGCCCGCAGGGGCAGGGCTGACGGGCGAGAAGCGGGCACGCCGGCGGGTCGTGGGCTCGTTGAGGCGAACGCTGCCCGTGGGCTTGCCAGTCTCCAGAGCCCGGGCGCACTCGGCGGACCTGGGCCACGTGCTCCGTGCGCGCGGTGCGTGCCGAGGCCCGCGCGCGTCGTCTGCCGGGCGGGGGTTGTGCGCCTGCGCAGCGGCTCCACCCCGCCCCCACTCCCTCCCCGGGGTTTCGGCCGCTAGGGGGCGGGAGCGGGCGCGAACCCGCCGACAGGTGCCCCACCGGTCTCCCTGGGTAGCGCCCGGGCGTCTCCCAGCGCTCGGGTCTCGGGTGCATGTCGGCGTGGGTGGCCGAGCGGGCGGAAAAAGTTACGGGGCAGTGCGGCTTCTGAGGTGTGTGGTGTCGCGGACGCCATGAGGCCACTGGCCTCGTGTGCAAGGCGGCTCCTTCCAAGGGACGGGAGGGGAGTTCGCGACTTGAGTTTCTTAAGGGGTCCGCATTTGACCGTCTCTCGGGCCCCGGCGGCCCTGGTGGCCCGCTTTCCTTCCTGGATTCGTCCGTCTCTGAGCGCTCCCTCGTCGCAGGCCCCGCCCACCCTCCACTACCTTATTTATTTATGGCACTCCTAGCTGCTGCCTTCCAAGAAAGCCTTATGAGGGCGGAGCTCCAGCTGGAAACAAGTAGTCCTCGTTAGGCGACGGCTCCAGGCCTATCGGCCTGGCCCGGCGGGTTTTCAGCTCTAAAGCTGAGAAATTGTGGGCAATGGGTCCACCAAAGTGGGCGCCTTTTGAGTGTGTCTGGAGCTGGGAGGTTAAGGAAAATAGGTTACAGGCAGTGGTTGCCCCCGCTCCCTGCCCGTCTGAGGTAGCTAATCTTTTGCTTGCCATGTTTTATTCTGAAGACTTAACTGGTTTCCTCTTGCCTTGTGAAGGATTTGAAGGAAAAGAAGGAAGTTGTGGAGGAGGCAGAGAATGGAAGAGAAGCCCCTGCCAATGGGAATGCTGTGAGTGTCCTTGCTCCTATCTACCCCAAGTAGTTTTTTCCCTCTGATTAGGCTAGGAAGTCCCTGGGGGGGCATTGATATACGGGTTTCTTCACGGTGTTGACATCACTTCTAGTGAGGGACAAGAGTGCTAGCCATATTCTGTCTTCCAGCTTTGAAGCAATTGGCTAATAACTGATATATATACATGTATTTTTTGTTGTGCAGAATGAGGAAAATGGAGAACAGGAGGGTGACAATGAGGTAGATGAAGAAGAAGAAGAAGGTGGGGAGGAAGAGGAGGAGGAGGAAGAAGGTGATGGTGAGTATTTATGTCTCTCCAGCTTTGAGCTCTTTCTTTGGCATTTTGTTTGTTTTCTGAAGCAGAATTGAACTCTAGGGTAGGCTGGGCTTGAACTTGGTGGCAACCCTCCTGCCTAGCTTCGAGTGTCTGGGAATATAGGCCTGTAAGCCACCTCACCTGGTTTTCTTGGCCTTTTCTGTAGGAGTGGAGTGGTTGGAGTTCTGGAGGGACCTCTTGTGGATAGTGTCTTCCCCTATAAAAGACTGGTTAATCTGGTGTTAGTCCTGCGCACTAATTCGGGAAGTGTTAGGGACCTTAAAACTATGGTACAGTTGGCATCGGCTGTGTGGTTTACTTGTTGGTCCTTGTTTCCCTGTTTCTCTCCAGGTGAGGAAGAGGATGGAGATGAAGATGAGGAGGCGGAGGCAGCTACGGGCAAGCGGGCAGCTGAAGATGATGAGGTAGGTTTTGGCCAGTGAGGGGTGTGGGATGTCTAGTAACCCCCTGCCTCTGGAAGTTAGACTGCCCCTGAGGCATTGATGCTGGAGATGGAGGTCTTATGGCTTACATCTTAAAGCAGAAATGGGAAAGGGCCCAGCCCCACTTTATTTTACTGCAGGCCTGGGAGGGATTTTGGTTTTTTAAGATCTAAGCAGGAGCAGAGGTATGGTGGCAAGGCTTAATGTCTGACACTGTTTTCTGCCCAGGATGATGATGTTGATACCAAGAAGCAGAAGACTGATGAGGATGACTAGACAGCAAAAAAGGAAAAGTTATTGAAAAAAGGCCACCGTGACCTATTCACCCTCCACTTCCCGTCTCAGAATCTAAACGTGGTCACCTTCGAGTAGAGAAGCAGGCCCGCCCGCCAACCACGGGCAGCGCCACCCGCAGATGACACACGCTCTTCACCACCCCACCAAAACCACAATGAGAATTTGCAACAGGGGAGGAGAAAACCAAAACTTCCGAGGCCCTGCTTTTTTTCTTAAAAGTACTTTAAAAGGAAAATTTGTTTGTATTTTTTATTTACATTTTATATTTTTGTACATATTGTTAGGGGTCAGCCATTTTTAATGATAACGGATGACCAGACCAGCCTTCAGAGCGTTCTCTGTCCTACTTCTGACTTTACTTGTGGTGTGACCATGTTCATTATAATCTCAAAGGAGAAAAAAAAAAAAAACCTTGTAAAAAAAACAAAAAAAAAAACAAAAAAACAATCTTATTCCGAGCATTCCAGTAACTTTTTTTGTGTATGTACCTAGCTGTACTATAAGTAGTTGGTTTGTATGAGATGGTTAAAAAGGCCAAAGATAAAAGGTTTCTTTTTTTCCTTTTTTGTCTATGAAGTTGCTGTTTATTTTTTTGGCCTGTTTGATGTATGTGTGAAACAATGTCCAACAATAAACCGGAATTTTATTTTGCTGAGTTGTTCTAACAAAGCTTTCTCAAGCCTGGTTTTTGTGTGCCAGCTTCTTTGTACTTGACACTTCTGCCTCTACTTCCTTAAACTCTGGGATTACAGGTATGTGTGCCACCACCACTACACTCAGCATATAGGGCCTGTTCAGGCCAGGGGAAGAAATGTAGACAACCTGCTGGACTGGAAGACTTTTCCCTTGGGCAGTAGGCTTGGTGTGGGTGGTTAGGACAGGGCTAAGGGGACATTAGTGAGGCTGTCTACTGGTTCAGTTCCCTCCTGATTGTAGCAACAGCCTTTTCTTGGGAATTAGTACTCCACTGGATGCCAAATGTTGGTCCTGGTGTTAAGGAAGTGTCTCCAGACACTGGAGAAATGTGTTGCATGTGGAGCCAGTGGCACAAGCCAGATACCCTGTGCCAATATAGGGGCTCCTCCCAGTTGTGGCCTTGCATGTAGTACGGACTTAGCTGCTCAACTCAGCCTTCCCCCTTGTGGTGGTATATCCTACCTACCAAGACTTCAAGACTATGCAGTGGATTTTTTTTTTTTTTTTGGAAGGGTAGCTGAGGATGGACCTGGAACTCACTAGGTAGTCTTGGTGGCAATCCTCCCTGTGCCTCCCAAATACTGAGACTAAAAGGCATGGGCCACTGTTCGTTTTTAATGTTCTGAAAAGCCTGATACATACAACCTTAGCCTTGCCAGCTCTGGTCTCTAGGAGAAAGTCATTTGGTTAATAGCAGAAGCCACCTTGCCTTTTTGCACATTGAGTGGGCAATCTGGTTTTCAGACCTGGGGTGTGGGAATAAGCTGTAGAGGGTACCATGCTTGCTGCACATAAGGGTAATAAGAGCCCAATAACTTGGGTGGAGGTGGCACTTCAGGGATGGAGGATTGTTCCCAGATCCTTAACCTGATGGCAGGGGCCTGGAGGCGTGGGGTGTAGCTGTGCAAGACTCATTGCTGTCTTGCCTAGTGAGTGCCCCAGCTATGGTCCTAATGAGGTCAGAGTAAGGGAGCCACTAGCCTTGGAGTTCCTGCCACAGTCTAGTGGGGGGGGGGGGCAGTGGTAAGTGGGTAGAGGGGCACAGGTACTAAACTCCCCCACATGTAATTCCAGTGGATTGGTTTAAGGCTATGTATGTAAGATCCTGTCTCCATACATCCCTGCCCCCTACCAAAAATCTAAACCAGGTACCGTAGCTCACGCCTTTAATCACAGCACTCTGGGAGACAGGATTGCCACGAGTTCAAGGAACTACAGTTCCACATCAGCCTGAGCAAGACTACCTTGAAAAACCAAAAAAGAAACTGGTACTCCAGCCTTTCCTGATGGGAGAGGAGGCATTGTCTTCACTAAGGAGTCCTGTCTACAAGATGGTTTGAGTCTGGGTAAGGGGCAACTTGTGAGAAGGGCTATTTATGAAGTACACCAAAAACTACAAAAAAAAAAAAAAAAACACAAGGAAAACTGAAATATCCTTTTCCATTTCAGCTGATACTGGAGAATGGTAAGGGTAGGGGATGAGTTAGCAGTGCTGGGGCAGCTTTCTGACTAGGACTGTGTTGGGTGCTAGTGTGCGGTGTGAGGACCAGATTCCTAGGAAGTTGTGAAGGGGTTTAAGCACAAAATGTCTGGAGATTGAAACGCTATTCAAAAGGCAGGGCTGTTACCAGGTGTGGTGGCATACGCCTTTAATTCCAACACTTGGGAGGCAGAGATAGGATTGCTGTGAGTTCGAGGCCACCCTGAGAGAGAGACTACCGGTCAGCCTGATCTAGAGTGAGACCCTACCTCCAAAAACACAGAAGGCAGGGCCAGAGTTAAGGGGTGGTGCTGGGAGGGAGAGAAATGGGAACTTGAAGACAGTTCTAGAGACAAGGTCTTCCAGCCTACTCCTGTAGCTCCCCCGTTTTACATCTCACTCCACCTTTGGGCTAGAAGAAGGATCATTTATAGTAGCTGAAGCTTAGCCCTGGGCTGCTTGGGCCACCCTCCAGCATGGAGCTACCCATATCGGACAAGATTGGGGCTTTGGTAGGACTTCCTGTGCCTGCCCAATAGTCTCCGGATGCTGGCTCTTTCAGAAAAGAAAAGAAGGCCTGCCCCTGTGTCCTGCTAGGCCAGCTCAGTCCGGGATGCTCCCAAGCTTAGAGCACAGGAAGGGAGGTCTCTAAAAAGCAGATAAGGGCCCATGACAGTCATGAATGGAGCTGCGATTGCTGTTTGCTGGGCCCCACTATCTGCAAAATGGGACAATAGCATGAGCTTAAACCAGACATCAGTGCTGCCTTGGTAGGGTTTGTGAAGACATCTAAACCTGCACTGAGCATGCATCCTTCCTAGCATAGCAGGTTTGTCCTGTGCAGCCCTTGCAGTGGAGCACGCTTTCCCCTCTATAATGCCTAGTTAGGCCTCCCAAAGAACTCTAGTTGAAACATTCGCGAGCGGTGGGCGCCCTCTAGTGTCCACAGAGGGAATAAAGGGGCTGGCTGGATTCTGTGCAGTCCGGTAAAGCAGCTCCTTCAATGGGCCAGGGCCAGCGGCCTTAGCCACCATCTACCTTTCCCCTTCTCTAAACTTGCCTCCCTCTCTTGAGCTGCAACTCCATTTATGTGGACTCAGTGTCCCTTCCTTGTGGACACTGCTTCATGGAGCTGGAAACCCTGGTCCATCTTTAAGGCCCTCAATCTGATCTTGTGTTGCAGGCGTGGCTTACCCCTATACCCACCAACCTAATCCCTGATTCAGGTGTGCTTCCTTTTTTTTTTTTATTTGACAGAAATAGGGAGGGAGAGAGAAAATGGGTGTGCCAGGGCTTCTAGCCACTGCAAACAAACTCCAGACACATGTGCCACCATGTGCATCTGTCTAACATGGGTCCTAGGGGATTGAACCTGCATCCTTTGGCTCTGCAGGCAAATGCCATCCCTCCAGCCCCAATTTTTTTTTTTTTTACTTTTTACTTATTTTAGGTAGGTCTCATTCTAGCCCAGGTTAACCTGGAATCCATTTTGTATTCTCAAGGTGGCCTCGAACTCACGGAGATCCTCTGCCTCCCAAGTGCTGGGATTAAAGGTGTGCGCCACCATACCCAGCCTATGTGCTCCAATTTTAAAGTGTAGCTGAGTTGTCCTTCCCACACCATAAGTCTTGTGGGCAAGGGTAGAACCAACTATGGAAGGGTGCAAGGCTGTCCATAGGATCTTAGCCTGTACTCAGAGGTTTGGCCTGAACTCAATTTATAAAACAGGTAAAATGGGGCTGGAGAGATGGCTCAGCAGTTGCCTCCAGAGCCTAATGACCCAGGTTCAATTCCCCTGTACCCATGTGAGCCAGATGGACAAAGTGGCTGGAGTTTGTTTGCAGTGGTGAGAGGCCCTGGTGTGCCTATTCTCTCTTTCTGTCTGTCTCTGTGTGCTTGTAAATAAATATTTTTAAAAAACCAGCTAAAAGCTGGGCGTGGTGGCGCATGCCTTTAATCCCAGCACTGGGGAGGCAGAGGTAGGAGGATCACTGTGAGTTCAAGGCCACCCTGAGGCTACAGAGTGAATTCCAGGTCAGCCTGGACTAGAGTGAAACCCTACCTCAAAAAAACCAAAAATAGGGCTAGAGAGATGGCGTAGCGGTTAAGCGTTTGCCTGTGAAGCCTAAGGACCCCGGTTCGAGGCTCAGCTCCCCAGGTCCCACGTTAGCCAGATGCACAAGGGGGCGCACGCGTCTGGAGTTCGTTTGCAGAGGCTGGAAGCCCTGGCACACCCATTCTCTCTCTCTCCCTCTACCTGTCTTTCTGTGTCTGTCGCTCTCAAATAAATAAATAAATAAAATTAAAAAAATAGTAATAAATAAAATAAAAAATAAAAAAAAATAAAAACCAGCTAAAATGTTTTAAGGCCACTGGGCCCACTGTGTTCACATATGGTTTAATGTAATATGCATTACTTGAAGAAATGGCCTGGTGGCTAGTGTGGATTCCATGAAGTCCAGAGCACTGAGCTTACAGCATGTGTGCCCAGGGGCTCTCTAGCAAAGCTGCTCCCATAGCAACAAGAAGTGCCAGGTGGTCACTTGAGACAAACTAATTTCATATGCACCCTGAAGTGGGCCCGGCTGTGAGACTCTTGGTAGAGGTGAAGTCTGTTACAAGGAGTTGCTGTTGAATATTCCAAAATGTTTTTTGGTTTTTCAAGGTAGGGTCTCACTCTAGCCCAGGCTGATCTGGAATTCACTATGTAGTCTCAGGGTGGCCTCGAACTCAGTGATCCTTCTACCTCTGCCTCCCTAGTGCTGGTATTAAAGGTGTGTGCTATCACACCCAGCTACCAAAATGTTTTTTAAAACTTTTTTATTATTTATTTATTTGAGAGTGACAGACAGAAAAAGGCAGATAGAGAGAGAATGGGTGCGCCAGGGCCTCCAGCAAACAAACGAACTCCAGACGCATGCACCCCCTTGTGCATCTGGCTAAGGTGGGTCCTGGGGAATCAAGCCTCGAACCGGGATCTTTAGGCTTCACAGGCAAGCACTTAACCACTAAGCCATCTCTCCAGCCCCCAAAATGTGTTTACCACTAGTAACTTCCATTCTCTTGGTGAAAAATCACCTGAATTACTGTGCCCACTTGTTCCCTGGAGAATGATCCTCTTATTCATCTCTCAGATAAGTCTAAGGTGAAACATATGACTTGGCTGGCCATACTGACTGGGTCAGAGTTGGCTCATGACCCAAGTCAACCAATTAGAGGGAGCCCTGGGATTAAATATATATATATATATATATATATAAAATTTCCAGGTAGGGTCTCACTCTAGCCCAGACTGCTCTGGAATTCACTATGTAGTCTCAGACTGGCCTCGAACTCACAGTGATCTTCCAACCTTTGCCTCCCTAGTGCTGGGATGAAAGGCATGTGCTACCACATCTGGCAATGAGAGGATGGGAACACCAGGGCCTGCAGCCACTGCAAATGAACTCCAGATGCACATACCACCTTGTGCATCTGGCTTATGTGGGTACTGGGGAATCAAACTCTGGTTGTTAGGCTTTGCAGGCAAGCACCTTAACCACTGAGCAATCTCTCCAGCTCCACCCACCAAATTAAAAAAACTTAATTTATTTATGAGACAGAAAGAAACAGGGAGAGAGAGAGAATGGGCAGTCCAGGGCCTCTAACCACTGCAAATGAACTCCAGAAATCCGGCTTATGTGGGTCCTGCCTGGGGAATCAAACCTAGGTCCTTTGGCTTTGCAGGCAAGCACCACCAGTAAGCCATCTCTCCAGCCCCTCCATTTTTTTTTTTTTTTTTTAAGGCAGGGTTTTACTCTATCCTAGGCTGACCTGGAATTTACTTTGTAATCCAGGCTGCTCTCCAATTCACTGTGATCCTCCTACCTCAGCCTCCTGAGTGCTGGGATTAAAGGTATGCACCACCATGTCTGGCCAATTTTTGGCTTTGCAGACAAGCACCTTAAGAGCTAAGCCATCTCTCTAGCCCATAGTGCATGCTTTTAATTCCAGCACTTAGGAGGCAGAGGTAGAAGGATCATCATTGAGTTCAGGACCACCCTGGGACTACATAGTGAATTCCAGGTCGGCCTGGGCTACAGTGAGACCCTTCCTTCAAAAAACTACAAAAGAGAGAGATAGAATGGGTGTGCCAAGACCTCCTGCCACTGTCAACAAACTTCAGACAGTTGCACAGCTTTGTGCATCAGGTTTTAAGCAGATGCCTTTAATCACTGAGCCATCTCTCCAGCCCCAATTTTTAAATTTTTGGTTTTGGGAATTTAGGTCAAAAGGCTGGATCTGCAGGCCATCTAGAGGTGCAAAATTGAGCCTCTAGAGAGGCCCAGGAACTTCAAGTTCTGGTGACACTGATTGTACCCCTCCCCCGCCCTGGCCCCCAGTCCAGCTTGCCTGAGCTAGATCAATCTCGGGCTGTTCACCTGTATAAACCAGTAAATTTCCTGGTTAGATTGGACTTCCTGTTGTCTGTAGCTGAAAAGAACTACTAAATGGAGGCGGGAGGGAAGTAGGGATGCAGTTCAGGGGCAGAGCACTTGCCTAGCACCACAAGTAAACAAATAGGGAGAATGCTGGGCTTATGCTCCAGTCTAACCATGAATGAAGACAGCCTGAGGAAAAGAGTCCAGAGGTGGAGAGGGGAATCCCTCCTCTTGAGTGGCTTCCAGACTGGGAGGCACACAGGGAGGTGAGTCAGCCTCATGAGAGGCCACTGTTCGGGGCCATCTCTTAGAATTCTGGTCCCTCTGGTATCACTCCCAACTGGTGAGGATGGCCATCTGACTGGTCCACCTGGAAGGCTGAAGTGTTTTCTCTCTTCTCCAGCCTATGGGGACGTCTGACCTCACAGCACTGCCACCTGAGCCTCACAGAGGAACTCCCCTTCGATGGGCCCAGCTGCATGGGGACGCTCCCGGGTAAGGGATGAGACTTGTTTTCAGACAGCTTGGTGCCTCTGCCTGAGAAACGGGAGGCAAGAGGCCACCTGCTTGTTTGAAGTTCTGGGTTAAGTGATAGGAAAAGGGTCTTCTTGCAAGAATTCACTGGGTTTTCAACATACCCAAAGGTGTTGAGTCCCTGAGAGGAAAGTTTAACATCCTGCTTGCTCTAAATTTATTTGACCTGGATTTTTTCTTTCAATAGAGCCAATTAACATACTGAAGGGCACTGTGTCCCCAAAAAGCTGATCTTGCAAAACACAGACCCTCACCAGGGCTCGGGGAAGAGTTGCTGAACTAGACAGACAGTGGATTCCTTTGGGAACTGGTTCCACTTCTTGCTTAGAACCCTGCATGGCCTCTGCTTCCTGCTGCTGTAGGCAGTTTGGGCTTTGTGCTCAGCACAAAGCAGGAGGCGCATGCCCTTGGTCAAGGAGGTAACTGGTGCTAGCAGGTGGGGAAAACATCAAGTGGTGGAAACTGGTTCAGATCCATCTAGAGGGCATTTTGACCCTATGTATTAAGGTCCCAAAAATAAAGTCAAGGGGCTGGAGAGATGGCTTAGCGGTTAAGGCTCTTGCCTATGGAGCCTAAAGACCCAGGCTCAATTCCCCAGAACTCACGTAAGCCAAATGCACATGGTAGCACTTGCTTCTGGAGTTGGTTTGCAGTGGCTAGAGGCATGCATTCTCTCTATCTGCCTCTCTCTCTCTCTCTCTCAAATAAATAAAAAATATTAAGCTGGCTGGGCATGGTAACACATGCCTTTAATCCTAGCACTCGGAAGGCAGAGGTAGGAGTTTGAGTTTGAGGGCACCCTGAGACTACATAGAGAATTCCAGGTCAGCCTGGGGCTAAAGTGAACCCCAACCTCGAAGTCAAACAATAAAAAAAATATTTATTTGAGAGAGAGAGAGAGAAGGGGTGAGGGAGAGAATGGGCATGCCAGGGCCTCTAGCCACTGCAAACGAACTCCAGATGCATGTGCCTCTGGCTTTACATGGGTACTAGGGAATCAAACCTGGGTCCTTAGGCTTTGCAGAAAAGTGCCTTAACTGCTGAGCCATCTCTCCAGCCCCTATTTTTTTATTATTAATATTTATTTACTTTATTTATTTGGGAGAGAGAGAAATAAACAAATTCCAGCATCTGGCTTATGTGGGTACTCGGTAATTGAACCTGGGTCCTTTGGTTCACAGGCAAGTGCCTTAACCAATAAGCCATCTCTCCAGCCCTGCACACATACTTTATAAATCCTGTTTTTTTTTCTTGTTTTTTTGTTCGTTTGTTTTTTTAAGGTAGGGTTTCTCTTTAGACCAGGCTGACCTGAAATTCACTATGGTAGGCTCAGGCTGGCCTCAACTCAAACTCAGTGACCCTTCTACCTCTGTCTCCTGAGTGCTGGGATTAAAGGTGTGTGCCATCACGCCAGGCTGGCTCTTTGAAAAAAAATAAAAAAAAAATTTTTCGAGGTAGGCTCTCGTTCTAATCCAGGCTGACCTGGAATTCACTATAATAGTAATAGTAGTCTCAGGCTGGCTTCAAATTCATGGCTATCCTATGTCTGCCTCCTGAGTGCTAGGATTAAAAAGGTGTGCACCACTACACCTGGCTTGAATTTTTTTTCAAGGTAGGCTTTCACTCTAGCTCATGCCTGGCTACACTATTTATTTTTTATTTTATTTATTTTGGTTTTTCGAGGTAGGGTCTCTCTCTAGCCCAGGCTGACCTGGAATTCACTATGGAGTCTCAGGGTGGCCTCGAACTCATGGCAATCCTACCTCTGCCTCCTGAGTGCTGGGATTAAAGGCATGCGCTACCACGCCCGGCCAAAATATATATTTTTTAAAATTTCAAACCAGAGCTGGGTGTGGTGGCGCATGCCTTTAATCCCAGCCCTTGGGCAGCAGAGGTAGGAGGATTGCTGTGAGTTCAAGGCCACCCTGAGACTCCATAGTGAATTCCAGGTCAGCCTGAGTTACAGGGAAAGCCTACCTGAAAAAAAAAAAAAAAAAAAAAAAAACAAATGGTTCATTTATTTATTTACTTATTTATTTGAGGGAAAGAGGCAGAGAAAGAGGGAATGGGCACGCCAGGGTCTCTAGCCACTGCAAATGAACTCCAGACACATGAGCCATTTTGTGCAACTGGCTTTATGAGTACCAGGAAATTGAACCTGGGTCATCAGGATTCGCAAGCAAGTGCCTTTGACAGTTGAGCCATCTGTCCAACCCCCTTTTTGAATTTTTTTTTTTTTTTTTTTGAGGTAGTATTGCTGTAGGCTGACCTACAATTCAGTCTCATGCTGGCCTCAAACTCACAGTGATCCTCCTATCTCAGCCTCCTGAGTGCTGGTATTAAAGGCTTGTGCCACCACCCTTTTTGAAAATTTAAAAATTCCACTGCCAAGAGACCATTTTAGGGGCAACACTAGAAATGCTGAGGAAAACACTAGACTTGAAGAATCGGTTGAGGCCTTATTCAACAGAGCCAACAATTAGAAAAGAGCTCAGTGCTCAACAGGCAGGAAGTAACTAACAGTATAGTCACTCAGCCAGTAGAGCAGTGTTTGCCAAGAACTCTGAAAGATTGTTTTGTATGACTTCAACCCCTGGCTTGGTGCAGGCACCCTCTCTAGAAATAACAGTGGGAACTGCTTTTGTTTTTCAAGGTAGGGTCTCACTGTATCCCAGGCTGACCTGGAATTCACTATGTCATCTCAGGGTGGCCTCAAATTCATGGTGATCCTCCTACCTCTGCTTCCAGAGTGCTGGGATTAAAGTCAGGCGCCACCACGTCCGATTTAGGAACTGCTAATGTGAAGAATGTCCCTTTGGATAATATGGGGAAAGCTTATTTTAAAATATCAAGAGAAGGGCTGGAGGGATAACCACGTTAGCCAGATGCACAAGGGAGCCCACGCGTCTGGAGTTCCTTTGCAGTGGCTGGAGGCCCTGGCCCGCCCATTTTCAATTGCGCTCTCTCCCCCTCTCTCTGACTCTAATAAATAAAAATCAAAAAAGAAAAAATTTTTAAAATCGGGCTGGAGAGATGGCTTAGCGGTTAAGCGCTCGCCTGTAAAGCCTAAGAACCCCGGTTCAAGGCTCGGTTCCCCAGGTCCCACGTTAGCCAGATGCACAAGGGGGCGCACGCGTCTGGAGTTCGTTTGCAGTGGCTGGAAGCCCTGGCACGCCCATTCTCTCTCTCTCCCTCTATCTGTCTTTCTCTCTGTGTCTGTCGCTCTCAAATAAATAAATAAAAATAAAAAAAAATTTAAATCAAGAGAAAAAAATTAGAAACAGAATTGTCCATAATATAATCTAATGATAAAGAAAACCAGAGGAATAGAGGTATAAGCTTAGTGGTAGAGCTTGCTTAGTACGTGCAAGGGCCTGGGCCTCACCCCTAGCTAAACAAAAGCAGGGTGGAGGAGGAATTTACCCAAGCAATCTCTGAGTGTTAACAGTATTAGTTCTGTGTGTTCTACAGGTGACAAGGACAGGTTTTGTTCTGGCTGCTTAAGAGGCCAGGACTGTGTGACACTGAGGACCACTGGGAGAGCTGAATGGCTTGTGGTGGAGGTTGGCGGGGGTGGGGGTGGGGTGGGGTGGTGGTGGTGGTGGTGGTGGCTGAGAAAACAAGGGGGACTGTAGGGTGAGCCACTACACTCAGAATTCTTTTTTTGTTTTTCCTTTGGGGTAGGGTCTCACTTTAGCCCAGGCTGACCTGGAACTCCCAGTGATCCTCCTACCTGTGCCTCCTGAGTGCCAGGATTAAAGGCATGTGCCACCACACCTTGGTTTCTTGCTTTTTTTTTTTGAGGTAGGGTCTCATGTAGCTCAGGCTGACCTGGAATTCACTATGTAGTCTCAGGGTGGCCTTGAACTCACTGTGATCCTCCTACCTCTGCCTCCTGAATGCTGGGATTAAAGGCGTGCACCACCATACCCGGCAGATCTTGCTTTGTTTTAAAATAGGGTTTTGCACTTTTTTTTTCCCCACAAGATAGGGTCTCACTCTATCCCAGCCTTACCTGGAATTCACTATGTAGTCTCAGGGTGGTCTTGAACTCACAGTGATCCTTCTACCTCTGCCTCCCCCCCCCACCCCCAAGTGCTGGGATTAAAGGTGTGCACTGCCATGCCTGGCCTAACATAATTTTTTTTTGGGGGGGGGCGTTTCAAGGTAGGGCCTCACTCTAGCCCAGGCTGACCTGGGATTCACTATGTAATCTTAAAGTGGCCTCAAACTCACGGTGAGTCTCCTACTTCTGCCTTCCAAATGCTGGGATTAAAGGCGTACACCACCACACCTGGCTTCCTTCTTTTCCTATTTTAGAACACTGCAACAAAACAGTTATCGCCTTGGCCTAATTTTACCAAATGAACTGCAGACTGTTGGTGAATACAATCCAAGTAAAGGTTGGTAGTGGGTTTGGATATGTGGCTCAGCAGTTAGGTGTATGTTTAGAATGCTTGGGCTCTGGGTTTAACCCTAGTACTGCATCCCCCCGAGGTAGCAGACAACTGCTGGAAGAAATGACTTGGGTTCAAATTCTGACCAAGTGGACTCCAAGTAAGCAACACAGATGGCCGAAGATCACCATAAAAGAAATGACGCTCCACGCTGTGGTCTGTGCTGCGGGAAGCAGTACCGTGAAGCTCCAGTTCTGTCACCGTTACGGGCATCTACAATGTGATGACACAGTAGTCCCCCGTGCCCAGTAAAATATTCAGACAGCATATTATATACCTCTAAGGCACATAATTTACCCTGAAATCATCACCATGATCTTCATTAAGCAGTCAAGTGGTGGTTATTTGATTAACTCTCTTCCAGTTAAGAGTATTTGGGAATGATTTGAGTAAGTCACTTAAAAAGCCATTTGAAGAGATTTGAGGAATATATTCTTTGAATACATTTTCTTTAATAAATGTTAGAATACACTAGAAATAGTGGTGTACACCTTTAATCCCAGCACTTGGGAGGCAGAGATAGGAGGACCGCTGTGAGTTCAAGGCCAGCCTGAGACTACATAGTGAATTCCAGATCAGCCTGAGCTAGAGTGAGATCCTACCTCTAAAAACAAAACAAACAAAAAAGAACCAATTAAACAAAATATGTTAATAGGTATCAATACATAAGAACATAGGGCTGGGAAGATGGCTTAGTGGCTAAGGGAACTTGCTTGCCAGAGCCTGTGGCTCGGGTTTGGTTCCATCAGTACCCGTATAAAGTCAGATATTCAAGGTGGCACGTGTCTGGAGTTCACCCAGCAGAGGCAGGAGGATCACCATGAGTTCACCACCACCGAGACTGACTACATAGTGAATTCCGGGTCAGCCTGAGCTAGAGTGAGACCCTACTTCAAGAAAAACCCCCAAAACAAAAGAAAACAACAAAACAAAACAAAAAACTCCTCCATACACACACCAAAATAAAATAAAATAAGATAAAAGAAAAGAAAAGAAATACACAAAGTGACATTTCAAAGGGGAAAGCGGGGGCGGGGGAGGGAGGGTATTACCATGGGATGTTTTTATAACCATGGAAAATGTTAATAAAAATTGAGAAAAAAAAACAATGCATGCACCAACACACACACACACACACACACACACACACACACACACACAAAAGAAATACACAAAGTGGTCCAAGGCATCTGGAGTTCATTTGCAGCATCAAGTGGTCCTGGTACACCTATATTCTCTCAAATACATAAATAAGTAAATTAATTAAAAGAATGCCAGGTGTGGTGGCTCTCGCCTTTAGTCCCAGCCCTTGGGAGGGAGAGATAGGAAGATCGTTATGAGTTCAAGGCCAGCCTGAGACTACATAGTGAATTCCAGGTCAGCCTGGGCTAGAAGAGCCAGAGCCATACCTCGAAATCAGGCCCTCAAAAACAAAAAAAATTAAAAGGAAGAGAGAAGGAGTATTCCGTTAGAGCCACAAGTTGGGACATTATGCACAGAGACACTGCCTCTCCCCTATAACAGACTGCTGCTCCCCAAATGCGTGACCTACAATCCCCATGGGTTTGACCTGCATCCTCAATGACGGCCTCTTTGAGAAAGGGGCAGGGATGAGAGCAAGGATGGTATCAACATGTGTTGTTTATATACTAAGTATGTCCATATCTAATAAAAATAAATTTAGAAAAAAAAAGCATTCCTTGTAACCATGTGCTGTCTCAGAGTAGTCAATGCCTGTTCCTGCTACTATTCGTGACAGTGATGGATATTCACACATGGATATTCACACATGTGTATTTGCAGTGCTGGCGCTCACACCAGGAACTCACGTGTGTTAAGACAAACACCCTACTCCTGAGCTACACCCCTATGTTCTGTGTTCCTTACCCTTGGATTGATGTTTACTCACTCATAGTAATCTGTAAATCTTTAATTTTTTATTATTATTTATTTATTTATTTGAGAGCGACAGACACAGAGAGAAAGACAGATAGAGGGAGAGAGAAAGAATGGGCGCGCCAGGGCTTCCAGCCTCTGCAAACGAACTGCAGACGCGTGCGCCCCCTTGTGCATCTGGCTAACGTGGGACCTGGGGAGCTGAGCCTCGAACCAGGGTCCTTAGGCTTCACAGGCAAGCATTTAACCGCTAACCCATCTCTCCAGCCCTGATTTTTTTTGTTTTTGTTTTTTTCGAGGATGGTTTCACTGTAGTTCAGGAGGACCTGGAATTCACCATGTAGTCTCAGGGTTGGCCTCGAACTCATGGTGATCCTCCTGCCTCTGCTTCCTGAGTGCTGGGATTAAAGGGGTGAGCCACCACACCCAGCATTTTTTTTAATTAAAAAAAAATTAGGCCGGCCGTGGTGGCACATACCTTTAATACAAGCACTTGGGAGGCAGAGTACTGGTATTATATATAAATATATATATTTGCATACACGTACTTGAGAGAGAGATGGAATTGGGACACCCCAGGGCCTCTTGCTATTGAAAATGAACTCCAGACGCATGAGCCGCTTTGTACATGTAGCCCTATGTGGGTATTGGGGAATTGAACCCTGGCTGAAAATCTTTGCAAGCAAGTACCTATAACCCATGAGCTATCTTCCCTGCCCTAAGGAACTTTTTCGTGGTGTACACAGGCCAAAATAAACAGAAACTTCTTTCTTCATTAAGTTACTAGGTTCTAAAATATGAATATTGTTTTTCTTAATTTAGTGGCTGTCATGTTATTTATTTTAAAAATATTTTTATTTATTTATTTGAGAGCAAAGGGAAGGAGAGAGAATGAGCATATCAGGATTCTTGTCACTGTCAACGAACTCCAGATGCATGCACAACCTCGTGCATCTGGCATATGTGGGTCCTGGGGAATCAAACCTGGGTCCTTTGGCTTTGCAGGCAAACAGCTTAACCACTAGGCCATCTTTCCAGCTCAAGTTTTTTTTGTTTTTTTTTTTTCAGGGTAAGGTCTCCCTCTAGCCCAGGCTGACCTGGAATTCACTATGTCATCTCAGGGTGGCATCAAACTCATGGTGATCCTCCTACCTCTGCCTCCCAAGTTGTGGTGGTTTGAATAGAATAGATGGCCCCCAATATATTCAGTTCTTTATTGTTTGTAGTTTGCATCTGCTGGCTACCTGGCTGGAGGCATGTCATTGGGTGGATCTTTAGGTGTGGTGGTGGGTTTCAGATTTCAGTCTAAAGATATACAAAGTGTGCCTAGCTGGAGTCCCTGAAGTGTGCTGTGGCTTTTGACCTTTTGGCTTGTGCTTCTTTCTCTCTCTGCTTGGTCTTGTGAAGGCAGGCCAGCTTCTTTTGCCATTTATGGAACTTTCCCGGGATCTGTAAGCTTCAATAAATCCCTTCTTCCATTACTGTGCTTTGTCTGGAAGTTCATCTCAGCGAACCTAAATCTGACTACTCCACAAGTGCTGGGATTAAAGTCGTGCGCCACCATGCCCTGCTCAGCCCTCAGCTTTTAAATGTAGGGATTGGTGATCAAACTTGGGGACATCAGCTTGAGTTGGGAGCACTTTACCCATTGAGCCAGCTCCCTAACCCATGTTGTGTGTGCTGGGGGGAGCCACATTAATCGAGAGAATACTTTTATTTATTTGAGACAGGCTTGCTATGTAGTCCAGGCTGACTTTGAACTCAAGATCTTTCTGTCTCAGCCTTGGGAATGTGTTTAGAAAGCTATGCAACAGTCACCAGATTCTAGCAAGTTCTCAAATAAACCTGAAACTGATTCATCACAGCCTTCCCCCTCTCCTCCCTTGGTTTTACCAAAAAGATCCAGTAACTTTTTTGGGGAGGGGGTTCAAGGTAGGGTTTCATTCTAGCCCAGGATGACCTGAAATTCACTATGCAATCTCAAGGTGGCCTCGAATTCATGGTGATCCTCCTACCCCTGCCTCCCAAGTGCTGGGATTAAAAGTGTGCACTGCCATGTCCAGCATTTTTTTTTTTTTTTTCAAGGTAGGATCTCACTCTAGCCCAGGCTGACCTGGAATTCACTATGTAGTCTCAGGGTGGCCTCAAACTCACAGAGATCCTCCTACTACCACGCCTGGCTCTAAGATAAATTAAAAATAAATAAATAAAATAAACTTGACAGGGCTGGAGAGGTTGCTCAGTGTTTAAGTGTGCTTCTTGTGCAAACACAAGGGCCTGAGACTGTCCCAGTTCAAATCTCCAGATCCCAATTAAAACAGCTGTGTGTGTGGCCACATGTCCTTTAACACCAGTTTCACAGGAGAGCAGAGACCAGAGAATCTTCTGGGCCCTACAAGCCCTGGAATTAGTAATTCCAGGTCAGCCTGAGCTAGAGTGAAATACTACCACAAAAAGCAAAAAACCAAAAAAACAAAACAAAAACCAAAAACCAAAAATTTTACAATACAGGTACAAAGTATCACTTTTGGGACCTGGAATCTAGAGGGGGCTGGTGGTCATCTCTAAATCTTAGGATGCTTTTTCTGGCTATGAGCTGGAAGGGGAGCCAGGAAGGAGGAGCCATGGCTGGTCTGCAGATGGCTGTAGGGGCTAAAATAGGGGCTGGACAGAGCAAAGTCAACAGGCAGGACCTAGTGGACTCTGGGCAGGAAGGTGGAGAGAATGGTGACAGCTGTTATTCTGGAAGTGACCAGTCCACCCACACAGAGGTGTCCACCTGAGTCTGAGGCAAAGCCATCAGGACCTACACTGCCCCACTTCTCCCTTCCCAGCCTGCACCAGCCTGGCAGTGGCTTCCTTCCACCAAGTTCCCTAGTCCAGAGACAACTGCTTCTTGCTACTGTTAACAGTAGTTTAGGGAATTTTACAAAAAGGTGAGTGAAGCCGGCCACCTTTAATCCCAGCACTCGGGAAGCAGAGGTAGGAAGGAGGATCATCGTGAGTTTGAGGCCACCCTGAGACTACATAGTGAATTCCAGGTCAGCCTGGCCCAGAGACCCTACCTTGAAATACCAGAAAAAAAAAAAAAAAAAAAAAAAGGAAAAAAGGTGACAGAAGGCTGGCTTTCTAGTCTGTTGGCTGGTTGGGTGCTCTAATCCTGTGGGACCGGAAGCAATGGTTTCTGTTTGTTCCTCACTGCTTCTGTACAGCACGGGTCACTACTTGAAGTTCCTTCTTTGCTTCTTGTTTCCTCATTAGAATCTACTGGAAGGGAGGAACGCATTCCCGTGTAGCAAGTGTCTCCACCATTTAGTGTCTTCTACTTGAAAAAGTGCTTGGTAAATGTGTGGGTGAAAAGCTGATGCTGAGAGAACAGGCACACAGTACAACAGTCTAAAAGAAGCCAGGTGTGCCAGGCGTGGTGGAGAACACCTTTATTCCTAGCACTTGGAGGCTGAGGTAGGCATCATCCCCAGGAAGTTCGAGAGCCAGCCTGGGTTTACAGGGTGAGTTTCAGGTCACCTTGGCTAAAGTAAGACCCTACCTCAAAAAATTCACAGAAAGTCTGGGGAGATGGCTCAGTGGTAGAAAGGGCTTGCTTGCAAAGATGGTTTGGATTCTCCAGGACCCACACAAAGCCACAGGCTCAAAGTGGAGTATGCATCTGGTCTGTTTGCAGTGGTAAGAGACCGTGGTGTGCCCATTCTCTCTCTCTCTACTTGCAAATAAATAAAAAAAATTTAAAAAGTGTTAAAAAAATCCAAAAGTTTTGTAGCCTGGGGTGGTGGCACACACCTTTAATCCCAGCACTCGGGAGGCAGAAGTAGGAGGATCGCTGTGAGTTCAAGGCTACCCTGAGACTACATAGTGAGTTCCAGGTCAGCCTGGGCTAGTGTGAGACCCTACCTTGAAAATCAAAACAAGCTGTGTGGTGGCCCACGCCTTTAATTCCAACACTCAGGAGGCAAAAGGTAGGAGGATCACAATGAGTTCGAGGCCACCCTGAGACTACATAGTGAATTCTAGGTCAGCCTGGGCTAGAGTGAGACCCTACCTTGAAAAACAAAAACAAAAACAAACAAAAAATAATCAACAACAACAAAAAAAAACGAAAAACAAAGCAAAGGGTCCAAACATTTTGGTCTAGGAAGCAGGAAGAAAATGGAGATGACAAAGGAGCAAGGAGCAGGTACACAGCTCACACCCAAAACCACCTCCAGAAAAGGGCTGAGGAGACAGCCCAGTGCATAAAGGCGTGGTCCTCCCCTGCCCGCGGACCTTGATGTTGAGCTATCAAGGTACCTGTCTCCTTTTGCTGTGTTCACCTGAGGCCGATGCCACTTCCAGGGTTCTCCTAGCTGTTCTCATGCCAGCTCAAACCCCGCAGCCTGGCTGGGTGCCCCAAGCCAGTGCCATTTCTGAAAAACACACACTCTCATATGGTTTGTTTCAGGATAAAATGACAGGTGTTTCCTGAGTATATGCATTACTGGTCAAGGGATAGGAAGTTTTGGCTGCGCATGGTGGCACACACCTTTAATCCCAGCACTTGGGAGGCAGAGGTAGGAGGATGGCTGTGAGTTTGAGGCCAGCCTGGGATTGCAGAGTGAGTTCCAGATAAGCCTGGGCTAGAGTGTGACCTTATATAGAAAAAAAAATATATATATATATAGAGAGAGAGGGAGAAAGAAAGGAGGAGAGAGGGAGAAGAGGAGAGAGAGAGGGGGGGAGAGAGAGAAGAGGTTTTGGAATGACTGTATTATAATTATTATTTTTTGGCTGGCCTCAAACTCACAGTGATCCCCTTACATGTGCCTCCCAAATACTGGAATTAAAGGTGTGTGCCACCATACCCAGCTAATTAATTTTTAAAAACATTTTATTATTTTATTTTGGTTTTTCGAGGTAGGGTCTCACTCTGGTCCAGGCTGACCTGGGATTAACTATGTAGTCTCAGGGTGGCCTCAAACTCATGGCGATCCTCCTACCTCTGCCTCTCAAGTAAAGATTTTATTTTTATTTGTTAGAGACAGAAAGGGAGAGAGAGATAGACAGACAGAATAGGTGCACCAGGGCCTCTGGCCACTGCAAACGAACTCCAGATGCGTGTGCCACCATATGCATATGGAGTTCGTTTGCAGTGAACTAGAATCCTTTGGCTTTGCAGGGAAACGCCTTAACTGCTAAGCCATCTCTCTAGCCCTAAATATATTTGTTTTGGTACAAGGGTGCACATGCTGTGGTTAATGCATGGAAGTCAGAGGATAACTCGGGGTGTTGTTCCTCATCTTCTGGCTTGAGGAAGTGTCTTCGTTGTTTGCAATGGAAGCCGGCCTGTGTGTGAGCTTCCAGGAGACTCTCCTGTCTCCACCTCCCTCCTCGCAGTCAGGTAACAGATAACAGATGCTTGTGCCACTGTATTTGGCTTTCTGTGGGTTCTGGGGAGACTGAACTTAGGTCCTCTTGCTTGTGTGGCTCACCGAGCTTTCTCCCCACACTATAATTCTTTTGTTTTCCTCAGAGAAGCTAGCGAAGAATTCTGGTAATGTCAGCTAGGTGAGAACATGGAATTCTTTTTTCTGGACAGGGTCTCATGTAGCCCAGGCTGGCTTTGAATCTGCTATGCAGCTGAGCATGACCTTGAATCCTTCATCCCTCCTGCTCCTACTTCCTGAGTGCTGGGGTTGCTGGTATGAGGCACCATGCTGGGCTTGGGGTTTTTCCTGAAACCTCCATCCCCATTGCGCTGTGCTCATTGTACCCCAAGGGAATTCTTGATAGCAGACATGGTTCACTCTGAGAAGGGAGATGGCATTTTAAGAAAGCAAGCAAAAGGAAACCTTCATTTTCTTTCTTACCTCACTCTAGCCCAAGACTCACTCTGCAGCTCAGGCTGCCCTTGAGATCGTGGTGATCCTACCTCAGTCTCCTAAATGCTGGGATTAAAGGTGTGAACCACCATGCCTGGTCTTTTATTTTTTTTTGGGTACAGGGTCTTATTTTAGCCCAGACTGACCTGGAACTATCTCTGAAGAGTAGGCTGGCCTTGAAAGTGCTTGGGACCAAAGGTGTGAGCCACTATGTCTGGCTCTCACCTAATTTAAAAACAATTTTTATTATTTATTAAAGAACTTTAATATATGAACATACTGTAGTTTGATCATATTCCCATCCCTTTATCCTCTTTTGTTCCTCCTTTTATTAAATTAAAAAAATTTTTTTTTCAAGGTAGTGTCTCACTCTGGCCCAGGCTGACCTGGAATTCACTATGTGCTATCAGAGTGGTCTTGAACTCATGGCAATCCTTCAACCTCTACCTCCTGAGTGCTGGGATTAAAGGCATGTGCCACCAGGCTTGGCTGTCCCTCCTTTTTTAAAAATATGGAATGCTTCACAAATTTGCATGTCATCTTTGCACAAGGGCCATGCTGATCTCTGCATCATTACAATTTTAGTATATGTGCTGCTGAAGTGAGCACTTTTGTCCCCTTTCTCCTACCCCTACCACCTAACTTTTTTTTTTGTTTTTTTGAGGTAGGGTCTCACTGTAGCCCAGGCTGACCTGGAATTCATTCTATAGTCTCAGGATGACTTCAGACTCATGGTGATCTCCTACCTCTGCCTCCTGGGATTGAAGGCATGTGCCACCACGCCCAGCAACATGTAACTTTTGATATTTAAAATTTTATTTATTTGTAAGGAGAGAGAGAGAGAGAGAGAGAGAGAGAGAATGGACATGTCAGGGCTTCCTTCCACTGCAAATAAACTCCAGATGCATGCACAATTTTGAACATCTAGCTTTACACTGAATACCGGGGAATTGAACCTGGGCTGCTAGGCTTTGCAAATCAGCTCCTTATAAACAATGAACCACATCCCCAGTACCTTTGTTTTTTCAACACAGAATTTTGCTGTAGGCCAGGCTGACCTGGAATTCACTATGTAGTCTCACGGTGGCCTTGAACTCAGTGATATCCTCCTACCTCTGCCTCCCGAGTGCTGAGATTAAAGGCATACCCCACCATGCCCGGCAAGCCCCTAACTTGATATTTAAAAAACAGCTTTCTGATGGGAGGAAAAGATGATGACGTCAAAATAAGAGACTGAGAGGGGTAAGGGGTATGATGGAGAGCAGAGTTTCAACAGGAAAAGTCAGGGGAGGAAGGGAATTACCATGGGTTATTGTCTACAATTATGGAAGTTGTTAATTAAAAAAAAAAAGAAGAAATAGCTGGGCATGGGGGTGCACGCCTTTAATCCCAGCACTCAGGAGGCAGAGGTAGGAGGATCATCATGAGTTCAAGGCCACCAAGAGACTACGTAGTGAATTCCAGGTCAGCCTGGGCTAGTGAGACCTTACCTCGAAAAACCTAAATAAATAAATAAATAAAAAGTAGCTTTTTGTAGCCAGGCACGGTGGTGCATACCTTTAATCTCAGCACTTGGACAGAGGTATGAGGATTGTCAAGAGTCTGAGGACACCCTGAGACTACATAGGTCAGCCTGGGCTAGAGTAAGACCCTATCTCGAAAAATAATAATAAAAAAAAAGCTTTCTAAAAAAATAAAAGCTTTCTGGGGATGAAGAGATGGCTTAGTGGTTAAGGCATTTGCCTGCAAAGCCTGAGGACCCAAGTTCAATTCCCCAGTACCCATGTAAGCCAATTTCACATGGTGGCACATGTATCTAGAGTTCGTTTGCAGTGGTTAGAGGCCCTAACATGCCCATTATCTCTATCTACTTCTTTCTCTCTCAAATAAATAAAAATAAAATATTTTAAAAAATAGCTTTCTGAAGCTGGGCATGGTGGTGCACATCTTTAATCCCAGCATTTGGGAGGTCAAGGTAGGAGTATTGTTGTGAGTTCAAGGCTACCCTGAGAATACATAGTGAATTTCAGGTCAGCTTGGGCTAGAATGAGATCCCACCGTGAAAAAAACCAAAAAGCTTTCTGGACTGGGAATGTGGCCCAGCTGGTAGCGTGCCTGTCTAGCATGCATGAAGTCCTGGGCTCAGTCCGCAGCACCTCATAAAATGGGATGTGGCATGTGGCTGAAGACAGGAGGATCAGAAGTTCAAGATCACCCTGTACAGCATTGCCACTGACTGCTAGCACTGATACGCTAAAAAGATGCTGTGTCTTCTCCTCACCCACAGACATAGGCAGAGACAAGGTAGTGGTCAGGAAAGGAGGCTGGGGATGTGGGTGTAGGACCACACCAATGGGTCGGCTGGGCGCTCTTGTCCTCAGGCCTCAAGCCTACCACTGTGGTAACCAGAAAACTTTTAATTGTTGATATCTTGCAAGGGATGGTGAAAGATAATTGTGGCTCAGAGGTAAGTTTCTATACGAGAACTCCTTTTAATTTTGTGGGTCGGACCTGCAAGCACTGTAGATGGGACCGCACCCCCCCCCATAGCAGCGTCTTCTGACTGCTGACTTAAAGCCGCTCAGCCAGGATGCTTCCCCATCGTTCTCCTTCTGAAGCACTTTCTTAGAAGTAGCAATGGAGGCACTCACTCAGGAATCAGATCTATCAGTCCATTTCTGGAATGAAATATAGTTGTGATCATATGATCTGATATCCTTCTTCCTTCATGGAGACAGGTTCATGTTCCAGAGAAAAGGAGAGGTGGAAGCAGTGTCATGCTAAAGACTGTAGGAATATTTTAATGCTTTAATTACATTATGTAATAATATTGCAGTCTATTTTACAAGTTAAAGATATGAGAATGTATGAAATAGAAATGGTAGGGGGAAAAAAAAAACAAACTAAACGTGGGTCAGGAAGGTGAATTCTTCCAACACCAGAGGCCAAAAAAAAGCCTACAGGTCCCAAGGAGGAAGCCGGGCAGGCGACAGGTGTAGTATATCGGCTCCTGGTATGGGTTTGAACTCATGTTTGCACCAGGAAGGAGTCGAGGTTTGTCTCCTGCCTTGGTCTGTGGTTGAGAGTGTAGTCTTGTCAGTGAAGATGGAAGTTTTGGGAGGAAAAAATGCATCTGGTTACCTACACGGAGTTGGTCCCCTGGTGGCCGCAAGTGGGTTCTGCGTTGAGGGAACTGGGTAAAATGTTGAAAGTAAATGTGTGGAAGAAAAAGTAAACCGCTTCCTCTTCCCCCCAACCCCAAATTCTTCAAGTGCACACGAGTTCTTCTCTCAGACGTAGAAAAGCCTCACTCTGGATGTGCTTACAAGAAGATCGTCGTCAAAAAACTTTGTCTCTATGATGACGTTCCCCCTGTGAGAAAGGGAGATGAGAGGGCAAGAGAAAATGTGAGCACGGCACGAACCTGTCCACAGATGGTTTCCACGTGGGTTCTCTGGTAGTGCACCACCTGCAGTCTTAGCTTGGGGCCTTTAAAATCTTTGTCCAGGGCTGGAGAGATGGCTTAGTGGTTAAGTGCTTGCCTGTGAAGCCTAAGGGCCCCGGTTCAAGGCTCGATTCCCCAGGACCATGCTAGCCAGATGCACAGGGGGGTGCACGTGTCTGGAGTTCGTTTGCCGTGGCTAGAAGCCCTGGCGCACCCACTCTCCTCTCTCTGCCTCTTTCTCTCTCTGTCACTTTCCAATAAATAAATAAAACAAATAAACAAAATCTTTGTCCAGCTGCTATACACTTCCAATCCCAGCACCCACAAGGCTGAGATGGGAGGGGTAGGAGTTCAAGGCCAGCCTGGGCTACATAGTAAGCGCCTGTCTCAAAAAAAAAAAAAAAAATGAAAGAGCTTTGTTGTTCTTACACAGCATTTCAGTACTTGTGTGATTCATTTGTTTTCACCAAGCTCAGAAGTGAGAGTATATCTCCATGCCTTGGAACAGTAGTATCTTTTGATAGAGTGCTTTGAGCATAAGCTGACTAAGATAACGTGGATCCCTTTGAGAGAATTCCACTACAAATGGATGCCTGAGGGTTCTGACCTCAGGGGAGGTGCTGGGGTTTGGTCTGACCTGCAGGGACTCTTGAGATTTTGGGTAGCAGCATCTTTATTTCTATTTATTTATTTATTTATTTTTGAGAAGGGTCTCACTCTAGCCCAGGCTGGCCTGAAACTCACAGGGATCCTTCTATTACTGCTACACACAGCTCATCCTCTTTTAATCTCTGGGCCAATCGATTTTCTCCCCTGAGCAGGATCCTTCTTCTGCTGTACCTCAAGGAAGCCATACATGCATTCCTGCCCCAGGATTTTCCAAGCTGCCCAGGCCTCCAATCTGTTCTACTGGCTAGAGATTGTTTCTATGGTTTACGACCAGAGAACTTTTAAGTGATGTACTTTATTGTGAGGATGGAATTTTATTTTCCTGGGTAATTATCTCAGTATCCTCATTTTGTATTTTGTTTGGTTTTTGTCTGTGGCAGAGCTGTGGATCAAACCTAGGCTCTTGTGTGTGCCAGGCAAGCACTCTACCAATGGAGCTCATCCCTATCAGTGCTCCCATTTGTAAAAATGGAAGAGACTATGGCCTTACTAAATCACTTTTGAGGTCTTTTTCTTTTTTTAAATTATTAAATTATTATATTTTTTGAGGGAAGTACAGAGCCAAGGACAGACACCCATGTGGCGAGAGATTCCACATGGAGGGCCTGGAAAAGCTGTGGAAAGTAAAGAAAAAGGAAGTTCGAGGAGCTCCTGCCATGTGGGAGCTGGAGGAGGTACAGGAACCCATGTGGGGAGTAAGGGCTGGGGGCTCTCTCCTCCGCTCAGCCCAGGCCTAGCTGAGGGACTCACCCACAGCTGGAAGTTCCCAAGTGGTCAGAGAGCCTCCTTTTTCTTTTTCAGATTTTTATTTATATATTTATTTGAGAGAGAGAGACAGAGTGAGAGGGAAAGGAGGGTAAGAATGGGCGCAACAGGGCTTCCAGCCACTGCAAACAAACTCCAGACGCATGTGTCACCTTGTGCATCTGGCTTACGTGTGTCCTGGGGAACCAAACCTGGTCCTTTGGCTTTGTAGGCAAATGCCTTAACTACTTACTAAACCATCTCTCTAGCCCCCTCTTTCTTTCTTTCTTTCTCTCTCTCTCTCTTTCTTTCTTTTTTTTTTTAAGACAGGGTCTTAGGTAGCCCAGACTGGCCTTAAAACTCCTGATCCTCCTGTCTCCATGTCCTGGGATTACAGGTATGTACCACCACACCTGGCCTCACTTTCGAGTTAAGAAGAAATGTTATGGCTGGAGAGATGGCTTAGCAGTTAAGGTGCTTGCCTGTGAAGCCTAAGGACTCAGGTTTGATTCCCCAGTACCAGCTGCACAAGGTGGTGCATGCATCTAGAGTTTATTTGTAGTGGCTGGAGGCCCTGGCAAGCCCATTCTCTCTCTCTCAAATGAATAAGTTTTTTTTTTTTTTTGTTTTTTTGAGGTAGGGTCTCATTCTAGCCCAGGCTGACCTGAAATTAGTCTCAGGATGGCCTTGAACTCACAGCAATCCTATTTCTGCCTCCCAAGTGCTGGGATTAAAGGCGTGTGCCACCATGCCCAGCTAATAAAATTTTTAAATTTTTATTTATTTATTTGAGAGTGACAGACAGAGGGAGAAAGAGGCAGAGAAAGAGACAGAGAGAGAATGGGCGCACCAGGGCCTCCAGCCACTGCAAACAAACTCCAGATGCGTGCGCCCCTTATGCATCTGGCTAATGTGGGTCCTGGAGAATTGAGCCTCGAACTGGGATCCTTAGGCTTCACAGGCAAGTGCTTAATCACTAAGCCATCTCTCCAGTCCTCTTTTTATTTTTTAAAATACATTTATTTTAAGAGAGGGAGAGAAAGAGGGAAAGAGAGAGAGAGAGAGAGAGAGAGAGAGAGGGAGAGGGAGGGAGAGAGAGGGAGAGAATGGGCATGCTAGGGCCTCCAGCCACTGCAAACGAACTCCAGATGTATGTGCCCCCTTGTGCATCTGGCTTACATGGGTCCTGGAGAGTCAAACCAGGATCCTTTGGCTTTGCAGGCAAACACCCTAACTGCTAAGCCATCTCTCCAGCCCCAATAAAAATTCTTAAAAAAAAAAAAAAAAGAAGAACAACAACAACTGTTTTGGGGATCCTCAAAGGTTAAGTACTATTTTGGGGGCTCAAAATAGCAAGACATGATATAATACAAAGGTATTATAATAGACTTACTAGTTTTAGTACTGTCATTTATCAGGATAAGGAATAGCCAGTGGTTACTTTTCTGCTGATTACTACTCCTCAGCTTATACACACACAAAAAAAGGTAACACTGGGGGCTGGAGAGGTGGCTTAGCGGTTAATAGCTTGCCTGTGAAGCCTAAGGACCCCGGTTTGAGGCTCAATTCCCCAGGACCCACGTTAGCCAGATGCACTAGGGGACGCACACATCTGGAGTTCGTTTGCAGTGGCTGGAGGCCCTGGTGCACCCATTCTCTCTCTCTATCTGCCTCTTTGTCTCTCTGTCTGTCGCTCTCAAATAAAGTACCAAAAAAAATTTTAAAAAATAATATTAAAAAAAAAAAACAATACTGGGGCTGGAGAGATGGCTTAGAGGTTAAGCACTTGCCTGTGAAACCTAAGGACCCTGGTTCGAGGCTTGAGTCCCCAGGACCCACGTTAGGCAGATGCACAAGGGGGAGCATGTGTCTGGAGTTTGTCTGCAGTGGCTAGAGGCCCTGGTGCACCCATGCTTTCTCCTGCTCTCTCTCTCTGCCTGTCACTCCCAAATAAATAAATAAATAAAGATAAACAACAACAAAAGCAATACTAGCCAGGCATGGTGGCACACACATTCTTTCCCAGTAATTGGGAGAAATAGGAAGATTGCAGTGAGTTTGAGGTCACCCTGAGACTAATTCCAGGTTAGCCGTGGCTAGAGTGAAACCTTACCTTGGAAAACATAAACAAAAACAAACAAAACAAAACAAAGCTATACTAAAATTAAAATTTTATTAAAAAGCCAAGCTGGTAGTATATACCTATAATCCCAGAACACAGGAATTAAAGAGGCTGAGGCAGATGATTGCAAATTTGAGGCCAGATTGGGCTACCTAGCAAGTTCTAGACTAATCTAGGCTATACAGTTTGACTGTCTCAAGAAAACAAACAGCCCACTGCTGGTGGCGGAGGAAGGCACTACTGCTGGAGGTGTACTGGATGTGACACTGCTCTGCAAGTGGCGGTGAGGAGGCCCTCATCCACGGTGGCCTAGGCCCAGCATGTGGAACCCGTGATGCTGGCAAAGCCTTAGACAAGAGCCAAGCCCCTCTGTGTGTGCCTGCATCCAGTTATGAGCCAGCGATGAGTCAGTAGGTGGAGGCCCTTTGCGCTGAGCACCAAGGCAACCTGATTCAGGAAACTAATTCAAGAAACTAGGGGAATGGCCAGCGGCGTGGCAGCACACACCTTTAATCCCCACATTTGGGTGGCAGAGGTAGGAGAATTGAGTTGAGTTCGAGGCCACCCTGAGACTACATAGTGAATTCCACGTCAGCCTGGACCAGAGTGAGACCCTACCTTGAAAAACCAAAGAAAGAAAGAAAGAAAGAAACTAGGGGAATGGTAGGCGAAACTGAAACTGATCAAGAGGGGAAACCCCGCCAGGTGCAGTTATTAAGGGCTACCCAAGGAATTTGAGGCCAAGGATATCATTGAAGAGTACTTCAAATGTAAGAAATGAACAAATAAAATCTGGCTCATTAAAAAACAAAACAAAACAACTCATCTGAGCTGGGTGTGGTGGCCCAGGCCTATAATCCCAGCACTGGGGAGGCAGAGGTAGGAGGATCACTCTGAGTTTGAGGCCACCCAGAGAATACAGACTGCATTCCAGCTCAGCCTGGGGTAGAGTAAAACCCTACCTCAAGAAAACAAAAAACAACCCCCCAAACAAACACAAAACAGATCTGTGGGCACTAGTACTGAAACAACAAATTCATTTTGTTTTTGTTTTTTTCCAGGTAGAGTCTGGCTGTAGCCCATGCTGGCTTGGAACTTACTCTGTAGGATCAGGCTGGCCTCTAACTCATGGCAATCCAACGACCTCTGCCTCCTGAGTGCTGGGATTAAAGGCGTGTACCACCAAGCCCAGCTGAAACTGTTTTTGGCAGTTATGGCCACAGAACTCAAGGCCTCGTGTATGCTAGGCAAGCACTGAGGGCATCCCTAGCCCTATTAAAAAATTTTTTGAGGTAGAGTCTCACTCTATTCCAGGCTGACCTAGAATTCACTCTGTATTCTCAGGGTGGTCTTCGATCCTCCTACTTCTACCTCCCGAGTGCTGGGATAAAAGGTGTGTGCCACCACACCCGGCTAAAATATTTGAAAGTTTATTTTTAATTTTTTTTTTTTCCAAGGTAGGGTCTTGTTCTAGCTCAGGCTGACCTAGAATTCACTATGTAGTCTGAGGCTGGCCTTGCACTCACAGTGATCTCCTACCTCAGCCTCCTGAGTGCTGGGATTAAAGATGATGTGTGCCACCACACCTGACAATATTCTTAATTTACTGATGAGGCATCTCTCAAGCCCCCTTATCTTTTTTTTTGGTTTTTCGAGGTAGTGTCTCACTCTAGCTCAGGATGACCTGGAATTCACTATGTAGTCTCTGGGTGGCCTTGGAACTCACAGCGATCCTCCTACCACTGCCTCCCAAGCGCTGGGATGAAAGGTGTACTCTATCACGCCTGGCTCTATTTTCTTTTCTCTCTTCTCTTCTCTTCTCTGTTTTTTTTCTTTTTGAGACAGGTCCTCACTCTGTAGCCCATGCTGGCCTTGAATGCATGACAATCCACCTGCCTCAGCCTCCCAAGTGCTAGGATTATAGGCATAAACCAGCATGCCCAGTGAATGACAATTTTCTCTCAAGAGAAAATAGCAGCTGAGCAGTTACAGACGATGCTTTCTCTCTCCCTCCCTCCCTTCCCCTCTCTCTCTCTTTTCTCTTTGGTTTTTCAAGGTAGGGTCTCACTGTAGCTCAGGCTGACGTGGAATTCACTATGTAGTCTCAGGGTGGCCTTGAACTCATGATGATCCTCCTACCCCTGCCTGGCTCTCTCTTTTTTAAAAGTTTACAGGTTTTATTACATTCAAAGAAGAGCCAGGCGTGGTGGTGCATGCTTTAAATCCCAGCACTCAGAAGGCAGAGGTAGGAGGATTGCTGTGAGTTTGAGGAAAGCCTGGGACTACATAGTAAATTTCAAGTCAGCCTGGGCTAGAATGAGACCCTACCTCAAAAAAAAAAGGAGGAAAGAGTATTTTAAAAAAGGGAGAGTATACACTAGCAGACGCCAGTAAACTAGAAAGGAGATATAAAGGGAATAGAAAGGAAGGGGGGGGTACTTAACAGGATGGTGTGGTGGTTTGATTCAGGTGTCCCCCATAAACTTAGGTGTTCTGAATGCTAGGTTCCCAGCTGATGCATATTTGGGAATTAATGCCTCCTGGAGGGAGTGTATTATTGGGGGCGGGCTTATGGGTATTAAAGCCAGTTTCCCCATGCCAATGTTTGGCACTCTCTCCTGTTGCTGTGGTCCACCTTCTGTTGGCCAGGGGGTGATGTCCACCCTCTGCTCATGCCATCGTTTTCCCCTGCCATCATGGAGCTTCCCCTCGAGCCTGTAAGCCAAAATAAATCTCTTTTTCCCAGAAGCTACTCTTGGTTGGGTGATTTCTAACAGCAATGCGAACCGGACTGCAACAGATGGTATTGTATATATGTAAGTAAAACAATAAATTAATGGGGGTGAAAAGGCCTAAGTGAGGTCAGGGGAAGAGATTAATTAAAGGAAAGGTGGAGGGAGGGCTAATCAAAATCTAAAAGGATATAAATAAATCATAGGGAAACCTACTTTTTTTTGGACAATGGAACACTCAGAAGCTTTAGATTGTTACTAGAAAATTTTCAGTGCCAGGGATGGGATACCTTCCAGTGAGTTGTTGGCCAGGGAGGTCCCTGATACCCCCAAAACATTACAGGCCACTGCCGAGGCCCTTGGTTTCCCACCAGGAACAGATGGTAAGACCCTATTACTGAAGACTCCACATACTTGGGCTGCAAGGCCACTGAGAAATCCTGCTGGAACTGAGCTGATAACCTCTTCCGTGTAGACTAGTGGACAGAAAGCTGGAAGAAGCCATTCTGCATGCAGTTCAATGGCAGAGAGAGAAACCACCACTGAAGATACTCAACAGTGGACATTGCAAGCCTTATATTTTGCCAGCCAGGACAAATGAGCCAACGGGTGCAATAGTGGCATGTCTGTCATGGTGGAAACCAACTGCTCAAGCTGGCCTTGAACTCTTGGTGATATTCCTATCTCAGCCTCCCAAGTACCATGATTATATTTGGCCCTGATTATATTTGTTGACAAGATAACTGTTCTTTGAGCAGGTATAGTTAAATGACAGGTAAGTCTCTGAAAACCTGCACCCAAACACTGTCCTCTAAGACAGACTTTGAGGACTACCAGATTGTGGTAGGGTGATCCAGACAGCAGAGCCCAGAGGATGGCCATTAGGAGAGAGAGCAAAGTTGCTAGATTTGATACCTATTATGTGCCAGTTCCCTTTCACATCGTCTCGTTTTACCCTCACTCCATATCTGTGAGAGAGAATTATTCATTTTTTGTTTAACGGTGAAAGTGCTGGGTGTGGTGGCCCATGCCTTTAATCCCAGCAGATGTAGGAGAGTATTGCTGTGAGTCAGAGACCAGCCAGGGACAACAGAGTGAGTTCCAGGTCAGCTTGGGCTAGAGCGAGATTCTGCCTCGGGAGGGGGCGGGACTGAAAAACAAGAGCAAGGCTCAGTAGCAAGATATTATTGCCAAAGATGATAGCAGCCAGGGTGAACAGGAAATTTAAAAATGTCTAATCTAAGCTTTTTGAGCATTTCTACTCTATCACATTGTCTTTCCCATAGGGCAAAGTCAGCTAACTGTAGATACTCCTGGGCACTTATTTTTTGTGTGTGTGGTGTGTCTCAGGGTGGCCTCGAACTCACGGTGACCCTCCTACCTCTGCGTCCCAACTGGTGCGATTAAAGGCGTGTGCCACCATGCCTGGCTCACTCTTTAACTCTTGTTCCTCCTTGGATCCCTGCCCCATGAATGGGACCAAAGAGTTCCACCTGCCGAGAATGCCTGAGACACACTTCAGTTTTCTGGGATCTCACTCACGTTAGGACATTGGCTGGCATCATCTGGGACTCGGGCGCTGCCTCTATCAAGGACTGCCAGGTATTTGTGGAGTTAGGGATCACAAAGCCAAACTCGAAGAACCATTCTGAAGGAAGAAGAAAAAGCCAGTGAGCAGGTGCTATTTGCCGTCATGGGGGAGCCACCAGCTAACTGTCCCCTCCTTTACAGTGAGCATCTTCCTATCCCAGAACTACCAAAGGCAGCTATCAGAAACCCCATAGCCCAGAGGCAGAACAAGACCTCCACAAGGCTGTCTTCTGAAATGCACTGAGGGTTGCTGCTTAGAGGGTCTGACAGACAAGGACCAGTAAGCAGGACACAACATAAGCCACATTTTCTTAGAAGTAGCATGGATATGAACTAAAAAGACCTACTAGTTCCTATATGACTTCTTATGCTTCAAGGGAAAGCTCAGTGCAGGGAGCTAGGATGCTGCAGGCAGAGCCTTGTACTACAGACACTTCCTCTGAGACCACACGCTGATACTATATCAGCACCCACCCAGGCACAGGTGCAGTGCTAGACAGCAGCCTTGCTTTGGCTTGTTTACACTGGGGTTCCCCAATGTTGTAGAATATAGGAACCCTGTTACCAATCAAGTTTTCATAGCATTGTTTTGTCTTTTGTCCCTGTCACTCTAAGCTCTGGCTTAAGGGCACGCAAAGCAGGATACCTTCTAGGCACTGCCCTTTGAAGTACACCTTTTGTTCCAGGCGGAATTTTTCCATTTGTTCTGCTGAGGAAAAGTTCAATTCTCGAGACACTGCCTTGCACTTGAGGATTTTCTTGGGAACACGGGCTGATATAAGAAAAAGAAATGTTGGTAAAATGGCTGGGCGTGGTGGTGCATACCTTTAAGCCCAGCACTTGGGAGACAGAGGTAGGAGAATCGCTCTGAGTTTGAGGTCAGTCTGGGACTATAGAATGACTTCCAGATCAGCCTTGGCTAGAGTGAGACCTTACCTCGAAAAAACCAAAAACAGCAATCAAAAACTTCAGAAACTGTCTCAGTGATGGCATTCAATTCCTGCTGAAGGAAGAAGTCTCTACTGGGTCAGAGTGTGATATCACAAGGAGCTCAGATCTAGTGCTTTACAGAGCTTGCTCTCTGAAGCACAGGGTTGTATGGTACCCTCCTCTGAGTGGCCCTCTTTGATGTGGACCCTCACTACTTACTCTAGAGAGATAAATATGCAAACTTTCTTTTGGAAAAAACTGAAGTCTTAGTTTACACATTTCCTGTTTTTTTTTTTTTTTTTTTTGCTTTGGAGGCAAGGTCTCATACAGACCAGACTAGCTTCTAATTCATGACTTAGTTGAGGCTGGTTTTGAACTCCTGATCCTTCTGCTTCAGGCCCCCCAAGTGCTGGGATTATAGGAGTGTGCCACCACACACAGCTTTGGGTATGTTCTAATGCTAAAATTTCAGCACAAAATGGATTTTGGGAAATGGAAGAAAGGAATTTAAAATGGGTACAAGGGCTGGAGATGGCTTAGCAGTTAAGGTGCTTGCCTGCAAAGCCAAAGGATCCAGGTTCAATTCCCCAGGGCCCACATAAGACAGATGCACAAGGTGGTGCATGTATCTGGAGTTTGTTTACAGTGGCTAGAAGCCCTGGCACATCTATTCTCTCTCTTTTGTCCTCTCTCTCCTTTTCTCACTCAAAGAAATAAAAATATTTTAAAAAACGGGTACGGCGGGGGAGGAGGCTGGAGAGATGGCTTACTGGCTAAATATGCTTGCCTGAGAAACCTAAGCCAGGTTTGATTCCCCAGTATCCATATAAGGCAGATGCACATGCGTTTGGAGTTCATTTGTAGTGGCTGAAGGCCCTGGTGCACCCATTCTCTCTATCTGCCACCCTCTTAAATAAATGAGTAAATAAATAGAAATTTCTAAAATGGGAACAGGGCTGGAGAGATGGCTCAGCAGTTAAGGTGCTTGTGTTGAGAGCCTAAGGACCCAAGTTTAATTCCCCAGAACCCACATAAAGCCAGATGCACAAACTGGCACATGCATCTGGAGTTCGTCTGCAAATGGCTGAAGGCTGTGGCATGCCCATTCTCTCTGTCTGTCTTCTATCTCTCTCTGCTTGTAAATAAATACATAAATTTAACATGGGCATAACAAATGTTAGCAAGACACAGATTTGTGTGCTGCACCTTCAGGGTTCATCTGCCTATTGTGCAGTAATTAGCTCCCTGATGCCAGGCTCTGTTCTGGCATTGGTCACAGCCCATGTACACAAGGGGTTGGAAAGCACCTTCATGTTCCACTCCAGGGATAGACAGGTCTTCTGTTCCTTGCCAGAGGATCTTCCCTGTCTCGGCATCCCGAAGGTTCATCCAATTTCTGATCAAATATGATTAAGGAAAAGTGAGGCTCTAAAAGTAACTCTTACTGTGTACTCTAGTGTGTCTCACTTTGTTTGTCCCAACTGCTGAGTGCCATGAAAGCTGCTAAGGACATGTAAGGCATTCCAAAAGATATCTAAAGGAAGAGGCAGAGCCCTATGGAGAATTTTTCACCATTGTCAGGAATGCAAGGGTAGGAACTGAGATGTAGTTCAGAGGTGGAAGGTGAGGCCAGGGAAGGAGAGAGAATACAGAAAATGGGGGTGGGGGAGAAATATCATTAATAAGTTAATTCAAATTTTTTTCCATATTGAAAGTGTTCAGCAAAAGTCCAAGTTTTATCATAGTAATTTGCAGAATGTCAAAGATAAGCTTCCACCCAGAGGAAAAACATATATAGGGTGAAAATCAGGATGGAGGAACAGGCTGGGCATGGTGGCACACGCCTTTAATCCCAGCACTTGTGAAGCAAAGGTAGGAGGATCACCATGAGTTCGAGGCCACCCTGAGAATACACAGTAACTTCCAGGTCAGCCTGAGCTACAGTGAAACCCTACCTTGAAAAAAAAAATCAGAATGAATCAGGAACCCCAGAGGCCAGAAGAAAACTCAGTAGTACCTTTAACATTCTCAGAGAAACAATTCCTGATGCAAACTATCAACAAACTTTTACTTTCTCAATAAACTGATAACATGTTCAGGTCAAATGACGGGGAAAGTCAAGGAATGAGACGATATGGGATCCAGAAAGCAAGAAATATAATGCAAAAGGCAAATGTATAAGCCACAGAGTAAGAGGGAGGGAAGTCCCAAGACAAGCGCCCTAAGAGAAGGACAGATGCAGATGCGGGAGGGAGGGGTCAGGGCAAGATGATGAAAAACAAGTTTTCTTTGCAGAAGATGAAATTCACAGAATGAGGGCTGGGGGGCTTGCTCAGTGGTTAGAGGCAATTGTTTACAAAGCCTGCCAGCTCAGGTTTGATTCCCATGTAAAGCCAGATGCACAAAGTGGCACATGTGTCTGGAGTTCATCTGTGGTGGCAAGAGGCTCTGCTGTGCCCATACACACTTTCTCTCTATATCTATCTATCTATCTATCTATCTATCTATCTATCTATCTAACTATCTATCTATCTATCTATCTATCTATCTATCTATCTATCTATCTATCTATCTATCTATCTACCTACCTACCTACCTACCTATCCATCCATCCATCCATCCATCCATCCATCCATATTTTGTTTTTTTGAGGTAGGGTTTCACTGTAGCTCAGGCTGACCTGGAATCCACTATGTAATCTCAGGGAGGTCTGGAATTCACGGTGATCCTCCTATTTCTGCCTCCTGAGTGCTGGGATTAAAGGCGTGCACCACCACGCCCAGTTAAAAATATTTTTTTAGGGAGCTGGAGAGATGGCTCTGCAGTAAAGGTGCATGCTTACAAGGCCAGGTGGCCTGGGTTCAATTCCCCAGTGTGTCTGGAGTTTGTTTGCAGTGGCAGGAGGCCTGGCACACCCATACTCACTCTGTGTCTGCCTCTTTCTGTCTCTCTCTCTCAAATAAATAAATAAAAATATTTTTTAAAAACCCACAGTTTTTAAGCCGGGTGTGGTGGCACATGCCTGTAATTGGGAGGCAAAGGTAGGAGGATCATTGTGAGCTTGAGGTCACCCTGAGACTACATAGTAAATTACAGGTCAGCCTGAGCTAGAGTGAGATCCTACCTAGAAACCACCCCCCCCAAAAAAAAGAAAAGAAAAATTAAAAAAACCTATAAGAATAATTCACAGAATATCCAATAGGCATGGAAAGGAGAACTATTCAGTTAGGGAGAACCAAAGAATTTTTTTTTGTTGTTGTTATTTATTTATTTCAAAGGGAGAGAGAGAGAGAGAGGGAGGGAGAATGGGTGCTCCAGGGCCTCCAGCTACTGCAAATGAGCTCCAGATGCATGTGCCCCCTTGTGCATCTGGCTTATGTAGGTCCTGGGGAATTGAACCAGGGTCCTTTGGCTTTGTAGGCAATAACACCTTAACTATGAAGCCGTCTCTCCAGCCCCCAAAGAATTTTTTAAAAAGTTATTTATTTATTTGCGAAAGATAGAGAAAGAGAAAATGGGCATGGCAGAGCCTCTAGCAACTGCAAATGAACTCCAGATGCATGTTCCACCTTGTGCATCTGGCTTACATGGGTTCTGGGGAATAGAACCCAAGTTCTTGGGTTTTGCAGGCAAGCACCTTATCTGCTAAGCCATCTCCCCAGCCTGATTTTTTGTTTTTCTTTTAAGGATAATTACTGACATACAGTGTTGACACAGGCATGAGAACTGAGACAGATTACAGACCATTAGATGATGCCCCATGAGATGGGACCAAGAAGGACATATAGGCATGAAGGGTTATTTTTTTTTAATCTATTTATTTGTTTGAGACACAGAGAGAGAGACAGAGGAAGAGTGAGAATGGGCATGCCAGGGCTTCCAGCCACTGCAAATAAACTCCAGATGCAGGCACCACTTTGTGCATCTGGGTTATGTGGGTCCTGGGGAATTGAACTGAGGTTCTTTGGCTTTGCAGGCAAATGTCTTAACCACTAAGCCATCTCTCCAGCCCTATTTTTTTTGAGATAGAGTCTCACTGTAACCTAAACTGACCTAGAACTCACTATATAGGCCCTAAACTCATGGTGATCCTACCTCAGCCTCCCAAGTGCCAGGAGTAAAGGCATATACCTCTACCCTTGGCTCAAGGCATGAAGAGTTAAGAAATAAAACTGGACTGTTAGACGGGTATGGTGGTGCAAGTTTTTGATCTCAGCACTTGGGAGGCAGAGGTAGGAAGATTGCCTTGAGTTCAGGCTACCCTGAAACTACACTAGTGAATTCCAAGTCAGCCTGGACTAGAGTGAGACTCTACCTCAAAAAAACAAAAAACAACAATAAAAAATGTTGGTTGGCATGGTGGTACGTGTCTTTAATCCCAGTACTTGGGAGGCAGAGGTAGGAGTATCACCTTGAGTTTGAGGCTACCCTGAGACTACATAGTGAATTCCAGGTCAGCCTGGACTAGAGTGAAACCCTGCCTTGAAGCAAGCAAGCCAACAAACAAAAGCCCCAAGTCTCAACCAAAAAATTCCTTAAAACAGTAAGAACAGAGGTGGACTTTGATGACTGACCAGATGACTGAAAACATTTTTGTTTTGACAGCTTTTAGCTAGACAGATTTTTCAGAGGAAAAGGGCTTGAGTTTTAAGACTCAAAGGTCAAGCCACTTCCAATCTCTAGAGAGGAGGATTAGGTAGACAGGCTTTAAAGGTGGGGGGGCTGGAGTACTATTTATAAATACCACCCTCTGGGTCAGTCAGGTCTTTTCTCATTTAAAGGCTCTCTGGTGATTTGCTCAGGGGATGAGCACAGAGGAACACTTGCTGCTAGAAGCCTTCTATTCAGAGAAGTCCTGGGTATTAGGACCCTCTTATTGTGACGAGGCTGAATAACATACCCTCACATATAACAGTGGGAGCAAAACCGAAGGCAGTGAGAGGATGAGTGGTAGAGTGGGAAGGGAAAGCTTGGGATTGGAAGAAGCCACTTAGATGAATAGATGAGTGGGGTATAGGTCAATGTACTTCAGATATGAACGCAAGAAATAAAGAACTTAAAATGTGCTGTTACAACCCTCTAGGAGCATTCTGGGAAGAGCACACTGGCTCTAGGTGTCTTAATTAACTTTGAATGAAAATGGCCAGATCAGCGCTCATGTCCAGAGCCTCACTGGCCAGTTGAAGGAGGAAGAACAGTGAGAGAAATCAGAAAAGAAAAGAGAGTAGAGAGAAGGAATGGAGAAGGCAGAGAGGGGAAAAGAGAAAAGAAACAGGAAGCACAGGGAGAAAGTCACAAGGGAGAGAATGGGGGATGAGGGGAAAAGAGGCATCCAGATGCTCATACATAACTCATAAATGCTGGGCATGGTGGTGCATACCTTTAATCTCAGCACTTGGGAGGCAGAGGCAGGAGGATCGTTGAGTTTGAGGCCACCCTGAAACTACATAGTGAATTTCAGGTCAGCCTAAGCTAGAGCGAGACCCTACCTTGAAAAACCACCCCCCCCAAAGAAACCAAAAAAAACCCTCCCCCCAAAAAACATAACCCATAAATTACAGACAGGGTCAGGACAGAAGGGAATAAAAAGGAAGAGGCTCAGAAAATCTCAGATGAAATTTAGTTTATTCCTACTCTGATATTATATAGGTCCTCCCCCTGCCCAGGTAAGATTTCATTCTAGCTCAGGCTGACCTGGAATTCAGTCTCAGAATGGCCTTGAACTCATGGTGATCCTCCTACCTCCCAAGTGCTGGGATTAAAGGCCTGCGTCACCACACCCAGCTATTATATAGTTCTTATTCTGTAGCCCAGGCTGGTCTCAAACTTGTGGTGATCCTCCTGCCTCAGCCTCTCCAGTTGCTAGGATTTCAGGTAAGAGCTGCTATGCTTGGTGACAATTTCAGTACTAACCTACAACCCCATAGGGAATATCAGCAACCCCACTGAGGAGTCCCCTGTAGAATGGGGGCAGGGAGGAGGGAAAAGATGGTACTAACACATGGTATATACATATAAAATATGTTTTTAATAATAATAAAAAATATTTTGTCTGGAGAGATGGCTTAGTTGTTAAGGCACTTGATACTAAGCATAAGGACCCAGGTTCAATTTCCCAGGACCCACATAAACCAGATGCACAAGGTGGTGCATGCATTCAGAGTTCATTTGCAGCAGCCAAAGGCCCTGGCATGCCCATTCCTTCCCTCTCTGCCTCTTGTTTTTCTTCTTTCTTTCTTTCTTTTTTTTTTTTTAGGTAGAGTTTCACCTTAGTCCAAGCTGACCTGGAATTTACAATGAAGTCTCAGGGTTGCCTTGAACTCACTACAATCCTCCTACCTCTGCCTATAGAGTACTAGGGTTAAAGGCGTGTGCCACCATGCCTGGCTTCTCTGCCTCTTTCTATTTTCCACTCACACATAAAGTAAATAAGTAAAGCCTCCCCCATGTAGACCAGCAGACAGAAAGCTGGAAAAAGCTATGCTGCATGCAGTTCAATGGCAGAGAGAGACAGCACCAGTGAAGATACTCAACAGTGGACACTGCAAGCCTTAAATTTGGCCAACCAGGCCAAATGAGCCAGTGGGTGCAATAGTGGCATGTCTGTTATGGGGGAAAGCAAATGCTCTCTAATTGGACTGGAGGCCCGCTCCATGGGAAGGAATACATCCCTGATACTGAAAACCTACAACAGGGTAGTCATGAGCTCTAAGGGTGTAACGTCTGCTGCTGTCTGGCTAAATGTATATACTATGCTCAAACTACCCAGATAGCAAGCACTTCTCTCAATGTTCATACCTTTATATTAACGCTACTCTCACTTTTGGTTGGAGAACCTTCTCTTTCCAGATGGCAGTGACCTTAGGATGACTCAGAAGGCACTATGGTGCTGAGAAGTGACGGAGGAGTGCTCAGCACTGAAATATCTCTTGCAAGGCTCAGGGTCCATTTTGGAAAATATGGCAGAAAGAATTTAAGACCCAAAGGAAAGGCAGGACTCCTTACAATGCCCTCCATCAGATACAAAATGGCCTAGATATCTATGACCTCCCAGGGCCTGACACTACCTACACAAGACCACCATAATAGGAGGAAAAGATCATGACATCAAAATAAAAGAGAGACTGATTGAGAGGGGGAGGGAATATGATGTAGAGTGGAGTTGGAAAGTGGGGGTAGGGGGAAATTACCATGGGATATTGTTTATAATTATGGAAGTTGTCAATAAAAATAAAAACAAACAAATAAAATAAAACAAAAAACAAAGTAAAAAAAAAAAAAACCAAAGTGAACACTTTTAGATACTAAAGCTCTTAGCCAAAATTACCTTTGTAAATGTGTTTTCCTTCTACATCTCTTTAAAAAATAATTTTCCCCTTTAAATCCCTTCATAAAGCTATATATTTTTCTTTCTTTTAAGCCAAAACATTGTTCTACTAAGGACTCTTTGTGATGGGCATATACTTACTTTTAGCATTGACTCAACTGGCTGCACAGCGCCAGCTGGATAACCACGCGAACCTGCGGTTCTGATGAAGTAGGACGGGCTGGCAGGGGCGTTCCCTGTCAGTTTATTCCTGGCACCATTATTTTCCTTTGCCATAGCCAGAGCCACAGGGGAGGGCCACCCAGCAGGTTTGCTTTTGATTGGTAACAACAGCAGAGGTTATGGATTCCCTTCCCTGCCTAACTTGCCTCTCTCCTCCCCTGGAAACAGAACATGCCAAACAGCATGTAATCTGATATGCTCAGAACTTGCGGTTGCTACTTGGAGAACATGGAAGTACCACTGAGCGGAATGGACACAAGAAAATTCTGTCCAGTTGTCTTTGGCAGGGATGTCCAAGTTTCGTAGCTTGGCTTCCTTTAATTCTTCAGTTTTGTACTTTTATTTATTCTTTCCTAATTTAATTCATATATAGTGTATTTTGATCATATAAACTCTCTATTAGCTCAATTTTAACTTTTAAAAGTTTGCTAAAGCTATTTTTCTTCTTGAGCAGGGTCTGTCACTGAACCTAGAGCTTACTGATTCAGCTAGCCAGTAAGCTCTGGGGATCTGCCTGTGTCCACCTCCCCAGCACTGGGATTACACCACACAGCCATCATGCTTGGGATCTTACACAGTGCCCATTCTTTCTCTCTCCCCCTCTCTCATAATAATAATAAGATGATGGAGAATGGAGTTTCAAAGGGGAAAGTGGGGGGAGGGAAGGTATTACCATGGGATCTTTTTTTATAATCATGGAAGTTGTTAATACGAATTTGAAAAAAAAAATTCCCAGCGTTTGGGAAGCGGAAGTAGTAGGATCACCGTGAGTTTAAGGCTAGCCTGAGACTACATAGTGAATTCCAGGTCAGCCTGGGCTAGAGGGAGACCCTACTTTGAAGAAAAAAATAGTATTAAGCATGGTGGTGCACCCTTTAGTCCTAGCATTTGGGAGGCAAGAGTAGGAAGATGGTTGTGAGTTTGAGGCCAGCCTGGATCAACAGAGTAAGTTCCAGATCAGCCTGGGCTAAAGTGACACCCTAACTTGAAAGAACAAAACAAACAAAAAGCATTGAAATTGATTTATACTGGGGCTGGGGAGGTGGCTCAACAGTTAAAGATGCTTGCTTGCAAAGCCTGTGGTCTTGAGTTATCCCCAGTCACTTATAAAACTAGAAAGGCTAAATAAATAAAATATTTACAGAATTACTTAAAAGGGCTAGAGTGATGGCTTAGCAGTTAAGGCGTTTGCCTGTGAAGCCTAAGGACCCAGACTTGATTCCCCAGTACCCACATAAGCCAGATGCACAAGGTGGCACATATGTCTGGAGTTTGTTTCTGTGGCTAGAGGCCCTGGCGGGCCCATTCTTTCTCTTTTTCTAATAAGTAAATAAATAAAATCTTTAAAGACATATAACTGGAAAAGCGTTTATTTGCAGTAGTAAAAAACTCTGGCACACCTATACCCAGCACATTCTAAAATAATTATTTTAGAGCCAGGTGTGTTGGCACACATATTTATTACTCTCAGTACTCAGTAGGCAGAGGTAGGTGGAGCACTGTTATTTTGAGCCCACCCAGAGACTACATAGTGAATTCCAGGTCAGCCTGGGCTAGAGCAAGACCTTACCTCGAAAAACCAAAACCAAACCAAACCAAAACAAAACAAAAACTTTAGGGGTCTGGGAGATGGCTAAGTGGTTAAAGTGCTTGCCACACAAACATGAAGACCTGAGCCTGGATCCCTAGCATCCAAATAAAATGGTGGGTGTGGTGGTGTATACTTTTAATCCTAGTGCTTGATAGGTAGAGATAGGGAATCCCTGGGGCTCATTAGCTAGTCAGTCTAGCTGATTGGTGAGCTCCAGGTTTAGTGAGAGACCAAGTCAAAGAATAAACAGGGCAGTAACTGAGGAGGGTACTTGACATTAGCTTCCACATCAAATGCACACATGTATGAGCACCTGGACCCACAAAGAGCCGCATTCATATGAATATACATACACATACACACATGCACACTACACATATACACACACAAGTTGTGTCTTTTTTTCTTCTTTTTCCCAGGCCCAGGCTGATCTGGAACTTTCACTCTGTAACCCCAGGCTGGCCTTGAACTCATGGTGAGCCTCCTACCTTAGCCTCCCGAGTGCTGAAATTATAAAATTAAAGGTGTGTGCCACCATGCCTAGCTTTGTGTTATTTTTTTAAAATGTTTTTCTTTTCTTTTCTTTTTCTCCCCGAGGTAGGGTCTCACTCCATTCTAGGCTGACCTGGAATTCACTCTGGAGTCTCAGTGTGGCCTTGAACTCGTGGTGATTCTCCTAACTTTCCCTCCTAAGTGCTGGATTAAAGGTGAGCGCTATCATGCCTGGCTCAGTTTAATTTGTGTGTGTGTGTGTGTGTGTGTGTGTGTGTGTGTGTGTGTGTGTGTGTGAGAGAGAGAGAGAGAGAGAGAGAGAGAGAGAGAAAGAGAGAGAGAGCCACTGAAACTCAACTCCAGATGTATGCATCACCTTGTGTGTCTGGCTTATGTGGGATCTGGAGAGTCAAATATGGGTCCTTCAGCTTTGCAGGCAAGTGTCTTAACTGTTAAGCCATCTCTCCAGCCCCATTTTGTTATTTTTTGAAGGAAAACATATTCATATATTATCTGAGTAAGTAGGTTTAACTTGTAACTCAAAATTATAAAGTCAAATGAAAAATTAGGACAGGGCTGGAGAGATGGCTTAGCGGTTAAGTGCTTGCCTGTGAAGCCTAAGGACCCCGGTTCAAGGCTCAGTTCCCCAGGTCCCACGTTAGCCAGATGCACAAGGGGGCGCACGCGTCTGGAGTTCGTTTGCAGAGGCTAGAAGACCTGACGCGCTCATTCTCTCTCTCTCCCTCTATCTGTCTTTCTCTCTGTGTCTGTCGCTCTCAAATAAATAAATAAAAATTAAAAAAAAAAAAGAAAAATTAGGACAACACTGATGACAGACAAAGGGCAATGTATTTAATGTAAGGAGCACTTCTATCAGAAAGAATAAGACACACAACTTGAACACTAGTGGGGAAATGCAAACTTCAGTTGTCAGACTGACTCTGGAGCTGGCTGCTACAGAAAGGGAGAAGGAGCTGCCCAGAGTCTCCAGGGCCATGGGCAGGTTTCAGTGAGGGCCAGAAGGTGGAGCACGGCTCTGTGAAGAGCTGGGGAGGCAGGGGTCTGTTTGTAAAGGAAGAGCCTTTGGGACTGGCAGCAGTGTGAGGAGTATAAAGCCAGAAGATAACAGCATAGGAAATGGGGGCTTGGAGGAGCCTACGCTTGGGAGGTCCAGGAAGTTCATAGGGAGACTAGTCATGGGTCCTTTATAGCCTGTTCTTAAGGTTTCCAGTTTGGTGAGGGAGAAAGAAATTATTTTGGTGCCAACACTGCCCAAGGGCTTTGCCTCTGAACACTTTCTCTTTGGCCATTTCATGATTTCCACTGATATTTTCCAGACAGCACCAGATCCTGATATTTCCTCCATAGATCTCCATCACCACTGGTTTTCTGTAAGAACTTCCTAATTATTTTCTTGCCTTCATTTCTTTTTCCTCTATATTAATCTTTTCTTTTTGCATACATATACATGTGGTGCGTTCATACGAGTGTTTTTTGTGTGTGTGCGCGCAGGTGGAGGTCACTGGTTGTCCTTGGTGTCGTTCTTAGTCGCTCTCCACCTTATTCTATGAGATAGGGTCTTTCACTGAACCTTGAGCTCACTGATTCTAGTAGACCAGCGGGCCAGTGAGCCCTAGTGATCCTCTGCCTCCCCAGCATTGGGATTACAGGTATGTGCCACCACACCTGGCATTTTACATGGGTGCTAGGGATCCAAACTCAGGTCTTTAGATACTTTACCCCACTGAGCTGTCTCCCTCCCACCCACCCACCCACCCATCCATCCATCCATCCATCCATCCATCATCACCATCATCTATCTTTTTTACTTTCCTTTTCTTTTTGTTTTTTCGAGGTAGGGTCTTACTCCAGCCTAGGTTAACATGGAACTCACTCTGTAGTCCCAGGCTGGCCTTGAACTCACAGTGATCCTCCTTCCTCTGCCTTTAATCCCAACACTGGGGAGGCAGAAAAAAAAAAGTGTGTCATGTGTCACCATGATTGGCCCTCCACTTTTTTTTGTTTGTTTTTCGAGGTAGGGTCTCATTCTAGCTCAGTCTGACCTGAAACTCAATATGTAGTCTCATGGTGATCCTCCTACCTCTGCCTCCCCAGTGCTGGGATTAAAGGCATGTGCCACCATGCCCAACTACTATTTATTTTTAAGTTAAAGTTTCCTAGGATTGCTATGAATTATCACTGGGCAATCCTAATGAGCCAGTTCTTTTGTTCTTCCTTTGCAAGACTTCCCCAGGGAGAACTAAGCATCGTCACCAGCTCTGGCTTTAACATCTCACTCCCCAGACAGCCAGAACCTGTGTTTTCCTCCAGGGAGTGTGCTAGCCTTTGACTTTCAGAGGGCAAGCATTATGGAAGCCCTGTGTTTTGTTATAAGAGAAAGATCACTTTCCAAGTCCGAAATCATGCCACTGGATATCAAGAATAAAACCCAGCTTTCCATCAGCAGAGAAAATCTTTCATCCTTTTTTAGTTTTGTGAAGCAAAATGGAGTAGGCTCTTACCAGAAAAGTTTCCTGGGGACAGATGAGGCCAACTTTCCCCACAGGTAATATAGGAGTGTGAATCTTAAGAGTCAGAAAGACAAAACCCTAAAGTGAGTGGAAGCCTCCACTACTATTTATTTTTATCTGAATTGGTAAAGAGAATGTAACACACCTAGACTTCTTCCTGAAATTAAAGGAACACAAAATAAACTGTCACATTGATACTATAATTATGTTCACAAACTGATTTTCAGGGGAATTGACACACATTAGGCTTCTTTAGGACCTATAATTTCCAAATAGCAAAGAGGAATGGCCTCTGAGCTAAACCTCTGGAAATGCTTTGACTGAAGAACTTTAAAGAACCCATTCAGGATAGTCAACCCTAAAACAACCCACTCTTAAATCACAAAAAAGTAAACTTCTCATGTTGAGGAAAATGAAAGGCTTAAAGGACGCAGAAGGCAACAGACTCATCGACTTGAGAAACAAACAAACATGACCTCCTTACCCTTATGTCACTACCCATCAGGGATATTTTAGAGGTTACAAGGCGAGGAATACACGTCCATAGCAGTCTCTGGAAACCCTCTGGGTGTGTACCCTTGAAGGCCCACAACATGTAACTGCCTGGGACTGGAGACTAGCATGATGACTAACTGGGGTTCAATGTTCTTCCATTTGTTCCTTCACTTGCCAAGTTCTTCAGAGATTGCTTTCTGTGCTGGCAGGTAAAAAACTTTTCTTGGGGTAGGGGTGGGAGCTCCCCATGTAGCCCAAACTGGTTTCAAACTTATAATCTTCCTCCCTCTATTTATTAAGTGTTGAGATTACAGGTACACAACTATTTTAATTATTTTTATTTTTTGGTTTTGCTTTTTTGAGAAAAAAAAGTTAGCAGTAGTCCTTAAGTTGATCTACAGATTCAATGTATGTATGTATGTATGTGTATATATATATATATGTGCATATATATATATATATATATATATATATATATATATATGTATTTTTTTTTTTTTTCTTTTGAGGTAGGGTCTCTTTCTGGCTCAGGCTGACCTGGAATTCACAATGTAGTCTCAGGGTAGCCTTGAACTCATGGTGATCCTCCTACCAATGCCTCTCAACTCCCAAATGCTGGGATTAAAGGTGTGCGCTACCACGCCCAGATTATTTCTTTATTTGAGAGCGAGAAAGAGGCAGAGAGAGAGAGGGGAGGAGGGGGAGAGAGAGAATGGGCATGCCAGGGCCTCCAGCCACTGCAAATGAACTCCAGATGCATGCGCCCCCTTGTGCATCTGGCTTACATAGGTCTTGGAGAGTTGAACCGGGATCCTTTGGCTTTGCAGGCAAACGCTTTAACTGCTAAACCATCTCTCCAGCCCTCAATGTAATTTTTTAAAATTTATTTTATCTTTGAGAGAGAGAGAAAGAAGCAAAGAAAGGGAGAATGGGCGTGCCATGAACAAAGTCCAAACACATGTGCCCCCTTGTGTGCATGTGCAACATTGCATGCTTGTATCACTGTGTATCTGGCTATATGGAACCTGAAGATTCGAACATTTGTTCTTAGGCTTCGCAGACAAGTGCTTTAACTGCTAAGCCATCTCTCCAGCCCCAACTTTTTAAAATTTATTTTGAGAGAGAGAGAGAGAGAAAGAAAGAAAGAGGGCTGGAGAGATGGCTTAGTGGTTACGCACTTGCCTGTGAAGTGTAAGGACCCCAGTTTGAGGCTCGATTCCCCAGGACCCACATTAATCTGATGCACAAGGGGGCACATGCATCTGGAGTTTATTTGCAGTGGCTGGAGGACCTGGCACTCCCATTCTCTTTCTCTGCCTCTTTCTTTCTCTATCTGTTGCTCTCAAATAAGTAAATAAAAAATATTTAAAAAATTAAAGAAAGAGAGAGAGAGAGAGAAAGAATGGGCACACCAGGGCCTTCAGCCACTGCAAATGAACTCCAGACAGGTGTCCCCTTGCGCACATGTGCAACATTGCATGATTGTGTCACGGTGCATCTGGCTTATCTGGGACCTGGAGATTCAAATAGGAATTCTTAGGCTTTGCAGGCAAGCTCCTTAACTGCTAAATCATCTCTCTAGCTTCTCAATGTAATTTTTATCAAAAGCCCACAGGCTTCTTTATGGAAACTGACAAACCAACCCTAAAATTCAATGGAAATCAAGTGACTCAGAAATGTCAAACAAGAGCTGGGGATATGGCTTGGTGGTTAAAAGTGCTTTCTTGCAAAGCCTGCAAACCCAGATTCAATTTCTAGTACCACATAAAGCCAGATTCACAAAGATGTGCATGTGCCTGGTGTTCATTTGCAGAGGCAAGTTGTCTTGGCATACCCATTCTGTTTCTCTTGCAAATAAATAAATCATATATAAATAAATAAATAAATACACACACATATTAAAAAAGAAATAATCTTGAAAAAGGAGAAAAAGTTAAATGACTCACACTTTTTTTTTTTGAGGTAGGGTCTAGCCTAGGCTGACCTGGAATTCACTATGTTGTCTCAAGCTAGCCTCGAACTCACAGTGTGCACCACTACTCCCAGCTACATTTCTTTTTTTTTCGAGGTAGGGTCTTACTTTAGCCCAGGTTGACCTGAAATTCACTATGTAATCTTCTCAGGGTGGCCTCAAACTCATGACAATCCTCCTACCTCTGGCTCCTAAGAAGTGCTGGGATTAAAGGCGGGTGCCACCACACAGGTTCACTACAGAAGCCAGGTGTAGTGGCACACACTTGTAGTCCCAGGACTTTGAAGATGGAGGCAGGGAGATCAGGAGTTCAAGGTCACTCTCAACTACACAGTGGGTCTGAGGTCAGCTTGGGCTATGTGAGACCGTCTCAAAAACAAAACAAAAAAGTAGTAATAAAAACCATGGGCTGAGAATGCAGCAGTGTGGGTAGAGTGCTTGTCTAGTGTGTACAAAACTGGGGCTTAAGTTCCCAGTACTACACGAACTGGGTGTGGTTGCACAAACCTGTAACTCTAGGACTCAGGAAGTGAAAACTGGGAGAGGATCAGAAGGAAGTTCAAGGTCATTCTCAACTAAATAGGAGTTTGAGGTCAGCTTGGACTACATGAGATCTTATCTTAAAAATGAAACTAGCTAGCTGGGTGTGGTGGCACATGCCTTTTGAGTTTGAGGTCACCCTGAGACTACATAGTGAATTCCAGGTTAGCCTGGGCTAGAGTGAGACCTTACCTTGAAAAACAAAAATGAAAACATAAAAACAAAACAAAACTAAAAAGAACAGTATCAAGCAAAGTCAACATGCTACAAAGCTACAGCAATTAAGACTATAAGTACAAGGAGAGAAAACATACAGCTCAATGAGAAGGAATTCAGAGTTTATAAATATACTTAAGGGCTGGAAAGATGGCTCAGCGGTTAAGGCACTGGCTTATAAAACCTAAGGACCTGGGTTTAATTCCCCAGCACTCACATAAAGACAGATACATAAAGTGGTGCATGATGTGTCTGGAGTTTATCTGTAGTGGCTAGAGGCTCTGGAGCACCCATTTTCTCTATCTACTTCTTTTTCTCTCTCTAGCCCAGGCTGACCTGGAATTCAATACGTAGTCTCAGGGTGTCCTCAAACTTACAGGGATTTGCCTTCCTCTGGCCCCTCCCTGAGTGCTGGGATTAAGAAAAAAGAAAAGAAAAGGAGAGAGAGAGAGAGAGAGAGTGTGTTGCAGCTAGGTTTGCATTGCTAGTAGAAATCACCCGACCAAGAGCAGCTTGTGGGAAAACGAGGTTTATTTGGCTTACAGGCTCGAGAGGAAGCTCCACGATGGCAGGTGAAAACGATGGCATGAGCAGAGGGTGGACATCACCCCCTGGCCAACATAAAGTGGACCATAGCAATAGGAAAGTGTGCCAAACACTGGCAAGGGGACACTGGCTATAACACCCATAAGTCAACCCCCAAGAATACATTGCTCCAGGAGGCATTAATTCCCAAATCTCCATCAGCTGGGAACCTAGTATTCAGAACATCTAAGTTTATGGGGGACACCTGAATCAGATCACCACAGAGGGAGGGGTGGAGCAAGTGATAGGGCTTCTTGCCACTATGCAAACAAACTTCAGATGCATGTGCCACTTGGTGCATCTCTCTTTTGGGGAATTGAACCAGGGCTGGCAGGCTTGGCAAAGCAAGCACCTTTAACCACTGAGTCATCTTCCCAGCCCATGTTTTAAAAATCATTGCTCTAATAATAAAAAAGGCAAGGAATTGGGCTTCCGATCTAAGGTGATCAGTGAAGCTCACCATTTATCTGTACAGCACTTAAGTCACTCATACATACTATTTCAGTGGATTGTCTCTGTTTCCCTCGCTCCCCCTCTCCTTCCTCCCCACCTGAGGTAAGGTCTCACTCTAACCCAGGCAGACCTGGAACTCACTCTGTAGTCTCAGGGTGGCCTTGAACTCATGGCGATCCTCCTACCTCTGCCTCTCGAGTGCTGGGATTAAAGGCATGTGCCACCATACCCAGCTTCCCCCTCTCTTTTTCTTCTCTTCCCTTCCTTCCTCTTTCTCTCTTCCTTTCCTATTTTCTTTTAAATATTTTTACTTTTTTATTTGCAAGGAAAGAGAGTGAGTGAGAGACAGAGAGAGACAGAATAAATGAGAGAAGGAATGGGCATGCAAAGGCCTCTTGCTATTGCAAACAAACTTCAGAAACATGTATCACTTTATGCACCTGGCTTTATATAGGTACTGGGGATCTGAACCTGGGTCACCAGGCTTTGCAAGCAAGTGCCTTTAACTGCTCAGCCATCTCTCCAGGCACTCACTTCCTTTTTTTTTTTTTTTTTCAGTTTTTCCTCCTACCTCTGCCTCCCGAGTGCTGGGACTAAAGGCATGTGCCACCATGCCTGGCTCATTTCTTTTCTTGAGATAAAGTCTTGCTATATAGCCTTGCTGGCCTGAAACTTGCTATTTGGACCAGGCTGGTCTCAAACTTACTTTGAAACTCCTCCCTCTACCTGTGATGTGCTGGGATTACAGAGTCACCATGCCTGGCTGCATGAATAAATTCTTTTCAATATTTTTGTTTATTATGTACTTGCAAACAGGAGGGGGTGGGGAGAGAGAGAATGGGCACACCAGGACCTCTTGTCACCACAACAGACTCCAGAGGTGCGTGTCACTTTGTGCCTCTGGCTTTATGTTGTACTGGGGAAATCAAACCAAGGTTGTCAGGCTTTGCAAACAAGTACCTTTAACATTGAGCCATCTCTACAGCCCCGGAATGAAAAATGACAACTACAGACATGAATTTTTTTCAAGGTAGGGTCTTGCACTAGCCCAGCCTGACCTGGAACTCACTATTCTATATAATCTCAGGCTGGCCTGGAACTCATGGCAATCTTCCTACCTGGGCCTCCTGAGTGCTAGGATTAAATGTGTGCACTACCATGTCCAGTTTAGACATTCTTTTTCTTCCTGAAACAGGGTTTATTTATGTAGCTCAGGCATGAATTATCTATCTTCTTGCCTCAGTTTCCCAAATGCTAGGATTACAGGTATCTGCCAACAAGCCCAGTTCAAACAATTTTTTGACTAATGGTTAAATTAAAACAATGTTTGGGGGAAGTAACTTCACTAAGCATCTAAAAAAAATCAAATATATGACACATCTACTCGATATTTAAGCAACAGTGGCCAGAGGGATTTCTTTCCTTATTTTTATCGTTTAAAATCTTGCTTAAGTGCGCCTTGAGCAAAGGCACTATGATGACAGACAGCATGGTGAATATACAACTTCTATAGCATCACATTATTTTGAACATAAATAAACTTGCTTTAAGCTGGGCAGGATGGCATGTCTATATTTCTAGCACTTGGGAGGTGAGGCAGAAGAACTGAAGTTCCAAGTTGGCCTGGCCTATAGCGTAAGACCATGTTCTAAAAAGCAAAACAGCTGGGCATGGTGGTGCACGCCTATAATCCTAGCACTAGAGAGGCAGAAGAGGAAGTAGGAGGATAGCCATGAGTTTGAGGCTACCCTGAGACTACAAAAAAAAAAGAAAGTTAAAAAAAAGGTGAAATTACCAAGTGTGGTGGTACATGCCTTTAATCCAGCACTTGGGAGGCAGAAACAGGAGGACTGCTGTGAGTTCAAGGCCAACCTGGAACTATGTAGTGAATTCCAGGTCAGCCTGGGTTACAGTGAGACCCTATCTCTAAAATCTAATAAATAAATAAATAAATAAATAATAAAAAGGTGAAATTAATCCAATTTTGAATTCAACCAAGCAGGTTTGGGTTAAAATATATAATAGATATTTAGTTGGCCATTTAATTTCTCCAACATTTACTGAATACCTGTGAATGTTAGAGCTAAGGTATACTATGAAGGGAACTCACCAAGTTAAAAAAAATAATTACAATGCAATGTGAGAAGCCCTATCCATAATGGAGGCTTGTACAAAGTACCATCTTTGGCTTGCCTATGCTCCAGTCTTATGAGATAAGATAGTATCAGTGTCTGAAACATGCCTCTGAAACTGAATATCCACTCACTAACGGGTATCACCTTTCAGCCCTGTACCATACCAAGGTGTCTCCTCTCTTCCTGATTTGCTTACCCAGACAAGATAGCCAATGTGATAGGGTTACAGTCTCAAGTTAAGACAAATTCAGATCAGAAACTACTCAAGGGAACTCACAACTTGTCATGACTTTATTCAATAGCTATAGATCCTTTTTTTTGAGGTAGAGTTTCACGCTAGCTCAGGCTGACCTGGAATTTCTCAGGGTGGCCTTGAACTCATGGTGATCCTCCTACCTCTGCCTCTTGAGTGCTGGGATTAAAGGCATGTGCCAGCACACCTGGTTTATGAAGCTTTCTCTTTCTCTCTCTCTCTCTCTCTCTCTCTGTTTTAGCTATAGATCTTTAAGTCTTACTGCCTTTTAGTATCTTGTAAACTTTCTCCTCAAACAAATAAACAAACAAACAAAACATTAAGGTTTCATAAGAATTGAATGTGACTGAATTTTGTTGTTTCTCTGCAGTGTTGGGGATAGGGCCCAGGGTTTTGCAACTGCTTTACCTCTGATCTATATTCCCATTCCAAAACAGTTTTACAAATGACTATTTCTGAGGTTGTAGGATTGGTGCTTATTCCCAAAGGTCTGGGAAAAAGGATAACCTCAACTTTTTTTCCCAGTGCCAGGGCCATCTGCAAGCTAGGCACGCAGTCTACTGCCCAGCTGCATCCCCAGCCATATTTGGAGTTTCTCTGGTTACAGTGGAGCTCAGCTAACCACAACCTGCTGAGCTTTCCAACATGCTGCTCTCAGACTTTCCACATCAGAACGCAAACTGCGAGATATGGGTGGGCATGAAGCGCAGTTCCAACCACACCAAGGAGCTAGAGAGGAAATTTAGAAATACAATTCCTACCAATGGCATATGTATATGAAAATACCATAATAAAATCCATTTTTGTATGCTTACTTAAAAAACAAGAAATACAATTCCTAGAGTTGGGGAGATGGCTCAGCAGTTAACAGTGCTTACTTGCAAAGCCTGCTGACCTGAGTTCAGTTCCCCAGCCACCCACATAAAGATGGACAGGCATTTGTTTGCAGTGGCATGGGAACCTGGTATGCATGTGTATACATACACACAATAAATAAAGAAATAGGGGGACTGGAGGAACGGCTTAGTGGTTAAAGGCGTTTGCTTGCAAAGCCAAAGGACCAGGTTCAATTCCCCAGGACTCATGTTAGCCAGATGCACAAGGGGGCGCACATGTCTGGAGTTTGTGTGCAGTGGCTGGAGGCCCTGGTGCACCCATTCTCTCTCTCTCCTCCTCTTTGTCAAATAAATAAATAAAAGAGAAAGAGCTGGAGAGATGGCTTACATTCTCTATCTGCCTCTTTCTCTGTCTGTCGCTCTCAAATAAATAAATAAAAAATGAACAATTTTTTTTTTTTGTTAAAAAGAGAGAGAATTAGGAGTTTAGTGGTTAAGATTTATAAAGGCCGTGGTTTGATTCCCCAGTGCAGTGCTGCAGAGCTGGAATTATTCAGGTGCATGCAGAGTTTCAAGTCTAGCTCTTTCTGGATGCTACAAGCAGGTGTGTTGACTTTATCCATATAAAGCCAGATACATGACATGAAGCACATGTCTGGGGTTCATCTGTAGCGGCAAGAGGCCCTGGTTCTCTCTGTCTTAAATAAAAATGTTGGGCTGGAGAGATGGCTTAGTGGTTAAGGTACTTGCCTGCAAAGCCAAAGGACCGAGGTTTGATTCCCTAGGATCCACATAAACCAGGTGCACATGGTGGCACATGTGTCTGGAGTTCGTTTGTGCACCTATTGTTTCTTCCTCTCTCTATATATGCCTCTTTCTCTCTCTCTCAAATATAAATAAAATTACAAGAACATGTTTTAACAAATAAAAGTCGGGTGTGGTGGCACATGCCTTGAACCCCAGCACTCAGGAGGCAGAGGTAGGAGGATCACCATGAGTTCGAGGCCACCCTAAGACTACATAGGGAATTCCAAATCTCCAAGTCAGCCTGGACTAGTGTGAAACCCTACCCCGAAAAACTGAAAAAAAAAAAAGTTATATAAATACAATTCTCTCCAATGACACATAGGTTGCAATCTAAATATAATTAAGAATTGTGGTTTTCCAGTAGACTCTGCAAGCCTTATATTTTGCCACCTAGGGCAAATGAGCCAACAAGTGCAATCAATAGTGGTACGTCTGTCATGGTGGAAACCAACTGCCCTCTAATTGGACTGGAGGCCCGCTCCATGAGAGGGAATACATTTCTGATACTGAAAACCTAAAACGGGGTAGTCATGAGCCCTAGGGGTGTAATGTCTGTTGCTGTCTGGCTAAATGTATATAGTATGCTCATCAAACTGCCCAGTTATTAATGCTACTCTCTCCCTTTTGGTAAAAAACCTTCTCTTTTCAGATGGCAGTGACCTTGGGATGACTCAGAAGGCATCATGGTGCTGGGAAGAAGTGACAGGAGTGCTCAGCACTGAAACATCTCTATCACACATTCCAAGGCTCGGGGTCCATTGTGGAAGAGGTGGCAGAAAGAATGTAAGAGCCAAAGGAAGGGCAGGACTCCTAACAACATGCTCCTCCAGACATAAAATGGCCTGGATATCCGTGACCTCACAGTGCCTGACACTACCTACAAAAGACCCTCATAATTGGAGGAAAAAAGCATGACATCAAAATTAAAGAGACTGATTGAGAGGGGGAGGGGATATGATGGAGAATGGAGTTTCAAAGAGGAAAGTGGGTGGAGGGAGGGCATTACTATGGGACATTGTTTACAATCATGGAAGTTGTTAATAATAATAATAAAAAGCACAGGAATCAACACACACACATACACACGCATATACACACACACAAAAGAAATGGTTTTTACCCAGGTGGCCTCGGTTCAACTCCTGGTATAGGAATGGTATATCTTTTGCTGGGTGTGGTGGCACACGCCTTTAATCTCAGCACTTGGGAGGCAGAGGTAGGAGGATCCCCGTGAGTTCAAGGCCACACTGAGACTGCATAGTGAATTCCAGGTTAGCCTGGGCTAGAGTGGGAACATACCTTGAAAAACCAAAAAAAAAAGAATTATGGGCTAGGGCTAGAAAGATGGCTTAGCAGTTAAGGTACTTGCCTGTGAAGCCTAAGGACTTAGGTTTGATTCCCCAGTACCCATGTTACCCAGATGTACATGACAGTTCCTGTGTCTGAAGTGTGTAGTTACTAGAGGCCTTAGCATCCCCATTCTCTCTCTCTCTCTCCAGTAAATAAACAAAAACAATTTAAAAATTAAAAAAAAAAAAAAGAATTAGCCAGGCATGGTGGCGCATGCCTTTAATGCCAGCACTTGGGAGGCAGAGGTAGGAGGATCACCAAGAGTTCAAGGCCACCCTGAGACTACAGAGTAAATTCCAGGTCAGCCTGAGCTTGAGTGAGACCCTACCTCGAAAAAACAGAAAAAAAAAAAAAAAAATCCTTGAGGGGCCAGAGAGATGGCTTAGTGGTTGAAGATGTTTGCAAGCAAAGCCTGACAGCCTGGGTTTGACTGCCCAGCAACCACATAAAGCTAGATGCACAAAGTGGCACATACACTTGGAGTTCTTCTGCAGTGGCAGGAGGTTCTGGCGTGTCCATACTTACTCTCTTGTCTCTTTCTCTCTCTCAAATAAATCAATGAAAACATTAAAAAGAAAATTCTTGAGGGGCTGGAGAGATGGCTTAGCGGTTAAGCGCTTGCCTGTGAAGCCTAAGGACCCCGGTTCGAGGCTCGGTTCCCCAGGTCCCACGTTAGCCAGATGTACAAGGGGGCGCACGCGTCTGGAGTTCGTTTGCAGAGGCTGGAAGCCCTGGCGCGCCCATTCTCTCCCTCCCCCTATCTGTCTTTCTCTCTGTGTCTGTCGCTCTCAAATAAATAATAAATAAATAAATAAAATAAAAAAGAAAATTCTTGAGGTAAAACTGGGAAGATGGTTCATTTTGTGTTTACATCTGCGGACCTGCTGGGGCTGAGCAGTCAGCAAATTTGACTGAAAAACACAGCTCTAGGTTAAGTGAGACTCCATCTCAAGGAAATCAAAGCAGAACAGAGTTATGCACATAGTGATGGTTTTTGCAGGCATGCAAAATCTAAAAATTATGAGGTCATGAACCCTTATGCCAAGTTCTCAGAAAGTCACTGGGACCAGGCAATACGTAAGTGACAGGGTTGGATTCCTTGCAAGGAGGCCTGCTAGGTCACTGTGTGAAGCTGTGAAGGTGAACCTAGGCTGCAACGGAGATCCCAGGATGTTAGAGGTGCCAGGGCTGTGGCACAGCCACTGAGGAAAGCTGTAGGCCTGGAGTGGGGCTGCCTTAGTAAGAGGCACGTTGCAGGTGGAACTCAAATGATGCTACCAAGAGCCCTAGGCGCTGGACACAGAGCTGCAGGATTTCATGTTTATCCTCTTGGGTTTTGGCCTAGTTTGGTCTGGTTTTTTTCTTGTTATATGCCCCTATCCCAAAGGGGAGGCATACTATATTGTGCCAATGTATACTGGAAGCATTTTATTATTCATTTATTATTTGGTTTTTCATGATAGGGCCTGGCTCTAGCCCAGGCTGACCTAGATCTCACTCTAATCTCAAATTGGCCTTGAACTCAAGGTAATCCTATTCTACTTCTGCCTCCCAAGTGCTGGGACTAAAGGTGTGGGCCACCACACCCAGCCATTTTTTGTAATATTTTTATTTACTTATGGGGGGGGTAGCAAGATAGAGAGAGAATGGGTGCACCAGGGCTTCTAGCCACTGCAAACAAACTCTAGACACGTGCACTTTGTGTATCTGGCTTTACGTGGGTAATGGAGAACTGAACCTGGGTCTTTTGTCTTTGTCAGCAAGAGCCTTAACTGCTAAGCCATCTCTATAGCCCTATTTTATGTACTTATTTATGAGAGAGAGATAGAGAATGAGCATGCTAAGGCCTCCAGCCACTGCAAATGAACTCCAGATGCATGTGCCACCTTGTGCATCTATCTGGGGAATCAAACTGAGGTCCTTTGGCTTTGCAGGCAAACACCTTAACTGCTAAACCATCTCTCCAGACTCCTGGCAAATTTTTAATTAAGTCTTATGAAAATGCTTCAACATTATGTTGTAGCCATTCTCAGAGACTATAATGACCTAACTTGTCCTTAAGGTTCATAAAATGGCATCACTATTGCCAGCTTTTTAAAAAATTTCTGCAGAAACATTCAGATAAGTAGATTAATTGGCTGGTTTACTAATGGATTCTAGACAGGACACACTAAGCTGCTCACAGCATATTACAAACCTCTTTTACTCTGATATGGTCTTTCAGAACCAGTATTTTTTTTTTTTTTTTTTTTTTTTTTTTGAGGTAGGGTCACCTCTGTCTCTCAAGTGCTTGGATTAAAGGCATGCACCACCACGCCTAGCTTTTTCTCTCTCTATTTTATTTTATTTATGTTTTGTTTTTTGAGTTAGGGTCTCACTCTAGCTCAGGCTTACCTAGAATTCATTGTGTAGTCTCAGGCTGGCCTCGAACTCTTGGCAATCCTCCTACCTCTGCCTCCCAAATGCTGGGATTAAAGGCATGTGCCACCACGCCTGGCTTTTTTATTTTTGGTTTTCCAAGGTAGGATTTTGCTCTAGTCCAGGCTGACTTGGAATTCACTGTGTCATTTCAGGGTGGCCTCAAACTCACAGTGATCCTCCTACCTCTGCCTCCCAAGTGCTGGCTATTTTTTTTTTAATTAAAAAAAATTATCTGGGCGTGGTAGTGCACGCCTTTAATCCCAACACTTGGGAGGCAGAGGTAGGAGGATTACCAAGAGTTCGAGGCCACCCTGAGACTTCATAGTGAATTCCAGGTCAGCCTGGGCTAGAGTGAGACCCTACCTCGAAACCCCCCCCCAAAAAAACAATTAATTTGCATATGTGTGAGGAGGCACTCTAGGGTTTCTTACTGGTGCAAATGATTGCCCATCTGGCTTTACATGGGTGGCTGGGAAATAGAACCAGGCTAACAGACTTTACAAGCAAGTGTCTAACTAGCAAGCCACTTCCCCAGCCCTGGAGCTGGCTATTTTAAACTTTCATGTGCACAAATAACCTGGGGATATTGATAAATTCTGGTTCAGTAGCTCTGTGTTAAGAACTGAGAGCCTGCTTCTTTTAGTTTCTTTTTATGTTTTTCAAGGTAGGGTTTCCCTCTAGCTCAGGGTGACCTAGAATTCACTATGTAGTCTCAGGCTGGCCCTCCCAAGTGCTGGGATTCTGCCTTTTATTTATTTATTTATTTTTGAGGTAGGCTCTGGTCCAGACTGACCTGGAATTAACAATATAGTCTCAGGGTGGCCTTGAACTCACAGGGATACTCCTACCTCTGCATCCCAAGTGGTGGGATTAAAGGCACCGGCTTTGCATTTTTAAAAAAATTATTATTTTAATTGAGAGACAGACAGAGAGAAAGAGGAAGATAGAGAGAATGGGTGTACCAGCGCCTTCAGCCACTGCAAACAAACTCCAGACACATGCACAACCTTGTGCATCTGGCTTATGTGAGTACTAGGGAATCAAACCTTTGACTTCACAGGCAAACACTTTAACTGCTAAGCCATCCCTCCAGCCTGGATTTTGCAATTTTTAACCAGTTCCCAGGTGAGGCCAAAACACTGGTGCAGGGCTGGAGAAATGGTTCAGTGGTTAAGGTACTTGCCTGCAAAGCCTAAAAACCCAGGTTTTGATTTCCCAGTACCCATGTAAAGGCAGATGCACAAAATGGCACATGTGTATGGAGTTTATTTGCAGTGGCTAAAGGCCCTTGCACACCCATTCTCTGTCTCATAAAATAAATAAATTTTTCTTTTCGGTTTTTGGAGGTAGGGTTCACTTCAACTCAGGCTGACCTGAAATTCACTATGTAGTCTCAGGGTACATTCAAACTCACGGCAATCCTCCTACCTCTGCCTCCCGAGTGCGCCACCACACCTGGTTAGGGGCTTTTTTTTTTTTGCAAGTATTTATTTTATTAATTTATTAGAGACACACAGAGAGAACAGGCTGCCAGGACCTCTAGCCACTGTAAACAAACTCCAGACGAATGCATCACCATGTGCATCTGGCTTACATGGGACCTGGAGAATCGAACCTTCTTTCTTAGGCTTCATCGGTGAGTACCTTAGCTGCTAAGCCATCTTTCCAGCTCAGGAGTTTTTATGTTCTTATGTACCAAAGGAGGGCAGGCAGGCAGGCATGCAGGAGAAGACAGGTGAGAGTGGTGGTTTGATTCAGGTGCCCCCATAAACTTAGGTGTTCTGAATGCTAGGTTCTCAAGCGGATGACAATTGGAAATTAAAGCTTTCTGGAGGTAGTGTATTATTGGGGGAGGGCTTATGGGTGTTGTAGCCAGCTTCCCCTTAACAGTGTTTGGCACACTCTCCTGTTGCTATTGTCCACCTTTAGTTGGCCAGGGAGTGATGTCCACCCTCTGCTCATGCCATTATTTTCCCTGCCATCATGGAGCTTCCCTTCGAGTCTGTAAGCCAAAATAAACCCTTTTTATCCACAAGCTGCTCTTGGTTGGATGATTTATGCCAGCAATGCAAACTTGACTGCAACAATAAAGTTGGGACCAAGAGCGGTGTTGCTGCTAGACACCTGACTGTGTGGCTTTGGACTTTTAGAGCTGATTTTCAAGAGTAATGTGGAAGGATTTGAAACCTTGGCCTAAGAGATGCCTTGCAGTGCTGTAAGTACAGTTCAATGGACTATTTTGTTCAGAGTTGAAAGACCTGAAAGCAGTAAGAGCTATGGACTGTGAGGTTTGTCCTATGAGGGTGAGAAAGAGCTTTGCCTGGATTGGGCTAGATGCAGTTTGTGTGAGAGGCTTGCTGTTATGCCCAAGTCCTGAGACTTGGTGCAGGGTTGCTTTGTGTAGAAATAGACTGATGTAAGCAGAGGGATATGGCACAGAAATGAAATCTTTGGGCTGAAAGTTCTGCCCATTCAGCTACAATTATATGAGATTACAATCTTTAAGATTGGGCCAGCTGACCAGCACTGGGGCAATAGGAAGAATGTAGATTCTTTTGAAGGGGCCTGAGTGCTCAAGGAGTGTCATGTTCTTCAAAGTCTGCTTTATTCTCCCAGGATGAACAAATTGGCACCATACCTGGTACTGTGGAGTATAAGAAATGCAGGAAAGAGAGGGACATTGAATTTGCAACATGGTTTTGTGTTTTGGAAATGGCCATGGGCAGTGTGAAGCAAGTTTGCTGGTTTGCCTGCATGGAGACTCAATGGAGCCATGAGGATGAACTGTGGCTTGCAGTGGAGACTCAGTGGAGCTTCCCTTGAGCCTATAAGCCAAAATAAACAAGCTGCTCTTGGTCAAGTGTTTTCTGGCAGCAATGTGAACCTGACTGCAACAGTGAGGACTGAATGAAAAAAATCAAATACTAAATAAAGCCTTTGCCAGGAAGGTATAGAGAAGTACTATTAAGGGACATGCAGAAATCTATTTCCTTGTCCAAAACATATCTGGGAACCAGTGAAGTTAATAAACTGCAGGTGGTGTAGATTAACAACCACCTTCTAGTTCCCTCTGTGGATATAGGAAGAGACCCAGGAGTCTAAGTCTCCCCTGACAATGCTTTGGGAACCAACAACAAACTGAACTATTTGCCCAAATGCTCCTCTTTGTGTGCAGAGAGAACACCCAGAAGCTCAAATGTGGGGTCCCTTGACAGCTTCCTGGCAACACCCTTTAAACTTCCAGACACACTTCACTAAATGTGTAACAAACAGCAATGAAAGGAAAAAGGTTCCCCTCCTTAAGGGCTTTCCATGGAAATCTGAAATATTTTGTTTTATTATTTATTTACTTTGAAACAGGGTCATATATTTCCTAAACTTCTGATCTTCCTGCCTCCATCTCCCAAGTGCTAGGTGGTTCATGCTATCAAGGCATGCACCACCATACCCTGTATGCAGGGTTTGAGGAACCCAGCGCTTTGTGCGTGTTAGGCAAGTCCTCTTCCAACTGAACTACGTGTCCAGCCCTTACATATATTCATGAGTTACCAGCACTTATATTTCTAAAATAATTTCTAAAAATAAGAATCTATCCAGATAAATCATACAAAACAGCACACTGTATCAGAAAATCCTGATCAAATAAATGGGCCATATTTAGGCAAATTTCTGTTTAAATGAACAGACAGAACTAAAATTTTTACCAAGAAAAGGAAGGAGTTCTATTGTCAGATGATTCATGCTCCACACCTCTTGGGTACAAGACTCTTTGGTAGAAATGTGGATGAGCTTTCAGTTAAGTACCCAATACTGTACAGTAATGGCTAACACATACTGAGTGCCTGCTAATGTGCTACATGCATAATCCATTATATATATATGTGTGCGTGTGCGTGCGTGTGTGTATAGAGCCTCACTCTAGCCCAAGCTGACCTGCAATTCACTATGTAGTCTCAGGATAGCTTCAAACTCATGGCGATCTTCCTCACAAGTGCTCGGATTAAAGGTGTGTATTACTACACCTGGCTAAATTATTTATTTATTTGCAAGTAGATAGAGACAGAGAGAGAGAATGGGCATGCCAGGGCCTCTAGCCTCTGCAAATGAACTCCAGTCGCATGTACCATCTTGTGTATCTGGCTTCACATGGGTACAGGGGAACCAAACCTGGATCATTAGGCTTTGCAGGCAAGTGCTTTAACATCTGAGCCACCTCTCCAGCCTCCCATAATCCATATTTAATAAATCCTCACAACCTCATGAAATAGGCATCAGTAATACTTTTTTAAAATTTTTATTAATATTTTCCATGATTATAATAAAATATCCCATGGTTTCTTTTTTTTCTTTTTTTTTTTTTTGAGGTAAGGTCTCACTCTAGCCCAGGCTGATCCAGAATTCACTCTGTAGTCTCAGGCTGGCCTCAACCTCGCAGCGATCCTCCCACCTCCCTCTCGAGTGCTGGGACTAAAAGTGCGCACCACAACATCCAGCATAAGTAGAGTTTTGTTTCCAGTATGACCTGCAGCTTTAGTAGCTCCATGTTTTCATTCTCTAGTGTGAATATTCCGAGAGTACTGCTAGGAAGGACCAAAGGACACTTTCCATGGTATATTTAGGGGTCTGCTTGCTTTTCTCACCTTTCCATCAGTCCCCTTAGTTTTTCTACCTCTGAAGGCATGTCCTCACCGAGGGCCCCAGGACCCTCTAGTTTCCACTCTCTTCCCTGGAGGATGGCTGTGTGGCCAACCTGGCTGAATGCTACCTATGATGTTTACCAGCTGCCGTGTAGTCTGGAATATCATCTCTCCCTGGGACAAATGACATATAGGATAGCTGGTAATGTCATATGAATGTTAAAAGTGTGGCATTAGATTCAGGCAGTCAAAAGCCAGATTTGGGACTGGTCATATAGCCCATTTGTTAGTGTGATTACCTAGCCTACACAAAGCCCTGGGTTTGATCCCCAGTACACCACAAAACTGCACATGGTGGCACACACCAGTAATCCCAGCACTGGGGAGAGGAAGACAGGAGAATCATAAGTTCAAAATCAAGCTGGAAAGATGGCTTAGAGGTTAAGCCACTTGCCTGCAAAGCCAAAGGACCCAGGTTCGATTCCTTAGGACCCATGTAAGCCAGATGCTCAAGATGGCGAATGCATCTGGAGTTCGTTTGCTGGATGCCCTAGCATGCCCATTCTCTCTCTCTCTCTCTCTGCCTCTTTCTCTCTCTTCAATAAATTTATGAAAGAAGTTCAAGGGCTTGAGGAATGGCTTAGTAGTTAAGGCATTTGTCAGCAAAGCCAAAGGACCCAGGTTTGATTCCCCAGGACCCACGCTGTCCAGATGCACAAGGGGGCACACATGTCTGAAGTTTGTTTGCAGTGGCTGGAGACCCTGGCATTCCTATCCTTTCTCTCTCTCCCCCCCCCCCCCGTCAAATAAATAAAAAAATTAAAAAAAGATATATAAAAAAAAGTTCAAGATCATCCTTAGGTACATAGCAAGTTTGAGGCCAGCCTGAGAGTTACATGAGACCCAGTCTGAGATAGATGATAGATAGATGGATAGATACATATATACATAGATGATAGATAGATTGACTGATTTACTTTTACTGGTTTTGTGACCTTTGAGCAATGTACCATGGGTTCCTCATCAATGTAAGAATTATAATAGTGGAGTGTGGTGGTGCATACCTTTAATTTTAGCACTTAGGATGCTGGGGTAGGAGGACAGCTGTGAGTTCAAGGCCAGTCTGAGAATTCCAGCTCAGCCTGGGTTAGAGTGAGACCTTACCTCAAACACCATGGCACACTCATTCCTGAACACACACACACACTAACTAAATAACACATTTGCTGGGCGTGGTGGCACACACCTTTAATCCCAGCACTCAGGAGGCAGAGGTAGGAGGATCACCATGAATTTGAAGTCACCCTGAGACTACATAGTGAATTCCAGGTCAGCCTGGGCTAGAGCAAGACCCTACCTCAAAAACAATAACAATAACAAAAATTAGTTTTCCTGCTGTACTATACCCTGAATGAAATCATGAATTTCTTTGATTTCAAGGGAATTCAAGAACTAACAATTTTTTTTTTTCTAGTTTTTAGAGGTAGAGTCGCACTCTAGGTCAGATTGACCTGAATTCAGTATGTAGTCTCGGGGTGGCCTTGTATATCACATAGGGTTACTTATAAACACACACACACAGTGGCAAGAGGCCCTCTCATGCTAGTACTGTGTTTCTTACACAAATAATGTGTGTATGCACGTGTGTGTGTGTGTATTTAAGGTCTTGGTACTCTTGGCTTTACACCTACCTGCTTGCTCACGGGCAGGAGCTCTCTATACTCCCTGTTCTTTCTTTCTCTTAATCTAGTAAAGTCTCACTAAACTTAAAAAAAAAAAAAAAAGAGGACAGGGCCGGGGATGTTCCTCAGTTGGTAGAGTGCTAGCCTAGCCTGCATGCCTTGGGTTCCATTCTCAGCACTGCATAAGCCAGGTGTGGTAGCCCATGCCTGTGATCCTAGCACTTGGGAGTTGGAAGCCAAGAAGATTGGGAGTTCAAGGGCATCCTCAATTACACAGAACATTTGAAGACAGCCTGGGTTCTGAAATCCTTTGTCTGAGAAAAGGAACAAAGACCATTTGGTAGTTTTGCAAGGAACAGCAAAGCACCCACAAATGGGAAGTCAGCAGGTTAACATGCTGCTATATGTAAGCCTGGCATAAAGTAGAAGGAAGCTGGCAAGTGAAGGCTCCCTGGGAAGAGAAAGAAAGACACAGAGGCCAGGCTTTGCCATCGAGAGCGCTGTCTGTGCCAGGCCTCCTTTCTCCCTGACCAACTGATAAACCTGCACTGCAGTACTTATCAGCATACTGTCTACAGCTAAGCTTGCAAGTCAAATTCCACTCAGGCTACTTTATTCATCTTGTGTTTCTCAGTGCTCAGCACACGAAGGTACTCAGCGAGCTGGAAGGTTAATTAGACCCTCCTTGAGGCCAGGCAACCAGGAAGCAAGGTTTATAGAAGAATGTCTAGGAAGAAAGTTAGGGGAGCTGTTCATTCAAGGTTCGGTAGGCTGTATAGAAGGGGAAACTTATTTGGCAAAAACAAAACAAAACACCTCAACTAACAACTCAAAACTCCCCATTCTCCCTAAGGAGAACAGTTAAGTCAGTCAACTGAATTGTAGGTAAAAAAATAAATATATGCATATATATATATGCCTTTTCTGGGGCCAGAGAGATGGCTTAACAGTTAAGGTGCTCTCCTGCAGAGTCTAAGGACACAGGTTCAACTCCCCAGTACCTATGTAAGCCAGATGTACATGGTGGTGCATCCATCTGGAGTTCATTTTCAGTGTCTAGAGGCCCAGGTGTGCCCATTCCTGCACCCCCACTCCCTCTCAAATAAATCAATGAAGTTAAAAAGCCTTTCCTGCATTCAGTTTCAATTCATGATTTAGCAGAGCACTTATAAATTATATATGGGCATGTGGTTCTGAGTAATTTCCACGTAAGTAGATTGTTTTTTAGGCAAAATGGCTGACCAAGCATATACTTATATACACTAATGTCTTCCATGGCAGACCAAAGCAATATGAGCAAGGCTTCAATGCCAAAGTTGTAGGCACACACAATGCCTCTCTGCTCTCACATCCCTCTAGGGTGGAAGCAGCTGCAATGCTCGGCAGTGAACAAAGGGAGTGTCTACCTAAGGTGCCCTGAGCATCTTCATCTCATGAATCACTACTTTCCTACTCTCTGGTTATCCTTTTTTCTTTTTTTAAAATATATTTTATTTATTTACCTATTTGAGAAAGAGAGAGAGAGAGAGAGAGAATATGGAATGTCAGGGCATCCAACCACTGCAAATGAACTCCAGATGCACATGTCCCCTTGTGCCTCTGGCTTATGTGGGTCCTGGAGAATCGAACCAGGGTCCTTTGGCTTTGCAGGCAAACGCCTTAACCACCAAGCCATCTCTCCAGCCCCCACTTTTTCTTTTTTTCCTCTGTACTTTGATAATCTTGCTCCTCTCAAATTTTCCCTACCCTGTTCACTTTCTTTTGAACATATTTTATTTATTTATTTGAGAGAGAGAGAAAGAGAGGGAGAGAGAATGGGTGCACCAGGGCTTCTAGCCACTACAAATGAACTTGAGACCCATGCACCACCTTGTGCATCTAGCTTACGTGGGTCCTAGGAAATTGAACTTGGGTCCTTCGGCTTTGCACGCAAGTGCCTTAATCACCAAGCCATGTCTCCAGCTCACCCTCACTTTCTGGGCTCATTTCACTCTCCCAGCTTCATTAATCCCTAAGCACCACTGTCAAAGCCCTTCCTTAGCTGTGCTGCTTCTACCTTGGGGCTGGCTGCACAGAGCTGATTCTTCAATGCATTCTTGAGAACCTATTCTAATCCACAGATGTTTAAACCTACTTCTCTGCTCAATAATTTCTCAGTGATGTTTTCATTTATGGAGACAAGATGAGAAACTATAAATGAAAGCCAGGCACGGTGGTGCATGCCTTTAATCCCAGCACTTGGGAGGCAGAGGTAGGAGAACTGCCATGAGTTTGAGGTCACCCAGAGATTACATAATGAATTCCACAGGTCAGCCTGGGCTAGAGGGAGACCCTATCTCAAAACCCCTCCCCCCCCCAAAAAAAAGAACTGCTGAGAAAATATAAATGGATCCCTGAGAACCCAGGCTTCACTATGCTTGAAACTTAATCTGTCTCACTGGAATCAGTGGTGATATCACTGTGAATAATACTCTGGCCCTGGCAAAGTACTGTGCTTGGAAAGGGACAATCAGGATCCAAAATGGCCTGGGAAATAGCAGAGACAAGTCACTTAGACATGAGAAGGAGATCACTGTTTGAAATATGACACCGTCTTTTCACTAGCAAAGTCAAGCAAGGAAACAAACTTTCTTTTTCTACTTGGTGCATTATGCTCTTGACCCTGCAGTTACACTCCTAAAAGTGGCCTGAGACAAGCTAGAAGAAACACATCCAAAGGGGTTCTTAGAAATTCTCTTTGCCTTTTTATTTAATAATGTAACGTCCTTTCTCAGGGGCAGGATTTCTAAAAGGTCACTATTTTTCCATGTTATTTTGAGACTCAGGGATATTTCCTTGAATCCCACCAACACTTATATTCTAAGACTCCTGGACTTTACCTAATTAAAAAAAAATGCTACAATGTTCAGAGGAAAATCAACATCCTAAAATTATAACCCTTTAAAAAAATAAAAGGATAGCCAGGTAGGGTGGCTCATGACTCTAATCACAGGATTGGGAGATTGAGGCAGGAGGACTGCTGTGAGGTCAAGACCAGCCTGGGCTACATGGTAAGATCCTGTCTCAAAAATCCAAAATTTAAAAAGTAAAAAATAGGGGCTGGAGAGATGGCCCAGCAGTTAAGGTGCTTGCCTGCAAAGCCTAAGAACCCAAGTTAAATTCCCCAGTACTCAAGTAAAACCAGATGTACAAAGTGGCACATGCATCTGGAGTTCGTTTGCAGCGGCTAGAGGCCTTGGCATGCCCACTCTTTTCTCTCTTTCTGCCTCTCTCACTCTCTCTCTCAAGTAAGTGATTATTTATTTATTTTTAAAATTTTTATTAGCATTTTCCATGATTATAAAAAAATCCCATGTTAATTCCCTCCCCCCCTTTCTCCTTTGAAATTCCATTCTCCATCATATTACCTCCCCAATAAGTGATTTTTAAAAAGGTAAAAAAAAAATAAATAAATGAAAGGAAAGTAAAAGATGATTTTGGTTTTCCAATTGGACTTCAGCGTCATCTAGGGAGCTACTATTCTTACCCCAATAGCCAGCTATTTCCAAGAATTGTGAATAATGGCTTTCAGGTGTTGAAGACAGAGCAAAAAGAAATCAAGTTTCTGGCATCCTGATATATGAAACCTATAAATTTGCAAAAACAATTCTGAACTTTAAAGCAAAGATAAATGACTATAATAATATAACACTAATAATGCATTTGAGGAGCAATGGTTTTTAGAGTACATTAGTATATATTATTTTCCTCAAATTTCATAACATCTACAACAGATAAGAGCAATAACCTTTGTTTTCCAGATAAGTGATCTGTACAAAATCCAACAACTCAGAAAGTGACTTCTATTATTTAACTGTTTTTTAAAATTTATTATTATTATTATTTTTAAAATTTTTGTTTATTTTTATTTATTTATTTGATAGCGACAGACAGAGAGAAAGAGGCAGAAAGGGAAGAGAGAGAGAGAGAGAGAGAAAGAGACAGAGAATGGGCGTGTCAGGGCCTCCAGCCACTGCAAACAAACTCCAGATGCGTGCGCCCCCTTGTGCATCTGGCTAACGTGGGTCCTGGGGAAACGAGCCTTGAACGGGGGTCTTTAGGCTTCACAGGCAAGCGCTTAACCGCTAAGCTACCTCTCCAGCCCTATTATTATTTTTTTTATCAGTACTTGGAATGGAATTTTGGGCTGTGTGCAAGGCAGGACAATGGTATACTACTAAGCTACACCCTCCAGTCCTAATAACATCTTTTTATCCATTTGAGTGATTCCTCTAAATTTTGCTTCTTAGATCATCAGATTTCTTGAATAATATATCTCTGCTGATTTTATTTCCTCACTTTTTGTTTGTTTTTTATTGGCAGGGTCTTGCTGTAGCTCAGGCTGATCTGGAATTCACTTTGTAGTCTCAGAGTGGTCTTGTACTCTCAGTGATCCTCCTACCTCTGCCTCTCAAGTGCTGAGATTAAAGGTGTGCACCACCACGCCTGGCCCATTTCCTTGCTTATTATCTATCTTCTAAAATCAACAGTTAAACTTATTCCCTTAAATATATATTATTCTTAAAAGTATCACTAATGACATATAAGTATCATAAGTTTCTCAGTACAATCTAAAATATTCATTGAATGAAATTTCCAGCATTCCAAGGACTTGTTTTTGTTCCCTATCTTCCTCTACTGACTTTAACTCACTCCTAAACACCCTCCTCTTTTATTTTTCATGCCATCACTTTCTTCTGTTACACCTCAGTACCTAAAAGATTAAACTCCTCAACACCTACTCATCTTTCAAGATTCTATTCAAATGACAGTTCTGAAGTCTCCACGCCCCCGAAGTAATCCTTCTTCTTAGGTTTCTAGGGCACTGAATAACACCATGCACTTATCACACTATATTCTAATTGTTATTCCATCTCTTTATATAAGAATTTTATTTTTTCTGGGGGGGGGTGTTGGCTTTTTTGAGGCAGGGTCTCATTGAAAGTCCCTAGAATTTCTATGTAGAACATGCTGGCCTCATATATGCGGTGCTCTGTCTCCCAGATACTGCAGTTCCATGTATGTACCACCATGTCTGGTTAAGAAATTTTTGGACATGAAAACTAGTTTATGATTTTTAAAAAATATTTTATTTGCAAGGAGAGAGAGACAGGGAGAGAGAATGTATGCGCCAGGGCCTCTAGCTACTGCACATGAACTCCAGATGCATGTGCCATTTTGTGCATCTGGCTTTAGGTGGGTTCTGGGGACTAGAACCCAAGTCATGAGACTTTGCTGAGCCATCTCTCTAGGCCTAGTTTACGGTTTTTATATTTCTTTTTTTGTTTTAAATTATTAATTCATTTCTTTTACTTCTTTTATTCATTTGAGAGAGAGAGAGAGAGAGAGAGAGAGAGAGAGAGAGAGAGAAGAATGGGCCCACTAGGGCCTTCAGCCACTGTAAACAAATTCCAGATGCATGCACCACCTTGTGCATCCGCCTTCTTACGTGGATCCCGGGGAATTGAACCTGGGTCCTTTGGCTCTGTAGGCAAATACCTTAACCACTAAGCCATCTCTCGAATATTTTTATTTCTTAGGTTTAGCAGATCTGCTGCCACTTACAGATGCTATAACAAATGAATAAGTAGCCAGCAAGTGGCAGCATGAGGACCAGAGTGCAGCTGTTTCAGACCCTCTCCATTTGCTTGCTGAGTAAAAGACGGCTCAAAAGCAAGTACAACTTTCTCACCTCTCATGTCTAATTCCCCGCAGGGCTCAGACCCAGTTCCTTTTCCTTGATCTTTAACTTGACAGTGACCTGCCAAAAGACATTATTTTCCACACAGAATTGTCACCCAGATAGCAATGTTTAATATGGATCTGTGGCTAGCCTACAATTTACCCACTCACATTTTTATTTATTTATTTAACTCATATTTTTCTGAGGTAGGATCTCATTGTATCCCAGGCTGACTTGGAATTCACTATGTAGTCTCAGGGTGGCCTTGAACTCACAGTGATCCTCCTACCTCTGTCTCCCGAGTGCTGGAATTCTTTTTCTTAACTTTTTAATTTTTTGGTTTTATTTATTTATCACTCACATTTTTAAAATCAAAAAATTACAGAAAAGGCTATGATTGTTAGATTCTTATCTAAATCCATACATAAAGCAACCCTTTAAAATTTTGTTTATTTGAGAGCGAAAGACAGAGAGAAACAGGCAAAGAGAGAGAGAATGGGCATGCCAGGGCCACCAGCCACTGCAAACAAACTCCAGATGCATGCGCCCCTTTGTGCATCTAGCTAATGTGGGTCTTGGGGAACCAAGCCTCAAACCTGGGTCCTTAGGCTACACAGGCAAGCACTTAACTGCTCAGCCACCTCTCCAGCCCAAAGGAACTTTTAAAACTAACCTAAGCTGAGTGTGGTGATACATGCCTTTAATCTGCGTGGGAGGCAGAGGTAGGAAGATCTCTGAGAATTCAAGGCTACCCTGAGACAACATAGTGAATTCCAGGTCAGCCTGAGCTAGATTGAGACTCTACCTCGAAAAACAAAACAAAACAAACAAACAAACAAAAAACTACCCTAGGGCCTAGAGAAATGGCTTAGTACATAACATGTTTGCCTGGAAAGCCAAAGGAATCAGGTTCGATTCCCCAGGACCCATGTAAGCCAGACAGACACACAGGTGGCACATGTCTGGAGTTTACAGCAGCAGGAGACCCTGTTGTGTGCTCATTTTTTTTCTCTCTCTCTGTCTGCCTCTTTATTTCTCAACTAAATAAATAAAAATAAAAGTTAAGCTAGTGTGAGATCCTTGGAAAAACTAAAAAACAAAAACAAAAACAAAAACAAAGCCAGATGTGGTGGTGCATGCCTGGAGGCAGAGGTAGGAGGATCACTTTGAGTTGAGGCTACCCTGATACTACATAGTGAATTCCAGGTCAGTCTGAACTACAGTGAAACCTTACCTCAAAAAACCAAACCAAACCAAACAAAAAACAAAACAAAAAAACTAACCCTAAAACTTTGCAGTTGGTTCCAAAACTTATCCACAATATACTTTCACTTGATATTCTTCATAGACTTTCAAATAAAAGATTTCAGGATGACGGTGAAATGACCAAAGATGTTCATAAGGCAGCCTTCTGAACAACACCTCAAAATGCTTATTTGTATAGGATGAAGCCCAAAGGGATCATGTAAACCATTTTTCTCCTTTTCATACTAATGAGATAATCTGAATTGCTCATCTGAAGACCACTTCTGTTTTATTTATTTATTTTTGAGGTAGGGTCTTGCTCTAACCCAGGCTGACTACGCAGTCTCAGGCTGGCCTCAAACTCACAGGGATCCTCATACCTCAGTCTCCCTAGTGCTGGGATAAAAGGCATGCACTACCATGCCCAGCCTGAAAACCACTTCTTTGTGGGATAAATTTTGTAAGTAACCTTTGGGAACAAAACCAAATGACCCATAATACTGTGTTTACTAGACTTTACTAGTCAACTAACAACCTCCCACATCTGTTCTTGATTGAAGATGCTAATCATAGTCTGAGTGGCTGTCTCTTGATTAGAGGGCTGTGTTTAAGATGGAAAAAGAAGATGAAAGCAAGGCTATATCTACCTGCTATTATTTAAATACTTTCTGCATCATGGTACTGAGAAGAAGTGACACAGGAGTGCTCAGCACTGAAACATCTCTATCACACCTTCCACGGCTCAGAGTCCATTGTGGAAGAGGTAGCAGAAAGAATGCAAGAGCCAAAGGAAGGATAGGACTCCTTACAATGCACTCCTCCAGACACAAAATGGCCTGGATATCCATGAACTTGCACTACCTACACAAGACCATCATAATAGGAGGAAAAGATGATGACATCAAAATAAAAGAGAAACTGATTGAGAGGGGGAGGGTATATGATGGAGAGTGGAGTTGCAAAGGGGAAGGTGGGGGGAGGGAAGGAATTACCATGGTTTATTGCCTATAATTATGAAATTCAATAATACTCTTCTTTTTTTCTTTCCTTTTTTGTTTTTTTTTTTTGAGGTAGGGTCTCACTATCCCAGGCTGACCTGGAATTCACTATGTAGTCTCAGGGTGGCCTCAAATTCACGGCGATCCTCCTACCTCTGCCTCCCGAGTGCTGGGATTAAAGGCGTGCACCACCACGCCCGGCTTGGATTGGATTTCTTTCTTTCTTTCTTTTTTTAATTTTTAAAATTTTTATTAGCATTTTCCATGATTATAAAAAAAATCCCATGGTAATTCCCTTCCTCCCCACCCCCCACACTTTTTTGAGGTAGGACCCCACTCTAGCACTCACTCTGCAGTCCCAGGCTGGCCTTGAACTCATAGCTATCCTCTTCTCTCTGCTTCCCAAGTGCTGGTATTAAAGGCGTGTGCCACCACGTCTGGCTCCCCCATTCCTTTTAGGCTATTTATAGTATCATTTATATTAGAACTATTTCTGTTTAGGATTAGTTTCTGGATTAGTGTGTTCACAGTGCATTAAACAAGACACTTCATCAATACTAAGTGTCTAAGAAGAGATTTTTAAAGAAAAAAGGAAATTGGGGCTAGGGAGATGGTTCAGTGGTTAAAAGGCACTTGCTTGTAAAGCCTACTTGTCTGGGTTCAATTCCTAAGCACCCACATGAAGCCAGATTTTAAAAAGTGATGTAAGCATCTGGTGTTTCTTTGCAGGGGCAGGAGAATCGAACACACACACACACACACACACACACACACACACACACACGTATTCAGGGGCTGTATAACTGGCACATGTGTCTGGAGTTTTCAGCGGTTGGGGGCTCTGGTGTATCCACTCTCTCTCTGCTTGATGATTGCTGTGAGTTCAAGGCCATCCTGAGAGTACATCATGAATTCCAGGTCAGCCTCGGCTAGAGTGGTGAGACCCGACCTTGACAAACCAAAAAAAAATTCTTTTTAAATGTATCTAAAAAAGACAAAGGAAACCATATTATACTATTTAATTATATAACATCATTAAAAAAAAACTTGCTTATTTTAGGTACAGAAAATATTTTAGTCAGGGACCTGGAGAGATAGTTCAGAGGTTAAAAGTACTTGTCCTGCAAGCCTGATGACTGGAGTTTGGATTCCCAGAACCCACATAAAGCTGTATGCAGGGCAAGAGAAAAGGCTCAGTGGTTGAGGCACTTGCCTGCAAAGCCTGAAGACCTGGGTTTGAATCCTCAGTACCCACATAAATCCCGATTCCCATGGTAGCACATGCATTTGGAGTTCATTTGCAGTGGCTAGTGGCCCTGGCACACACATATTCATTCTCTATGCTTGTAAATAAATAAATAAATAAATATCTTTTTTGCCCGGGTATGGTGGTACGCACCTCTCTAATCCCAGCACTTGGGAGGCAGAGGTAGGATTGCCGTGAGTTCAAGGCCACCCTGAGATTGCACAGCAAATTCCAGTCAGCCTGAGCTACAGCAAAACCCTACCTCGAAAAAACAAAACAAAAAAAATTTTTTTTTAAATAGCTGGATACAAAGTGTTATACACATCCGTAATCTCAATGCTTATGTTCCAACTGGTGTAGACTTCCCAGTGGCAAAAACAGCAAGAGAGACTCTGTCTCAAAACAAGATAGCAGGAGAGGACCAACACCCCAAGTTGTCCTCCGACCCACACGTGTGTGCTGTGGCGTGCATGTACTCATACACATCATCAAACACATACATACACAACACTTCACACACCAGTCAAGCATCATGAGTTTATCTATAATTCCAGCACTCAGGAATCACAGACAGGAGGATTGTGTCAAGTACAAGACTAGCCTGATCTACATGAGTTTTATCCAGCAAGCACTACAAATGAGACCTTGCCTCAAAAACAAACCCAAAGGAATAGAAAAGAAAAAGATTTGAGGCTTGGTATGATACTTGGGAGGCAGAGGTAGGACTGCTGTGAGCTTGAGCCTAGCCTGGGACTACAGAGTGAGTTCCAGGTCAGCCTGGGCTAGAGTGAGACTCTATTCAAAACAAACAAACAGGGCTGGAGAGGTGACTTAGCCATTAAGGTGCTCGCTTGCAAAGCCAAAGAACAAGGTGGTACATGTGTCTGGGAGTTTGTTTTTAGCAGCTGGAGGCCCTAGTGCACCCATTTTCTCTATCTCCTTTTTTTCTCTCTCTCAAATAAATAAAAATATTTTTAAAACAAACAAACAAAAAAAGACTATACATTTGCTGAAGGCTGTTGGGAGATGGCTCAACAGATAAAAGTGCTTACTGTCTAGGTGTGAAGACCTGAATTTAATGACCAGCCCTCATGTAAAAAGTCAGGTGAAGCTGGGTGTGGTGGCGCATGACTTTAATCCCAGCACTGAGACTACATAGTGAATTCCAGGTTAACCTGAGCTAGAGTGAGATCCTACCTGGAACCCCCCCACCAAAAAAAAAAAAAGCCAGGTGAAGGGCTAGAGAGATGGCTCAGTGGTTAAGACACTTGCCTGCAAAGCTTGATGGACTGGGTTCAATTCTCTGGTATGCATGTGAAGCCAGATAAACAAAGTGGCACATAAAGTTCATTTGCAGCAGCAAGAGACCCTGACGTGACCACTCTCTCTCTCCTTGCAAGTATAAAAATATAAAAACAGAACGTCAGGTGGGGTCCAGTCTAACCAAAAAATGAGGAGCTCCAGGTTTAGTGAGAGACCTTGTCTCAAGGAAATAAGGTAGAAAAGCCATAGTGGAATTATCTTCTGCCTTCTTCGTGTGTGCACATGGGGTGTATGCATCTACACACACATGTGTATATACTACATGTACATACCACACACAGAAAAAAAATTTGTGGAGAATGTAAACTGGTGTAGCCATTATAGAAATCAGTATAGAAATTTCTCAAAAAAACTAAATATTGACCCACCATATGAATCAGGTATACTGCTCTTGGAGATATACATATCTCCAAAGGTTTAAGTTAAACATATCACAGAGACACTTGCACAGCCATGTTTACTGCTTCAATATTCACTGGTCCAAGATATCAATTAACAGACGGATAGGTAAAAGAAAATGTGGTATATATATATAAATACAACAGAATAGAATTTGGTTATGTTTTTAAGGTAGAGTCTCACTCTAGCCCAGGTTGACCTGGAATTCACTATGTGGTCTCAGGCTGGCCTTGAACTCATAGTGATCCTCCTGCTTTGGCCTTCCAAGTACTGGGATTAAAGGCATGTGCCACCATACCCAGCCAGAATAGAATTTGATTCAGCTGTAAAGAAAAAAGAAAGAGGCTGGATGGATGGCTTAGTAGTTAAGGCATTTGCCTACAAAGCTAAAGGAACTAGGTTTGATTCCCCAGGACCTACGTTAGCCAGATGCACAAGGGGGTGTCTGGAGTTTGTTTGCAGTGGCTGGAGGCCCTGGCACACCTACTCTCTCTCTTTCTCTTCCTCTCTGTCAAATAAATAACTAAATAAAAATAAAATATTAAAAAGAAGAAAAAAGAAATGACATTTGCAGGAAAATGGATAAAATTTGAGAACATAATGTTAAGTAAAATAAACTAGATTAAGAGAAAATTACTGCATGCTTTATATGTAGAATCTAAACATAAATTTAAGTGTGTGTGTGTGTGTGTGTGTGTGTGTGTTATGAAAGTAGATAGGGGCCAGGTGTGGTGGTACATGCCTTTAATCCCAGCATTCAGCAGGCAGAGGTAGGAGGATCGCTATGAGTTTGAGGCCAGCCTGAGACAACATAGTAAATTCCAGGTCAGCCTGGGATAGAATGAAACCCTACCTTAAAAAATGAGAAAAGTGGGGGAAAAAAGGGAACCATGAGAAGGGGAGGAAGAGATCTTAAGGAAGAGAGGGGATAGGAATATAGTTCAATGGTAGAGCTCTTGCCTAGGATGCAAGAGGCACTGGGTTTGGGGCATAGTGGAACACATCTGTAATCTTACACTTAGCATGAGGAGATAGCTCAGTAGTTAAAGGCATTTACTTGACTGTAATCCTAGCACTTGAGAAGTAGAGAGAGGAGGGTCAAGAGTTCAAGGACAGTTCAAGGCAGGGGTGTGGGGGTGGGGGTGGGGGTGGAGAGATGGCTTAGCAGTTAAGGCACTTGCCTGCAAAGCCAAAGGACCTACTTCTATCCTCCGGAACCCACGTAAGCCAGATGAATAAAGGGGCATAAGCACCTGGAGTTTGTTTGCAGAAGCTGGAGACCGTGGAACACCCTTTCTCTCTCTCTCTCTCTCAAATAAAAAAAAAATTAGATTAAAAAAAAAGAGCTGGGCATGGTGGCTCATACCTTTAATCCCAGAACTCACAAGGTGGAGGTAGGGGGATTGTTTTGAGTTCAAGGCCAGGTGTGGACTACAGAATAAGTGCCAGATCAGCCCCGGCTAGAGTGAGACCCTACCTCAAACCCCACCCCCCCGAAAAAGGAAGGGAGTTGGAAATGGAATACCTGTGACATGAAAGCAGAAGGGGTGCTATTTATTATGTGTGGAAGGGAACCAGCAGGAGTGGGGGCATGGAGATAGAAGAAGGCAGTGTGTGGGGGAGGACAAAAAGAACAAAGTAAAATGACATGTAAATATGAAAATTTCACAGTGAAATCCACTACTTTATATGCAAACTTAAAATTAAGCAAGGAGTGGTGGCACAAGTCTGCACTCCCAGCACCTGGGAGGTGAAGGCAGATGATCAGGAGTATAAGGCCAGCCCGAGTTACATGGGTCCTGTCCCAAACAAAAGATAAAGAACTAACCAGCCAAAATAAAGGACTTGCTGGCAAGAGCCCCTGTGAACTAAGAAAAGCTATCACTACTACCTACACAAGGCCATCATAATAGGAGGACTACCTACACAAGACCATCATAGGAGGCCTACCTACACAAGACCATCATAATAGGAGGATTACCTACACAAAGACCATCATAATAGGACTACCTACACAAGACCACCATAATAGGAGGCCTACCTACACAAGACCATCATAATAGGAGGCCTACCTACACAAGACCATCATAATAGGAAGCCTACCTACACAAGACCATCATAATAGGAGGCCTACCTACACAAGACCACCATAATAGGAGGACTACCTACACAAAGACCATCATAATAGGAAGACTACCTACACAAGACCATCATAGGAGGCCTACCTACACAAGACCATCATAATAGGAGGATTACCTACACAAAGACCATCATAATAGGAGGACTACCTACACAAGACCACCATAATAGGACTACCTACACAAGACCATCATAATAGGAGGCCTAACCTACACAAGACCATCATAATAGGAGGACTACCTACACAAGACCACCATAACAGGAAGCCTACCTACACAAGACCACCATAATAGGAGAACTACCTACACAAAACCATCATAATAGGAGGCCTACCTATACAAAGACCATCATAATAGGAGGCCTACCTACATAAGACCATCATAATAGGAGGCCTACCTACACAAGACCATCATAATAGGAGGACTACCTACACAAAACCATCATAATAGGAGGCCTACCTATACAAAGACCATCATAATAGGAGGCCTACCTACATAAGACCATCATAATAGGAGGCCTACCTACACAAGACCATCATAATAGGAGGACTACCTACACAAAGACCATCATAATAGGAGGAAAAGATGATGACATCAAAATAAAAGAGAGACTGATTGCCAGGCGTGATGGTGCACTCCTTTAATCCCAGCACTCAGGAGGTAGAGGTAGGAGGATCACTGTGAGTTTGAGGCCACCATGAGACTCCATGGTGAATTCCAGGTCAGCCTGGACTAGAGTGAGACCCTACCTTGAAAAACAAAACAAAAACAAAGAGAGAGAGAGAGAGAGAGAGAGAGACACACGCTGGTTGAGAGGGAGAGGGGATATGATGGAAAGTAGAGTTGCAAAGGGGAAAGTGGGGTGGGGGGAGGAGGGAATTACCATGGGTTATTGTCTATAATTATGGAAGTTGTCAATAAAAAATAAATTTAAAAAAGAAAGGTTATCACTAAATGAAAGAAGTATGGTTTTAGAAAAGGATTTTAAGCCTCCTTCTGGAGATATCTGCTACATCTCATACATATAAACGATGCACATAACATTTCCACTTTCAAAACTGTTAGGAGAAGCATCCATCTGCTGCTTAAAATACTTTTAGGAAAAATGTATCTTTTTCCAAGTAACTCAGAAACCTGACTAAACTGTTATAAATTTAATTTTCCCTCTTTACTTTTAAAAAAGATTTTATTTATTTATTTATTAGAGACAGAGAAAGGGAGAGAGAGATAGTGAGAATGGGCATGTCAGAGCCTCTAGCCACTGCAAATGAACACCAGATGCATGCGTCACCATGTGCATCGGGCTTACATGGGACCTAGAGAATCAAAGCTGGGTCTTTAGGCTTTGCAGGCATATGCCTCAACTGCTAAGCCATCTCTCCAGCCCAATCTTCTCTTTATATGTTTTTATGTTATTAATTTTTTTAATGCCGGGTGTGGTGGTGCACACCTTTAATCCCAGCACTCGGGAGGCAGAGGTAGGAGGATTGCTTTGAGTTCGAGGCCATCCTGAGACTCCATAGAGAATTCCAGAATTCCAGGTCAGCCTAGGCTAGAGTGAGACGCTACCTCGAAAAACCAAAAAAAAAAAAAAAAATAATAATAATAATTTATGAGAGCGAGCATGACAGAAAGAAAGAGAGAAGTATGACAATCACTGTGAGTTTGAGGTCACCCTGAGACTACATAATGAATTCTAGGTCAGCCTGGGCTACAGTGAGACTATACCTTGAAAAACAAAGAAAACATAACTATTCCTTCACAATCAAAACCGAACTGTTACAGCATTTCAGGAAGAAAATATAATAATAGCATGAAATTACTTACATTCCAGAGAAATACATAACTTTATAGTAATATTAACACTATTGTTATTATTGAGACAGGATCTTATATAGCACAGGCCGGCCTTGAAGTTGCTATGTTGCTGAAATGATAACTGGAAATCCTGATGTTCTTGCTTCCACCTCCCAAGTGCTAGGACTACAGGTGTGCACCACCACTCCTGTGTGTATGGTATGGGGGATCAAATTCAGGGCCTTGTGCATGCTGTACACTCTATTAACTGAACTACCTCCCCAACTCATTATAATTATTCATGATTATTAAGAGACTGAATAAATATAGTTAGTATTTATTACTACCTTGCCTCTCAAGCCTAAGGACACATGCTTTTTGACTCTCCAGGTCCCACATAAGCCAGACGCACGAGGTGACACCAGTGTACAATGCTGCACATGTGCACAAGGTGGCACATGCATCTGGAGTTCAAATGCAGTGGCTGGTAAAATAGCTTAGTGGTTAATGTGTTTGCCTGGGAAGCCTAAGGTTTCGTGCTCTACTTTCCAGGTCCCACGTAAGCCAGATACAGTGATGCAGGTATGCAAGCTCACATAGGCGCACAAGGGTGCACATGCTTCTGGAGTTTGACTGCAGTGGCTGGAGACCCTGGAGTGCCAATTCTCTTTCTCTCACTCTCTGCCTACACAATTTTTAGTTTGACTCTCTGCCTACACAATTTTTAGTTTATAAAACAATGACAGTAGTCAGAAAAGCAAGGTAAGACACTATGGGTCCCTTTCAAAGACAGCACTGCAGATAACAGCAGTGTTTCCTAATGAAGCAGACATCCCATTGGCCACCAGGGCTGCAGGTCCCACCCCCATCCTTCACAGAGTGATTCTGCCCCAGGTCTGGATTAACTTTGGTTTTTATTTTTCATTTATTAATTTCTTTTGGTTCTTCGAGGTTGGGTCTCACTCTAGCTCAGGCTGACCTGGAATTCACTGTGTAGTCTCAGGGTGGCCTCGTATTCTCAGAGATCCCCCTACCTCTGCCTCCCAAGTGCTGGGATTAAAGGCGTGCACCACCATGCCCAGCTTCTAGATTAACTTTGTATGTCTAGGCTGAAAGGAAAGCAGGCAATCTCAGAGCAACTTTTGGGCTTGCCTCAAAAATAAAATAAGAACTGCTTATAAAACCCAGGTATGGTGGTGCACGCCTTTAATTCCAGCAAAGCGAGGCAGAGGTAGGAGCACTGCTCTAAATTTCAGGTCAGCCTGGGCTAGAATGAGACCCTGCCTTGAAAAAACAAAAAACAAAAGAACTGCTTGGGAGAAGTTATTTGCTTACCAGCCAAGTTGCTGGTCATCACCTACGCTGGGATGGACTTTTTGGTGATGCAACTGCCTTTGAGTCTTCTATGCTTCTGTGAGTAACCCCTTACCCGTACTCTTGTCAGTAACCCCAATAAGCTCACTGGTTCCCTAAGCTACATTTGGAATCATTTCTTTGGTCGGTTGTCCACACCTGACCTAGAGGTAAAGAGACATTTGTTTATGCCTCCCAAGGAAAAGTTAATACAATAGCCTGTAATCCCAGCAGTTGGGGGGGGGGGGGAGAGGCAGACAGGAGGATCCCTAGGGCTTGCTGGTAGCTAGCGTACCCTAATTGGTGAGCTCCAGACCAACATGAGACTCTGTTTTATAAAAAGGTGGACAGTGTACCTGAGGAATACTGCCTGAGGCTATCCTCTGGTCTTTACATCATATATACCACCACACACATGTCCATACACATATGAATGAATACACACACACACACATGCTTCCCTCTATACCCCTCACATGAAGGAACACTTATGTCTCTTGCCCAACTCTTCATCTTTTAAGTTAGAGGCCAGTTTCTCGGTTACTGAATGCACCAGGTTTTGCTATTGTGAAGTAGCTCCACTCTGCCCTGCCCCACTCAGGCACTCGTGTACCCGACAGTGAGACTGCAGGGTACCTTCAACCCAGTGAGGTATTTATTTATTTATTAATTTATTTTTAACCTTTAAGATTTTTTGTTTATTTTTATGAGAGTGACAGAAAGAGAGAGAGAGAGAAAGAGAGAGAGAGAGAGAGAAAGAGAGAGGGGGGGGGAGAGGGAGGGAGGCAAAGAGAGAAAGAGATGGCTGTGCCAGGGCCTCCAGCCACCGCAAACAAACTCCAGACCTGCGCCCCCTTGTGCATTGGGGTCCTTAGGCTTCACAGGCAAGCACTTAACTGCTAAGACACCTCTCCAGCCCCTGAGGTATTTATTTATGGATATTTGGCTATAAGAAAACATATCCGACTTTTCTTCAAATTCAAAATTATCAACAAGCTAAGAGCAAAAAAGAATGCTCTTGAAAACCCAATGATTTGAGTGTGTAGCATTCAAGCAAAGGTTAGAAGAGTCAGGCTGTTGAACAAGATGTAAAATTTCCTCCTATAATGTCAAGGCTCAGGAAAAGCGCTAGTGCTCACAAGCCAACTCCTGTGAGGCAAAATTGTGGCCGAGCCTAGTGAGAACCTAGAGCTGCCAAGCCCAGCACCACTCTAGCCCTTAGTCAAATATCATGATGGTAGTAGAGCTGGAATCTTCCAAGAGTCTTACCACAGAATCTTATTTCTCCAGAAGTCACTATCATCTTTTACTATAAATCATACACACAAATCTGGAAAGAAACTTAGGCCTCAGACTATACATTTCTAATCATACCCCAATTACTCTTCAAAATGCAGAAGCAGGGATGCCTATTTAATAATTCTAACTGGGAAAATCCGTGCATGGTGGCGAATGCCTTTAGTCCCAGCACTTGGGAGGTAGAGGTAAGAGGATCACTGTGAGTTCAAAGCCACCCTGCAGATACATAGTGAATTCCAGGTTAGCCTGGGCTACAGTGAGATCCTACCTTTAATCTCAGCACTCAGGAGGCAGAGGTAGGAGAATTGCCATGAGTTCAAGGCCACCCTGACACTACATAGTGAATTCCAGGTCAGTCTGGGCTAGAGTGAGACCCTACCTTGAAAAAAAAAGTCAAAACCAACAAAATAATCTAAGTAGGAGGGCTGGAGAGATGGCTTAGCAGTTAAGTGCTTGCCTGTGAAGCCTAAGGACCCCGGTTCGAGGCTTGATTCCCCAGGACCCACGTTAGCCAGATGCACAAGGGGGTGCATGCGTCTAGAGTTCGCTTGCAGTGGCTAGAAGCCCTGGTGCGCTCATTCTCTCTCTATCTCTCTCTCCCACTTTCTCTGTCTGTCACTCTCAAATAAATAAATAATAAACAAAAAAATTTAAAAAACTTTAAAAATAAATAATCTAAGTAGGAGCTGGAGAGATGCCTTAGCTATGGTGCATGCCTGCAAAGATTAAAGACACAGGGTTCAATTCCCTAGTACCCTCATAAAGCCAGATGCACCAGGTGGTGTATGCATCTGGAGTTCACGTGCAGAGGCTAGAGGTCCTGGTGTGCCTATTCTCTCTCAAATAAATTAATGATTTTAAGTAGTACAATTGATAGGACATTATATTTATGTAACCCATTCAGGATAACAATAACAACTCAGAGTCTATGCCTGCTGCAGTCAGGTTCCCATTACTGGCAGAAAACACCCGACCAAGAGCAGCTTATGGGAAAAAGGGTTTATTTTGGTTTGTAGACTTGAGAGGAAGCGTCATGGTGGCAGGGGAAAACGATGACATGAGCAGAGGGTGGACATCACCTCCTGGCCAACATCAGATGGACAACAGCAACAGGAGAGTGTGCCAAACACTGATAAGAAGATGGCTGTAACACTCATATGCCTGCCCCCAATAATACAGTGCCTCCAGAAGGCTACAATTCCCAAATTGCCACCAGCTGAGGAACCATCATTCAGCACATCTAAGTTTAAGGTGGACATTTGAACCAAACCACCACAATGCCTGAGGAAACAAGGCAGCAATCACAATCTACGTGTAATACATGGCTACTGAGTAGACAATTAGTGGTCACTGTTCATTGGCTGTATGGGTGGCATGTTTTGGCTACTCTCTATGAACTTCAGTTGATATAGATTTAAAAAATGGTTTCAGGGCTACAGAGATTGCTTAGTGGTTAATGTGCTTGCCTGTGAAGCCTAAGGACCCTGGTTCAATTCCCCAGTACCCACATGTCAGATGCACAAGATGGCATATGCTTCTGCAGTTCGTTTGCAGTGGCTAGAGACCTTGGTGTGCTCATTCTCTCTATCTAATAAAAAAAAAAAATTGGAAAAAAAAAACAGCCAGGTATGTTGCTGTATGCCTTTAATCTCAGCACATGGGAGACTGAGGTGGGAGGATTGCTATGAGTTCAAGGCCAGCCTGAGACTACATAGTAAATTTTAGGTCAGCCTGGGCAAGATCCTACTCTGAGAAACCAAAAAGAAAAAATCCAACTGCTAGAAGACACAGGGGCATCAAGACCAAACTGTGAGGAAAAAAAAAAAAAAAAAAGAAAGAAAAAGAAAAAAAGATAAAAGTGCCTTTTTTTTTTTTTTTTTGAGGATCTTGCTCTAGTCCAGACTGATCTGGAATTCACTCTGTAGTCTCAGGGTGGCCTCAAACTCATGGCAATCCTCCTACCTTTGCTTCCCAAGTGCTAGGATTAGAGGTGTGCACCACCATGACTGGCATGAAAGGTACTCTGCAAAACTTTGTGATGGGCTGGAAGGATAGCTTAGTGGCTAGCACAAGGGGGTATGCATGTGTGGAGTTTGTCTGCAGTGGCTGGAGGCCCTGGCACACCCATTCTCTCTCTCTCCCTCCCTCTTTCTCTGACAAATAAATAAATACAGAAAAAATAAAATATTAAAAAAACCCTTCTGTGTCAACCTCTTTTTCCCATCTAAACTGCCACTAACTGGAATGGAATTCTTAAAAGTATACTTATTAAGTAAAAATATTTAGCTGGGTATGGTGGCACAATGCCTTTAATCCCAGCACTTGAGAGGCAGAAGTAGGGGGATCACCATGAGCTCAAAGCCATTCTGAGACTACAGAGTGAATTCCAGGTCAGCCTGGGCTATAGTGAGACACTACCTTGAAAAGGGGCTGGAGAGATGGCTTAGCAGTTAAGTACTTGCCTGCAAAGCCAAAGGACTTAGGTTCAATTCCCCAGGACCCATGTAAGCCAGCTGCACAAGGGGGTGCATATGCCTGGAGTTTGCAGCAGCTGGAGGTAGGAGAATTGCCATGAGTTTGAGGCCACCCTGAGACTACAGTGTGAATTCCAGGTCAGCCTGGGCTAGAGTGAGACCCTACCTTGAAAAACCAACTAACCATCCAAACAAACAAAACTAAGCTATTCCTTCAGAATCAAAACCGAACTGTTACAGCATTTCAGGAAGAACATGTAATAATAATAATACTACTAGTACAAAATGGTTAGTTACATTCCAGAGAAATACGTAACTTTATAGTCATATTAACACTATTGTTATTATTGAGACAGGATCTTATGTAGCACAGGCTGGCCTTGAAGTTGCTATGTTGCTAAAATGATAACTGGAAATCCTGATGCTCTTGCTTCCATCTCCCAAGTGCTGGGACTACACGTGTGCACCACCACTCCCGTTTATATGATATGGGGGATCAAATCCAGGGCCTTGTGCATGCTGTACACTCTATTAACTAAACTACCTCCCCAACTCATTATAATTATTCATGATCATTAAGAGACTGGATAAATGCAGTTAGTCTTTATTACTGTGTGCCAGGTGCTGTGCTAATTTTAATTTCATCTGGTTCTTTTAACAATCCCCTGAGGATATGAGTTACAGATACTGGGACACAGTGAGAGTGAGTGGTCTGCTGAAGATCACAAGGCTGAAGGCAGAAAGCCTGAACCACACTCTTACATGTGCTCTATGCTCTACTGCAGTTGCATATAAAATTTTGATGCGGCTCTTTATTCGTATAATAGTGCTTTATTCATATAAGAGTGTTGGGATTAAAGGCATCTGCCCCCATGCTTGGCTTATTTATTTGCAGGTGTGTTTGTGAGACACCATGCCTGGCTAAGTCCAAAACCTTTGTACAAGAAATTACATTTGTCCCCCAAGAAATATGTCATTCATAACTTTCACTTACATAGGAAATTTATGCTTTTAATAAAAAAGAAAGAAACACAAGGCATGGGCTGGTGAGATAGCTCGGCAGTTAAGGCGCTTGCCTGCAAAGCCTAGTGACCTAGGTTTGATTCCCCAGTACCCAAGTAAAGTAAAGCCAGATGTACAAAGAGGTGCATGCATGTGGAGTTCATTTGCAATGGTTGGAGGTCCTGGCAAGGCCATTTTCTGTCTGTCTCTCTTCGCTTACAAATAAATAAATGTATTAAAAAAGAAAGAAACACAAGACAATGTATATGAGCAGAAAAGGGGTAGGGTGGGTTGAGAGAAAGTGATATGAGAATTTTCTTTTTTTTTTTTTTTTTTTTTCGAGGTAGGGTCTCACTCCACTCAGACTAACCTGGAATTCATCTGTAGTCTCAGGGTGGCCATGAACTCACAGTGATCCTCCTACCTCTGCCTCCATTGTGCTGGGATTAAAGGCATGTGCCACAATGCCCAGCTCAAATAAATAATAATTATTATTTATTTTTTTTTTGGTTTTTTGAGGTAGGGTCTCACTCTGGCTCAGGCTGACCTGGAATTCACTATGTAGTCTCAGGGTGGCCTCGAACTCTCGGAGATCCTCCTACCTCTGCCTCCCAAGTGCTGGGATTAAAGGCGTGAGCCACCACACCCAGCTCAAATAAATAATTTTTTTAAAAGGAAAGATAAATGAACAACAACACCCCTGCCCTTTATAGAAATTTGTTACATGAAAAAAAAAAAAAAAACACCATTCCAAAACAATGGGGAAAAAGATGGACTAAATACCTAGTAAATAGTACTGGCTGTTCAAATAACATAATTCTACCATACACTATATGTCCAAATACATTTCAGGTAAACTAAAGAGCTAAACACCAAAAAGAAGAAAAGATAAGCTTTATTTTTTAAGTATTTATTTGAGACAGAAAGATAAAGAGAGAGAGAGAGAGAGAGAGAGAGAAAATAAGTACACCAGGGCCTCTGACACTGCAAACAAACTCCAAATGCATGCACCACTTTGTGCATCTGGCTTTATGTGGGTACTGGGGAATGGGGAATCAAACCTGGGCCATCAGGCTTTGTAATCAACTACCTTTAACCATTGAGCAATCTCTCCAGCCCTAAAAAAGCTATTTTAATTAACACTGGGGTAAAGGAGGCCTTAAGACAAAATGCAGAAGTCAAATGCAAAAGATTGATAAATTCAAAATGATAATTTAAAAATTCTACACAATCAAGAATGAAGTTCTGCCCAGGCATAGTGGTGCACGCATTTAATCCCAGCTCTTGGGAGGCAGAGGTAGGAGGACTGCCATGAGTTCAAGGTCAGCCTGAGACTACACAGTGAATTCCAGCTTAGCCTGGGCTAGAGTGAGACCCTACCTTGAAAAAAAAAAAAAAGAGGAAAAAGGAGGATTGGAGATCTGGCTCAGCCAATAAGGCGCGCTTGCCTGCAAAGTCTAATGACCTCAGTTTGATTCCTCAGTATCCACGTAAAGGCAGGTGCACAAAGGAACACATGCAACTGGAGTTTGTTTGCAGCAGCTAGAGGCCCTGGCACACCCATTCTCATTCTGTGTGTCTCTGCTCTCTCTCTACTGCTCTCTGCTTGCAAATAAATAAATAATATTTTTTTTTAAAAGATAAGGAGATGGTTTAGCAGTTTGAGGCACTTGCTTGCAAAGCCTGCTGGCCTGGGTTTAATTCCCCAGTACCCATGTAAAGCCACATGCACAAAGTAGCACATGCATCTGGAGTTCATTTGCAGCAGCAATAGACCCTGGCACACCCATATGCTTTCTCTCTCTCTCTCACTTTCTTCCTCCCTCTTCTCTCCATATGAGTGTCTCCCAAATAAATAAAAAATGTTTTTCCTTCTTTTTTTTTTTTTGAAGTAGGGTCTCACTCTATCCCCAGCTGACCTGGAATTCACTATGTTGTCTCAAGGTGGCCTCGAACTTATGGCAATCCTCCCACCTCTACCTCCCAAGTGCTGGGATTAAAGGTGTGCACCACCATGCCCAGCTCAAAAAAATGTTTTTTTTTAAATAGACAATAGAACTGGAGAGATGGATCAGTTGTCAAAGCACTTGCCTGCAAAGCCTAAGGACTCAGGTTCAATTTCCCAGTACCTACATAAAGCCAGATGCACAAGGTGACACATGTGTCTGGAACTCATTTGCAGTGGCTAGAGGCCCTGGTGTGCCCATCCTCTGTTTGCCTCTTTCTCAAAAATAAATAAAATAAAATGTTTTTCTTTCTTTCTTTTTTTTTTTTTTGGTTTTTCGAGGCAGGGTCTCACTCTGGCTCAGGCTGACCTGGAATTCACTATGTAGTCTCAGGGTGGCCTCGAACTCACGGTGATCCTCCTACCTCTGCCTCCCGAGTGCTGGGATTAAAGGTGTGCGTCAACACGCCCGGCTAAAATAAAATGTTTTTAAAAAGAAGATAAAACTAGGTATGGCAGTACAGGCCTGAAAACCCAGCCACTCTGGAGGCTGAGGAAGGAGAATCACAAGTTTAAGGCCAGCTTGTGCAACTTAGGTCAATGGTAGAGCACTTTCTTAGTATGTAAAGACCTACTTTCAATACTCATTCCTGCAAAAACAAAGGACACAAGCAATATGCTGTTAGAAAATATTTGCAACATACAAAAAGAACATCCACAAAGCAGTAAGAAAAGCAGTAAAATGCGCAAACATTAAAGAATAATTCACAGAATGGAATTTCAAAGGGGAAAGTTGGGGGGGGGAGGAAATTACCATAGGATATTTTTTTATAATCATGGAAGATGCTAATAAAAATTAAAATAAACTGGGCGTGGTGGCGCACGCCTTTAATCCCAGCACTTGGGAGGCAGAGGTAGGAGGATTGCCATGAGTTCAAGGCCACCCTGAGATGACAGAGTTAATTCCAGGTCAGCCTTGACCAGAGTGAGACCCTACCTCGAAAAACAAAAAACAAAAACAACAACAACAAAAAAAATTAAAATAAAATAATTCACAGCCAGGTGTGGTGGTACATACCTATAATCTCAGCACTTGGGAGGCAGAGGTAAGAGGATCTCTGTGAGTTCAAGGACAGCCTGTGACTGCAGAGTGAGTTCCAGGTCAGCCTGGGCTAGAGTGAGACCCTGCCTCAAAGATAATTATTTTTTTCACAGATTAAAATGAAATGGCCAGACATGAGGCTTACAACTTCACTAACAATGATAACTGTCTACATCTAAAGCTTGCTGTGATTCAGGTGCTCGTCTGAAGGCTTTAGATATCAACACATTTAATCTCATAATAGCCCCATGAGATTATAGTAGGCCCATTTTATATCTAAGGACATTGAGGCAGAAGTTTAGAGAAACTGCTCTGAAACACAGCACTAGAATTCGAATGTAGGTGGTGTAGCACCTTCGTACAGTTAAGCTCTTAACCACTATGATATATTCTCTCTCCTGGGAGCTAGAGATGCAGGAAAATGCAAAGTAAAACATGGTATCATTTGCTTTCAAAGTTGCAAAAATAGCAAAGTCAATGTGGAAAAATGAGCACTGTCAATATATTATTGGTAAGAGAACATCATGATGCTTTCTTTTTGTAGTAATAAGTAACAGAAATGTTTTAAATATTTTTTATTTTTATTCATTTGAGAGAGAGAGAGAGAGAAAGAGGGAGGGAGGGAAATCAAATAGAAAGAATGGGTGTAGTAGCAGGGCCTCTAGCCACTGTAAATGAACTCCAGAAGCATGTACCTCCATATGCATCTGGCTTATTTGGGTACTGCAGAATTGAACCTGGGTCCTCAGGCTTCACAGGCAAGCACCTTAAAGGCTAAGCCATCTCTCCAGCCCTTCCTTTTTTTTCTAGGTAGGGTTTTGCTATAGCCCAGGTTGACCTGAAATTCACTATGTAGTCTCAGGGTAGCCTTGAACTCACGGCAATTCTCCTACCTCTGCCTCCCAAGTGTTGGGATTGGAGATGTGCACCACTACACCCAGCTATTTTTTTTTTTCCTTCTTTCCAAGTAGGGTCTCACTTTGCCCAGGCTGACCTGGAATTCAGTATGTAGTCTCAGGGAAGGAGGGAAAGAATGGGTGCACCAGGGCCTCTTGGCCCCTGCAAATGAACTCCAGATGCCTATGCCACCATGTGCATCTGGCTTATGTGCGATCTGGAGAATCAAACCTGGATCCTTAGGCTTTGCAGGCAAGTGCCTTAGCTACTAAGCCATCTCTCCAGCGCAATTTTGTTTTTAAATAGAAACAAATACTCTGAAAATTTTCAGGAAAAAATTTACCCCCAAAAGGTGGACAATAATTAGGTAGTTCCTTTCCAATATATAATTATCTTTTTATTTTTCTTGAAAGTAGGAGCAAATCCTAAAGTTCCTATTTTCTTTCCTTTTCTCTATTAATCTTCAGATATCAATAAAGGCTACCACAGAGTGAGCCATCCCACTCCTCCCATGCTATTATGCGGCTGCTTCCCTTTGCTTCAGAATTTAATCAGCTCAGGTCCAGCTTTCCCTGAAAGCCTGTTTCCTGATGCACTAACATCATCACTGAAGTGCATAATTCACCCTCCTAGTGGGCTGACCCTGGTTCTGTTTTCTACTCTGCTGTATTTCCCCCTCAGCCTCTTTCTCAACAAGTTCAAGAGACAACACTAAACGTAATGTCAAAACTATTTAGCTGCATCCAAAAGTCATTTGTCCCTAACATGTTTTTAGCAAAGTTAATTACAATCAGACAAAAGTGTTGCTCCTGACATTTCTCAAGTCTCCACAGCCTATGGTTTATCCCATAGCATATATATTGAGTAAGAGTATAAATTATCCAAGGGAAAAATAAAGTCTTTGCTACAGTTTTTCTAACACTTTACTTATCCTTATCTGCTTATAGGCTTCACTATGAAGACAAACAGAAAAATAAATATATGAAACTACAAAAAGGTCTGTTACTAAACTTTACTACACAAAAGTACCAAAATTTTATCACTAGGGGCATACAAAGATGACACAATTGAGCAGGGCATGGTGGCACATGCCTTTAATCCCAGCACTCAGGAGGCAGAGGTAGGAGGATCGCCGTGAGTTTGAGGCCACCCTGAGACTACAGAGTGAATTCCAGGTCAGCCTGGGCCAGAGTGAGACCCTACCTCGAAAAACCAAAAAAAAAAAAAAAAAAAAAAAGACACAGTTGGTTTTCAAAAAGCAGGTTGGTTTTCACTTGAAGAATTTTATTTGTAGGACCAAATCTTCCTGTATCTTTTCTCCTCCAAGTGCTAGATACAGAACCCAAGACCTCACAAAATGCAAGCATTCTACCATTGAACTATGTATGTCCAGCTCATTCCTATTACCTTTTATGTATTGTGTTCTGATTTTTTTTTTTCAGAGTCTAACTGTAGTCTAGGCTGGTCTAGAACTCATTATATAGCCTAGGCTGACCATGAACTCATGGCAATCTCCTGCTTCAGTGTTGGGATTGTGCATGTGAGCCACAATACCTGGTCATGTATTGTTTACTACCAACCTGGTTTCTAGCTATGACAAAGCAATTAAAATTTGCAGAGGTGAAATGGACATTTTATTTCGTTTTTCGAGGTAAGGTCTCACTCTAGCCCAGACTGACCTGGAATTCACTCTGTAGTCTCAGGGTGGCCTCAAACTCACGGCGATCCTCCTACCTCTGCCTCCCGAGTGCTGGGATTAAAGGCGTGCACCACCACACCCGGCGAAATGGACATTTTGAAGATGCAACAGGTTGTGCAGAGAACAGTGCTTTACTAAACCTCCAGGGAACGAGCTCTGTAAGTGACATCAACATTTCAGAGAGGGGAACTTAAAAATGTTCTATACTGTAGAGAAGGATTTTATAAGCAGAGATTAAGGTCAGCACAAAGTAAAACTGCAATACCCAAGATCAAAATATTTCATCTCCATCTTATGATGACAAGCTCTCCATCGAAACACAAAGCTCCTTACCACATTTAGGAGAGGCTGTAAAAGATGCCCCCTCCACAAGCGCTAGACAATGATTTTTTTCCCCCCAGGTTGTCCTCCAACTCACTGCACAGTCCAGAATGACCTTAAACTCCTGATCCTCCTGCCTCCACCTCCCAAGTGCTAGGGTAACAGGTATGGAACATGACGTTCTGCAGAGACAATGATTTCTATATCTTATTGTATCTACGGTGTCTTCCATGCTATCGAGTTATTGCTGGACAGCTCCACCATAACTAGGTATTCACCACATCAGTACTTTTTTTTGTTAGGAGTCTGTGCAAAACCAAAGTACCTGAAGGCATCTCTCACACATGCTCATGTTCCTCACCATTCTGGAAAGAGAACTGAGGGAGCACTGGCCACCCAATGCTCCAAAAGGCCAAGAAGGAGTTAAGATGGGGGTCGATCTAGGACTTCTCTTTCCCCACCTCTCTCAATTACTCCAGTCCTTGGAGAAGCCACAAGTGAGGGAGAGAAGTTGTGGAAAGAAGACGTTGGGGGTGGGAGTGGAGTGGGATGGGGTACTTGAGAGCAATCTGCATTTATTGCACATAAGGTCACTCGCTCCGCGTCACTTTTCCCCTCTCCCGGTGGGCTTCCCGCCAAAGACCCCTCGAGGCAGGCTTCGAGGCCAGCCTGCCGCGCCCCCCTCGGCCCTGGCCCGCGGGCTTGCAGTCCCTTCCCGGCCTCCCGGCCCTGGCCGGGGCTCGGAACACGGCTGGCCTCCTCGATACCGGTTTCGGAAGCCGATGCCTCGGGCAGCCAGGTCCCGGGGCAGCTCCGCCTCCACCCTCCTGTAGCTCCGCCAACGTCCCCTTCCCTCCCGCAGGGCGCCTGCGTTCCCGGTCCCGCCGGGAGCCCGGGACGCCGTCCTTCCCGGGCCCCTCTCGCTGCTCCCTTCTCGGGTGCCCACCCAAGAGCCCCAGCCCCCGGCCGGCGGGCTCCTGGGAGAGCGGCCGCCTCCCAAGTCCTCCCGGCCCCGCCCCGCCCCGCTCCCGGGCGGATACAGTTTGAAGCCTCTCAGGATCTCCCTGGCCCGCTCGTCCTTGGCTGACATGATGCGGCGACTGCCGCCTGCGGCTCTCGCACGCCGGCTCGGTGGAGCCTTGCAGATGGTGCTCCAGGAACGGGGACGGAGCCGCAGCCCGGCCTGGAAGCCTCAGGCGAGCAGCGGCAGCGGCCAGACCCCCACCGGCCTCTCCCTCCCCTCAGCTCCCGCTCCTGATCCCTTCTCCTTCCCTCTAGCCACGAGCACCCCGCCCTGAAGCCAATGGAAAGCCAGCTCCCGGAGACTGGCATCATGAACAGCCAATAGCAACCCTCAGCGGCTTCGCTGAGGGACGGAGAGCGTCAATGGGAAAGGCCCGCCCCTAGAAGTCCCATAGGACAAAATTTTCATTCCGCGTTGTTGCCTAGAGTTTGCCCCAACGGAGAGGCGGCTTGAGACCTTCAGAGGACCGAGGAGTCGCTCGCGTCTCTGGGCACACTGTGGTCTAAGACGATGGCAGGTTGCACTGTGTGAAGTGGCAGAAACTACATTTCCCAGAATTCCAGGGCGCACTCGGGACCCGCAGGCTCTGATAGACCAGGAACTACAAAACCCAGCATCCTCCGCGCCCCGTCTCTCTAACTTAAGACTTGAGTGTGCCGCGCAGTGTGCGCAAATTCCTAATCAGCCTGCGGGTTGGTGGTTTCTGAATCCTGAGACTTGAAACCAGGCAGGTAGACCCTCTTTCATCTTAAGAAGATGACAGCTCACCGAGAGTTAACTTCTGTTTACATGGAACTCAGGAGTCTCCTGCAAATCAGGGTAAGGCTGCAAACAGCTAACAAAATCATTGATTAAACTATGAAAGATAGAACAAAATGACTTCCTCAAATCGTGGTCGTTTGCTACTTCGGGACGCCTTTTGCGTGTTTTGTAGGATTTCGGGTGTGTTGTTGCATTGAAATGGTAGAGCTGTTCGTACGCAATGTCAGTACAGGAAGGGATTTAAAAGAAATTGCTAATCCAATCTCTTTTGTTTCTAAATATGAGGAAATTGAGGTCCAGAGAAGCAGAGAGGCCACAGATTACAGCAAGTTGGGTCAGAGTTAGAATTCAGCTTTAAGTCTGTTGACCTGCACTATACTAGAGAGGTGATATTTTTAGCAACATGACAATGTGATTGTTACTCTCCTTGATGAACAGTTTCTCCAAGTAGACTTTGAACACCCAGAGGACAGGTAAGCATTTATTTGGTGGATTTCCTGCAAACGAGAAAATATTAGTTGTTTATTCTCAGTCACATTGGATTTGGTGTTTGGATTTGTTCTTTGTCACTCAAGGTGAAGTTTTAATGTGGTTTAAGTAAAATTGGTTTAAGTCTTGGTTTCCTTGGAGACTTCCCATGCCCTTTTCCCTCATCTTTTATTTTTTATTTTTTTGTTCCAATCCCCCCTTTTTTTTCCTCATCTGAACACCCACCAATTTTTTTCTTTCATGTAGTTCAACAAACCTTTTCTTTTCTTTTCTTTTCCTTTATTGGTGTTTCGAGGTAGGGTTTCACTCTAGTCCAGGATGACCTGGAATCCACTTGTAGTCTCAGAGTGGCCTTGAACTCACAGTGATCCTCCTACCTCTGCCTCCCAAGTGCTGGGATTAAAGGCATGTGCCACTACACCCAGCTTTCAACAAACATTTTCATCTTCTATTACTTGTCAGGCGTTGAACTAGGTAAAAGACATGGTCGGTCTCATTTGGAAGATAATTAACTAAGGAGATTCAAGATGGAGTATGACAAATGGCATAAAAAAAAAAGACATCAGGAGCAGGGGAGATGGTTCAGCAGTTAAAGGTGCTTGCTTGCAAAGCTTGCTAGCCTGGGTTTAACTCTCCAGTACCCACATAAAGTCAGATGCACAAAGTGGCACATGCAACTGGAGTTTGTTTGCAGTGGTAAGGGACCCTGGCATTCTCTCTTTCTTTTCCTCTTACCTTGCAAATAACTAAGTACAAATATTTTAAAAAATGACAACAGAATGCCACAGAGGATTACTTCTTGACCTTTCAGCTATGATCAAGTGTAGAATGCCACAGAGGCACTGATGGAGAGATTTATAACAGCTGGCCAATTTTATGTATTTATTTTATTTTATCTGTTTGTTTTTTTTTTGAGGTAGGGTTTCACTGTAGTCCAGGCTGACCTGGAATTCACTATGTATTTTCAGGGTGGCCTTGAACCCACGGTGATCCTACATCTGCCTCCTGAATGCTGGGATTAAAGGTGTGTGCCACCACGCCTGGTTTGCTGGCCAATTTTAGATGGAGGAAGTAGCATTTGAACTTGAAGGATGGGTAGGATTTTTTTTTCTCTTAAAAAGCTTTAAAAAATCTAGTCTTTGGACTGGAAAGATGGCTCAGCAGTTAAGGGCACTTGCTTCTAAAACCTGATGGCCCAGGTTTGATAACCCAGTACCCACAAGATGTGCACAGTAGTGCATGCATGTGAAAGTCTACTTGGAGAAACTGTTCATCAAGGAGAGTAACAATCACATTGTCATGTTGCTAAAAATATCACCTCTCTGAGACTACAAGTGGATTCCAGGTCATGCAGGGGGCCCTGGCATGCTCATATATTTTTTTCTCTCTCTCCTTGTAAATAAGTAATAAAATTTTTTTTCTCTTGGTTTTTTGAGGTTAGGTCTCACTCTAGTCCAGGCTTACCTGGAATTCACTATGTAGTCTCAGGGTGGCCTCATGGCGATCCTCCTACCTCTGCCTGTTGGGATTAAAGGTATGTGCCACCATGCCTGGCTTAAATTGTATATATATATAATTTTTTTCTCAATTTTTATTAACATTTTCCATGATTATAAAAAATATCCCATGGTAATACCCTTTCTCCCCCCACATATATATATAATTTAAAAAAAAATACTTTTTTGGTTTTTTGAGGTAGGGTCTCACTGTAGCTCAGGCTGACCTTGAATTCACTATGCAGTCTCAGAGTGGCCTCAAACTCTCCGTGATCCTTCTACCTCTGCCTCCCGAATGGTGGGATTAAAGGCGTGCACCACCACATCTGGCACATCTTGTGTATTTCTGATTGTGGACATGTTGCACAGATTTTAGAAAAGAAGTTTTTGCCTTTCATGGTGTGCATACAATCAGTGATAATAGCTATTACCAGTTTTCCAAACTGATTGTAAGATTTAGGAATTTACTAGTAACAGAAGAAAATTCTAGTTGCTGCTTATCCTTATTAACACTGGGTATTCACTATCTGGCTAAATGTGGTATTTTGTTAACTTTTTTGTTTGTTTGTTTGTGAAGAAGGGTATCACTCTAACTCAGGCTAACCTGGAATTCACTATGTAGTCTCATGGTGGCCTCGATTTCATGGTGATCCTCCTACCTCTGCCTCCCGAGTGCTGGGATTAAAGGCATGCACCACCATGCCTGGCTTGTATTTTATTAAAATTTTATGATGTTAACTACTTTTTTCATATACTAATTGCCCATTTTAATGCCCTCCTTTTAAAAAAAAAAATTTGTTTTTGTGTTTCATGGTAGGGTCTCACTCTAGCCCATGCTGACCTGGAATTGGAATTTACTATGTACTTTCAATGTGGCCTTGAACTCATGGCAGTCCTCCTACCTCTGCCTCCTGGGTGCTGGGACTAATGCCCAGTTCTTGAAAGCCCTATTTTGTGAACAAAAAAAAAATTAGGGCTGGAGAGATGGGTCAGGGGTTAAGGCATTTGCTTGCAAAAGCCTGATGGTCTGGGTTTGATTCCCCAGTACCCACATAAAGCCAGATGCACAAAGTGGCACATGTGTCTAGAGTTTGTAGTGGCAGGAGGTCTTAGTGTACCCTTAGTCTCACTCTCTTTCAAATAAAATAAAATAATTTATTTATTATTATATTATTATATTATATTATTATTATTATTATTTTGGTTTTTTGAGGTAGGGTCTCACTCTAGCCCAGGCTGACCTGGAACTCACTCTGTAGTCTCTGGGTGGCCTTGAACTCACAGAGATCCTCCTACCTCTGCCTCCCAAGTGCTGGGATTAAAGGTGTGTGCCACCATGCCTGGCTCCCTTGCCAGTTGTTAAAATTAGGCATTTATCTTCTGACTGTTGTAGTACTGTTGTCCTTCCTTATATGGTCCAGATACAAAGTCCTTTGACATATTTTTGGAATAACTTTTTTAGAGCTGGGTGTGGTGGCACACACGCCTTTAATCCCAGCACTTGGGAGATAGAGGTAGGAAGATTGCCATGAGTTTGAGGCCACCCTGAGACTACATAGTGAATTCCAGGTCAGCCTGGGCCAGAGTGAGACCCTACCTTGGAAAAAAAGAAGAAGAAGAAGAGGAAGAGGAAGAAATATCTAGGAATATCTTTTTCAAAGTTGACATACTTTACAAATATTTTTTTCAAAGGTGTGCCTTGTCTATTCATTCTCATACTGGTGTCATTTGAAACAGACATTCTCTTCTTCTCCTCCCCCTTTTTGTTGCAGTGTTGGGAATAGAATCCAGGGTATTTCTTATGCTAGGTAAGAGCTCTACATGGATCTAAATCCCCAGCTTAGAGGCTTGTTTTTTTATTTGTGTGTGGGTGTATGGGTATGCATGTGCCTCTTGCAACTGCAAATGTTGTCACCAGGCCATTGTGCCACTTTGTGTGTACCTGGTATTGAATCAGGGGCCAGCAGGTTTTTATCACTGAGCTATTTTCCTAGTCCCCCCCCCTTAATACACTTTTAATATTGTGTTTTTATTTATTTATTAGAGAGAGGGAAAGAGGCAGATTGAGAGAGAATGGTTGCGCCGGAGCTTCTAGCCACTGCAAACGAACCCCAGATGCATGTGCCACCTTGTGCATCTGGCTTATGTGGGTACTGGGGAATCAAACTGAGGTCCTCTGGCTTTGCAGGCAAGTGCCTTAACTGCTAAGCCATCTCTCCAGCCACTGCCCCCCCCCAACTTTGTTTTGAGGCAGGGTCTTATTTTACTCCAGACTGACCTGGAACTCATTCTGTAGCTTGGGCAGGCCTTGAATTTATGGCAATCCTCCTACCTTAGCCACATGAGTGCTGGGATTAAAGGTAAGAGCCAGGTTGGAGAAATGGGTTAGTGGTTAAGGCACTTGCCAGAAAAGCAAAAGGATCCAGGATCAGTTCCCCAGTACACATGTAAAGCCAGATGCACAAGGTGGCACATGCATCTGGAGTTCATTTGTAGTGGCTAAAGGCCCTGGCATTTCCATAGTAAATTTCTCTCTCCTTGTATATAACACACACACACACACACACACACAGTCGCATGCACACACGTGAGAGCCCTTATGCTCAGCGTTTTCTTTTTTTCTTGAAAGGAAAGTTTATTTAGTACACTGCAAATGGGCAGTGGGCTGGGCAGTAACTACAGTTCTGCCTGCAGCCAAAAATTAATGTAATACAATTGTTTAGTATTTTTTTTTTAGCAAGATGCTGTTTGTATTAAACATAAATCTTTGGGGCTGGAGAGATGGCATAGTGGCTAAGTGCTTGCTTGTGAAGCCTAAGGACCCTGGTTTGAGGCTCGATTCCCCAGGACCCATGTTAGCCAGATGCACAAGGTGGCACATGCATCTGGAGTTTGTTTACAGTTGCTGGAGGCCCTGGTGCACCCATTCTCTCTTTCTCTCTGTCTGCTGCTCTCAAATAAATAAAATAAATAAAAATAAACATAAATCTTTGGGGTGACTCCTTGGTGTAGGAGTTTGAGTGTCATCTAGGATATGGTTAGTAGGATTTTTACAGGTAAATATTACAGAAGAGCACTGCAAAAAAAAAAAAAAGAAAGAAAGAAAGAAAAGAAGAAGAAGAAGAGCGCTCTCTCAAATAAATAAATAAAAATAAAAATATTTTTAAACACAAAAGGGCTGGAGGGATAGCTTAGTGGTTAGGGTGTTTACTTTCAAAGCCAAAGGACCCAGGTTCAATTCTCCAGGACCCATATAAGCCAGATGCAGAAGGTGGTACATGTGTCTGGAGTTTGTCTGCAGTGGCTAGAGGCCCTGACATGCCCATTCTCTTTCTCTCCCTCTCAAATAAATAAATTTAAATTTAAATTTAAAAAAAGAAAGAAGAGAGAGAGCAAGCCTGAGCAATGGCCTCATGTAATTATGACGGGCATGGGAAACCTGGAGTTTGGGCTGTTCCAGGCTGGGGGTGGGGAGCGGTGAGGCAAAGCTAGAAGGGTTGTGTGGAGGCACACTGGGAAAGGCTTTCTTTGTGGCTGTGTGAGTCCAGACTGTTCTAGAGAAGCAGAAGCACTGCCAGAATACTTATGAATGCAGACTGCATTAGGTTGCCTTCCTCCCACTCTCTGATTTGCCCCTCCTTCTCTGCTGCCCTGTGCACCAAATAAGCATCTTCGACAACTCTGGCCTGTGGGGCCAGGAATCTGGTGTCCTCCTTCCCTTGTCTTGCACTCAGCTGGTCACCACATCTCACAGATTCTGTTGTCTAAGTTTCTTCACCAATATCCCTTCTTTTTTACTACCTTTATACAAGATCTCACAGTGTTTAATCTGAAACTGACTGTCACCTCATGGGTTTCCCTGTCTTTGGTTCTCTCAATATACAACCTGTTCCTTTAGCACCCAGAGTGATGATTCTAAAGTGGTAGCAATTCATACCTTTCCCCCCCAGCTAACCATCTCCTTAGTGTCCTTAAGAGAAAATGAAAACCCTTCTAGCTTATGTCCTATTTCATTGTGATTTGCTTGCTCATCCTTAGATTCTACTTAAGCCTGCCTTCTCCATGCCTGCCCTAAAATACCTTTGCCTATGCCACAGTCAGGATAGCCTTATTGGATCCCCTAGGATACCTGGCTACCCTGTATTATCTGGGATGATCACTATCCCAGGGGCTATGAACTCTCCAAGTTGGGGATTTTGCTATATTTAGTTTTTACTGGGTATATGGAGCTTTTTATGGACAACAACTTTGTCTTATCTTCATATAAACTTGCACAATACCTGCTAGAACAGAATAGATGCTAATTTTTAAAAAGTAAGGGTTAGTGCTAAGCTACTTCACAATCTTCCTGTCTAATTTGTGCATGTGACTGACTGCACAATAGTTAAATATGGCTTTTTTTTTTCTTTTTGGTTTTTCCAGGTAGGGTCTTACTCTGGCTCAGGCTGACCTAGAATTCACTTTGTATTCTCAGGGTGGCCTTGAACTCTCAGCGATCCTACCTCTGCCTCCTGAGTGCGCCACCACACCTGGCAAATATGGCCGTTTTGTGTGTCTTCAAGATCTTAAGTCTGTGGCATATACTTATACTTTGAAGAAATCAGTTTCAATATTTAGTATGTGTGGTATTTCTTGGCCATTTAAAACATTTTTTTGTTTATTTTTATTTACTTATTTGAGAGTGACAGACAGACAGAGAAAGAGGGAGGGAGGGAGAGGGAGAGGGAGAGAGAGAGAGAGAGAGAGAGACAGAGAGAGGGAGGGAGGGAGGGGGGGGGAGAATGGGTGTGCCAGGGCCTCCAGCCACTGCAAATGAACTCCAGATGCATGCGCCATCTTGTGCATCTGGCTTATGTGGGTACTGGGGAATCAAGCCTTGAACTGGGGTCCTTAGGCTTCACAGGCAAGTGCTTAGCTGCTAAGCCATCTCTCTAGCCCTTTCTTGGCCATTTTAAAAAGTATTTTATTTATTTAAGAGAGAGAGGCAGGGAGAGAATGGGCATTCCAGAGCCTCTAGCCACTGCAAACAAACTTCAGAGGCATGCGCCACCTGTGCATCTGGCTTTATATGTGTATTAGGGAATAGAACCTGTATCTTTTGGCTTTGTAGACCAGTGCCTTAACCGCTAAGCCATCTCTCCTGCTCTTCTTGGCCATTTTTGTAGGGCAGTTGCTTGGCACCAAATGCAATGCCACAAACGACATTTTCTCACAGAACCACTGTTGTTGGTCTAACCAATATGTTTAGTTTTGGAGTAAAGTTCAAGAGTATAGTCTTTGGCTTCAGAGAGCCTGGATTCCAACAATGCTATTTATTTATTTATTGGTTTTTTTTAAGGTAGGGTCTCACTCTAGCCCAGGCTGACCTGGAATTCACTGTGTCATCTCAGGGTGGCCTTGAACTCACAGGGATCCTTCTACCTCTGCCTCCCAAGTGCTGGGAGCACCACCGTGTCCAGCTATTTATTTATTTAATTTATTGCGGGTTTTCGAGGTAGGGTCTTACTGTATCTCAGGTTGACCTGGAATTCACTATGTAGTCTCAGGGCGGCCTCAAACTCAGGGCAATCCACCACTCCTGGCTATGATACTGCTTATTAACTTGAAATTTTAGCCTTAGTTAGCTTACCAGGACAATAGGAATATTATGAAAATTTAGAGAGATAATATATGGACGGGATTTAGCACATAGAAAAATTCTTCCATACATGGTAGGTTTTAGAACAATTTCTTAGAATCCATGGGTTGCCACATTTAACTCCTGAGGGGTAGGGCTTGGCCAAATAAGTGGTTTTATGCCCAAGATGGCCTCAGGATCACCTAGGCCGTATTCCTTTCCTTGTACCCCTTGCTTTACTTGCCTTTTCGCCCAGTTCCCGGACTGTAGACGGTTGGGGATCCACTTCTCCAGCCTAGGCTCTGCTGAAGGTCTAAGGCTGTGAACGCAGTGGGGGGAACCTTGTGTGGGCGGAACTCGAGTGCAGCGGTGGGAGGCTTCCGGGGGAGCCGCTTCGGTGATGGGTCGGCGGAGACAGAAAAGCGCCGGACGCCGGGCCGATCATGGACGCTTGACAACCTGCAGGCAGGCTCCTGGAGGCCGAGCCAGCGACCAAGGGGACAGAGAGTCGTCACAGACAGGTAGGAAACTGCGAGAGGGCAGGCCGCGCGGGAACCAACGCTCTAGTCACGGCCGGACCTCTAGCTTCGCTCCCGCCGCCTGGAAAGCCGGCGGCCACGCCGCCCCGCCCCCGCCCCGGGGAGCGCGCCCCGCGGCTCGTCACTCCCTGCCCGCCGCCCCGAGCAAGCCGCCGGCTCTGACGTCCACCCCAGCTTGCGACCCTCATCTTCCTCGCTGTGGCTGTCCTCGTTGTCTCTCCCTTCCCGCAGAAGCTGCCCTTTGGCCCCTCTCCAGTCCATCAGAATGGCGCCCCCTCCCATTGGAATTCATCTCCACTCGTCCCTATCTGCCTCTTGGGGCGGCCTCCCGCTCCATCTTGCAGACTTTGCTCTTGAGGTTGAGGTCTTTTGGAGAGACTGAAGTTTCTCCTCCATTTCCATCCCCTTTTTACCCCAGCTTTTCCCACTTAATCTCTTGGTGGAGATTCTAGTCTGTCTCTTCACGTGTGGCCACTTGAGAAGACCAGTTTTTGTATCTTCTTTCCTAATTTTCCTAATCACTACTACTTTTCCTTTCCTCACCCCCTTCTTTCTCTTACTTTTCTCACTCCCCTTCCTCTTCTCTCCTCAGAACCCTTTGTTTGCTAGCATTTCACTTTTTCTGTTTCTGACAGAACTTTCTTAGATTGCTCTAAGGGATGCAGTATTTATTCTTCCTAATATCCTGAAAGGGCCACTGCTCTGTGTGCCAAACTTCACAGAAGAACTTAGTTTTTGGTGCACCAGACTGTTCTCTGAGTTTTTCTTTGTTTCACTCTACTGTAGATGCTTTTATTTTATTTCTTCATATTCTCTAATGTGTACCATTAGTGGAAGATAAATCTCTTCTTAGGCGGGTTTCCTGAAGATTAGGTGTGCTGTGTGTCCATAGACTCAATTGAGGTTTTTCCTGTACGTCTTAACACATTCTCAGCATTGTTTTCCACGAATCATGTTATTGTTGATGTCTTGTACAGGTTCTGGATTTAGGTTTGGTAAAATATTACATACCAATAGGCTACATGAAGAGACTTTCCTCAGGGACTTAAACAGCATGCATTTTCTAAGTTTGGACTGCTATTGCCTATCATTAATCACATTCTTTAACCTTTCCTATGCCTAAATAACTTCTAAAAAATAGTATTAATTATTTAATTGCAGGGAGCAAGAGGGAGAGACAGAGGAGAGAGAATGAATGGGTGTGTCAGGGCTTCCTGACACTTCAAATGAGCTCCAGACACATGTGCCACTCTGTCCATCTGGTGGCTTTACATCAGGGCTTCAGGGTTTGTAAGCTAGCACCTTTAAATGCTGAGCCATCTCTCCAGGTCCTTAAATGACAGTTTTTTTTTTTTTTTCATTGTTGGGGCTATAACCTATGGCCTTGGCCATCCTAAACACTGCTCTCCCATATATTACCAGCCCTTAAGTAGACATATTTTGGTTTGTTTTTTTGAGGTAGGGTTTCATTCTAGCTCAGGTTGACCTGGAATTCACTATGGAGTCTCAGGGTGACCTTGAACTCCACGGTGATTCTCCTACCTCTGCCTTTTGGTGCTGGGCTTAAAGGTGTACCCTACCACATATGGCTAGTAGACTTTTTTATTAAAGCATGTCTTGTCTACTTTTGGTTTCTGAACTGTGTTTGACACAGACACACACAGTTCTAGAAATTGCCTCTGTATATGGGCAATATCCTGGGCTTCAGCAGAGCTGATTAGTGAGGTGGATATAAAATGTACACAAAGGAACTCCTGGGGCCTGGGGAGATGGCTCAGCAGGTAAGGGTGCTTCCACACAAGCATGAGGGCCTGAGAGCACTTACTTCACCCTGAGTTTGATTTGCCAGGACTTATGTAAACATCTGGGAGTGACCACACGTGTCTGCTACTCCAGTTCTGTGGGGCGTGGAGACCAGAGAATCACTGTAACTTGTAGGTGGGCCAGTCTGATTAAAAAAAAAAAAAAAAAAAGTGGGGGGTTTGAAGAGATGGCTTAGTGGTTAAGGCGCTTGCCTACGAAGCCTAAGGACTCAGGTTCAATTCTCCAGAATGCACGTAAGCCAGATGCACAAGGTGTCACACACATCTGGAGTTTGCTTGCAGTGGCTAGAGGCCCTTGCGTGCCCATTCTCTCTCTCTTGCCACCTCTCTAATATATAAAAATTAAAAAAAAAAAAATCTTAAAAAAAAGGCAGCTCTAAGTTGAGTGAGAGACTTCTCAAGGAAAACGTGGGCGAGTGATAAAAGAGGACACCCCACATTCTCCTCTGGCCTCTACACACATGTACATGGGCACATGCATCTGTACACACATGTGCATGGGCACATGCATCTGCACACACATGCATGCACTCCCTCTCACTCCCCCAAAAAAGAAACTCCTATGTTTCTTTCAGCTAACAAAAAGTGTGTGTGTTTGCTCACATGTATGTATGCATATGTGTAGCAGCCAGAAGACAACATCAGATATTCCATTCACCTCCTTTAAGACAGGTTTTCTCATTGGCCTGGAGCTCACCAATTAGACAAGGCTACCACTTGTCCAGCAAGCCCCATGGATCTTCTTGGATCTTATCTGTCTCCCTAGTGCTGGAATTATAAGCATCAACAACCGTGCTTAGCATTTTACGTGGGTACTGGGGATCATATTCCATTCCTCATGCTTGGAAGGAAAGCACTTTACTAACTGAGCCATCTTCCTAGTCCCAGCCAGCCTTGAGGATTTAGAAGATGATTCTATGAAAGAGGATAGAGAAGTGTCTTTTCAGCAGGCAAGCACCTTTAACTGCTGAATCATCTCTCCAGCTCCAAGAAATGTCTTTTATCTTGTTAAAAAATATTTTATTTATATATTTATGTATTTGAAAGAAGGAAAGAGGGAAAGAGAGAGAGAAGAGAAGAGTGAATGAATATGGGTATGCCAGGGCCTGTAGCCACTGCAAACACTGGGGAATTGAATCTGGGTCCTTTGGCTTTGCTGGCAAGTGCCTTAACCTGTAAGCCATCTCTCTAGCACAGAGGTGTCTTTTAGAAGGTTTGTTTTAGGGCTGGAGAGATGGCCCAGTGGTTAAGTTGCTTGCTTGCAAAGCCTAATGGCTGAGGTTGAGTCCCCAATACCCATGTAAAGCCAGATGCAGTGGCATATATATCTGGGGTTTGTTTGCAGTGGGTGAAGGCCCTGGCATGCCCATACACACACACACTCTCTCTCCTCTTGATCTCTCTATGCCTGCAAATGTGTGTGTGTGTGTGTGTGTGTGTGTGTGTGTATTTCTTTTTTTCTTTTTTAAGGGTTGAGCTGGGCATGGTGGTGCACACCTTTAATCCCAGCACTTGGGAGGCAGAAGTAGGAGGGTTGTTGTGAGTTTGAGGCCAGCCAGATACAACAAAATGAGTTTCAGGTCAGCCTAGGCTAGAGCAAAACCCTACCTTAAAAAAAAAAAAAAAAAAAGATTTGCACTAGGTGTGGTGGTACAGGCCTTTAATCCCAGCACTCGGGAGGAGGTAGGAGGATTGCTGAGTTCAAGGCCAGCCAGAGACTGCAGAGTGAATTCCTGGTCAGCTTGGACTGGAGTGAGACTCCACCTTGTAAAAACCAAAAAAAAAAAAAACCAAATAAAACAACAAACCTAACCAAATGAAACAAAACAGAAAGTGCTGGAGAGATGGCTTAGCAGTTAAGGCACTTGCCTATAAAGCCAAACGTCCCAGGTTTGATTCCCCAGGATCCATGTAAGCCAGGTGCACAAAGTAGTGCATGTATCTGGAGTTAATTTCTAGTGGCTAAAGGCCCTGGCATGCCCATTTTCTTTCTCTTTCCCCTCTCTCACATAAATTAAAAATTACACACACACACGCACACATATGTATGTATGTATGTATGTGTGTGTGTATATATACATATACATATATGTGTGTGTGTGTGTGCATGCGTGCGTGTGTGTATGTATGTATGTGGTTTAGTTCTTTGTGCTGCCTGACTGCTCCTAAACCTCCATCTGCAGGTGAGTTTCCCCTTGGGTGGCCCAGGTCCAGCCAGGCGGAGCCAAGAGGAGAGCCCCCTCACCCCCACTTTCCACTTGGGCTCTTTACCTACTCCTACTCTCCACATGGTAGGAGTTCTTTCTGCTTTCTTTTCTGTCCCTTCTGTGGATTTTCCAGGCCTACCACGTGGGCTCTCAAGCCATATGGGTGTCCTTTCTTGGTTCTGTACTTCCCTAAATAAATATAATCAACAATTAAAAAAAATAGGGCTGGAGAGATGGTTTAGTTGTTAAGGCGCTTGCCAGTGAATCCTAAGGACCTAGGTTCGATTCCCCAGGAGCCACATAAGCCAGATGCACAAGGTGACTCATGCATCTGGATTTCATTTGCAGTAGCTGGAGGCCCTGGCAGGCCCATTCTCTCTATCTATTTCTCTCTCTGATAAATAAAAATAATTTAAAAATAAAATAAAATAAAGGTTTGTTTCAGAAAAACTTTAGAATTCAGGGTAAAATAAATCTAGATTGAATTCTGTTTATCTCATATAATGGTCATTGTATGTCCACTCGAGGTTTTTTTTTGTTGTTTGTTTATTTTAATTTATTTATTTTGAAAGTGACAGAGAAAGAGGCAGATAGAGAGAGAATCAATGGGCGCGCCAGGGCCTCCAGCCACTGCAAATGAACTCCAGACGTGTGCGCCCCTTGTCCATTTGGCTAACGTGGGTCCTGGGGAATCAAGCCTCGAACTGGGGTCCTTAGGCTTCACAGGCAAGCACTTAACCACTAAGCCATCTCTTCAGCTCTCCACTTGAGGTTTTTGAACATTTAAGTATTCTGATGTTTGACCAGCATTAAATAAATACAGACTTTAAAAAAATATATTACTTTTATTTATTTGCAAGAGAGAGAATGGCCATGCCAGGGCCTCTAGCTGCTGCAAACAAACTCCAGGTGCATGTACCACCTGATGTGTCTGGCTTTATGTGAGTCTTGGAGAATCAAACCTGAGTCCTTTGGCTTTGCAGGCAAGCACCTTAAACGCTAAGTCAGCTCTCTAGCCTCAAAGACCCATTTTGAAAAGAGGAAGACTGACCCACTTTTATTTTGGACAGATCTCAAGGCCAGAGAATGGCAGGTGAACAGAAGCCCTCAAGTAACCTCCTGGAGCAGTTTATTTTGCTAGCCAAAGGTACCAGTGGCTCAGCCCTGACTGCTCTCATAAGCCAGGTGTTGGAGGCTCCCGGAGTGTATGTGTTTGGAGAACTGCTGGAGCTGGCCAATGTGCAGGAGGTAAGAAGAGCTTCCAAATAGAGTCTTTGTCTTCTCTGTCTAAACCTTTCTGATTCTCCAAGTTTACAGGGAATTCTATTGCTGAAGTGCCCTGGACTTGTGATGTGCCCTATTAAGGGTGGGATAGGAATTGGTGCGATAGGAGGGATCAAGGATGTCGTGGGTATTTTCCTTTAAACTTGGATAAAATTAGATTGTGTTGTTAGGTGTCTGAAATAGTTTTTTTAAAAAAGTCCAAGTGGTCTTGATATAAAATTGTGTTATAAGTGATTGTTATTGTTAGCTTTTGGTCATTGTACCTTAAAAATGCGACTTTTTAAAGAGTGATCAGTTCAAATGAAGAGATATACAGTAACTTATACTTCTCAACCTCTACTTTTCTCTTAGATACTTGTATTTTTATTTATTTGTGAAAAGTATAAAACATTTTATTGCTTTGGAAGAGCGCTTGTAAGCTTGTGGTGTGTTGGTAGAGCGAGTCTGCTTCCTTTTTGCCATCACAGGCTTCTGCCTGTGCAGGATAGCACTGGCTTTATGAATGGTCACCATCCAGGTATTTCTTGTTTTTTTTCTTTTAATATTTATTAAATTTGAGAAGGGGGGAGGTGCTCCAGGGCCTCTAGCCACTGCAAATGAACTCCATATGCAGTGTTATGTGGTGCATCTGGCTATATATGGGTCCTGGGGAATCAAACCTTGTTCAAATGAAGAGATATACAGTAACTTATACTTCTCAACCTCTACTTATCTTTTAGATACTTGTATTTTTATTTATTTGTGAAAAGTATAAAACATTTTATTGCTTTGGAAGAGAGCTTGTAAGCTTGTGGTGTGTTGGTAGAGCGAGTCTGCTTCCTTTTTGCCATCACAGGCTTCTGCCTGTGCAGGATAGTACTGGCTTTATGAATGGTCACCATCCAGGTATTTCTTGTTTTTTATTTTTAATATTTATTAAATTTGAGAGGTGGGGGAGGTGCTCCAGGGCCTCTAGCCACTGCAAATGAACTCCATATGCAGTGTTATGTGGTGCATCTGGCTATATATGGGTCCTGGGGAATCAAACCTTGGTCCTTTGGTTTTGTAGACAAGCGCCTTAACCGATAAGCCATCTCTCCAGCCCCCCCCCCACCACCGTTTGCTTGTTACTGCTGAGAGTGACCCTGGTGTTCTTTGGGGTGATGGTGGTCTGCATGTAGGAGGTGACTGGATTTTGTTGGCTGGTTCACTTTTATGGCCACCATGACATCTTTGCTATTCTCTGCCAGCTTCACTCCCACAGCCAATTGTAACCTGGCCTGAGGGCCTTCAGGTGGTTGGGCTCAGTGTTCTATGTTGCTTATCTTTCTTGTTCAGGAGACTGGGGTAGTTCCCATCTCACACCTGGTTCCTCTTCTTCTGATGGCCAAAGATAGAAAAAGAACCATGTATGTTGTGTAAGCTTGTCTTTAGTGTCAGTCTTGTTTGTTAAGATGTGCTGTGCTGAGTACATGGACATAGCCAGGCACACAGTAATTTACCAAAGATGGAAAATGAATTCTTTGAGAAAGATTTGAGAGTGCTGAGCTCAGTTTTCAACAGAAGAGTTGACCACTTGGTATGATGTTTCTTCAGATTTTTATAAAGCCTGAATCTTAACCGCTAAGCCATCTCTCCAGCCCAAAAAGCCTGAATCTTTATGCCAGGTAGTAGTAGTTATTGTGGAAGATTGGCTAAGAGGAAATGGGTAAAAATTAAAGCGGATAAGACCTTATTGGCTTAGATCAGTGGGGGAAGTTTTGGAGTATCTATTATAGACAAAATAGTCAATTCCAGCTAGCTTTGTAATTGTCTGTGTGAAAGGCAGGGATTAGGTCCAGTGGTTTTTGCCAGATCTTTTCCACTCTGATTCAGGAAGTTCATGGTTAAATTGAGAGCAGAGGTTGAGGTTGAAGATGGTAAAGTTCTCACAGTGGTGCTTACTGGTGCTTTGCACATCACCTTTACCTCACCTCAGCCCCGTTTGATATTCCTTTTGTGAGCTGGGAATGAGCTGATTGTTTTTCAGTGATCTAAAATTAGGTATGCAGTTACTGGAACTCTCTCTCCCCCGCCCTCCACCAGGTAGGTTCTCTCTCCAGCTCAGGCTGACCTGGCACTCACTCTGTAGTCCTGTAGTCCCAGGCTAGCCTTGAACTCATGGCAAATCCTCCTACCTTTACCTCCTGAGTGTTAGGATTAAAGGTGCAGGCCACCATGCCCAGTGGAACTCTATTTTAAAAAATGTTTTTATTTGTTTGAGACAGAGAGAAACATACAGTGGCAGACAGAGCAAGAGAGTATGTGTGTGCCAAGACCTCTAGCCACTGCAAATGAACTCCAGATGCTTGTACCACTATGCATCTGGCTTTACCTAGGTACTAAGGAATGAAACCCAGGAGTCAGGTTTTACAAACAACTGCCTTTAACTGCTGAGTCATTTCTCAACCCAGAACTCTTTTAATTGCTAAAACTGAGTAGTATTGTTATAGTTTCTGCCACTTATTCTTATTTTTGAAAATATTTATTTGTAAGAAGAGAGAAAGAATATAAGAGAGAAGGGAATGGATACACCAGGGCCTTTTGTCATTGCAAATGACCTCCAGTGCATGGGCCACTTTGTACATATGATTTTATATGGGTACTGGGGAATTGAACCCAGGCTGTCAGGTTTTACAAGCAAGCACCTTTAACCATTGAACCGTCTTCTCACCCCACCTACTCCTATTTTGACTGTATGTAATATGGTAAGTTGGGAGAGTGACAGGTATTTGATGGAATAAGAAGCACACAGCAAAGGTCTTTACAAACCCACAACAGAGGAGTTCCAGGCAGAACAATGGCTTTTTTTTTTTTTTTTTAATCAGGTACTGGGGATTGAACCCAGGGCTTCACATATGATTGGCAAGTACTCTACCACTTACCTATGTCCTGAGCCCTCCTTTTACTTTTTATTTTGAGAGAGTGTCTTATTAAGTAGTCTAGGTTGCTCCTGAACCCTTTGTTCAGCTCAGACTGGTCTTGAACTTGGTTTTCTCTGGGGTCTTGGGCACTCAGCCACCTGTCGTCTACACTCTGTAGTGGTCAGTGGAAGTTTTGTCTGTAGTAAACTTTGTTTTTCCTCTTCAGCTTGCAGAAGGAACCAATGCTGCTTATTTGCAGTTGCTGAATCTCTTTGCCTATGGAACATACCCAGATTACATAGGTGAGTTGGTTAACATCTTTCAGAAGACATATCTTCATTATGTCATGCCATTTGTAGGGTCACTGAGGTTTGAGATGTAAGGTGTATGTGTGTGGGTAGGCTATATATCATTCTGCTGTGTCCCATAGGTAGCCTCATGTTGCAGTCCGGTTCACATTGCTGGTAGAAATCACCCAACCAAGAGCAGCTTCTGGGAAAAAGAGATTTATTTTGGCTTACAGGCTCGAGGGGAAGCTCCATGATGGCAGGGGAAAACGATGGCATGAGCACAGGATGGACATCACCCCCTGGCCAACATAAGGTGGACCACAGCAACAGGAGGGTGTGCCAAACACTGGCATGGGGAAACTGGCTATAAAGCCCATAAGCCCACCCCCAACAATACACTCCCT